>NC_138907.1:123641414-124241414 GCF_965231255.1 Vanellus vanellus
CAAATGCTGATTTGAATTTTGAGAAGTTACTTTACAGGGCTGGATGATAGGATGAAATTTTTGTCGTATGACAACCTTTTGGGGGATAGCCTACGCAGCACCCATGCATGCTTATCGGTGAGTTCGGTGAAAGTGGACTGGCATTACAGTGTGGCCGAGGAGGACATTTAAGCTGAAATTGTTATCTTTTTCTTGTTTAAAAGGAAAATTAATTTTGATGCGTAGACTTCATAGACTTTTGAAGTGTCTGATGTTTCTGTAATAGCATAAGACTAGTTAAAAAAACAAACAGCTCCAATCACAAACCTCTCAGGTGGCAAATTCATTTTGATTTTGCCAAAATGCTGGTACTTTTTTTTTTTTATTTATTTGCTTAATTGTTGTAGCAGTGTGAATATTTTGAAAGCATGTAAACCTGGAAGCACTGTCACCAGATGTAATTGGTAATCTCTGGAAAAGCCTGGAATGTGGTTTGAGCAAGACAAGTAGCATAACGTGGAGATATGTGTGGCATCATTAGTAGTTTCGAATAAGTATCATGCAAATATAAATACTCTTTTCCAGAAGTAGCAAGAAAATAGCTTTTTAAAAACGTAAACAAAGTGTTTAATCAGGAATAATTTATGGCTTGTTATGACAAACCAATATTGAGTCTCTTGTTCGCGCATTTCAGTATTTTGTCTATAGCAGCGGCCAGAATTGGTTACTTAAGAAAAAAGTATAAGAATTGTGAAAGAGGACAGCTCTGCAAAAGGCTGCTCATATGGGGGGGTAAAAAACCACCCGACCATCAGTTAGTGATTTAAGTTTCTGAAACACAAGCATATTTCTTAAGTTATATATATATATATAGGGAATTTAGGAATTTTTAAACTCAACTTTAACTTGAGGTATTGTGTTGTATTATGGCCATCAGCACATGTTTTAGAGAAAGTTGAAAGAAACTTTGCAGTAGATATATGGGATAATCAGCTTTCTAAGAAGGTCTCATTGTAATCCTTAATACCGAGATAAAATTTTAAACCCCGGATCATGAGGTTTATATTTCTTTCAAAACACATTTGAATACTAGCTCTCATGGATCCAAGACATGTTTGAGCACTAATGGATAATTGTTGTCCATGTAAGTCCATGTCCATTCAGTTATAAAGCCATTGAACAAATTATTCAATGTAGGGTTTTTTTGTTTTTTTTTTTTTTTTTTGGTATTTGAGTCCTGCTTGTCTTTTGTCCAGAAGCTCCAGCTCTAGTCTTTACTGCTTTGATTTGGCAAGGGAGCTGGATCACAGCTGATTTAAGGCTCTTTTCTTTACTGAACAGTTTATTTTTAAAAAACTTCTGCATCACTATTGCATCTTTGCTCATTGGCCCATTTCAGCAACATTTGACAAAATTAGGAGGGATGAGAGCGATAGATGCCTGGTCAGTGCAGTTGCGTGAGCCTTGCAACTGCAAGCAGTACTGGAGCAGTACTGGAAGCAAGTACTGGAGAAGGATACTCGGTGTTTATCTTGCCAATTTGAATAGCAACTGGACTTAATATTGGTGGATGTTACACTTGTAAGGCAGGTTAGTGGGAATTTTAGTCTCCCATTTATTTTTTTCTGGAGCTGCCCTTTGCTTATCTTTCTGCCTTGCTAACTTGTCCTCAACATCAGCAACTGCGAATGTTATACGATATACATAAGTTATACAATAAACAATATAAGTTATAAAATATTCTGTGGGAAGATTATTTCTTTCAATTAGTGGATAATCTGAGAGTTGGGCTGTGCTCTAGAAGTATTTCCGTTCTTTGAAAGTCAACTTTGAGTGAGTGAAGAGGCTCCATGAATCGTAGAATCATAGAATGGTTTAGGTTGGAAAGGACCTTGAAGATCATCGAGTTCCAACCCCCCTGCCATAGGCAGGGACACCTCCCACCAGCCCAGGTTGCTCAAAGCCCCATCCAGCCTGGCCTTGAACACCTCCAGGGATGGGGCAGCCACAACTTCTCTGGGCAAACTGTTCCAGTTCCTTACTACCCTTAAAGTGAATATTTCTTCTTCTCATCTAAATCTCCCCTCTTCCAGTTTGAAGCCATTCCCCTTCGTCCTATCGCTACATGCCCCAGGAAAAAGTCCTTCCCCAGGTCTCCTGTAGGCCCCCTTTAGGGACTGGAAGGCCGCAATAAGATCTCCCCGGAGCCTTCTCTTCTCCAGGCTGAACAACTCCAACACTCTCAGCCTCTCCTCATAGCAGAGGTGCTCCAGCCCTCGGATCATACTTGTGACCCTCCTCTGGACTCACTTCAACAGGTCCATGTCTTTCCTATGTTGGGGACTCCAGAGCTGGAAGTCTTTCTGCTTTCCGTCCAGGCCATGACATACAGGTGATACGTGTCGATATGGTATTTCATGGTTTTGATGTTATCATCAAATGATTTTGCACTGATGGAGGGAATAGTTCTGTAACCCTTCTCCTCTTGACTTCGGGCATTTACATCTCATGTTGATTGAATCACGGGATCACGGAGTTTCAGAGTTGGAAGGGACCTCTAGAGATCATCTAGGCGTATTCTGATTTTAGTAATAAAAATACCCACAGGTCAGTAGATTTTGTTGTGAATTCCAACCGAAACGTCTTCTGTGTAAGCAAATAACTGAGCTGGATCTTTCCATTGCATAAAGAGAAAGGTTTAGTTTGTTTCCGCTCTGATAGTAGGACCGGTAGGGGAACCTCCGTAATTGTTTGAAATTTTGGGGAGAATCTAATATTAGCGACAATATTAGTGCCTGCAGCTGCAGTTTAACTTAGTCTCTGAACTAAAGGAAACAACTTACCTTTCCTTTTAAACCTCTCCTCTCTTTTGTTCTGTGGATGGTATGTTCCCTGTTTCCCAAGTGATTTAGACGTCACCTTCAATTTTTCTAAGATTTACCTCAGAGCAATTATGGCATATCTTGCTGTTAAACAATTTGCAAGATAACACAGTATTTTCTTCAAACTTTGAAGTAAAAATTTAATGCCATGTGATTTATTTTAATTAACTCTGAAAGAAGCCCTTTTTTTTTTTTTTTTTTTTTTTTCTTTGGCATGTGAACTCCTTTGGAAAAGTGTCTGTGCAGTTTCTTTATACTCTGTGATTGGGGCATGTAAGTAATCTGTGATAACAGAGCTTAAAGGCCATTAAAAGAGGAATGAGAATAGTCTATAAAATAAAATGCATAATCTAAATTCATTTTAATGGGAGGATAATACTTAAATGAGAAATTCTTTTAGTGCAGGTACTTGTCTTTTTCTGACTTACTATTTCAAGTTGACTTCCATTCGCATTGAGTTACGTACGTAGTCGTCTCAGTAGCAATTGCAATGGTGAATATATTCTCACCACCCTACTTATATTTGTGTTGTTTTTAGAAAGTTTGTTTCTTCTGGAAAAGAAAATAGTTGATGTTCAATATTTTGTCGTTTCAGGTTGAACTGAAATAATACTACAAACAAGTCTTAGCTCTAAGCTTTGAAGAATATTGTTGAAAAGCAGGAAATTCCTATTGGGACAACTTGTAATAAAGTTAATCAGCAGAGTTGCGTTCTGTTTAACGGAAAGGCTCTGTTGAGTCATTCTCAGCCAAAGCTGAGAGCAATCACTATAGTCTGTGCTGCTTAAAAGGACTGGTTTCTTTTTTGTTGTTGTTTTATTTTTTTTTTTTTTTTTTTTGTCTAAAGAGGAGGTTCATGTGGACTGAATTCCCTTTCACAAAATGGGCATGTTTCCCAGAGAAAACATGATACTTCTTCAGTAATCAGGATGGAGCCTTATCCTGCAATGGGACCTACATTTTGGTCTTTTCGCCACATCATTGCTGTTTTCTACATGGACAAAAATAGATATAGAGTAAACCAACCCAAAAAGTCAATTATAGGGTTTTATAGTGATGTACTGTGAAAAATTTGGTCATGTTTTTCATTATACAGAATGTTCTTTCCGAAGACATAAACAGAAAAAAGCACATATGTTTGATTTTAAAAATAACTTTGCTTAGCTGTTTAAAAACGCTGGAGACATTTTGGATAGTTCTAAATGATCAGCATCGTAATTATATGATAAAACTTCTGTGTAAAGGCCTATCTGGTTTATAATTATTTAACTGTTGGGATTTGGGGGTTCAAGAGGTATACTTCGAAAAATTTCCTCATACATATCTGAAAAGTCTGAGTTATTCATCTTCCTCTCCTCTCTAATCAGGAAGTAACTGTTAAATCTGTGATGTCAGTTTAGGGGGAATGATTTAATTTAAAAAGTATTAACACGTGAAAGAAATATTGGAATGAATGAAAACAGTTTGGTCCGCTGACATTTAAACCAGTCGTTATCCTAGGGCAGCGTAGTGTAGGAGAGATGCTGAAGTAATAACTACGGTCACAGTATCAAAGCAGTAAATATTAATATGTAATAATAGAATTATAAACAGAAGCCACATTTTTCAGTTGTGGGTGCCTGAAGTTCAATAGATAAATCCATATTTGGACATCTACAGAAATACGGTACGACTTTCCTAGGTGTGCAGCTCTGGCACTTCACGCTGTTTTCACGGCAAATTGCAAATGCTCGGCTCTTTCACAAATGAGTCCAAATCTAGTTAGGTTGCTAAATACGGACACCAATATTTGAAAAATGAGAAAGATTTAAAGATGCAAAGAGTTATACAAACAAGCTTAACTACTTTTAGAAGAATAAATGCTGGTGGGTTCTTTAGATAGTGTAATTTAATTTGTTAGATTTAATTCTTGCTAGGTTGAGTTTGGGCCTGATCCAGTTGTCAATAAATTTAGTGGGAACTTTTGAAACTTTTGTTTATTGCTCTTGTTTTCCGACTAAATTTGCTTGTTGTTTTGCTTGACGCTTAAACTGCAAACAATTGCTTACTTAGATTTATATGAAAAGACCCCTTAATCCTATTCTTTCAAGAAAAAATAATTCATAAAAATTGCTATTCCTTGAGATTATTGCATACACCAAAATTATCAAATGCATAAGGTAATAATAGAGATATCACTAAGTTGGTTACTATTTTTTTTATGATTTCTAAGCAGTCTGTTTCCAGTTTGCAAATACTTTGTGTTTCCAGTACAGTGACAGCAGTGAAAGACTACCTTTACGCCTCAGCAGTTCTAGTCGCTTGTGTAGTGTCCTCCTACTTCTCTCCATTGTTGGTCTCCATCATCTTTTTTTATTTCTCCACAGAAAGCAGACCTTACCGCCACCTTTTCATTTAGTTGCCGTATTTACGAGGTGCTTCCTTTGCATGTTCTGGGTAACCCAATACATGTTTCCTCCTACTTATTTCCTCTCCACAACTTGATTTCCCCAAGCGATACCGTATTTCACTTCCTTGAGCTTTGGTATTGCATTCGTTCTGAATGTCTCCTAATTAATCCATGGATCTCTTAGGCTTCCATATGCTTTAACTCAACCATTGGACGTGTCTTCAGTTTATTCATTTAAAGGCCAAAAGGGTATTTTAGCTTATCTGTCCTGAGCTGTTATATCAACTGTCCCTGTTAAAAAGTACTTCCGCCAAAAATGTTAGTGAATGTTTGACTAAAACTTTTTTTCCGAAATGTAATCCAGATTGGATTTAAAACATGGCAAGATAATGCATCTACCATGTCTCTTGGTATTCTGTTTAATTAATTAATCAATCAGCCAGTCACTTAAGAAGTAGTTGTATTAAATCAAATCTGAGTGTGTCTGGGGTTGATTGCCAGTCCCTTTGGCTGTCTCCACTCTTTCATGCACCTTCCTCCAAGAAATACACTTCATTCAGATACTGAGTCACCTCTTGGTGGTTTTTTTTGCTAAGCTAGACAAGTTGAATTCTCTCTGTCTTTTGCTATATTTTCTGGTCAATAACTTGTTTCTCTTATCTTTTAAAAGTGGATCCTGGGACTGGGCACGCAATTTTAATATCCGTATCACAAACGAGGCACAGAGAGGCGAAATAACTCTGCACTCTTACATCTGGTGATCTCATTAAACCTTTCTTACTTCTTATTGTAGTGGGGACTCCTATTAAATTGAATATCTGCGCTTAATCTTAACTTCTTTTCCGTGTTGTGTTCTGGAATGTGGTCCATTTTGCAGTTACGGTGTGTATTTTTCTCTAAAATATGTAGCTTTACTTTGAGATATATATAAAATTGTGTTTTGTTTGAACGGATTCCTATTTGTTCGATAATCCCCATCACGTTAAATGACTTTACTGTCTTGTACTGGAAGGTGCTGGGATGGCGACCCGTTGTGGGACCAACGTGGAGTCCGGGGAAGGTGAGGGGGTGAGCAGCTGTGTGGGCGCTCGGCTGTTGGCTGGGGTCAACCCACCGCATCTTCTTCAGATTTTCCTGTCTCCCAGACAGTTTCCTATCTCCCAGCTTCGAGCCCTTGGCAGCGGTTGGAACGGGTGCATAGACTTGTGTAGACGAAGCAGAGTGAGAGAGGGGATATAGGACAGGAGAAGCTGATGGAGGAATTAAATAATGGAAAAGAAGGCGGGATGGAAGAGAAGAGAGGTGAATAAAATGCGAAGGGAAAAACAGAAGATAAAAAAATGAGATGTGGAGAAGGGAGCTCTAAAAACAGCCAAAAAAAGACCAGAATGTGATGAGGAGGTTTCAGTTGCAGCATTCCTCAGAACTCTAATGTGAACAGAGATATTTAATTTTTTTTTTTTTTTTCCTTTTTAAACTAAGTTGTTTAAGTTGTCTCAGAAGTAGAATTGCATGAGAGGTCCTTGGGGTCAAGGTGGTGTAGGAATTCCAAAGGCAAAATAAATTATTCTGATGTTGCCCATATATATCACTTCTGGGCTTAATGGAATCAAATTGTGGTTACAATAAAGGGAACTTTGTTTACATTCTCTGGATCCATTTTATGTAGTTAAACCTAAGTAATGTTTCTTTTATAGGGATCATCACATACTTTAAAGCAGGGCCCAGCAATGGAATGCAATGAAAAAGAGAGTGTGACTAAAGTATCTATGAAATTCACTGTTAAGTCTGTGCTCAACTCTTCTAAATTGCCATAAAACTTAAAGTTTTGATCACAGCTGCATTCGTTAATACCGTAAGTTAGTCTGGCCACCTGCCTTAATATCAAACTTTCTTTCGGGGAAAGAAAACATTTTCATATTTCTGATTGCTGGAGAAGGTCAACAAATCTTTGGGGTTTTGTTCATGTGAATAAAGCATCTCTTTGTGACTAGAAAGCGGGCTTCAGGTACAGTGTGGTATAAAGTAAATTTAAATTATTCCATTTGTATTTTGTACGAGCGAGAGGATGCATTCTGATGCTGCGTTTGAGCTGGGTGAGACATTATAAATTGTCTAGAGGTGATTACCCTTGTTTCTAGCTCCTTGAAATATTTTCTCGTTAACGTGGTGAGAGGTTGTGTCTATACGTAGGAATTGCGTTAGCGTGGAAATGAATTTTAGAATGGCACGTCTGATTACACGTGCTCACGTTTTTGTGTAAAGGCATGTAGTGACTGTGACATTAATGGAATGTCAGAACAAAACCAAAGTGTAAACCAAGATTTTGGAGAAGGCCTTTCGGGGTGGCCTCTCGCTGTAAGAAACTGTTGTAGAGAAAAAGCACTTGAAGGGTAAAATAGGACTCTGTAAGCATGGCTTTCTTCTCTCTGCTACTGGAAAGTATGGTCTCTTCTGATGCTTCTTGAGCAACATGCTCTTCAGGCATCATCTCCTCCAATATTTTCTGAGTGCTGGCTTTTTCTTTTTTTTTCACCTTATTTTGAAATTCCTCTATAATGCCACAAAGAAACCATTCTCTGTCATTCTCATTTGTTTTCTAGTTTGGATAATTCTTGGCTCTATAAGTAGGTGCTGTGTGTTAGCACCATTGACCTTCTTTTACTCGAGCACCTTGGATTTGTGTTCATGGACCAGAACACAGTTATTTGGATTTGCAAAGAACAAAACTGTCTAAAAGTAAGGTGAGGTATAAGAGGTGGATCTAGATAAGTGAACTCAGATACAAACAATCCATACCTCTGCATTTTGCTCTCTCATCTATGAGAGAGAGGAGGAACCCTCTACTAGATCATTCATATAGCCTATCTGAGGATAAAGTGAATCTCTTGAGTTGCCTTTTTTTCTTTGCGGGGAGTGTAGGACAATTAATGTAAATACAGGTGTCTAACGTTAATATACCAAAGTTTGGGCAGGTGAACCGAAACATTTAAATAAACAAATAAAAAGTAATGCCTGCCCCCTCCCTTAGCGTTGGGAGTTCTCTTCTTGGATCTCTCTTCTCTGTGATGCTGCTGTTTGGGTTTTTTTTGGTTTAACCTAAATTATAGAAGGATTTAATTTTATTTGGGTCTTTTATCACTTTAATAAGATGCTAATTAGGTTGTGGTTCGCAAGTCATTACGGAGAGGCTGGCAGATAGACCATGTGATAATATAAACATGTTTATCATCTGTTTTCGTAGAAAACTAGGCTGAAGATGTTAAAGGTGTAGGTCAATGCTAATCTTGAGTCTGAATGTAGGAGCAAGCTGTAGACCAATCTGGAAAGTGCTAAAGTTTTGGAAACAACAGCGAAATAGGTAGTCAGACATTCTCAGAAGAGTTTGGGGAAGGAGATAGAGAATCAACTTGATCTGATCCAGGGATCATCAGAATGATCCCTGAAACATACCCCTTTCTGTGGATAGCTGTGTTGGTTAAGTACCATCAAACTGTAAGCAGACCTGTTTGTTTGTGAAATGGAATCAATTTGGAATAGTCCTTGAGTTACGACTTAATTTTTCACTGATGACGAACGAAAAATTCGTTGAGATCAATTTTGCCATGAAGTTGGTGTTCACCTCCTTTAAGAGCAGCGTGGGTAATTAATGCGAGCAGAATGCGATTTCCTCCACAGATACTGCATGGAAAAGACAGTCCTTTACTTAATCTCCTATGAGTTCTTCTCTTCATTTGAGTTTTTATTCTGAGATGCTGCTCAGCGCGTTGCATTGCTTATTAACTCAACATGACTTACCTTGCAGATTTTGGCTGCTTGTTACTGTTGTAGCGTTCCAAGGTTCAGTAGACACCAGGAAAATTTTATGGTAGGGACTCTTTGCTGCCGTGGTAACCTTTCAGTATGTAAAAATTATGAAGGGAGTGGAAAAAAAAATCAATTGGTGTATGGATAGAAATTTGCTGTTTTTTTAATGATTTTAAGTTTCAGGGCTGCTCATCTGTCCGTTGGTCTATTTGCCAGTGAAGGACCTCGTGCTTGGTAAGAAACTGGTCCATAAATAGTACTAAAGGAACAATAATGATGGAGTCTTTTGGTAGTAGCATCTAATACTCAAAATATCTGTTAGCACTTGATTTGAATAAAACTCAGATATCATTTCAGGTGACTAAAGGTAATAATTTTTTTTTTTATATTATAAAGAAATGATCTACGGAATGAGAATTGCGTGCAGGAATGGAAAAGAAGAAAAAAAGTGCCGCTAAGACTTTTCAGAATAAAGACCTGTGATATTTTAGAAGTACGAGAGAGACCAGGAGAAAGTGATACTCATCCTTGTATTATTTCATCACACTTAGTACCGTTTTATCTCTCCTAATTTGTATACTTTCATATTTCCGTGTGCCTGATGAATGCGTTCAAAAGTTCTTTCACTTGGGGAATGGTCTGGTTCCCTTGAAAATGTGTCTGGGCTATGGCTTTGACTCCATTGTTTCCCAAGGACTAGCCAGTCTCTGCTTTCCATGGAGGGCTGAAACGAAGTCTCTACAGAGTCTTCTGTCATTGAAAATAGAAGCAAGCTTGCTGGAGGTGTTCTTTTTTCGGAATATTTTTGCAGTCTTTCCAATGATTCTAATTCATTTAACTCGGAACTAAACAGTGAAAAGGGTACGTGACTGTGTTTATACCCAATTTGCATTCTTTCTGCAATATTGTGTGAAGTGCAGGTTAATTGAGAGCCAAGCCCTTGGGTGCTAGTTGTTGACCACTAACTTTGTAACATACTGATTATGGAAAACTACACGCTTGAGGGAAGGAGGAAGACCTGGAAAGAAGGAATTCTTACGCCTCAACAGGATGAAGCAAAGAGCATCTAATTCCCTTTCCATCTTTAGCTTTCCTTCATATATATATATATTTTTTTTTTTTTTTTCATAAACCAAACTGTCACAGGCACAAATTATTTGCTTACTGTTCGGATCTTGTTAAAATATTAACTATACTAACTCCATAATAAAAATGTCGAAGTTTGTGCACATGGTATCTGTACCCTCGGACCAATAGCAACAGACGGATTAGTATTTTTAGTGTAGGTACACCCATTGGCCCCTGCAGTGGATTTTTGGATGCAAAATTTGGCAAGAAAAGAAATCATTTATGTAAAGAACAGTATAAACTGCTGAGATTTAGATTTGAGAGTTATGTATGTACCAAGAAATACTTCTTAACCTTTGATGTTTTAAGCCCTCCAGGCTACGAAAAAGGAGTAAGCCTTTCCCTTTAAAGCAAGTGTATCTTTGCATTTCGTCCCAATGCGGTACTGCTCGTTGATGTTAATGTTTTTCCTCTTGGTTTTCTGAATTCGTAGGTGAAACTTTTTGGATTAACTGTTGCCCTAAGACTTTGAGAAAGTTTATGGTGGTAGTCACTGCTAATTTAAAGAAGGCAGTGTTAAGTATTTATATTTATCCCGAAGAGCTTTTGATCATAGCTCCATCCCACTCCATCTCAGCAGCCAGCATTTTTCTCCCGTCTGTATCAACAGTCCCAACTTCTTAGAAGTTGGAGATCATAAATAAGTATTTAAAGATATCTTAAATCTATTTAGTTCCACAGATTCCTATTACCCTCCTCCATGCCACACACATGCATGCAGAGGCAGAGCTTGGTGGCCCCATAAAAACTCAATATTGACCCTAAGGCCCTCTGAAAATCTGCTTTGAAATCTTGGTTTTATTTTCTTCAAGTTTTTAATGGTTAAAGTTCATATTCACAAGTATTTAAAAGGCGTGGATCAGCACCTTATTTGCAGTGTTATTTAAAGTCCTTGGCGTTCTCAAATCTGCTGTAAGGTTTTTTTCATTGGGTTAATTATAGTGGGATATATTTTTTTTTTTTTTTAAATCAAAAAGTATTTCTTTGTCCTTATGCCTAAATCTTGAAAATTCCCAGGAGAGAAATTTTCACATTCTGGAGTTTAGGACAGAGTTCTGCAAGACGCCTACTGTGTTTGGCTATTTCCATCTTAATAAGAAGGGCTTTATGTCTACTAAACCACTATTTCTACGTTTTTATGGAATTGGGCAGTGCCCAGTTCCATAAAAAGCCATTGTACCATAGCTGTAGCAGCAGCGTTTCTGCAGATCAGCTACGCGAAGCAGTCTGTGGTCATTTGTAAAGGAAGTTAAAAATTGAACGTAGAAACTTCAGGAAAAATAGCTTTGCTTAGAAGTGACGAGAAACTGCAATAGGTTGGGTTTGTTTACGTGATTTACCTGGAGTATGTTTTATGTTCACAGTCGCTCGGGCGTCTCGCAGAATGAGAAGATAAGGGAAAAATCATCTACCGGGAACTGTGAATTGCTTTAACGTTTTCTGAATCGCTACTGAAATGCTTTGAAATGCGTTTCGATTTAGTGTAAATTGTTGCTTTACGTCCAGCACAGCATCTTGAAGCTTACATTTGTAGGCTTAAAATCACTGGTTTTTTTTTTTCTGTAGGTTACGGTTGCAATTTAATAGTTTCTTGTCTTTGTAATCTTTTTATCCTGAATATTTCTATATTGACTTAGATGATAACAAAGGAAGGTTTTTGATGCTATGTCAGTGCTGGGAAGTGGTAGTCGGGTAGAATTTGGTAGCTTAGGAGTCCCTTTGGCACCTGTCACTTCTCAAAACTCTTCAGTGCTTTAAAAAAATTAAACTCAGTAGCATAAATACCCACCGATATTATAAGGACTGCTGTGTGCCGAACTTCCAGCAATACTGAAGATATTTTAAACTCTTATAATTAAATAGTAATTCTCTCTCAATACTTTCTAAAGATTTCTGAGGCAGTTAGGACTCACCGATAGAAAGTAGAGGGGTTGATATGGAAAAGATTGATCTTAACACAAGTGATGTTTCTTCTTCAGCAGTTTTGTGTTCCCTTTATAGTGTGTAGAAGAACATCAGGCTATGGGCAGAAACTCCTCATGTATCAATATATTGGTTTTAACAATATAACAAAAATGAGTCTGTTAAGACCAATTTGTTCTTTTGCAGGATTTTTGTACATTACAAGTGTAATTTTGCAAGAATGAAATTCTTGTAAAATCTGTTTTATAGAAGTTGGTTTCCTTGAGAAATGTTTTTGATCTGGTTTTATAAATGGTGTTAAGTGTAAATGCAACATGTGTGGTACTGAAACGCTCATGAAAGTTTCAGAAAGGTTTGGGATTTGAAGCACTATTTGAATGCTGTTCCGTCTCCTCCGTGTGACTTTATCTGCAAATCTCGAGCGAAGTACAGCATCGTACCTTGCTGCAAATGCAGCGCGGCCCTGGGTAGGCTTCATCACTGTGGTGTTTGTATCCCGGTGTTAGAAGTTAAGGGATCTTGGTCCTGTGACACCACGGATCAAACCATAGATCTTGTGGTAAGACTCGAGCAGGGGCTCTGCTTTCAAGGAGCTGTGAGCTCCATGTTATCCCGCACAGCTTAGAGGTGTTCTAGTGTGTTGATTTGCGTGCCATGGGGTTTACAGTAAGCTAGGTACCTCAGATCTAAGCAGAAATTGCAAAATTGGGCAGTGTGTATGTATCAGGAACCAAATATATATTGTACTTAACTTCATTATATTTTCCATCGAATTCTATGATTGCTTTTCTTTTTTTTTTTTTTTTTTTAAGGGTCATAGTTTCAGGATCTTTTAAAGTGCTGTTTACTGGACGAATTTTCGTGGAATAACAGAAACAAACTCATTTTTCATCTCAACTTTCAGTGTGGCCTTTTCTTTTTTTTAACTAAAAAAAGGCTCATATCAAATACCAATTTATTGTTTTTTTTTAAAAAAAAAAGTTAATTCCAACATGCAGTTGGTAAAAGACACAATATCATACATAGGTTAATTTTCTCTTTCCGCCTGTTGAAATGGTATCAGACATACTAGCTAGCGCAGTTAGCCCTGAGAAAGTCGCATTTTTGCTGAAATGCTGTATAGGGTTGTTTTTTTTTTTCTTTTTGTAAACTCACAATCCTCTGATCGTTACTGTTGTTTCAACTGAAATAAGATGGAATACGTTTTTTAATCATACATTTTTTTCTGAAATATGAAAATATTTTTCAGCATATAATACAATGTAGCCATGTCAACGTTCTTAAAGCATCCTGCTGAACCTAAGGAATTGGAGGGCATGTGATAAACTCTGGTTATTATGGTGAATTTACTGACTGTGTATTCTTATCAACTTAATTATTACTCAATTATTGCAATTTTTGGAGGAGAATCCAATGAAGATAAAAGGACAGCTTTTATGTACCATCAGACAATACTAATGACATTTGGAGTGGTAATGATACATTCTACGTTTCTACATTCATCTGTGCTTTGTGACTTTTGAGGATGCTGCTCTTTAAACACAGAAATGCTATGTAAAGTTATTTTAGATTTCTGGATCTAAGTGGAGCCAACACCAAATCTGCTGTATTTTTTTTTTGGTCTTGTCTTTATGTCATAGGTAGTTGATAAATCTCAGTGCTAATCGATGAAATTCCAGCATTAGAAAAAAATCAGGAAAAATCAGAGTACCTTTTAAATAAGTGGAAGGTATATTTCTTATTGCGTAACTTTTACTGCCGATGTCTACAAGTACTTGGCTTAATTGGCCTTTCTTTGGGACAAGTGTGTTATTGCAAGTCTTGCTGATGAAGATAATGATTTTATTTTTTTTTTCCACCTTTGAATTGGGTAGGCAATGTCAACTAATGCTCTGTTTATCTCCATCTTTTTGAAAAGGGCTGCTTGGATTCAGTTCTTATTCCACCACCATGAGCAAATGCTGTTTTGATGCTCATATGCATCACAAATCCACCTAATTCAGCTGCTCATGAAACACATCTTTTATCGTGCTGCGTCAGAGCAATACTCATTCACTGGTCAAGGACAAAAATGTGTTTGAGCTGAACAGAGTCAAACAAAATGAAAGTCGCTGTCAGTCAGAGAATACCTAGTCATGAAATATGCTTTCAGACACAACTTCAGGTTTTGTTTTCTCTCACTACCACCAGTTGATTACCTAAGTGGAAGAGGGCTATAGACTTGGTCACAGGCAACACGATGCCTGATCTGCCTGCTGCCTGCTCAGGGGCTTCACTGTTGGATAACCTAACGGCCAGAGTAACGAGAACTCGCCTTTACTGTCAGCCAGGTGATCGTTAAGGACGATGTTGCACAGTCGGACCCAGTATTGATCCCTGGGATACACCGCTAGTTACTGGCCTCCAGCTAGACCTCGTTCCACTCGTCACCGCCTTCTGGGCCGAACCGTTCAGACAGTCTTCAACCCACCTCACTGCTCATCCAGCACATGCTTCACCAACTTCATCTTCCCCTTGTACATGCGGTGAGCAGAAATGTGTTGCCCTATTTGGTCAGCTAGAGTTTTGCGAGCGCTGCTGCCTCTGGCTTTGCCTGGCAGATCTGCTCCGTCAGCCCATGCTCCAGACTTCAGGATAATGTATTTAGCATTATTTCATAAATTACTAAGGAATCTAGAGAGGGCGCATCAATGCTCCTTAGCTCCTACTTGCTAGTCGCCCTCACCTGTCCCCCTTTTTTAATTTCTTATTTGTTTTAGCCTTTTCTGTTCCGTTATTCCTTATTCTTGAAACTTCTTTCATTACTAAGTGAACGGAGCCTTCCTTTCTCTTTTAAAAAGATCCCTAAAGCAAAGAATGTGTTTCAGCAGTGTGTGCATACACAAACGCCCATGTCTATTGGGGCAAGAGTATTTTTTTTTTTTGTCTGGCCTGCTTTCTTAAACTTTCTGAAATGTAACTTTCTGTGCCTAGTAGGAGCCTGAATGGACTGTATTCTTTGGGAGTCTTGTGTTTTCCTACAAAATTTCCGTGCTTTGCAGGGCTTAGTAAGTAAAGGTATATTCCACTTTTGACCTTGATACAAATTAAGGTATTTAGTCACCCTGACAACGACTTACTTAATTTGTGAGAACTTTGAAAAATTAATTGTTATAGCCCAATATAGAGGATATGTATAGTGCAGTGAGTGATTATTTGGGGGAAAAAAAAAAAAACAACACAATTTTTATAGCATGTCCAAGTGGGATCACAAAAAAGTTGAAGCTGGAAGGGATCTCCAGTGGTCTCCTGGCCCAACCAGCCTGTTCGAAGCAGGGGCAGCTAGAGCAGGTTGCTCAGAACTGTGTCCAGTTGTGTTTTATTAATATCTCCGAGGATGGAGATTATGTAAACATCTTTCAGCAGCCTGTTCCAGTTGTTGCCCACAGTAAAAGTATTATTTGTTTTTCCTTTTTCTTACTTTTAAGTGAAATTTCCTGTATTTCAGTCCGTGACCATTGTGTCTCCAGATGGGCTTTGGCTTTTCTAACCCTGTTGCTTGGACAATGTCTCTCTACTCCTCCTGCGTCACCTGTCCCTGCTTCCACCTCTTCTATGCTTCCTTTTTATGTTTGAATTAAGTTAGGAGCTTCTTGCTCATCCAAACAGGCTTTCTGCCTCCTTTGCTTGACCTTCTGCTCATCGTGATGGACTGTTCTTGAGCTTGGAGGAGGAGATCTGTGAAAATCAGCCACTTCTTCTGGATCCCTCTTCTCTCCGCGTCTGTATCCCATCGGATGCCTCTGTAGCCTTGTGTCCTTGAAAAAAAGATTGTGAGCATTGTCCTCACATGCTGTTTTTTGTCCCCGATGTATTTTTAGTTTTTCAGTTATAATTGGCAAGGTTTAAGCTTTCCTTGAAATATTTTCAATCACGGATAAGTTTCAGCTTGTTAAATCCATATTGTAAAACTAATGCTGTTTCCCAAGCCTTGGGGATATCCTGCCTGTGTAATTACAGGTTTATGCTGCAACTATGCAGACACGATTATTACCAATAGTATGAATAATTGCACCACTTGGCTGGTTTGTGGTCAGGCACTGTCTAGTACCTAGATGTGGAACAGCTAAAATAAAAATAATAAAAAAAAAACAAAAACAAAAACAGAAAATTGCTGAAATGTTTGTAAGTAATGCTCCCGAGTGGCAGTTTTGTTTTCTATGGTTGTGCAGGTATGATGAGATTTAATTGACAATTAATCCCGCAAGGTGAAAACTCCTGCATTTTGTCCTAGTTACTGGAAAGAAGATAATGTGAAGGGAGGATTATACAATTTTGTTGTTAATTTGGAAACAGTCCTTTCCCACCCCTTCCAGAAATACTAATTCATATAAACAAATGTAAATAAAGGGCAGCATATGTTACACTGCAAGTTAGTTCTGATTAAGAAACTACTTGGGAGTAGAATCACTGATTACATGAACGTTAACATTTTATTGCCTTGTATTCCTTCATGCTTTTTCTTATGTTTGAGAAATGACCCAATTTTTTCACCCGTCCCTCTGACAGAACTTGACTTCGGGGGCTTAAAACAGGCTGTTGTTCCTGTTTCGTGTTCCCCTCCTCCCCAGCTGTGACTCTGTGTAATGATCTATCATGAACACATGCCTGGAAAGCTTTAAATTTTGAGGTTTCCTTTGCACTCAGAAACTTAGAGAATGTAGGAAATTAACGGTAGCTGGAAGTAGGATTAGTACTAGTTAGGAAAGCTGTTGACTGATAGTATGTGATATATAATGTATCAGTTTTCATTGATCAGTTTTCATTTTTACATACTTCTTTAGCGACGTTTAAAACTAGGTAATGACTGTAAATGGGGTAAATGATCTTTTTTTGGAAGACAATATTAATTTCCATATGAATCACACATTTAAATCACAGTTAGTGCTGTGCTTACTGGCTAAGCCGGTGATAATCACAGCTGATTGGGGCCAAGAGAGACACAGCATTCCCAGTGTGGGAGCGCTAGTGATAAAAGCAAGGTTAAAATACCTTTCTCTTTGAAGTACAGATTATTAAATATTGGGGTTAGAGGAGAAGAGGAAGTGTTCAGAGGGAGAAGGAAAATAAATGAATCTGTATAAATACAAGCCCAAAGTCTTGGGATGCTGATAAACTGTCACTGGGACAACATAAATTGAGAGAAAGCTTTGGAGCAAACCGAAGTAGCATTTATATGCTTATCTTTCATTTTGGTTCCCCTGTTTATTCAATTTCCAGCTTTCTTGCCTGTATTTACTTTCTTCAGGGTAAATGACAAACACCAGTGGATCCTATTGCTGTAGGGACGTTGATCACGATGACACGCATGCGGGTGTACTTGAGCAGCGCCCAGCGTCTTGGTCATGTTGCTGTAAGATATTCAGAGGATATTGGGTGCTTTTCCACGTTGCTGCAGAATTTAGTGTTGAAAATAACAGAGCAAAAATATATGTGAGAAAAGTTTCTGATGGATAGGATTATCCATGCAAGCTTCCTTAGAGATTCATGGTAGTGGGGTAATATTGAAGCCAAAAGACCATCAGAAAATCATAGAATCATAGAGTGGTTTGGGTTGGAAGGGACCCTGAAAATCATCGAGTTCCACCCCCTGCCATGGGCAGGGACACCTCCCACCAGCCCAGGTCGCTCCAAGCCCCATCCAACCTGGCCTTGAACACCTCCAGGGATGGGGCAGCCACAACTTCTCTGGGCAACCTGGGCCAGTGCCTCACCACCCTCAGAGTAAAGAACTTTTACCTAATATCTAATCTAAATCTCTCCTCTTCCAGTTTGAAGCCATTCCCGCTCATCCTATCACTACATGCCCTAGTAAAAAGTCCAAAATGTGGCACTATGTGTAAAATCAGATCTGAACATCGTTATATGATAACTTAAGGGTAAGAAAAGTGGTTAAGAATGAGAAGAGCACAGGAGAGTTATTGAATCTACAGCTTCAATAATTTAGAGTCAGCTTAGTTCTGGAATAGTTTCAGTCCCATGGAAAACAGTCCTTTATTCTTTTTCAAGCGTTTGTTTTTTTCTAAGGAATCCTGTAGCTGTAGTCCTACCAAGAGCAATACCGGGACCTTTATTTATGAATTCCTGTAAAGCATTTCATGTTTATTCCTCTCATTGTTTCAGAACTTTTCCTTAGTAAGGGAATTCCCTCTGTTTCTGAAGAGGATTTGAGGAGGGGAAACTGAGATGGAAAATAGTGATTTGCGGATAAGCAGAAAGACAGCAGCTAACTGAAAGTGATGTTCTTGTGAAAATAAATGTAGTATCAAGTAATCAGGTTTTAATCTTCATTTTTGTGGTGTTATACTATTCAGTGTTTTAAAAGTAATGTGAAAATCTCAGTTACACATGAATATTTAACTGGTATGTGAGCTCTAAAGCTTTGGTTTGTGATTTGTCTCCAAAAATGGTTCTTTGAAAGAAAGTATTCTAGAGTGGCAGATCACAAGTACGTGTTGAAGCTTAAAATGTTTTTCTTTGCCCTTAGTGGTGTTTTCTCATCAGCTTTATATATATCATTAGTTATTTTTGCTAGGAGTTAATTCAATTTAACATTTGGAGAGAACAGCGCTCTCGGAAATAAGAGCCACTTTCTCCAGGCTCATTTAATTTTTTTTTTTTTCTTATTTTAAAAGTAATTTTAAGATTGTAGACATGTTGATGCCATGTGAGAGTAGAGACTGCTGTTTTGCAGGTTCATGTAAGCACAAGTGGAAGGCTAAACGAGGTCAATCCCATCGACTCAAGTTCCTGCTGTAGTTGGCATAACCCATTCCACAAGTAAGGAGAAATAATTTAACATAGATTAAATGTAAATCGGGGTTTATTTTTCAATTTTTCACTTTTAAAACCTGTATTAATACAACAGGGTGCTAACCTGTCCTTTATTAACAATTTTTTTCTAATATCTGGAAGAATTCTTGTATTTAATATGAAGAAGTCTGTTTAAGCTCTTTTTTTCCCAAAACTGAACTGCAAATACTGTGAGCTGTTGGCATTGGAATTCATTCACTTTGTTTAATTCTGTAACAGTTTTCAGACCTGCAAAGTGTCGTGCTCTCCACGCGATGCTCGTTCAGCCTACCCTTAACTCTCTCAGCCCTGCCAGGTTGGCATCACTGTCTTGGGCATTCGCTGTTGCTTCTCCCTTGCCCCCAGGCGGCTGCATAGGATGGTGCACTGAAGGAAAGGTGTCAGTTTGGTACCTTTTCCAGTCATCAGTATCGCACCGCAATCTTTTCCTGGTGGTCAGATACATGGGACTTCAGTGAGTGGGTGTCCTAACCCTAACTCGCTTGTGATGTGCTGACCCACGTTTTCATAGAATCATAGAATGGTTTGGGTTGGAAGGGACGTTAAAGATCATCGAGTTCCAACCCCCCTGCCATGAACAGGGACACTTTCCACCAGACCAGGTTGCTCAAAGCCCCATCCAGCCTGTCCTTGAGCACCTCCAGGGATGGATCTTCCACAACTTCTCTGGGTGACCTGTTCCAGTGCCTCACCACCCTCAGAGTGATTTTTTTTTTTTTCCTACCAACTAATCTAAATCTCCCCTCTTCCAGTTTAAAGCCATTCCCCCTCGTCCTATCGCTACATGCCCCCATAAAAAGTCCTTCCCCAGCTCTCCTGTAGGCCCCCTTTAGGGACTGGAAGGCTGCAATAAGATCTCCCCGGAGCCTTCTCTTCTCCAGGCTGAACAACCCCCCAAGTTTTAGAGACTTCAAGTAGTATTTTTTTTTTTTTTTCTCCTTGTGTGTATGGGAAAGAAGTTCACATCTATAAACATCCTAGATTTGGAATTTTGATCTAGCACCTGTAATCCTCAAAGGCCGTTTTCTTTGATCTACAGACTTTTGGTTTTCAACACTACAACTCACTAAAGAATTGAGTGATTCCTTTGACTCAAATCCATAAGATACTCATATCTCAGTTGAGTAATAATACTGTGTGTCCCAATAGCTAAGATTGTAACAGGGCCAAATCTTGCTGCTGTCAAATTGAGTTGTTAGATAAAGCTATAATATACTTTTATATTGGTGTTTAGAGAACTTTATAGGTTTAATAAATGGAAGATTCTGTAGTGTGTTGCAATTAGAGAGTTTCACAGAATCACAGAGTTTTCAGAGTTGGAAGGGACCTCTAGAGATCATCCAGCCCAACTCCCCTGCCAAAGCAGGATTGCCCAGAGCACATTACTCAGGGCTGCATCCAGGCGGGTCTTGAAAATCTCCAGGGAAGGGGACTCCACAACCTCCCTGGGCAGCCTGTGCCAGTGCTCTGTCACCTGAACCGTAAAGAAGTGTTTCCGTGTATTTGAACGGAACTTCCTGTGTTCCAGCTTGTGCCCATTGCCCCTCGTCCTGTCACTGGGAACCACTGAAAAGAGCCTGGCTCCATCCTCCTTCAGCCCACCCTTTAGATACTTGTATGCCATAATAAGGTCTCCCCTCAGCCTTCTCTTCTCCAGGCTAAAGAGTCCCAGCTCTCTCAGCCTTTCCTCATAAGGGAGATGCTCCAATCCCTTAATCATCTTAGTTGCCCTTCGCTGGACTCGCTCCAGCAGTTCCCTGTCCCTCTTGAACTGGGGAGCCCAAAACTGGACACAGTATTCCAGTTGTGGCCTCACCAGTGCAGAGTAGAGGGGGAGAATGACCTCCCTCGACCTACTGGCCACACTCTTCCCTATGCAGCCCAGGATTCCATTGGCCTTTTTGGTGACAAGGGCACATTGCTGGGCCATGGATAATTTACTGTCTACAAATTTACTGTTTGCAAATAGAGGAGCACCTTTGCTATGAAGACAGGCTGAGAGAGTTGGGGTTGTTCAGCCTGGAGAAGAGAAGGCTCCAGGGAGACCTTATAGCCCCTTCCAGTACTTAACAGGGGCCTACGGGAGAGCTGGGGAGGGACTCTTTATCAGGGAATGTAGTGACAGGACGAGGGGTAATGGTTTTAAATTGAAAGAGGGGAGATTTAGATTAGATATGAGGAAGAAATTCTTTACTGTCAGTGTGGTGAGGCGCTGGCCCAGGTTGCCCAGAGAAGCTGTGGCTGCCCCATCCCTGGAGGTGTTCAAGGCCAGGTTGGATGGGGCTTGGAGCAACCTGGGCTGGTGGGAGGTGTCCCTGCCCATGGCAGGGGGGTTGGAACTAGATGATCTTTAAAGTTCCTTCCAACTCTAAACATTCTATGAAAGCTTCTTAACAAATAGGATTATGGTAAAAACTTGATTTGATGCTGGTTCATGAGGTATGGTTAGTTTTGTGTTAACTTCCAAAACACCTTTAACAAATTTTCTTCTTCATTCAAATGCTCGGTAAAGCATTTAGCTGAAGTAATATAAAATTAAAATCTTGTTTGAGGAAGGGAAATGTCTGTCTCTCTGCTCTGATTTAAACACATTATTTGCTTGTAATGTGTTTTGCAGTAGTTCAAAACTCACAATGTTTTAGGACATTCAGGAGGAGAACCTTAGACAGGGTTGCAGTTTCCTTGCCTCAGTTTGTTTGGTTAGTGGACCGGTGTAAACTGGGAGACCCAAATATTTCTTGGAAGAAGATGAAATCCAAATCTGAACTCCAGATCTTACCTGTATTAATGACAGATAGATATTCTACTAACTTGGAAAACGTACGTAACTTAGGTTTAAAACTTGGCTTCAATCTTCCATCGTGTGTTTAAAAAATGTGATAAATACAAGGGAAACACCAAATAAAAAGACAAAATATAAGGATGCATGAGCTTAAGTACCATAAATTAAATCAACATTGAATTAATCCTGTTTAGAAATACCACTAAATAGCATAAAAAGGTAGTGACCAATTACACAAGAATGGGATAGCCGATCAACTAGCTTATATTAAGAATACCTTGTGAGAAAAATTATAACCTAATAATAGGTTTTAATCCTTCCTTAAAACGTAGGGTTAGAAATTTAAAGCTTTATTCCTCAAGGGGTCCAGACTAAGACTGTTAAACTTTGTTCTGGGATAAGACCAAAGCTTCCTTTAACCTGTTATTTCCAGTGCTGGCCAACGGTGGATTTTAAGGAAGGAATCTGAGCAAAGGGGAAATGTATAGGGATACTTCCACAGGATGCTTTCCTAACCTCTAGCTATGTGTAGTTCAGACTTCCTGAGCTAGAGGTGTCGTTGTTTTTAGTAGCTCTTGATGAATGTTTCTTCCATGAGTTTATCCAGCTGCTCTTTGAACCTATCTAAACTTTTAGTGGTAGCTTGCAGCAAGTCCCTTACTTCTGTAGGTCTCCTCTTCCTGCTTATACAGCATGACTTGTAACGGTTATAAAAATTCCCTGATCTCTGCGTAGGAGGAGTGATTGGAAAAGTTAATGCGTTTTATCTGTTATTTCTGTATGATAGTCTAGTAGCAACAGTTGGTCTATTTGGTGTATGGTAAATAAAGCAACTAGAACTTTGGAGTGGGACCAAAAAAACTGTTTGGTTTGGGTTTTTTTGGGTTTTCTTTTGCCCTGTGTCAGTGGTTGATTAGCTGTACAATCCTGATCAAGTTATGTGACTTTTCTATGTGGCGTAATGTCGTAGTGGTGTTAATGCAGGTGCGTGTTTTCTGAAGCTTGGAATGGTTTGGGTTGGAAGGGACCTTCAAAGGTCATCTAGTCCAACCCCCTGCAATGAGCTGCATCTTCAACCAGATCAGGTTGCTCAGAGCCCCATCCAACCTGACCTGGAATGTTTCCAGGGATGGGGCATCTACCACCTCTCTGGGCAACCTGGGCCAGTGTTCCACCACCCTCATTGTAAAAAAATTTCTTCCTTATATCTAGTCTAATTTTTCCCTCTTTTAGTTTAAAGCCATTACCCCTTGTCCTATCGCTGTCTGCCCTGATAGAAAGGTTCAGTCCTGAATCAGGACTGACTCTTGTCCAGCTCTGACTTTGAGCAGAGTAAGTGCAAAACTTCCTACGCTTGTTAATGTAGACATGACTTTCTTTCTCCTTTTATAAAATGAAACAGCCATAAACCTCACATTTAGTATGCTAAATCTATGGTAATATACTCTGATAACTGTGGATGGAGGTGCTCTGAGAGCTGCCTAGTCTTTTTAGACCATGTGAAGAAAGGACAGTATAATCGTTACACTTAGGCTGCAGGTCATTTTGTAGATATTTTTAATTATACAGGTCACATCAGCACTTAAGACATATTTTTAAAAATTGGAGGACGCTGCCAGGAAGACAAGAATAAAACCTTAATACTTTACTCTTAAAATATATTCTGCTTACCTTTTTATTGTATAAATTCCTTAAAAATATCTGTAATGCTCTACAGCTCAATGTTTATTTTCAAAATGCAATTAGCATAAGAAAATTTACCTTTTGTAACCTTTTCCTTAAACCCCATGTGCATACAAAAAAGTACAGCTGTAGCCACAAAGTAAAACCCCTGACCAGTGCCTTGTAAAGTTGTTCGGTGCTCATCTGATGCCCCAAATGTAACTTAAGATGCTGTCTTCTCACCAGTGGGCTCTATGGAATTGGTCTGAATTTTGCATAAGATAATGTTACTCGCTTGTATGGTACAGAATTCCATTTATTTTAGTGAAATCAAGCAATTTTTTAATTGACCGGATTAAAGGTTTAGTATATGCAATGAGTGGAAGTTTTTGGATGGAAGTTTGGTGTTTCCTAGCGGAAGTTTCTGCTTGTAATGAGTGAAGTAAGCTAATTTTGTCCAATTTTTATTTTTAAGGAGGTGTAATAGGGTCTCTTGTGATATGAACTTCATCTAGCTCTAATCATGTAAGCTCTAATCTTTATTTTAAAGATTCTAGAAAGTCATTTCCTTCATTTATCACCTGCCCTCTGTTGGATGACACAAGTTTTTCAATGAAATAATAGGACTCTCTTTTTCAGCAGAGTATTTAGCAAGGAGGCCAGAAAAGCCTACAAGAAAACAGAATTTGAGGTGGCTGGTCTTTTAGTAGGAATGGGATCATAAAATGGACAGCAGAAGAGCAACATACTACCAATTGCATGAGCTTCAGACCTTTGTAGTGTTCTGAGCAATGGGTTTCTAAGCTCTGTACCATCATAAGCTTTTTCAGGTTTTTCTTTTCATCCTTGTACAGCAGTCACGGTAATTAAAGTACGTGGTGATAGATACGTGGCTCATCAGAGTAAATCCCTGCACGTTCTCTGTGCGTGGTCCCTCTCGGCGCCGTGGTGTGCGTGGTCCCTCTCGGCGCCGTGGTGTGCGTGGTCCCTCTCGGCGCTGTGGTGCTGAACCGTGGAAGTGAGAGGTGGGTGAGGTTGTGATGCCTAAGAGGAGCAACTGGAGTCAAAGACAGGTGGATCTCAGCATGGGACGTGGTGCGTGGTGACGTGTGTGTTTGGAGAGACTGAACTCTGGGGTAGTGTCCTGGTTTGAGGTAAAACAGAACCAATTTTCTTTTCAATAACTTCACTTCTTATCTGGGCCTCTTCTAACTGCTGAAATTAGCAGCACATTGTGCAGACACTCTTCGCTCTCAGAGTGATCAGACCTATGTTATAGCTGATGCCCGGACATGGTGTGCGGAGAGGCTCTGCTTACGCTCATTGCTCTGACCCCCCGGGGCAGGGAACTCTGGTATTTGCCCCGTTGGGGGGTCGGAAGCGGAACAGCGCAGTGGGGTCCCACCTGCGGGGAGGAGCGGACAGGACGGGTGACCCCAACCTGACCAACGGGGTATTCCATCCCATCTGCCTCATGCTCAGCGTAAAAGCTGAGAGATCAAAGGGTCAGTCCTCTTTCTTCAATGGTCAGCGTCCGAGGAGGACTCTTATCTGTCTGTCTGCCTTTGATCTCGATCCTGAATCCAGATCGGGAATCCAGTTCCCGTCCGTCGCTGAGTCCAGTCTGGGACTGCCCCAGTGCCAGCCGGTGACGTGATCATCATCCTGGGAGCTTGATCCAGTTTTGTATATATTTCATTATTTTCTTTTTATTTTATTATTAAGATTTCATTAAACTAGTTTAGTCCCTTCTAAACTTAGAAGTCTCTTTCTGTGTCTTTCCTGTCTCTCCTCAGAGAGAGGTGGGGGAGAGCACCTGTCGTTCCCCCTGAGTGCCCCGTCTGGCCCAAACCACGACGGGTAGGTGTTACGGGTAAACGCTAGGAAGACAGTTAAAGAAATAAATACCGAGTCTCAGTATTTATTTGCTTTGTTTTAAACTGTAGTAGATCCTTCTCATCAAGTATCCACGTGGAAAATCTTCAGAGGTAATGAATGATATTTGTTTTACCTGGTACTGTATTAAATCAAGTGATAGGTGACAATTTCTTGAATCTCAAGGTTCAAAAACTGCTCATATTTGTATATGAGTCCAAACGTCCATTTACTGCAATCTTAAACGTTTTTTCCAACCTAAATGTTTCTAAATGTTTGCCGTGAGATTAACACGCCTCTTTATTATTATTATTATTTTGAAAAAAAGCTGCATTTTATCAACTATGTTAAAAAAACATCAGTCTTGAAACATTAAAAAGTAGCAAATACTACAACAAAGGTTACGTCTGTAACTTCGCTTTATCTCCTTGGGCTGTGAAAAATGAAGTGGCGCTGATTACTGCTTCTGTTTCGTCAGAACGCTGCCCTGGGAGGCTGCGGCGGTCCCTTAGCACTGCCTGACGCGGTTTCGCTGCCGGGCTTCCCTGGGCGTCTGGCCTTTGCTGAAGCCTTTTTATGGTATCAGTTGCTCTGTTGATAAGCTTGTTATGTGGCTTGCCTCTCTCGAAGGATTTTGTGAATTATCTTCAAACAGTCAGATACCGGACTCTTGTTTTAGGTACTACTGCCAAATCTGGCACTTTAAATAAAAGTTTTGTGCCAAACAGTGAAATGCACTTGTTCTTATTATCTCATAGCATGCAAACAGTAAGGATTTATTCTAATTCTCCAAACTGAACTTTTGCAAGAAGCAGGTATCAAAAATAACAATGGGAATAGGTTTTGTTTGGGGTTTTGTTTTTTTGTTTGTTTGTTTGTTTGTTTTTTAAGAAACAGTGCTGCCCTTCTCGTAGCCGACTGTGGGTGCATTTGTCATCTCTCCCACTTTCCAACTTCAGAAAACTACTTTTATATCTGGTAAGTCTACTTGTGCGGATAGATCTGCCACTGGCCGTTTTACTCTTTCAGCCCCAAATGTTGGAGGTGCTGGTTTTCCAAGTTCCTCTTCCAGTTTTGGTGGTGCTTAGTTGTTTTTCTCTTCTTCTCAATGGGCTCTAGGTAGTCACCAAGCATGGCTACAGCATATTCTTCTAAAGCAGCAGACTGCTTGCTTTGCAAAGACAGACTGATTTGGCAAAGCCTGTCCCAAATTCTCTGCTAACGTATCCCTAATTCTTTCAGAAAGGGAAAATCAGGAAAGAAATAATGGTTGCTATGTATGTGCTCTATATCAGGTGAAAAGCCCAAGTGAAGAATTGACGTTTATGTAAACTGGGTGCCTCCAGTCCTTCGATGCTTGATAATATCCTCTGGGGATGTGTTGTTGTCATTAATGGTTACTGTTCTTAATACTTGAATGAAAATTCACATTTGTGATCATCACTTCTTATCAGACACTCTCTAGAAATGTTTATCTTATGCATTTATTCTGTAAAGGAGTTGCTACATGTTTATGGCAAAACTTTATTTTAAGCTAGATTGAATTTGTTTTCTAACCAGACATAGGTTTTTTTTGAAAAAATCTGAATAAAAGATCCTTTCTTGCAATGCTTCTCTTTGAAGGCTGTGTAAAATCTGTTTTGCCCACTCAGGAGGCTTTATTTAGCATAGCTTGATTATGTTTTTCCATTCTTTTTGTACTGGCTGTTAGAGACCATTATATTTTATACATATCAGCATGTTGGTATTTAAAGGCTTATTCAAAATTTCCATTCTTGGATCATTATCTGGAAAACCATTGCTAAATTTCAGTTATTTACATTTTCCTATTCCTTAAATTTTGGCATTCAATAAAGTCTTAACTAACCTGTAAATAGCCTCCATCAGGATATTTGGAAACCACCCTGTAAGCACTTTCAAGCTTTCTGTTCAATTTGGTAGTTTGAGATAATAAAGAGCGCTACTTTTATTTTTATGATGCTGTTGCGTGTTTTAAGGCTGGAATTCATTTTAAGTGGATAATAGTACACCACAGGTTGTTAGTTTTTCCCCTTATGATGCTGAGCAGTTGAGTATGTTGCTCGATTGCTGATGGAAACGTCTCTTTGATCAAGTTGTGTATGTGGTGGATTTTAAGACAGAGAAGATTTCCCAAAGTAAGAGATTTTTCTTTCCTAAAAGTCCTCCTCCTTAAGACATGGTATGAATCTTACTGATAAATTATGTGTTAATATTTGGTTTTGAATGCGTTGCTCTCCGTGACAGATACGGTTTGGAGCAGAGTATTATATAGGATTTAAAAGTTCTATGGCCAACTCAGGAAGACTGGCGATTGTTTTGATTAAATATTTAATTAAGCAAACGCTTCGTTTCAGTGTTCTGAAATAATAGTTTTTATTTTCAACAAGTTTACCACAAAGTTTAGATGAGTATGAATACCTGCTTTGAGTGAAAAATCATTACTTCGAGGTCTTGTTCTCTTGCTTTTTGTAGCCAACGAAATGAGTCAGCATCGGGAAACTTGAGGAAATTACAAGAAACGAATTATGGAAAGTTCATTTTTGTAAAACGTTAGAGACGGAATGCTGGTGATTTTTTCAATACCTTCATGCACTTTCATGGCTGAAAGCGAAATACAGATTTGGAGATCTTTTGTAACACCTGCATTTCTAGTCTTTTTATTGAGGGCATTCTCCTCTTAAGGAAAATAGAGCGTTATTTCATTGTAGCTTAATTCTATTAACACTTACAAGCGTAGAGACAATGCTGACAGAAAAGGTGTATCTTTACATACTTTCTGAGGGACTTGGCCAATCAAGAAAACGATATGTGGTCTATAGTAGCAGAACTGTGTATTACTGGTGTATTTTCATGTGTACTGCAGGTAATATAAGGCATTTCCATGTATTAGACAAACAATTCGAAACTAGGAACATATTTTTAAGTGCTTTATTTATATATATATATAAAATGCTCTGCTTACCTGTAGTTAGTGTGATGTTGTTACAGGAAATGTATATAGCTGGAGAAGAAAGTGAATATAGTACTAACTTTCAAATTACAAGTCTAAAAAAAGAACGTCATGTGTGTCTATGTATAGTTAAAGTATTAGTAAACTCCAACATTGGGGTATTTTTTTGGTACATGTATAGTATCGTACTCTGGAAATAAATACTATCCTATATACCTAGGGAGGAATAACCCCATGCACCAGTACAGGTTAGGGGTTGACCTGCTGGAAAGCAGCTCTGCAGAGAGGGACCTGGGAGTCCTGGTGGACAACAGGATGACCGTGAGCCAGCAATGTGCTCTGGTGGCCAAGAAGGCCAATGGCATCCAGGGGATCATCAAGCAGAGTGTGGCCAGCAGGTTGAGGGAGGTCATCCTCCCCCTCTGCTCTGTCCTTGTGAGGCCACATCTGAAGTACTGTGTCCAGTTCTGGGCTCCCCAGTTCAAGACAGACAGGGAACTACTGGAGAGGGTCCAGCGGAGGGCTGCAAAGATGAACAAGGGAATGGAGCACCTCTATAATGAGGAGAGGCTAGAGACCTGGGGTGGGTCTGTTTAGCCTGGAGAAGAGAAGACTGAGGGAGGATCTCATCAATGCTCATAAGTATCTAAAGAGTGAGTGTCAAGAGGATGGGGCCAGACTCTTTTCAAGTGGTGTCCAGTGACAGGACAAGGGGCAACGGGCACAATCTGGAACATGGGAAATTCCACCTCAACATGAAGAAAAACTTCTTTACTGTGAGAGACAGAGCACTGGCACAGGCTGCCCGGAGAGGTTGTGGAATCTCCTTCTCTGGAGATATTCAAAACCCACCTGGATACGTTCCTGTGCAACCTGCTGTAGGTGCCCCTGCTCTGGCAGGGGGGTTGGACTGGATGATCTTCGAAGGTCCCTTCCAACCCCGACCATTCTGTGATTCTGTGATTCACCGAAAGGATTGAAATGTTATCATGAAGATTTAGTTTAAAATTGAGAAATGGTTCATGTTGCTGTCACTTATGGCTGGGTTTTTCTACTCATATTTCAGGCTCTTGGATGATATCAATTAGGATCTTTTATTAAAACACATTTATAAACTTCTGATTGTTTGAATTGTTAGACTGTTTTCCTTAATATTTTTCTTTTTTTTTGTCACACAGCCTGTGTGTGGTCACAAAGTTTTGAAATTGTTGTAGAAATATGTTGCTTGCTTCTAAACTTCTCTGTACTTGGGTGGTCATTGAATGGCTAGATACTGTCACTATGAGCCACGCTGCTCGTTTATACATAGCTTTAGTGTTTAAAATCTCTTCCTGCAGTTAATTGCTGTCATTATACTGACATTTTTCTGGTTTATAAAGGTTTAATTTTCAGGTTTATAAAGTTTTTGACAGTGTGCTCTTGGCTTGCTTAAATTTATTACGGTACAGCGAAATTTAACTTAACAAATGATGTTAAGTAGTATGTATGCCAATATGTTTTTCATTCATCTTCCCGCAGCATCTTTTCATCAGCCGTACTTTTCAAGCGATTAGAGTGTTCATAAAAATATCGCACTGTTATTTAGTATAGCAGTAGATGGGATTGGTATTTTAAATCTTATGTAAAATTATTAAAATGATTTTTTCTGCTCGTATATCTGTAGTCTGAAAACCAAGCTGAAAAGACAGGGGCTTGTCTTCATGCTCTGTTCTCTACTGGATTGATGTGGATGGTCTGGGGCACCTCGTTTGTTTGGTATCCCAGTACCCAATTTTCAAAGGAGGACAGATACACTGGCTTTTACGAACACTTTCAAATTTGTTGTTTAGGTGATATGATGCAGGGCTTTCATTTTAACATATGTTGAGATGTTTTTATACATAAACCTCTTCGGTGAGGTGAGGACCATCCTTTCCTATTAGTTTGGAGCCACAGAATAAAATTCGAAAAGGACAGAAAGCAAAAAGTGTCTATATCCTACCATCATTTTGGCGAAGCGTCGTGTGTTAAAGCTTTTATATTATTGATTACAATTATTCATGTAGTAATTTTAAATAGTTAACTAGTAAAAATTGTCCAAAGCTGGTGATAAACCTGGTAAAACCTGGTTTTTGAACTCTCAGCATGATAAAAGTATACATCCCAAAGGATAGTTGAGTTTATCTATATTGTTCTCTGTAAGCAACAACATATTTTAGGGGTGCTAAGTGTTAGGTGGTTTTTACTGTTCTCTTTCTGTTCACTGTTTGTCAACATAATGATGTCTACTGAAGCTGAGCTCTTCTCACTTACATTCTCTATTGTGTCTAGCTACAAAGACCTAATAATTTGAGCTAACTTTTGGATTGTACCTTTGTAGTCTGTGGCATTCTCAGAAAAAATAAGACATACCTTGTTTTGGAAATCTTACTGTGCAAGCTAACCCAGCTGGCCAAAAATCTATTCACCTATTGTCCTGGTTTAGGCTGAATTGGCTACTGGGGACATGGGGCACCCCAGATGGGACTGACAGGTGCTCCCCCCTACTCCTCTTCAGAAAGGAGGGAAAAAGAGACTTAGGAGTTTAGAAGGAACCAAACTACTTTAATGAAATAGTAATAATAAAATAAAAAGAAAATAATGAAATATATACAAAACCGGATCAAGCTCCCAGGATGATGATCACGTCACCGGCTGGCACTGGGGCAGTCCCAGACTGGACTCAGCGACGGACGGGAACTGGATTCCCGATCTGGATTCACGATGGGGATCACAGGCAGACGAACAGATAGAGTCCTCCTCAGACGTCGGCCATTGAAGAAAGAGGGCTGACCCTTTGATCCCTCAGCTTTTACACTGAACATGAGGCAGATGGGATGGAATACCCCGTTGGTCAGGTTGGGGTCACCCGTCCTGTCCGCTCCTCCCCGCAGGTGGGACCCCTCTGCGCTTTTCCGCTTCCGACCCTCAAACAGGGCAAATACCGGAGTTCCCTGCCCCGGGGGGTCAGAGCAATGAGCGTAAGCAGAGCCTCTCCGCACACCATGTCCGGGCATCAGCTACAACATAGGTCTGATCACTCTGAGAGCGAACAGTGTCTGCACAATGTGCTGCTAATTTCAGCAGTTAGAAGAGGCCCAGCTAAGAAGCGAAGTTACTGAACGGAATTGGTCCTGTTTTACCTCAAACTAGGATACCTATCAAAGAGAAAGTAGGTGAGTGAGTCTGCCACTCATGGGAAGTCTAACACTCCATGGGTAGGAGATTGCTATTTCTTAGTCTTACTGGATCCCTCTGTACATGACCTTCCACAATAAAAATAAATAAAATGTATTTTCGTGAAGAAACAGTTTGTTGGACCTACGGGTATTGCACAGGAATCTTCATGGGAGTGGTGAGTCCAGAGTGGCCGTGGGGAAGGAGGCGATAAAAAGTCTAGTACTGGAGAAGGAATAGGACAGAAAGAAGGTGTTGAGCTGGAGGAAACGTTTTGCAGGTTTTTGCAGGAGCATAGTTACAGTGTGAGAGTTAAGTAAAGAAAAATTGAATTTGAAGGTGAGAGTAAACCATTGGAAAATCTTCTGCTGAAAGGTTGGAATACCTGTGATGCCTTGAAGCGATAGCGATGTAAAATGGTTTCATTGCCACTTGGAAAGCTTTGAGTAAGAGAACAAGCCAGAAGTTTCAGGAGTTTAGATGGAAAATTAATTGCATACGGTTTCCTAGTAGGGATAAAGACGGATGGATTTTGGAATATACAAATTGTTACTGTGCTCTATTGGAAGTCAAGGTAGAGCATTTCAAACTGCAGCTGGCTTTGTAGCTGATGTTCATTTACAATGGCAGGAGACTGGGCTGTGCCAGTAAGTGTGTTTCCATTAATGGCATTCATAAAGAATGCTCGAGGCAGAAAAATGGAAATTGTAATATATGTGAACTTACGGATTGCATTAATGAGAAATTAACCTCAGTATTACGCAAAATTTAATCAGCTTGCGTTGAGATTTGGCCGCTGAAATCCACCTGAGGCTCAGACAGTGGTTAAGTCCCATAAGCTTTTGCAAACTACCTACTCTTTTATATAACTTACATAGTTTACCGCCCCCCGCCCCATGGGAATTTAAACTGGATGATGATCAGAGGTCCCCTCCAACCTAAATTACTCTATAATTGTATTTAGTGTGATAGTTTACAGCATACTTAGCTCTGCTTCCTCAACACATGCTCCAAAACACCGATTCTGGAGAAGTGGGCATCTGTCTCCCATCTGTCTCCGACCTACAAACAGGTTTAGGAAGACAGACATGTGAATTCTGCCCCGATATTCCAGATAAAAGTTAAATGTAGTATGGACTATACTGTAAATAATGCCCATGTTTTTTTCCGAGTGCTCTCATGGCATCTGGGAGCAGTTACAGCCTGGAGTGCAGCCACCCGCGTGGGTCGTGCGTCCCGGGGGTTTGCCTCCTGCCCACGGAGTGGGTATTGGGCCCCACAGGGTCTTAATAGTCGCTCTGTGCCTCGATCCTGGGCCACGGAGCCACCAGAAGTCCGAGGTACCAGATTGAGGACCTGACCCTTCATGACACGCGTGTTTATGGAGAAATTATGGAAAGCTGGAGCTGGGATACCTATTCATAGAGCTGCTTTTATCCAACTATGGTTTAAAGTGAATAGACTTATGTTTGGTAGGGAGGTGGTTTGGAACCGGCTTGCGCCCCTTCCCAACTGAACGTCCTACACGTCTACGGTGGCATGGATTGGGAACGCTATTGTCTGACTGGTGTGGAATCATCAGAGGACAGAAAACTATTAGAGGCAAAGACATAATAAATTTAATAAGCAGGTGTGACACTGGAGTATAAAAGGCTGCTGTGAAGAATAAAGAGTTTTTTGTAGTTTAATCCTCTATAGAGCAATGGCTCCTTGTAAAACTTACTCTGTTATTGTTAACTCGGATTTCTTCTGAGATGCTACAATTTAAAAATCATTGGGCAGTGTGATTCATAGTCAAACAGACTGTAATGAATACTTTTAGTCTGATTTATAACGGCGTGTAGTTTTCATTTAATTTTAAAGTTTACCTTGTGCATGGTATCTCTATTTTTTTTTTTTTCCTTTTTCTCTTTAAATACACGTTTCATTTAGTGTCTAAAGATCTTACTGCAGTGCTGACTATGTGAAATCTTACTTGCTATGATTTGAATTGTGGCATCATAAATTAAAGTACTGAGAGGTTACCAATTTTATTTTCCTGCCTGGGCAATGTACTGCAGAGAAAGTAAAACAAATTTAACAAATACAGAACTTTAAAATGCATAGGTTTCTCTGCTGTTACCATAATTTTTGAATGTGAGTATTGAAGCGGAGACCTTCTCTTCAGTATATTGATGTTGGAAAATGAAGAGTCTGTGTGGTGACTGACTTTCCATTGACACTTTTTTTGCCATTTCTAGCAGTACTTACTTCAAACATGGAACGTTTAGCCCCTGTTATTTCAACTGGTCCTTGAAAATGGCTATTTCAAATCGATATTAAAGCTACGTGTCTCGTGCTGGCCTGTCACGTGATCATGTCATTTCTTTTCACTTTTAAAATCGCTGATCACAGTGGAAAATAACTTTAAATACATTTTTTAGCTATTTTATTATATCTATAGGTATTTTTACAGCTTAACTCTCTTAAAGAGAGAGGTGCAAAAGAAGCAGCTGATTTTTTCAAGCACTGTTTTATTCTTTGCTTTCAAATACTGTTTTATTCTTTAAATAGCAATGTTTTGCTCAGAAATGCTACTTCTGAGTTTCAGGTATTGTTATTGTAAATGCATTTAAATGAGACGTCATAAAAACATTTATTCTTTTGTCTTGTAATAAAAACATACTTCGAAGATGGCTTAGGAATAGAATATGTATTGATCCATATTAAAAAATCTAACAGTTGCAATTTTATCTCTGTAGCTCACTGAGCAAAAGGTGTTTAGTGATTATTACAAGATAGAAAAGCAACATTAACGTTTAGCTTACCTTTCTAGATGTTATTTAACTGTGAATTTATATATTTTTAAAATATGATATTTTAGAACGTTTTAGGGACGTGGTGGAAGTTTAAAATTCTTGAATAAATGCTTCTCCTTTGGAATAACTTTTTGGAATTTTGGTGTTTCAGCAGTGTAGAATTTTCAGTGATTTGACTTCATTTAATTTACCTCAGCAAGTGGTCATGAAATAATTTTTTCTGAAATCAAATTTAAACACGTGCTGGAAAAATTTCCAAGATTATAGTGTAGTAACAGCGACTGCAACCTCAGTTGAAGTATGCTAAAATTCTGAAAAGAAATTGTAGATAATTTTTATGACAGCAGGAAAATATTTTGGGGCAAAATAAGACTTAAGCAGCCTATTTTGCCTATTCTCACCCTATTCTCGCCCTTTCTGCTCGTGGAAATAGACGCCACTTTAGCTTATTCGTGCAAAAACTGCCAACTATTAGATGCGATTTTATGCATACCGCGTGTTCAAAGCCGTTTGCTGATTCTCTTTCTAAAATGAGCGTATTTATTCTAAATATTGTTTTCTTGGAAATACGTGAAGCTGAATGTATGAAAGCACTGTGGGTGGGTATTAGGCTGGTTTTGTTTTGGACTCCGAGAGGCGTGATGCCGCCTGGCACGCCAAATGAAACTGGGCTGAAGTCACTACAGGAAGGGTACCCCTTTCTTTTGGCATCTGAACACGTTTCAAGCGTGTTATGTTGCCAAAAATTTATACAAAAGGTGGCGTGGTGAACTGAAATTCTAAATAAATGTAGCAAATAAAATTTTATAAAGTTTCTGTGTGTAGAAAATCAGAAACAGGATAAACCGATGAAATAATTTAAAAAACGTGATTGTCTTCAGGGGCATTTTCCAATCACGCTTAGTGATGAAAGTTTATTGAAGTTATAAGGTTACTGAACTGAGTAAATGCGTGTATACTTTTTTCAAATCAGAAATCGAAGGACTGAAGTGACTTCAGTCAGCTCAGCTGCAGATATTTGGGGGAGTGTCCTTTGGTGAAGCCGAGAAGCAGCACATGAGTATGTATGGGACAGCGGAGGAAGCAGCGCTCTGTGATTTTAGAGTTAATTTTAAAATCAGGTCACCTTGGAGATTGACTTATTTTGGTGTTTTAATCAGGTTTTCTGCTTTGGAGGCTAGCAGTGTAAACAGTATGAAATTGATAATGTTTTAAAAATTAAACCGAGCGTCTCTTAGGTGGATGAGGAGCCCTAGTGAAAAGCACTGGGCAGCTATGCATCTTCTAATATTTCGGGGGGTTGTTTTTACTTCACACATTTTAATATGACATAATTCAGACCCTGTATCCCCACTTGCAAAATTCTAAATGTGGCTTTCGAAATCGTTCTTTTTTGATGCAACGCAGAATGTCAGAACGCTGGAACTAAATCGCAACTTATTTGAAATCCGAAAGCAATAAAACTGCTTCTTTGGCAGCTAATTGCCCATGTCGGGTTTCGGAGCGGCTGGGCGTTATGAGTAGGCATTTTTAGGCTGCGCATGATGAACTCGAATAACTTGCTTAGTAAAGTGTATATATTGAGCTATGGGAGGAATAGTTCATTTTCCATTGTCAAGTGCCAGGCAAGTCAAATTCCAAAAGCGGAATGTTATTAGTTACACATAATTTTATAGCAGTCTGAAAAGAAGCGGCACGTTTACATAATCTACACGTGAATATAAGTGTACTGTTTTAAGCAATGTCCTTTTCTGAACGAAATTAGAACAAGAAACTGTAATCTGTTGTAAGCTCAGCTCAAGGCAGCTCGCTAGAAGTTAAATAACATTAATGTTTTAGTTGGAACTCATGTAGAAGAGGTATTATTTTAAACGAAAATGAAGTCTACAGCTATCTGGTTGGGAATGTCTCTCAATTACAGTGGCGTCCGTGGATCTTGGATCTGCACGAAGATTTGGCTAGAGATTCTCCACATCCTTATTCTGTGTTTTCCTCTGAATAAGAAACAGCATGTGCGAATTACATTTGCTATAATCCGCTCCATACAGGAGGAGGAAAATTCGGTGAAAAATGATTATGCACGGTTTAAAATGATTTTGATTGTAGCGGATGGATTCCTTATTAGTTTAGGCAGTTAGAAGTTAAAAGATGTTTTGAGAAGTAATGCGGAATGGCGAACGTTTTAATATTTAGCTAAACACCAACCTATGAATAAGAAGTAACTCTGCAGTTGCAGACAATCGCATTCCTATGGTGGTGTAACTTCCTGCATTTAACCGAACATGAAACATTATTCAGTGAAAAGGAAAAATACTCTTTTTCCTGAGTGTGCTACCCAAGCAATTAGAATGAATTGCTACTACTGTAAAGTGGGGAGTTACTGAACGAGATAATCTGTATTTAAGCTTCCCATAATACAAGCCTACGGAATAAAAACATGTTCTCTTATGCATCGACTTAAAATATTTTTACAGTTGTAGCTACCGAGTTTATAAAGAGGTTTCTCCTATTTTCACAAAAATGGAACATTTTTGTGTGTTATGGAAATAAATTTCAGTTTAGCTGCTGAAAGTGCTGCGATGCACACAGCCTTTTCTAAGTTCCTGACTGGCTCCCAAGTCATACCCAGTTCCTCACTTTCCGGTTTCAGTCAAAACAAAGGAATTTTTTTCCTATTGATGCACGTATATCGATACTACCAAACCGAAATGACACCTGTGTGGGCGTTGTCAGGGGAAAAGATAGAGCTCAGGGAAAAATTATCTATTTTTACAATTCTTGACCCATTAGTAATTTTTGCAAAATGCAACGACATGAGTAAATTTCAATACAATACCGTTAGACTAGAATCAAAGAGTGCATTAAGACAAAGAACTGATGCTACCTATTTAGTGCTTTATTTCCAATTTCTTGCTCTGTAGAATATGATGTGACTTTCTTGTGGCAATTCAGTCTAGTCTTATAATTAAAACTGGCATTTGCTTGGTTTCTTCTTGGAAATGAGAAAAGGAACTGTCTGCATCTACATAGTATAAATAATATTTTGTATACATAAAGCTTAGATTCATTTCGAAAAAGATACATTATAAATAATGATTGAATTATAGTGTATTCAGAATTCCTGTTTAAAAAAAAAAAAAAAAAGACGACTCTGAATCCATTCATCATATGGAACCACTTAAGGTAAAGGTGGAATCCAGTTTGTAAATGTCCAGTTTGGGCTATTAGCTGAAGAGGTTACTGAAAGAAAAGAAAGTAGTATTTAGCTTCAGGTTCTAATTCATGCAGAAATGTTCCTTCTCAGATGTTCCTCCTGAATTAAAAAGGCTAAATTGCAGCTTTGACTGCAATTATCTGTACATCTTGGCTTCCAGATCAATGAAGCCTGTCATGTGTGCGAGACCACTATCTAAGAATCAGAAAATCTCTCGTGAATAAATACTACGTAAACTCATGCGAAAGAAATGCGGAGAGAAAATATTCATCCTAGCTCAGAAATATAATTTTCGAGGTGCTGTTTCCATGTCTCCCAGCAAATTAAAGAGGTCAAACTCCTGGCAGCTTGTAAAACGGGAACAGTTAGCCCATGGCCTCACGTAAAAATGTAGCGAGCTGTTGCTTATATTCCAGCTTTGCATTTAAACCAGTACCTAACTGCTACTTGTATTTTTAAAAATAGAAGTCTGTTTACTTTGATTAAGCGATCTTGTGAGCTGCAAACGCTTTGACCTTCCCACACCTCTCCCGTATTTTTCTTTTGTCTTTGGTAGAAGTAATGAATCTCATGGATCGTATTTGGACTGTCAGTGGGATATAATATAATTTACTTTACTGACTGGTTCCCTTCCAGACGTCTACATGGGTTGAAAACTGGATTATGGTATTTAAGACACAAACTGTCTGCCCTTACTTGTCACAGAAAAATACTTGTCAGTTAAGCCACAGCCTCATATAAATAAGACTTTGGTCTTAGAGCAACATATTTCTTAACTGATCTTTGAAAATACGAGTTCAAAAGCTCTGTTCTGCAGGATTTCTGATTTATATGTGCCTTATAGGTACAAGCATTTTATTTATGGAATTTTAAAAGACAAATAGGGAAAGGGAAATGGGAGATGTGTTACATACTTCATTAGTGAAAGAACAACTGTAGCCTAACTGAGAAGAAATAAGAAATGAGTAAATGTATGAGGGGATTAGTTAAGAGCACGGATTTTAATATTGAGACGTAGTTCCTGATATTTATCCGAAGTAGATTTTACTTAACACATACGACACTCAAGTTGTGATTTTAAAAAAAATATAAAATATTGTGCGTACCTTACCTGGGCTTTTTTCTTGGAAGATGTTTCTTGAAAATAGTCAGAAATAGAATAGTTAAATGGTTACATACCTTTATTACTCTTCTCTCTCTCTTTTTTTTTTTTTTTTTTTTTTTAATGCTGACTTTTACTTGATTAGGACTGATCCATACTTTCACATTGTATTAGGCATTTAATATGCTCTGTAATTTCTACCACCCTCAAGGAAGCAAAAAAAAACCTTACCAAGACCTTACCAAGATTTTAACAAGATAGTTATTTGAGAGTATTCCTGCTATTGCATTTGTTCCGTGCTTCCGTGGCACTCCTTTCAGGAGGCTTCCCTGCATGGTAGAAGGATGCATATGATTAAAAAATAGGGAAATTAGTCAAATGTACGTTTTGCTTCATCCTGTGAAATATTTCTTGTCATTCACAGTGGATAGTCCAGCGTGTTCTTACTGAACTATGAAATATGTGATCCAACCTTACGTAGGAAATTTGTGGTGTTTTTTGTTAAATGATCTGAAAGAGTGGTAATTCTCAGAACAGACATACGTAAATGTGCCCATATAAATAACCCGGCCGTGGGGTCAGCGTGGCTCAGATCAGCACCGTTGCCTGCTTTATGAGGTTCCTTGACCTGCTGCCATTCCTCTGTTTCAGTAGCTTTGCCACACTTTAACCGTTTGGATTGAAATCTCCCATATGGAACGATGTCCCTAAAAGAGGCTGATTGCCCGTGCTCAATGGAAGGTTTTTAGCTTGGGAGTGAAATGACGTCAGGGTTGCATCCCTACGGAGCACGCTTGAGCTCAGGGCTGTTGGGGGAGGCTGTAAGTGACACCTTCTCTTGGTGCCCCAGGACCAGGGAGGGAGGTTGAAATCATAAGTTTGATTAAAACAGCGAGGTTGTTAAGAGAAAGTGAGGAATGGAGCCACACTTATGCAAAGATGACATATTAAGTTTCCGGAAGAAAATAAATTGTTTGCAGCAGAACACAGTTCCCTCCATGATACGGAGGAAGAACCCAGGATTTTGGCTTAACCCTGGATTCTGGCTTAACCCTGGATTCTCATCGTTTCTTTGCCGTAAGCAATTATTTGTGAAAACTGGAGGGTGCCCAGAGGGGGTGAGACATGGATTGGTGGGGCGAGGAGCCCGCGCTTTGCTGGACGAGAAGCTGGGGACTGGGCAGATGATGGCATGGCACCAAGGCTGGGATGGAGACGGGCGTTCTTCCGGTTGAAAGGGGAAAAAAATGCGCGTCATCTTAAGACAAGCAGTCCATCTTAAGGCTGGCATTTCCCAATTTATGAATGCAGGCTTTCGCAACTCTGAATGCCGTTTAATGCAGTTTTTGTGTGTAATTTTATTTGTTTGTGTTGTGGTAGTGCTCAAAGAGCCCAGTCATGATTATGGCTTCTTTATGCAGATAGGAAGGCAGACCCTGTTCCAGAGGGTTTGTACCGTAAGTTTCGGCGTGTGCCAAACGTTACACACAAGACTTGTTCCTTTTTAAGACGGCAGGTGTGCTCTCATGGTTCAAGTTAAGCGAACTCGTACAGGTTAGCAGGGTTTTACCCTTAAGAGCAAGCTGAACTTCAACATGCAGCTGTGCCAGTAAATTCTAACGGGCTCCGCGTTATTTGCCGTTACAGACCTATGTATGTCTTCAAAGGACTGGAGCCCAAATTCTTCCACCTTCGAGTTTTCTAGTGAAGATGACCTTTTTAATTTTTGGCATAAGGTCCTGTTAAAATTTAGGGCATCTTTGCCTGCTCCCTGTTGTTAGAATGGTGATGCTATTTCCTTCCATTTCCGAGGTCAGGACATTGCTAATATTGGGTTGTGCGTTCAAGTGTGTCAAATTAAGGAAATAATTTATTATGTAGAATTTATGCCAATGTTCAGAACCAAAGAGCTCTTCAATGCAACGTATAAATTTCATTTATTCAGTTTTTTCAACTTTACCATCGCACTGCATCTCAAGCATCTGCTCAGGAAATTTTGAAAAGTATTCAAGGAAAAAACTGTATAACTTATTTTCTTAAATTGTAAATATTGCTGACAGATACTTACTGTATCCAGAGAAAGGATCAATTTCTGTTGCTGCTTGTTTGGTTTAAGCAGACATATTTCTAGAAGCCAAATGTCATGACTGTTCCTACAATAATGAATATTTCTCTAGGTTTTTCTTTTTTTTAAATTTTTTAGGGTGATTTGAAGGAAGTAATTGGATTAAATATTTTTCTCCTTTAAAGAAAAAACAAAACAAACCTGAGACTTAATAAGTTCAAAAAATTTATGTTTTCCATTGAGAAAGCTGCCTGGAAAATGGACTGGAAAAACCAATGGCTTTCTTGTTCGCGCTGCCTCCCCTCTGCCTGTGCCATCTTCTGTCTCCCAGTACTAGTGGCTACGCTCGTTCTCCTATCGTACTGGTTCTATACCGTATCTCCTCCCCTGCTTCCCAGTAAGAAATGAGGCAGACTTGAAGCTTTCTCTTTTTTTTTTTTTTTTTTCCTCTATGATATTCCCAGTGGCGTGCTACTTCTTAACTCTTCTGCTATGTTATTTCTTCTAAAGAATATTTTTGGAGTCAAGATAAAGATTTGATACTTGCTACACTTTGCTTCTCTCAGTATTACTTTGCGTGAGATGTATAAATTTCCGCACCGTGCAGATTGAGTGTATAATTTATTTAACTATGGCTTGTAGGATAAAACATTTTCTTGTGTAAGAGTGCAGTACATTATGGTTAGGAGCATCAAGTTTTTCTTTCTCTGGGTTCAGTTGGCTGAGGTTATAACTTTTACTATTTTAAAGTTTTTTTTTTTTTTTTATAACATATTAGGTTGTGGTTTACAAATGTATTTTATCCTTTAAGCCCGTATTAACAGATGGGCAAACAGCGTTGATTCTATGTTAAATTTGTTTTTTGTGTGCCTTAGCCCTGAAGACAACCTTCAAGAAAACCATGTATTTAAATATTATTCTTAATGTAGGTGCAAAAGTAGGTACTTAAATTCTGAACATGTAGATATTAGTAAACTGGATGAAGTATTTTTTTTTTTAAGGAATTAAATGATTCCTTTAAATAAATTTAATCAAACATTTATTAGTACTCTTGCCATTATTTGCTTCTCTCAAACCATTTTTCCTTTAAAGTCTATGCATAATATTGCAAAGCCCTTTTGGGTGGCAGGTGCAGTTAACCACATCACAGTATTTCAGTTCTATATTTACAACAGGAATTTTCCTAGTTAAAATTATACTTCGCAAACAGTTTAAATTTAAAACTAATATTTTTCTTCTAATGAGCAGTTGGGGAAGGTTTTCCATCACAAAGCATAATATCCAGTGAAAAATACCTGTGTAACTCAGAAGTTCTGAAGCAAAGCAGTTACTGAGCTTCTCCCCCTGCTCCTCCGAACTAAAAAAATTCCCAATCCTACAGGTAATTCTATAATAATACAGTATGGTGTGCACATCACTTTATTCTTAGTTAATGAAGAGAAGGTTCTGTATTTTCTCTTAATCTTTATTTCTGCAGGACATAATTTTCATTCTAAAATGTTAATGATGGCTTTAAAAAAGTATGCCAGGCTCTATAGATCAATATTAAAAAATGAAATAAAAAATGTAAGACTCTCTCTATATAAAAGGCCTTCAAATTAGGCTAAATAACACAGATAAGTGCTAATTTGTGATTTCATTTTAAATGGAGGCGTGGGGTTTTTTTTTTGTTTTCTTTCATATATTATAAACTACTCTGAGAGCACAAAATTGCTGTGGTGCATTCTTAAAATAAATCTTAACGTGCATATAAAAACACGGCGGCAATTCAGTCATGCTCAACTCACGTCGCCACCTCTTCAGGCGGCGATTGCCAGCCCGAGGTCGCGACCCGTTCCCAGCTCGGCAGCCGGGATCGTTTGCAGGCTCATGATACCAATTTCATTGTTATTTCTAGACTCATGTCTCCTCTTGAGGCTTCGACTCCGAGCTTGGGAATTTTTCTTTGGGTCAAGTACCAGTGGGAAATTCAGGACAAGAGCAATTTATCCATTTACTTTTTTTTTTTTTTTTTTTTTTTTTTTTTTGGTTATCCTGGGACTGTTTTAATCACAGCATCCTACTGTCTGTCAGAAACATGTAGTAGTTCAGATTTAGTAAATCGGAAAGAAAAACATTATCAAGTCAACAACAAAAATTAATTATAACAGAGTATCGAACATAAGTGGCTTTTATCCAACGTGTTATGGCCTGTTGGACAAATTTTTTATTTCATAGTCTGATGCTGGTTGTCTTATCTCCAGTTGTTGGGTGTTTTTTTATATGAAGTTCACGGCAAAATCATATATATATATGTCTGGAATTTGCTCAAGGTTACTAGGAAATTGGTTTCTGTGAATATGCAAAATGAAAACACAAAATAGGCAAAAATTCAGAATTGTATGAAATTGTTTTAAAGCACATAAATATATGCCCATGCTGCCTCCGAACTGTGTGGTTAGTAAAGCTTGTAGTAAACAACCTCTGTACCGAAAGAAATTCCTCCCAAATTATAGCAAGCTCTATATATTTTTAGCTTATCTTTTTAGCTGCAAGTAATCATAAAAAAAATAAAAATAAATGTTCCTCTCCATCTTTTTTGAAATTTATACACTTTAAAAGATTTTTTTTTGGGGGGGTTGTGAACTCATGAATTACTGTATTTTTTCTTTTTAAGACTGTTACATCTCAAAGGTTAAGGTTTTCTAGTGGTATGCCATTGATAGAAGCAGTCTATCGCTATAGAAACGACCAAAATGCTCCTTTTGATCAAAAGGAATATTACCCGTTTCTATTTCTAGTCGCATTGATGTCAGGATAAAATAGTTCACAAATAGCCCTCTAAATAGATATTTTTCTTAGTGAGCTCACTTGAATTCACACAGGCTGAGGCTGAAATCTCAGCCCCGTTGACTTTCAACTCCCAACAGCTTCCCTGGGATCCGGACTGCTTTCAAGAAGTGTACTTCAGACGACAAAATATTGACATTTCCTTCAGGTTTTCAGACTTTTGATGTTCATCAAAAGAATGTAATCACATTTGTTAACATGTCTACTGTTACCTTTACCTAGAAGATACTTTGCCATTATGTGCTGTGTTTCTTGAAAGAAATCCATGTAAAAATATGATATTATTGGACTACTTCGGCTTTTAATAGAAATATATACATAAAGCTCCAAATATACGTAAGTGTAATTGTGAAGGGTTGGATTATTTTTAAATGACCCGTAAAATTGGGGGAAGAGAAAGAAGAATTTGTACAGCTCATTTACCGATCGTCATTAAAATAATTTTGTCAAAAAAGCAATGTGCCTTAGAGTATTTGAAATTAAACACACTAATGCAAGAGGATATCTAAGGTGAAAGATGTTTGTGTAATGCTAAACATAACCAAAGAAACTGTGGTTTTAGCAAAGGTACCATGCGCTATTTTATCAAGTGCCAGAAGTTGCATAATGAAAGTCTTTCAGTTAAAAAAAATATAAGTAAAGAAAACACAAAAATGCCACCCAGCTGGTAGAGATCTTCCTAATTTTTACCTGATTGTATTTCTGAAGAAATATGGCAGGGCCCTCGTAAATTTTCAACATGAACTGCATTTTTGTTGCCAATTTCCATATCCTTTTAAAAGTGCTGAAGCGTGCATTTGCTATTTATGTTTGCAGTAGACTGAGTACACTTTTACTATTTGTGGTTTCAGAAATTGGAAACAACCAAACAGTGGTGCTATGGTCTAAAAAAATAAATTTTAAACAGCTGTGGGACAGTATTTTTAGAATGGTAGGAGTCCTTCAGAAGACAGACTCGTAACTGTGTCTCTCTGCACAGGAATGCTGCAGAGGGGTTTTCGAAATCAGAATTGTGGTCTCTTCGCACCTTCATCTGTATTGTCTGGGGTAATCAGACTCTGGGATAAATAGAGCTACTGGGAGGAATACCTTCACCCCTGTATTTTCTTGCTGTCCGTATGGATGTTAAACTCTTAGTAGATCGGATTCTGTATATCAAGTCTAGCTTAACTCTTCCTTGTGAATGTCATATGTGATAGATAATTAACTATAGTCTTATTTATGGAGATGATAAAAGGTTGCTATGGGCCAGAAATTCAGTGCTATAATTCATAGAACCATAGAATAGTTTGGGTTGGAAGGGACCAGTAAAGGCCATCCAGTCCAGCACCCCCTGCCATGAGCAGGGACGTCTGCAACCAGATCAGGTTGCTCAGAGCCCCGTCCAACATGACCTTGAACACCTCCAGGGATGGGGCAGCCACCACTTCTCTGGGCTCTTCCTTGTATCTAGTCTGAATCTGCCCTCTTTTAATTTAAAGCCGTTACCCCTCGTCCTATCACTACACTCCCTGATGAAGAGTCCCTCCTCATCTTTCCTGTAGTCCCCTTAGGTACTGGAAGGGGCTATGAGGTGTCCCCGGAGCCTTCTCTTCTCCAGGCTGAACACCCCCAACTCTCCCAGCCTGTCCTCACAGCAGAGGTGCTTCAGCCCTCGGATCATCTTCATGGCCCTCCTCTGGACCTGCTCCAAGAGGTCCATGTCCTCCTTCTGCTGGGGGCCCCGGAGCTGGACGCAGTACTCCAGGTGGGGTCTTACCAGAGCGGAGCAGAGGGACAGACTCCCCTCCCTCGCCCCGCTGGCCACGCTGCTGGGGATGAATTCTGGCCTACTTTGGCATTTGTTTCCCTTAGAAATTGTCCTGTGTAGTATATTATTTCTCTGGATATAGAAGCATTCAATGCTTTATTAGTAGATAATTTGATTATAATAGATATGTTAAATTTCTTTGCCACTTCAATGGTGAATATAGTCCTGCCACAGGTAATACTGTATTACTTTTTGGACATATTGCTCTTAAATAACAATCCCAGTTTTCCTTTGTTTATAAAAAAATCCCGACCCTTTAAAAATAATTTGTCACCTAACATTTCCAAAATAGCAGACTTAGGTTTTTCTTTTTCTCAACCCGAGTAATTAATTAAATTACATAATTAGTTTAGCTCAGAAAGAGTTGAAAATTATAGTACGCTTTAACCCTCTGTGTAAGTTTATCATTGTAATGTGGCAGCTCCTTTGTGGAGGCTGATGAATTTGCTAACTAAATCATCATGTGTACCATGGTTCAATAATTTAATTGATTGCTATGTTTGATTTTAGTTGTAACCAGTCTTCTGATTAGAGGCTATCAAATGTCTGATGTTGTTTCTTGGATATTAACTGTAATTACTTGATTTGAATTTAAAAATCAAATTAGTTCTGATTTTTATCAAGTTTTAAAATTATAACTCTTTCTACAACTTAAATCATAACTACATGACCATTCTTGGAAAAATTCCAAATTTTGAATTTTTTGTTTTTTTTTTTTTTTTTTTTTGTCTCCCAATGTACGGCAGAAATGCAGTTATACTTCTGATGCCGCTGAGTTCTGGTCTTGCCATGGTGCTGTGCTGGCTACGGGGAACTCTTTCTGCTCTGATCCTGCAGCCTGACGGATAGTTTACTTTTCTGTTCTCTGCCCTGAGTTGTGCAGAGCTGTTGGCTTTTGAATTCGGCCTTCCAGCTTTGATTTCAGGGGACCGTCCTTGCACTTGGTTGTGAGCTTTATTAATTATCAGTTATTGATCTGAACCCATGCTCTGTTTGTTGTATTTTGGAATCCACCGGTAGACGTTATCTGTAGTGGTTCTTACAGCTTATTAAAATTTAATTATATAAATATTGAATAGCAATGGTGTTGAAGTGGTTGTGGGTATGATTACCTTCAGCAAGGAGTAAAAATAAAGCATACCACTGAGTTGCTTTCTGAGGTTAAGAATTGCCTTGCTGTAAGAAAATACTGTAATTTAAAAAAAAAAAAAAAATAAATGCCCTTGTAGTTTTTAGACATCGAGGTCAATTTAATATTAGTTTTAAATTCTGACAATGAATGGCAGCTTATTTGAGTTCCAAGAAACGCGCTGTGTTTTCAGTATATTTACTGTCAGTACAAGGTGAAATGATGTGTTGCAGGTTTTTTTTATTTTTAAGAAGTAGAGGAAGATAGAGCATGTTCTTATGTGAATTAGAGCACTTTGAAGTTACTTTTTTGAAAAGTTTCAGCGAGTACTTTTTTTGAGAGCCAATTGTACGTGTCTGTTCAAAAGCGTTTTAAGTAGAAAGGGATTATTGCGTGAGTAGGGTCAGGCGGCCGCACACTACTCTCAGGGCCTCCTTATTAACCCACATCACTACTAAGCCCCGATAAAATAGTATTTCTTCCTACATGGCCTTCTTCAGGCAGTACTTGTCATTCTTTGCATCTTCTGCCTGTCAGAGATCTTTTGCTGCCAAAAATAATATTATAGCAATAAACCTGGCAGTTTTGTGTTGAACACGCTTTGTCGATGAACCTCCTAACTCCAGTTCATTAAGTCTTTATCATTGTCCTCAAAATATTAAAATTAAAAAATCGCTCAATATTTAAAGAATGTGTTATCCATCACAAGATTTAAAAACCATGAGATGATAAGTATATATACACATATGTGTGTATAAGAATACGTACATATATAGGGGGGAATGGCTGGAGAGCAGCCCTGAGGAGAGGGAACTGGGGGTGCTGATTGACGAGAAGCTCAACATGAGCCAGCAATGTGCGATCGCAGCCCAGAAGGCCAACCGTATCCTGGGCTGCATCAGAAGAAGTGTGGCCAGCAGGGCGAGGGAGGTGATTCTGCTCCTCTACTCCACTCTCGTGAGACCCCACCTGGAGTACTGCATCCAGCTCTGGAGTCCTCAACAGAAGAAGGACATGGACCTGCTGGAGCGTGTCCAGAGGAGAGCCACGAGGATGATCCGAGGGCTGGAGCACCTCTCCTATGAGGAGAGGCTGAAAGAGTTGGGGCTGTTCAGCCTGGAGAAGAGAAGGCTCTGGGGAGATCTTATTGTGGCCTTCCAGTCCTCAAAGTGGGCCTACAGGAGAGCTGGGGAAGGACTTTTTACTGGGGCATGTAGCAATAGGACGAGGAGGAATGGCTTTAAACTGGAAGAGGGCAGGTTCAGACTGAACATTAGGAAGAAGTTTTTCACTCTGAGGGTGGTGAGGCACTGGCACAGGTTGCCCAGAGAGGCTGTTGAGGCCCCATCCCTGGAGGTGTTCAAGGCCAGGCTGGAGGTGGCCTTGGGCAACCTGGTCTAGTGGGAGGTGTCCCTGCCTATGGCAGGGGGGTTGGAACTGGATGATCTTCAAGGTCCTTTCCAACCTAAACCATTCTGTGATTCTATGATATACGTAATTGTGATGTTAATAACTTCAGATGGAAAGGTGTTGTAACAATACATTAAAAGAAATGTTTTTCATTAAAAGATAACATAAATTATTCACAGATGGAAATTAAATAATAAAAATACTCCAGAACAGTCTCTTGACAGTAATTAATATAAATAATGGAAAGTTTTTTCCATAAAAATTGAAACCATATTTAGCGTCAAGTAGATATTTGGTGTACCAGCTTTAGAGCTGTTTCTGACGAAACATTTTTGCTGCATTTTCAGGAAGTTGTGTTAATACAATTTTTATAACCTTTCAGATGCTCAAATATAAAAATTCCTAAAACAAGTTTTGGGGAGATTCATTTCAGAAGAGTTGTGTTTTGGCTGCTGTTTGAATTACATTAATTTGCACCCAGACTTCAATGCCAAAATCCAAACATTCTTGAATTCTGTGGACTGACAACTAAAATTGGATTTTGAGTTAAAAGCATGTCATTTAAAAATGGTAATGCTCATCCAGTGTGACAAAAATAGCTGTTAATTGATTAAAAAAAAAAAAAATCATTCTTCCTGGATTTTTCACTAAATTGGTATATGGCCCAGTTTAGAAAATTTTAAAAAGTTGACTGTACTTAGAAGACAGATATAATCAAAATAACTTTTCTGTTGATATGGCATTCTGGTTTAGTTATGCTCTCTTTGACATGGTTTAGATCATCTTATATACTATGAAAATCTGATTGTTTTATGGTGCTGTTGCTTCAAGAGTAAGTCTTACACTAACTCTGTAGAAACTCAAGTACTGCTTACACAGTATATTCTCTACTCCTAACTGTAATTGCCCGTTGGTTACAGAGCTGCTGTTTAAATTTCTGTTACTGAGAATCGGGATCTTAAGAGGATGTGTATATTTTAGGTTAATGTGTGAATACCAGTTATCGTTCAAGGTAATGCTTATGATAAATGGATTTTATCCCGCTGGTACAGATAAGGCAGACATTGAGCAGTTTGCCAGATGCGTGATCCTCAGAGTCACCCTCTACCAGGACTGTGGTAAAATGTTTGACTACCTGTGATTGCTGCTGAGATTTTATCATCTTATGGTTCAGCTGATCTGTTCTGGTGTGGGTCTGCTTTGGGTTTAAGCACCAAGGGACCACTACTTCTCTCTACCTTTTTTTTTTTTTTTGTAAAGATAAGAATTGTTGCAGTGATTGAAAATTGATTGTGTTCTTCCTACTGATGTTCAAACAGTTTTCAATATTGAAACAAACCTTACCCAAATCCTGGTCTCTGTCCTAAGATATGTGGTTAATTGCTTCTTTTTTAGGGAATCTTAAATCAGGATCTAGCAAGGCTTTATCCATCAGGGTGGTCTCAAAGTGACCTTGTTTGTGCGTTTGTTCTCTGATTTAAGGTATGATTTTTGTCATATTCAAACGGGTGGGGTTCAAAAATGTCTTTAACCTTTGCACAATCTGATGACTGCTAATCTGTCGGTCAGTTAACTGTATTTTTTTTTTAGGGTTTTTGAAGGGCTTTATGTTGATCCCTACTCACTAAATCTATAGCATTCTACAAAGTCAATAAATTTCTTATCTTTAAATTCAGAAAGGCAATGAAGAACCAGTTTAGTCTTGCATCTTAGAAAGGGTCTGAGCTTTAAGGACCTCAGTTAGACCTACCATAGTTTCTTCTGGAAAGAGTGCTGTTTTCTTTGGTCCAGAGGACTTCCTCTTTAAATTTCTGAGCTTTGACCAGTTAAAATGTCTTTGTGTGGTCTGATGCCTGAGGCTTTGGGGAAGAAAAAAAAAAAAAGAAAGACCTCGCCCTTACTTTTTTCATAGAAATAGCAACTACAGACATCCCTTTTCCATTCCCATCTTTTTAGTTACTTGTACATTTTAGCCAGATGCTTGGTCATAGATGAGAGTTTTAGGATTGTTTTCAGTAATGATTCTTTGCTTAAATTAGTGCCTGGTACGATAACAGCAAAAATGAGATGGCTTAAAATACAGCGCTGTTTCTATAGTTATACGTGAGCCTCGTTTTAACGTTTGAAACCAAATTATGATTTGATTTGTGATTAGATCAGGTGAGTTATGATCGTATCTTCCTCAGTTCAAAAAAGCAAATGACCCAGCCTCCCCACCCAGTGCTCCCCCTCCCGAACATCTCACCGGTGAAAACCCCCGAGCACAACAGAAGATTTGGGAGGGGAGTAGAGGAGCAGAAAATCCTACACTTCCTATGTTGATTAGACTTCAAACTTAAAAGAATTGGTAATTAATGCATTGAGATAATTAATGCTGTGAGCTAATTATGTAGTGACAAGGGGCAAGACTGCATAGAAGGAGAAAAGAGGATCCAGCCAAACATCACGTGAAAAATCCTCTTTGGGGACCAGTGATGGAAATGGTTACGTAGGAGACAAGATGCCTCCTGGCTGGCGCCGTGGCCTGGTGTCCAGAGAAGGGACACCCAGCCTCTTCAGCTCTGCTGGTGGTGGTCTTTTTAATCTTGAACACGTCTTCCAGCTGTGCTCGTCACAGTTTGCCTGTATCTCTAAAGTAACTTTGTATGTACGCAGAAAGCCCCATGTACAAATGGGAAGGTGTATAACGCTGGTGATGGTTATTGCTGATAGATAACAGCAAAGCGTGATTAAAAGACAGAATTATTTACTTTTATTACTTAGTGTTGAAATTCGCTTTTGTGGACAGTGCTTGTAATGAAGATTTCCATTCAAGATGAGTTACATCATCTTGCTAACGTCGACTAAAATCATTGGCATGTTTCAACCACATTTAGCTGAGTGATGGACGTGTCAGAGATACTAAATTCCCCCCTTGTGGGCACAGTGTCTGGGCAGGGAGCAGTTTGTTTCGCCCAGTAGCTGGGCAGCACCCACTTCCCCGTGGATTAGGTGTAGCACATGATGTTTCTTGCTGAGCAGGCAAAAGGTAAACGGGCATCAGAAAGGGGGGGATGGATGGATGGATGGATGGATGGATGGATGGATGGATGGATGGATGGCTATTTATGCAGCTGACATGTCGTGGAGTCCACTATTTGAAATATCAGGGAAATAAAAGCACCTGCAAAAACTTAATCGTTGTTTAAAAATTGGGTTTCATCACTTTCTTGCTTTGCCTCTGAGATCGGTCCGTGTGGGTGAGGGTGGTCAAATATTACGTAGGCTGAAGGGCAATTTGGAGATGTCTACAGCTCTTTATTAATTGTAGGTGGAAGTGCAAGTGATCCAATTCCTCATGTAAGCATGGAGCATGAGATGAAGACCTGGGTACAGATTATATAAATCTGTATATATACATTAAATAAAATGAAAAAAAGAATTTTAGATTGGCGGATTCTAGAAAAAAGACCAAGATATAGGAGGATGGTTATTATTGGTTCAATGTCCATGTGTGTAGAACTAAACACGAATATTTCAAGGTTTTTTTTCTACATGTTCTTTTATTGGATTTATATTCTTAAATAAACACAAATACTCATGAAACAGCAAATCTGCACAAACCAGTTAGTGCAATTAAATTATTTTGTGCATCAATTTTGATGGAACAGGGAGAACAATGTTCCATCGCAGGATGACATGTGGCTTTGCAGCCCTTTCCAGTGAGATGGGACCATGACTCTGATACAAATGTAGCGTAAAAATTCTGAACTGGGAAAGAACATAAGCATCTGAAAATAAGGTTAACAATTTGAAGGTTAAACTAGATGAATAAATAGGTCATATATATCCCAACAGCTTTTCTTAAAAACCCAGGAAATTGAGAATTAGGTTTGAATTCAGAAGGAATGCAAAATTTAAGAGTATGAAAATACCAAGTTAAAATATCTAGCTATAGCTGGTGTGATGAAAAGAAATAGCAAATTTATCAGAAAAAAAAAAAATCTAAACATTTGAGGCCAGAAAAAAAAAAAGACACCTTCGAAAAAGGCCCAAACAACAAAACCCCAAACAAAATTCCATTAAACAATGTGGCTGGGAGGTGTGAATTTCCCGGGTGTTTAATAATTACTTTTGGGACACAGTTCTTCATTTAGGTTTTTCTAATTCATTACCTTGGTGATGGAATGTTGGTTTTCTCAATCTGTGAATCTCCATATAATATTATTTAAGTTTTTTTCATACACTGCAGAACTTACAATAAATCTAATGAACTGAAGATGTGGCCTTTCACCTTCTGTCATTAATCCCCTATCAGAATAACTCCAAATTTGTTCAAAGGTTACTGTCAGCTCTGTAAACATCAGGTATCTTCTCTTCTTGTACTGACATATACTAATATTTCTTAAAAGTATGACAAAGCTTTCTAAATTCTCCATTGAGTGGGGGATGGGGGATGTCTCACGCCAGTTGTATCCTAGAATCATAGAATGGTTTAGGCTGGAAAGGACCTTGAAGATCATCGAGTTCCACCCTCCCTGCCATAGGCAGGGATACCTCCCACTAGACCAGGTTGCCCAAGGCCACCTCCAGCCTGGCCTTGAACACCTCCAGGGATGGGGCCTCAACAACCTCTCTGGGCAACCTGGGACAGTGCCTCACCACCCTCACAGGGAAAAACTTCTTCCTAATGTTCAGTCTGAACCTGCCCTCTTCCAGTTTAAAGCCATTCCCCCTCGTCCTATCACTACATGCCCCAGTAAAAAGTCCTTCTCCAGCTCTCCTGTAGGCCCCCTTTAGGGACTGGAAGGCCGCAATAAGATCTCCCCGGAGCCTTCTCTTCGCCAGGCTGAACAGCCCCAACTCTCTCAGTGTCTCCTCATAGGAGAGGTGCTCCAGCCCTCAGATCATCCTTGTGGCTCTCCTCTGGACACGCTCCAGCAGGTCTATGTCCTTCTTCTGTGGGGGACTCCAGAGCTGGATGCAGTACTCCAGGTGGGTTCTCGCGAGAGTGGAGTAGAGGGGCAGAATCCCCTCCTTTGACCTGCTGGCCACACTTCTTTTGTTGCAGCCCAGGATACGGTTGGCCTTCTGGGCTGCGATCGCACATTGCTGGCTCATGTTGTATCATGTGTAAGGGCTCATGGGATGGTGCTGAGGAGATAGGGTGGCACTTGGCGAGATGCAAATATTGCACGTCATTCAACACGTGTCCTGCTCAGGATCTCCTTCGAGAAGATCTCCTCTCTGGCAACAGGTACTGTGGCTGCGAGAGCTGAGCACCAGAACTGACACACAGGGAATCCCTTTCCTTTGCTTTACTGCTGTGATGGTTTTAACCAGAATGTTATCTGGGGTGGAAAAAGAAAAAAAGAATGGTTACATAGCAGTAATGTAAAAGGAGTCTTAAGAATTTTTTCTGATTTTATACTGAGTTTGGGCGGGTTTTTTTGCCATCCCCTAATAGCCTTAATAATTAGTCACAATCCTGGCCGATTTCCCAAACCTTGATTGAAATAAATTAGGTGACTTAAGTGATCACTGAGTACTTATAGAGATTGATTTAAGTGAAGCAGGATTTGTAGGGAGAGGTGATTTACTACGTAAGCTGAGACAGCTGGTTACAAGTGAGAAGTTTTTGAGTGCCCAAGCTCTTTTCAGGACTTCTTCTCGCTGTTCTCTGTGTGCCGATATGTGATGAGCGATACAGATTGCGGGCTGAGGATAAAGATTTCCTTGGAGAACCGTGCTGGGTTTGTTACCGGTCAGGGATCAGGCATGGGAGCAAGAGGTTTCTGTCCCTTTTCTTTCCCACTCCAAAGATTTTGATGCTCTGAGATTTTTCATTCTCCCTAACTGCGGCATCTACAAAATGAACTTCCAAAAATCACGTGTTACCGTAAACAATTATGAAAGACATTCTCCACGTCTACGTCCATGAACTTCTAAACCTCTCGGGCTCTTTAGGGTAGTCGGCGGTTTATAGAGCCGAGGCTCCCGCGCTGCTCTGGCTGTGGTTGTGTGCCTGTAACGCCTCACTCGCACTTTCTTTATGACCCTCCCCTAAGACCGTAGCTTTACTTCCTACCCTGCCACTGTTGCAATTTGTGCTACTTTCACTGCTCTGTAGGAGTTTTGCTTTTACAGCAGTGATTTGCTGCAGATAGAGAAATGGATCCGAAATAGCCGGTGCGTAAGACCTATAACAAAGTCATTTGTTCCCACCCTTGTAGCAATCAAAATCAATAAGGCTGGTCCTGGACAAGCTGGGAAATTTTGTATTTTGACGAATATGGGCTGTTCAATCAGGAAAAGTACTCTCAAAGAATATTTTATCTTTTGATTATTTTTTTTTAACTGATTATACCTCTACTTTTCTGAAAATGATGAAAATTATTTAACTAATACTTTCTACTAGCTGCGAGATTTTAAGAAGGCGCCCTTCAAAACTTGACTCTTTGGGAGTCTTACAATGACTTCTGGAATAATCCAGGGAAATACTTGCTCCCCTGCACTGACATCAGCACCTTTAATAACTGTCACTTTAAAATACATCGACGCAGAGGAAGAAAAGGGAGATTAGCTCTAACCTGTGGGCAGTTTGCAGTTTAAGCTTTGTAAGGATTTTGCTGCTCAGGTAAACTTTAGTCGCCACTTAGAAATTTGGAATGGTCGCCCACTGCTGGGGATACACTGATTCATTTTCAGGTGACCGCTGTACCGTCGAGAGTACCAGCGGCACCTCTCCCTAAGTATGGGTTTGCTTTGGATGTTGCCACAGTTCTCTATGGGACAGTTTACTTAGACTTACTTAGACAACAAAGTGCCACTTTAGACAAAAATTGTAAATACATTTGGACAAATCTCAAAAATATACTGTGAGATAAAAATGGACAGAGATGATGGGTCTAAAAATGAGGCAATTACTGGAAATGTTGTTTTTTTTTTTTTTTTTAAATCAACTCTTGAAGCTGGTAGAGACAAAGTATTTTTGAGCTACACCAAAATGTCATTTTTGTAGTAAATCAGACCTCTGATATACCTCCGTAACATCATTGCTAACCATTATGATTTATTTTTATTTCCTCTCTTTACAAAAAAGGTACATTGATTATTGATTGTTTTACAGGGCCTTAATGGCTCTCCGTGTACTGTAAAATAATATCTTCATCAATAATTCTGACTTTCAGTCAACCTTTTTATTGCTCTTCATACGTAAACTTTTCCACCGAGGGTACTCAAATCTTGCAAGTAGGATGGAACTTCGTCCTTTGATTCAACGAACACATGATTCTCATGGCTTCATTAAACACCAGTATGAGCTTTGCAATTAAGGAGTTTATAAGATGCAACTCTACTGAAAAGGGTGAATTCCCCTGTGTCACTCTGCTGGTGTGTGTCCCTCATGAGTAAGTAGTGAAACGTGTGCGGTTTTATTGCTAACTATCTACTGAGCGATTGAGATAGACTTACGAGCTATTCTGTTCCCTTGATAAATTATCCATCGCAAACTCTGATTCAGTCACAACCTTGTATTTGCCGTAGACCCAAATTTCTGGGAGCCTCTGCTGAAACTGTTATCTCCACCTGAGATGTTTCTGTGGACCTTGTCAAAATTCTCGCTCTTCTTCCTGGAAGCTTTGCTGGAAATAGGAGTGTAAAAAAGGCCATTAAAAATCTTGTTCGTCTTACGCCTGGCATACGTTTGGCAAAGGAAACATGTTTTGGAAAATTAATATTACTTGCAATTGAATTTGTTTTCCTTGTTAGTAAGTGATCTTGAAAAAGTAATTTAATTTGCTTTCACAGTACTTTTCCTGTGCTTCACTGATGATCATGATCGCGTGCCTTTAATATGTGATTTCCTAATTTACAAAACGTGATTGAAATGTTAGATATGATCACTGCTATTTCCTACTCTTAGCAAAAAAAGGAAAAAAAAAGGAGGGTAAGGGGGTGTACTTATTTCAAGTATTTCTAGTAAAATGCAGTGGTTGCCAAGACTTGTGATATTTTATTTTTTTTAAATAAACTTCCTCTGCATTGCCAACATAGGGCATAAAAATATGAATTGTAGAATCACAGAATAGTTAGAGTTGGAAGGGACCTTGAAGATCATCGAGTTCCGACGCGCCTGCCCTGGGCAGGGACGCCTCCCACCAGCCCGGGTTGCTCCAAGCCCCATCCAGCCTGGCCTGGCAGACCATCATTTAGAAACCGTAGGAAGCAATCATAAGCTGGTTTAGCCGAACTAATTTTGCGTTTTCCATACAGTGTACTTGAATCTGTAGAAGTTTGTGAAAACTAAATAATTAAATGAAATATTAGGGTTTATAATTAAGCCACGTCTGCCCTTGGTTTTCTGTAACAGTGTTTCCGTAGCCTCCGTGTTGAAACCAAATTAGTTATTTTATCAGTAGTTATTTTTATCTGTTTCAGATGCTGTTCCTCTCAGTTGACTTCTAAGAAATGCTAAAATCCCCCCTTCCCCGGGGGAAAAAAAAAAAAAAACACAACACAGAAAGACCCAAAAAGCTGTTCATTACTGAAGCTAAATTACAGGCAACAGGAAAACCCACCGTAATTCACTTACATATGCAAAAAGTTTTGTTTTCACCACCTAAAATAATATTTTTAGTTTCCAGTTCTGCTATGCTCTGCAAAACCCACCAATGTTGTTCTCATCCAGTTATACAGAAATGCTTTGCATCAAGACTTTTGTTTCTAGAAATCTTATTTTAGAGTCAATTGAAAGTGCATACTTGGATACGTAAGTTTGCTATCTCTTTTTTTTTTTTTTTTTTTCCTTGCTTTAGAGCATTTGGTCTATGCTACAAATATAAAATGACTTAAATCATAAATATACAGAGAGCTGAGTTTATGCTACCCAGGTCATTCCCGGTAAGGGAAGCAAAACTTAGCACCAGGGCAATTAAGATAGATGTTATCTTTTTTTTGTTTTTCTTTTCATTTAAATTTCATATTAATATTGAGGCAAAACCCCATGCACTTCAAGGAAAAAAAAAAGGATTTTTAGGGAAAAAATAATAAATAGTCAGTTGATTAAAATTAAGTGCTGAATGTATTATGGAAGTACTTTAACTGAAGGAACTGAAGGAAAGTTTTGTTTTATTTTACGGATGTTTGGGGGCTACAGATGATAATAGAAGAGTTGGAGGATCCAAAATGACCTGCATGTAAAAGATGCACCAACACTGTGGATTTTATCTCTGGATTCAAGCTTAATTCTGCACTTAATACAGAAAGAAGGAGGCTTAATTAGTTGGATTCGGCGTTCTTGTTCAAAAACATGTATCTCTATTTGAAACCTGGGCTGTTCCACGGGGCGTTGGCTCTGTACCGGCTTCCATCACTTTCCTGCCTAATTACTGAGATTTCAAATGCAGCGCTGAGATTTCCAGTGGAGTTCAGGTAGCGCGTGAGCTAGAAAACCTCAGCCAGGAATTTGGGATTTGTTTTGTTTTGCATTCCTAAGCGTAAGGTAGAAGGAGGTTGTATATATTGTGTTGTCATAACGCTACCAAGAGGTGCAGATGCATGTATTTATACGTGGCAGATGTAAGATTAATCCATCTCAGATTCCTGATGACTGTTGTCTAGAAAAAAACTCCCTGTAATTAATATTCATTTTGCTCTTCAATTGCAGACCCGGTGTTCAGTTATGAATAAGCAAGATCTTATGGAATTTTTAGCTTGCCCATGTAAAATACAGGAATTCTGGCCCTTCTCAGAGAATTGCTTTTGGGGAGTGGGGTGAGGTTTTATAGTCTTTGGATTTATTTGTGCAAAAAGTTCAGAAGAAAGTGGATTAACAAGTAAATTGGCAATGCGTGAGCTGGCCGGCACTATACTTCTGTGAGGACATTCTTCCCAGGTGGGCCAAGGGAATTAACATTATGTGTTAATGGGCTAGAACTTTCCCTATGGTTTATTCCTCTCCAGTTTTTCCAAAAAGACATGTGAAGAGGCTGGTAGGAGGTTGTCTTAAAAAGAAGCAAGTGTATTAACTAACACGGCTGTAGGGTGATGTTGCACCATCTAGATCATAGAATCATAGGGTTGGAAGGGACCTCTGGAGATCATCTAGTCCAACCCCCCTGCCAGAGCAGGGCCACCTTAGAGCAGGGTGCACAGGAACGCGTCCAGGCGGGTTTTGAATGTCTCCAGAGATGGAGACTCCACCACCTCCCTGGGCATCCAGGATGCGGCTGAGATGCAGGTTATATTTTAGAGGTGTGAGGAAAGTTTGTGTTACTGAGCTTTCTACTTTCATTGAAGTAATAGTTTAATGAGTTTATAATCTCATAATTACTTTTTACCCCAATTAAATTATCCATCAGCATTTTTTTGAAGACACATCACCTCTTTTAATTAGTCCTTTCATATGAATCTGAACACTTCTCAACGTTTATGAAGGTGTAACAGACTAAGTTCAAAATAAGCATCTTTGAGGTTACATCTGTGAAAACAAAGATTAGACATTGATCTCGGACACTTCTGTACCACAAAGGCTGGTGACAAGAGCAGGACCTACGTGGGGGAAGCTGCAAGCAGGGGGTGATCAAAAATTAACAACAACAAAATATTCTCCAGTGGTTTGATTTCTGACGAAGCCCTCCAAGTATGAAATATGTATAATTTCAGAGAGATTTCTTTCTGAGTTTGGACTAATGAAACTTATCTATGTATTTCCCGGTGAATTTTTGTTGCTGATTGGAGTATAAAGATACACACAGCTTCACTCTGACTGAAGCATTTAAGGATTAACAGACACTTAACAAATGCTGGTATATATTTTAAATGTGAAATAAAAGTTTGTGTAGTACTATATGTAACCATCAATACAATTACAAAATGCATGCATTGAGAAGCGAAGCAAATACCTTTGTTGAAAGGAAGTTTGGAATACTGAATTAGCTCAAAAATAATGATAATAAAAAAACACCCCTCCAATCAGATTTATTCATTTCCCCACTAACAGGACTGTACAGGTTATTATTAAAAAAAAAAAACCCCAAACCAAAACCAAAACCAAATTCTTATCTTTATTAAAATTTAGAGAAAATATTTTTAGCATCAAGTAGGTTTTTTTAAATAGCAATTTTTCAAATTTATTTCTACAATACTTGCAATTCCTAGTAAGCTGTGGTTTTCAAGCTCATATTGAGTGTGCTCCAAACCTTTCATTTTGGAGATGAAATGTCCCAGCCTAATTTTTAAAAGTTAGTTACATACTATAGATTAAGTACACACTAAAAAAAATAAACAAGTACACACTAAAAAAAAATTAAGTACACACAGATTATATCTCTTGATTTTTAAAAATTAGGCTGGATAGGAATAGAGAGATATAATCTATAGTGTGTATTTCTGCCAAGCAGAAATAAAAAAATCTTGAAAATTTTATAGCTTCTCTGAAGACAACTATAAAAGTGAAGGCCAGGTAAGAAAGTTACTTGACAACATGAAACAAATCAATGCATTTTATTGTTTTGTTACTTATTACTTGTAATAAGTAATTCAGACCAAAGAGTCTGAAGTAAAATACAGTTCAACCTCTCTCTGATTTCCTGAACGGTTTTGATTCTTTGACTCCATAACAAAGCATAACACTTTGCAGTGTATTAGTTTTGCAAGAAAGTTAACAAAATACAGTATAGTTGTCAGTAAAATGTGTGAGGGCTGATAAAATGTGCCACCTTGAAAACTATTTTTGGCAACTTCTGTTTATAGCCTTTGAAGTAAGAACTAATAACATACTTTATTTGCAAACATTCTTCAGTCAATCCAATTAAAAGCAGATTTCTTACTACCTATTTGCCTGTGCATCATAGATTTGAGGAGGGTATAATGCTATATGTTTATAGCAGTGATTTTAAATTTTTGTGTGTTGTCAGCAGCAAGCCAGTAAATTCAGAATTAAAGAACGGTTAAAAATCAGCCACTTCAGCAGCAAGCGTTTTTAACTTGCCAGAAGAAAAGATAACGTGTCGTTTTTCAAGCTGGGTGCGAAGAATAATTTATAATCCTTCATTAGCGCTCCTAATTGTATATTTTGCTGATGGATGAAAGGATGGAAGGAGGTTTCATTGATGATTTCCTCTTTTAAATACCCTCTTGCTCCTCACGTGCGCGCACACTCAGAGCCGTCTAGTCCCCCGGCCGTGCGAGCAGCGCTGCGGGAAGAGAATAAAGGATGAGCGCCGTTGGGTCTTAACGTGTCTATTCAGAAGTCAGGCTGTGAAGCGGTCATTTGTCTTCATTAAATCTATACGGAAGAAGAGCAGGAGAATCTGGTGCTTCACCCACCTCCACTGTCCCTTTTTTTTAGATGCGATGGTAAGGGTTGGGGCGCGAGCCGGTAATTCTTTTGCATTCCCTTCGTTGCAGGAAAGGTCAGGGAGGATGTAGTAATTTTGTTATTTAAAAACACTATACAAATTTTGAGGATGTCCACCTGACATCGGTAAATTTAAAGCACTTTGTCGTCCTGTGTGTGGAGTTAGCCCAGGTGCCTGCCGTCCTGCGGCTTAGGATGTGGGTTTTTTGGGCCGGCTACGTCCAGAGGCCGGGGAAGCGGGCAGGGTATGCAAAACGGGCAGCGGTTTGGAGCTGCCCAGAGCCGTGCTACGATCTCGCATACATTTGGGATGTGTGACCTCTGTGCCTCGTCCTCTTGGGACATGACAACTCAACGTTTTCCGGCTCTGTCTCGGTGATATTAATGGCCAAAAGTGAATTCTCTAGACCGAGTCGTAAGAGAAAGTGTAACGGATTGGGTTTGAAGCGTTTGAAAAGGCCTTTCATAAGGTTTTGTTTTATGAGTACAAACTTCTTATTAACGCTTTGATGTGCTTTTAATTTTCCTTTGACATGTGACTTGGTTGTCTCTCAACAGTCTCATATTACGTATTTAGTCAGTAGTAACTTATATTACAAATAGAATATTCTTATTAAACAGCTTTGAACAGCTTTGCCTAAAGTTTTAGTGAAATTTGTAGTGAATTTTTTCCAGACGATAGGAGATTACAGGGCAAAATTTTTGGTAGGTATCTAGTCGCTTGCCATTTCAGCAACTTCATATTTGATGGGGGCTCTGCGCCTGAGCAGTTACTCTTTCCTCACGTAAGGAGTAACACAAGTGTTTTGAAGTGGAAGAGTTTAAATATAGTAAAGAAAAGGCCGATCTTTGCCCTATCCCTGGATGGAAACTCCTTAATGATCATGAAATTTTGGGGGGATTTATGGTGGTGTTTTCGTGTTTTTTTTTTTTAACCCTGTGCCACGTAATTGGTTTCTGTGCATTAGATGCTGATGAAAACCATTTAATTTCTGAATATTGTTTAAGACGAAAAGGGAAAAGAAGAGGGTTGATATGAAAGGAAGAGGAAAAAAAGAAAAAGATGACTTTTGCTTTACCCGACAGTTGATATTTGAAAAATTTCATCATCGGAGGCAACGTGAGGACTGCTGTCTCTTTGTTTGCCTTCTGAGAACAGTGTCCGAGTCCCGGCATCGCAAGGGGGTGTTTTGGTGACAGGATTGCAGCCTGTAGCTCTGGCCGGGACACCAAGGGCTTTCCACCGACGTTTCCCACTTCCTTTTCCAACCTACAAATTTTCTGCTGCATTTCCTGAGAGCGCGGCACAGACTCTGTTGTCTTATGCCGTTACATCGTTACCTGAAAATCTTGTTAAAACTCATTTAGTGTAGTGACAGGAATTCTTCAAATGAACGGATGTGACTCCACGTGGGTTTTCCTTTGCAGATGTTATGTTGTAAAGTGAAATGAACTTTTTGAATAATCTTAGGAGTCTTCAGAAAGCTGAAAGGGACGCGGCGGGGGGGGGGGGGGGGGGGGCTGCCTACGCTGAATAAGGACCAAACACACACAAATGGTCTTCAGGGCATATTTGCGTAGCGCGTTCTTCATTGGGGTGAAGAGAGGTTTCACAAGAACTTTTGACACCTCCCCTGAATCTTATTTGCTTCAAAGCTTTTATAGTGGTGCCCGTTCCTTCCTGGTACTCCACCAGAACTCGGACCTGTGGGTTGTCCACGTGTTTCCTCTGGTGAAGTGATTATAGACATTTACATTCGGTATTGAATATCTGTTGTTAGGCAAGTTCTTTTACAACTTTTTGCAGTGCCCGGCATGCGAACAAGGTGCTCATATATTATAAACTTCAAATGATATAGTATTTTGTGCCAAGGCTTGCTTTGCTAGGGCTTGTCGGTTTCTCGTACGGAGCTTTTCAACTCCAGCAGATGAAAGGCTGCCTCCCAGATATTCTAAACGCCCTGAATCTCTGCAGAGATGCTAATGAAACAGCAGTTAAGAGATTAAAGCCTTTGGAGGGTACACGAGCTGGCTGAAAACCAAGGCAAGAGAGGAACTAAACTGTCCCCTTGTATCCTCATCTAACCTAATTTCTTTTTCCTAGTTGTAAAGGTCTTTGTGATATTCGGAGTTCGTGCTTGCTTCTCTCCTGTTAAACACAAGAAACCACAACAGTAATTACAGAAGTTCATTAATGGAGACTCTTCCCCTGTATTCAGTTTAGTAAAGTATATTTTTACTGGTTTGTCTGATGACAATATCTGTAATTCTACATTTTCTCTGTTTTAAAAGCCTTTGGGCAAGGCTATGTTAATGCTACTCTTCTAATTTCTCTGTGTACAAACATCTGTCATCTAGGAATGACTGTAGCAAGTCCATACTCTCTTATATATGCATGGACTAAAGTTATAGTGGTAGTCATATTCTCTAAAATATGAGTCGGCATATTTTCAAACACGGTGTATTTTTCTAGTTGTAGAAAGTCATCCACCTTAGGCTACCAGCACTAGGATCAGTTGTGTCTTAATTGGCACACTTAAGGGATCCGTCGATGTTTAGAATAGCTGGTGCAATTTTGGAAAGGGACTTAAAAATAAAGGAAGACTGTAGGAAAAAGGAAGTGTACGAAGAATTTGTTAGAATTATTACTATGCCAGCTAAACCCCAGCATGATCAGCTTCCTTATTTACCAGAAGCATAATCTGCAATGTAGATTTTTTTCTAAACTTATTTATGAAAGCTTTAACTGGTCATCACCACATGACTCATTGAGTTCATTCTTTTACCACATCCGGAATTGCACTGAGATGTCACGGATCCCCCACATTCAACATAATAATCCATGCCAAGCTTTTCTTTGGATTTTCAGTCCTTACTTGTGTTGCTGTCCCGTTAATTGGAATATAGGAATGTGACAGAAATACGGGTATGTGATTGTGCATTAGTTGTGCTTGCACGTTAATCCTTCTCACCAGCAGTACTCTTGCTGGTTTTTAGTTGGTGAAAATGCATCTGAAGTCATTTCCAAAGTCGTATTTCCTCCATAGTGTTTTCCCAAGCAAAGTACCTCTTTTTATTTCATTATACAAAGACATTCAGAATTAAATTCACGTGGAGGGGCAGTAGAGACTAGATGTTTAACTCGCCCTGCTTATGGCTTTGGAAGAAATAATGACAAAAAAGCTTTCCATAAAACTAAGGATAAGGTAGGGTGTGTTGTTTCAAGCTTAAATAAGTTGTGTTAAAAACAAAATGATAGCATATATGCTATGTCACTCATTGTTAGGTGATTCTTTTTCAAGATGAGGTGTTTTTCAGTGGTTTAGAACGAAGAGCTTCGTATTTTCAGCAGCATTATATGCTAATTGCCTATGCAGTTTGTGATGATACTTTTATAAGTAAAAGTAACATCCAGAGTCAATTTGAAATCTAAAACACATAAGAGACCTAAAAGGCACCATCAGGATTTTACTGGTTATAGACATCTGTGATATATTAAGTGTATTATTTTTCATTAGTGTACATGAAAAGATCAGTATTAGTGACATCGTCTGTATGACTTCTTAGGTATTCATCGTGCATTACGCAATGACACTCATATTGGGTAAAATGGCTGTAAAAATGCAAACACTTGAAACCCTGTAGCATTAATTAGGTCATGTTATCTGAAATATCCTTGAAGTGTTTAATGTTTTAACATGCTATTAGTTTTTGGCTTTTTATATGTTTGATTTGTTGTTTTCTTTTGTCAAGTGTAGTAGCTCAAAGTATAACTGTCAGACTAATTACACATAATTTATTTTGAAGCAAAGGTAGCAGGGACACTAGCAGATCCGGATCGCTTGGTGTGTGGACTCATATGAACCGTCTCTGTTTTAATCTAAATATTCCTGTCGGGCTTTTGGGGTAGAGGAGTGTTGTGAAAACAGTGGCAGGAACGTCTCCAAATCACACGTAGTTTCTTTTAATCTCTCACTGCGTACTTCATGAAGTAAAACGGCAGAAGGTTCTTGGTCACAGTTAACATGCAGAGTTAAGGTCTGTAATCGCACAGAAAAAGTGATCAAAGTCAGTGTCCCATTCACGTACCGTGGAAGTCTAAAATCCTGTTGTGGTTTGTGCAGCCTAGAGATCTAGTCACATCACCGTAACGCTGACACTACGTTTGGTCAATGGAGATGCTCTCTGGATCCCAGTGACTGTATCGACTGAATCTCTTGATGATTTTGGGAGTGTTGAATCCCACCCGCATGATAGATGCTGACTGGAAAATGAAGTGAGGGAAATTTATACTAAAACCAAAGCATCTTTTTAACAGTCAGGTAGTCAATGGAATAGTTCAACAGGGGGAAACAGTGGTTGGTTCTTCATCTGCCTGATTTTTGTGGTCAAATATGAATAAGTCATTAAAAAGCAGAGGTCAAGAACATGATACCTGCAACTATTAGGTTGACTCACTTCCATTAGCCCGTGAAACTTTTCCCTTTACCAACTAGAGGTGTGCCTGACTTTCAGGAAAGCTTTTTGGTCTTTCTGTCTTATCAGTGCTACCTCAAAAGAGGGAAGGGTAATTATGAAGGCCACAAATCTATGGCATAGGGTTTTTTTTTGTTTGTTTCAGAGGACAGGGTTTGGAAGAGTCACATTTGTCTTTGTACGACTGAGCCATTTTGTGTCCAGGATTCTTGTGGAAAGTCTGCATGTGCTGTGGTCACCAAAAGATTTCCAGTTGGGTTCATGCAGCCAAGATCTCTTGGGTGTTTACAAGACAAGCTAGGGAGCAGTTAAAGCTTGATTTGGAAATAGCGCCTTTTGCGTTCCTCACTCTGGGATTATTGGTAACAGATTGGAGAATGCTCATCTTCAAGCATTTCTTTGGATTTCCTTTGTGGGGATTTTTTTGAGTTGAGTATGGTATATTTAGTATATTAGTTATTCTCAGAGTCTTGAAAAAGGGTAGATGTGAACCTTATTTCATCTTTTGAAAAAGTAGATGAATTGATAAATATCGAGCCCTTCCTCTGGGTTCCTCTAGGACAGAACTACCACTGAGAACTTAGCAAGTACCATCAGTTTTTAGCTATTTTTCTGTTTCAGTACATACAGATTAGTGGTTGTTAACTGTTGTCCTACAAGATCTTCACTAGTAATTCTTTGGCAACTTTGCCATTGGTCCTGGTAGAGGAACTGTGGACAGAGATAGTTCTTGTTAGAGTCGGAGGCCAGCCACCTCGTGATCCAAGTTCTCTGTCTGAGGAATTGCGGTCGTCTTGACTTGTACTCAAAACCTATTTTTGCCTTAAAGTTCATCGGGGAATTTAAAGCAACAATACTGGGAACCAAGAGTCAGAACAGGGAAAAGAGATAGAAATGATGTCAACAAGAGGGCAGCAATAACCTTGCTAGTACCGTACAAATTAGTGATGTCAAACCATGGCAAGGTTTGTGAGTCACAGCAAAGCACTGCTCCGCGTGGAGGCTGCATTCAGATATAGGTCTTCACGTAAATCTCTTAGGTGGTTCCACTGTAAGCCTCACTGGAAAGATATTTGTGTGTCGTAAACCCGCAGCATTTTACACTATTCTGCCTGTGACAAGTCCGTAGAAGAATTATGTTATTGTCAGCGCTGAGTGTGGGAGGTTGTCTGTTTTCTGGTAGCGTTAAAGCCTGCGTTTTTTGAGAGAGACCTGTTTATTTTTATAAACACCTCGTTTCCCTACAAAGCCATATGAGCTTCCCTCGCTTGGACAGCATCTCACTTGGGTTCTTAAAGAGAAACCCCCAAACCCCCGTTCCCTCCCCGCCCAAACAACAGCAGAAAAACTTCCCTTTTCGTTTGGTGAAATGCCGGTCAACACCACTAGCTCGATTCTTGACGCTGCTTTCTGATAACACGGGTTCGGTAATGCCGCCCAATGCACGTTTCAGTCACCCTCTCCTTGCGAGAGCTTCTTTTTCCTCGGCTGAGTCAGAGAGAAAGGATGTCACGATTTGACTGCAAAAGCTGCTGATAGGAATGAGGAACTGGGGAATAGGGGGAACTGTATTTCTTTGTATTTCCCCTTTTATCCTGTAAGGTGTGATGTCCATTTATTCTCGCGCCTTCCGACTCCAATTCATTTGAATACTTGCATCCAAGTGAAGTTTAAGCAAATAGTTTTCTGCAGGTGAGGAGGACCTACTTGTATAATGCAAAAATCTTTCTGCCTCCATAAAATTGACTTTGCGAGCTGCGGTTTACATACACAAGCCATTCACACGCATGCAGGAAGTTTTCTTGACTTTTGCTAACGACAGTAAAGTCAATGAAATTAGAGAATAAATGATTCGTTGTAAATATTTAGTGAACTGTGACTAAGCACCTTTTAATAGAAAGTGTCAGTGTTTTAATTCCAGGGGCTAGGCTGTTTATGAATAGTTATATTTTATAAGGTACTTTGTCATGGCTCGTGGGATATTTACAACAAATCTTTTTTTAGTGATTTTTTTTTTTATTTTTTTTTTTTTATTCATTAGGAAAACTCATGAGAATTTCCTGAACATACAAAGCAGGCTCATGATTGCACAGCGTGTCACTGAAAACAACTTTCCTTGCAGTTTGTATTTCCTTCTATCTTGATGGACTGGGGTTTCAAGACTAGTGTTATTACCATGCCTACCTTTGTAGATAATGCCTCGGTGGGAAAGGAAAGGGGAAAAAAAAGAGACGAAATATTTTTATAGTTCTAAAGACATATTTATACTCCCTATTTTTCTATAACTGTCCGGACAGATGCCAGAGAAAGTTCCTACCAGTCAAGATATACGAGTCAATGGGAGGTTATTTTTATTTTAGTTAAAAAACCCAAACAAACAAACAAGCCAGAAAAAAACTAAAGAAACCAAAAACCAACAAAAAAACAACCCACACTTTATTAATATTATTTTTGTTGCTTAATTTTTCAACATTACCTGCTGCTCCCTGTCAAAGTGGTGGAAGAACGGTAACCATTAGATGATGATTAAGCTTCTGGGGGGAAAAAAAAGGGAGGAAACCCCTTGTACATGGAAGTGATTTCTCCATCCGGCATTGTGCAATTTTGTATTTTACTCTGTCAGCCATCGATGAGCAAATTTAGTCGTCTTAAATCCTCCTTAAGCTGAGGTTTAGGAAGGCCCTCGGTTGCAAAGTCTTGGAAAGTGAATCGGCGAGACTGCTCTACTGAAATCTTACAGACGTCTAAAGCCAATAAGGGATTCGGTGTTTTTTAGGCATCGGGGAAAAGCTCATGAGAATTGTAAAAAAATACCCCTCTCTTATCTGGAGGAGGAGAGAGCTGTTGGGAGCCGCAACTCTGCTGCATTTCAGAGGGAGGAAAGGACTCCCTTTAATACATAAAATCCCCCTCTCCAGGGACTGTTTGCCTAAATAAGAGTCACTCGGACATAAGCATCGTTGTTCGAGTGGGGTAGCAGAATTCAGAAGCTGAATGCTTTAATTTGTAACTTCTCTGATATTTAGTCTATTTTTCCTTAAAGAGAACATAAAGCATTCTGGCGTGGTTAGTGACTGCCTTCTCCCAGCTGTACCTTCACGAGCAGATTGGAGCCAGTGTAGTTTCATGGACAGTTAAATAAGCATGAAAGTAAAAAAAAGTATAAAAAGAGACTTTTCTTTGTTCCGCAAATGTTCCCCATTTAATATTTTTTTCATGTAATATTTTTTAAGTGGTCTCCAATTGATTTGATGAGTCTTTTTCGGTTAGTCAGAGGCAAGAGGGAGGTAAGAAATGTGCATAGAGGCAGTGGAGGCTAACTGGGAAATTTATTTGAATCCTAGAAGCTTTTCAATTTTTTTTTTCAAAAATAAATGTTCCAATAGTACAATTCTAGTGGGTCATGGCCAAATGTTTTTCGGAAGACTTTTTTTCTACTTTTTAGATTGGCGAGTTAACTTCAGACATTTCTGTTAATCTCTAGTTGTGTTTCAAAGCCAAGATCTGAAAAAACGTACAAACTGCAAAAAACAAGGCCAGCAATTTTACATATTTTTTAATCCCATTTATAGCTTGTCTATATCTTTTTTGAAGGCTTAATCAGGAAAGCAAATGTGACTTTTTTTTTTTTTCCTTCCTGTTTTTACTTCATTGCCCAAAACTACATATTGTTTGTTTGTTCCTTTGTCTTTGGTGATGCTGATAAATGTGTCAGTAGAATTTTCTGAGAAAAAAAATAAAATTGTTCATTTTGGTGAATGGAGAAATTAGAAGTGTTAAGACTGTGGCTCTTGTGTTCCCCCTCACCCCTTAATACGGAGATTCTCTTGTGGATCTTCTACACGGCTGTGAAGACCACCTCTTCTCCCACTGGCTGCTGAATATCCCTTCTGTTGCCGTCCCTGGTAACCACACTAATTGCTTACATGGAAAAGGAATATTAGGAAAATATTAAGTGAAGCTAAAAATACATTAAATATGATATAGCAGCTGGAAACAGGGAAAGCCAGCACCTTCCACCAGCCAGATCTCCACGGACCACCAGCAAAGTGCTCCGGGGGCCACTGCAACCGTGCAACCACATAACGTGCTTTGGAACATTTACATCAAATATCACCTCCTGCTTTTTGCCTTGACCTCAGAAGACTTCCCCGGCAAATGATAAACAATAAACTTACATAGTGTGCCCGAGAGACTTAGGTTCTAAATAAACTCTGTCTGATGCCACACATTTTCGAGGAAGCGGAGCTTACCGTGGACCACACAAATCTCAGCCACGAGCACCATTGCTTGTGCGTTGAGTGATGCCAAGCTGGAGCTGTAAGAAGCGACAACTGTGTCTGGATATAGAAGCGCAGTCACGGTGTTTCAAAAAATAAAAAAAAAGAAAAAAAGAAAGAATACGTCGGTGTTTTGTGGCTGCCCCCTCCGAGGCACCCGGGGAACGTCGGAGCGCAGCTTTTGCCTTCTCCGGCTCCAAAACTGAAAGGAAGGAACTGAGAAGTGTTCAATAACTGCAGCACAGAGGGAGACGTTAATTACTCTCCTGTAAGAGATCATTCTGATACCAAAAATTACATTTGCTTTTGCCTCTGTAGTGTGTGATTCAGTGAAACCGCAGCTTTTCTTGGAGGATTCGGTCTTTCCCTGACTCCAGCCATTGCTCCCTTGGCTCCTAAGGAGGAAGAGGAAGGGAAAGATGGGATGCTGGACACCGTTCCCTCAAACATGGCAATTCCTGACTTTTTTTCTGTAGAGATTAATTCTTATTTTGGAAGTGTGGTTCTCCTTAAAAACCGCTCGCCACTGAGCATCTGCTGGTATTGGTTAGATTGCTGCACATGTACTTAATTTCTTCAAGAATTTTTTTCTTCTGCAGTCATAGAAATGTGCTATAAGTCATTGGAAGTGTGCATTGGAATGACTTTTGGACTCTCTGCTATGCTTTTTTAATTTTGTCTAGCTTATCTGTTTTGATAAAGAAGGGAATTAGGATTTTACCTGATATCACTTCACATTATGTTCTGCAGATACAGATAAGAAAGCGAAGTACAGTGTCCACGGTAATGATTTTCTTTAACTCCTGTACTGGGCATAACGCTGGGTGGACTGTGTTTTTAGAAAAATCCCTTTTAAAACGCTTGTATTTGATTCCTGGGTTTGCTCCTGCTTGAGCAGCCTGAAATTTGTAAATTGAAATTTTAATTTCATACTAAGATATAAATGCCATCCAGCTATAATTTTATAGTGAATTCTCTCCAGATTGCCAATTATTCAAATCTAAATTCTTGTCAATAAACGCAATAGTCAGGCACACTTTGCCTGAACGAGCACAGCTCTTGTTTGTCTATTTTTTTTATTGAGAAAGGTCAGAAAATACAATCTTTTTTTTTTTTTTTTAAAGACAAATTCGAATGGATGCCAAGTTGTCCTTTACACTGACCCTTTTTGAACTATCGTCAATGAAGTGAGATAATTAACTACCCTTTTCATTCATGTGACATTCTCTTGAGCCCTACGAGAGTAATTCTTGTCCCCCTTTTTTGTCTTTCATTCTTGGCTCATAGCTTGTACGTGCTGCACTATAATTTAGGATCCTTCTTTTTAGTGTTCTCCTTATATTATTATTAAACAGACAGTGCACATTTGGTACTTTGATTTTACTTCTTTCCTCTGTAAACTAAATATTTTTCGTATTTTTGAAAATGAAAATTTTGAGCGCTTATGCTTCAACCCTAATTTGCTTATGAGAAAATCTTTCTAAAGCCCAGATAGTCACATCTTCTGTTTCCTACTTTCCACTGAGCCACTTTTCATTGAACAAAAAAGGAAAAAAAAAATATTTTGAAAAATCTAAGAAAGCTGTTTCTCCTTTCCTTTTAATCATCTCTGCACTCGAAATGATTATTTAATAATTTTAGTGCACAAGGGTGCCAGCGTAGCCTATTACTTCTGTGTACACCCCCACCCCTAAGTTTTGGGAGGGACCTGGGGTAAAGGAAGAGAGGGTGACTATCGATACTGTCATTTGGATGTGTGGGAAAAGAGAGGTTTAATCTATAGATTGTGTATGCAGGAATATATTTTACCAGTATTTTCACCCTTTTGTTTTTGGGGTTTTGGGCTTGTTATTTTTAAAGTCCCGTATATTTCCTTAAACAATATATTATGTCAGTAACCAAGTGAGAAAAATAAATTGTATTTGTAAGGAGGCATTAATTGTCTAAGTGCTGATTTCGTGTCTGTGCCCGATATAACTGCTAGAGAGTGCATTTTAGACGCAATGAAAAACTAAAGTGTAATTAGTAGACACGGATGTGGTCATCTTCCAAAGTCCTTGCTTTTGTTTTTCTAGCAAGTAGATCAAGACTAGGGTGACTGTAAAACATCAATATTTTATAAAACTCTTCTTTTCCTGTTCCAAAAATTCTGCCAAATTGTACTTAAATGAAGTCTTCTGAGGAAAAAGCCTGTAAGAGTTCTTTACTATAAATACATTTTTGTGATTTTAAGAAGAATTGGGTATTTATAATGGATTGAACCAGAGCTTCTCTGCTCTGTGTTATCTTTATAATGTTTGCCATAAAGTGCTTCCAGGCGACATCTTGACTTCTGTAATTTTTTTCTTCCTTTTCGTTGGTGCCTGGAACAGATTATTGTGGGTTATAACATTTTAAAACATTTAAGTAATCCATTTGAAAGCAGGAAAAAGAGTGCACCATTGATATGAAATTGCACTGACTTTCCAGAAAAGATTTTATCACAGAACTTCCAGTTTCTAACTCTAGGAAGAAGGTTGCGTAGTTTGATTTCTGAAATAAAATACATTTTTAAAGCATTGTCTTTTTCAGTGAAATTGATGTGTCTTATGGCAGAATTTTACTTTCAGAAGAAAATGAGAGTATTGGTGCGTTCAGTACATTCTGAGGTTAAACCTAATTAAAACCAACTATTCGAAAGAATTATTCTATATTTTAATTGTTGTGCATCTTTTCTTGTAAATGGATACGTCTTACCTGTGCCTAGTGGGAAGGTAATTTCTGTTTTTCACTCACAGGTTCAGTGATAACACAGAGTAACTATTGTAACAGTTCAGAGCGGGTTTGATTGTTGGTAATTGGGAGGTGGTGGTGCTTCATTAGTTGCAGAAGGCACGAACTGTCATGCCTCTTAGTTGTTAACTGGAATTTAGAGCACAGATTTCCAAGCTGTGATGTGTGGACTACTGATGATCCAAAAGTCAAATTAAGTATTTTACAGCAGTTTTGTTAAGATATGTAATAGCTAAAAAAATAATCGAGACATACTACAAATATTTATTTCATAGTTAGGTTTTGCAATGTTTGTGAGAAATGCTGAGATTTGGAATGCTCTTTTGGTCTCAAATGCTTCCATATTTTTGAGATGGCTTATGTTTTTTGACACCTCTTTATATTCCTCCCTGTTACTGTATCATCGCTCTCACACGAGTACTGCAAAGATGAATGATGAGAGTACGGGCTCTCTACACCCACAGGCGGCCTTTTCGCATCATTTTCTTTCACTATTAAAATTAAATCTAATTTTATAATGTACTATTAAAATAAATCTAATTTGCAAAGCCTGATTTGTCAGTAGAGCGCTTTTTACCACCCGGCAATGGGAGGCATAGGGGGATAACTTGCTTTTTTTGCCGCAGACCAAGAATGGAGAAGTCGCTTCCCCTCTCCAGGCATTGACTTCAGGAAGGGCAGTAAAGTAAAAGAACTGATGTTATAAAATGTGTTAACATCTGATAAAGAAGTGTATTATTTGAGAATCAGATATAATTATCGTCGCTTAACACCCAAAGATCTCATTCATGAAGTTGTGATGTGAATTTTTGGAACAATGAAAAATGGTCTTGACATTTCGGAGAATGTAAAAAGGATAATATAATTTCTCTAAAAATTAGCATAAAGCATTCATCCTTGTTTATATTTTGTATCTTGTGGATTATCTTAAATTGTCTTGTGGTTTTAATCTAGATTTAAAATAGCTAGGGATTTCCACATTTGGTTAGCACTTATAATGTATATATACAGTGAAAAGATGTTTTGACTTCCTGCTCTCCTCATCACTTTTTCGCCCTGTCCTCATGAGAGCAGGGTGAAAATTCATCTCTCTTGGCTTTGTTAAATTCCATTTGTGTTTGGGTATGTTGTTGAGATGAACTTTCTTCCTAGAGCAGAAGTGACTGATGATGGTCCAGTCTGCATAGTCTAGAAAGACAGTTGTCTCATTTATTTCCTGAAAAACGGAAACCCTTTGTGAATGAGCGAATGGAACATATTATGTTATACAACTGGAATAAATTACATCTTTTTCCTTTACCAGTCATAAGGATTTGTAAAATTAATTTATGTTTAAGACACTTAACTGTTAGAGTTTGGTGCGTTCTGATTAGTATACAATGGTACTGAAAAGAGTTCTTGCCGCAGCTTTGTCTTGGGATAAATCTGCTGATTTTCAGCAGTTAGAAAGTGTTTACAATAGTGTAAGAGAAAAAAAAGAAACCCCAACCCTGAACCAGGGTGAAGTCTATTGGTTGGGGTTTTTTGTTGTTGTTGTTGTTTTTGTTTTTTTTTTTTAAGAAGCAGGACTTTTAAAAGAACCTCTATCACATAGCTGCCCATATTCCTGCGTTTACTTATTTTACAAAATCGCACTCATTCTCTGCTCGCGGGTATTGCACTTACAACAGGTTAAGAAGAGTAACCAAGTTAGTTCAGTGAAACCATATGTAGAAAGATTATTCTGCAGTATTTTTAGCAAAACGTAGAAACTCGGGTTTTGGTGGAATTTAGACGTATTCACCCTGAAAGAGAAGTACCTATAAATAGTTTGTCGGAAGTATAGCATCTTGCATCAACATTGACAACATTTTGCATATTGACAGTTCATAAAGTAATAGACCGTGAGGGAGAAAAAATATTTTGAAAACAGTTTACTCAAATGCATTTTTGAAGCTGAGTTTTTTTATACATGAATTTATTTTTCGTGTCTTAACTGTAGTCATAAAAGTTTAAGTACGGATGGTCTTACACTTTCTGCTTGAAATCAGAGTTTAATTTATGTATTTATTCTTCCAATAAGATAATACACAGTATTCTGCTTTGATTTTATGTACGGTATTGCTCATGAAGAGAAGTCACGGCAACCGGGGGAAGTTCCTGAGGAGTGAAAGAAAGCAAGTGCCATTTCTGTCTCCAGAAAGGCAAAGAAGGGGGATGTGGGGAATGACAGACCAGTCATCCTCACCTTGATCCCTGGGCAGATCATCCTAGAAACCATTTCTGAGCCTGTTAAGGATAAGAAGGTCATTTGGAGTTGTCAGCATTGATTCACAAAGGGGAAATCATGTGCGATTAACCCAATAGCCTTCGATGATGAAATAACTGGTGCAGTGTGTGAGGGAAGAGCAATGAATGCTGCTTACCTTGACTTTGGCAAGGCTTTTGGCACTGTCTCCTGTAACAGAATCACAAAATGCCACAATCACAGAATCCCAGAATGGTCAGGGTTGGAAGGCACCTCTGGAGATCATCCAGTCCCACCCCACGCCAGAGCAGGGGCACCTACAGCAGTTGCACAGGACGGCGTCCAGGTGAGTTTGGAATGTCTCCAGAGTGGGAGACTCCCCCACCTCTCTGGGCAGCCTGTGCCAGCGCTCTGCCACCCGCACAGGAGAGAAGGTCCTCCTCGTGTTTAGCTGGAACTTCCTATGGTCAAGTTTGTGCCCGTTACCCCAACACCCTCATATGCGAGCTCATGAAGTAGATAAATGCATGGACAGTGAGACAGACGGAAAACTGGCTGAATGGATGGTTTCAAAGAGTTGATGATAGCAGCATGAAGTCCATCTGGAGGCCAGTTAATGGTGGCATATCCCAAGGGTTGATCCTGAGGTCAATACTGTATACTGTCTTCATTACTGACGTGGATGATGGATCACAATGCACCTGCAGCAAGTTTATTGATGATAAAAAACTGGGAGGAGTGATTGGTAGACAGGATGGGTGTGCTGCCATTCAGAGGGACCTCAACAGGCTGGAGAAATGGACCAACAGGAACCTCATGAAGTTCCACAAAGGGAAATGCCAAGTTGTGCCCCTGGGGAGGAATAACCCCAGCCACCAGAATAGGCTGTAGGCTGACCATCTGGAAAGCAGGTTTGCAGGAGAAGACCATGGGACACCATGATGGACACCAAGTTGGACATGTGCCAGCAATGCGCTGGCATCCTCGGCTGCATTAGGCAGGCAGTTGCCAGCAGGTGAGGGAGGGAATTCTTCCCCTCTGCTCTGCACTGGTGAGACCCATCTGGATTGCTGGGTCCATTGCTGGACTCCCCAGTACAAGAGAGACACAGACATGTTGGAGCAAGCCCGTGAAGGGCCACTGAGATGGTTAGGAGACTGGATCATCTCTCATACAAGGAGCGGCTTGTGAGAGCTGGGCCTATTCATCTTGGAGAAGGGTCAGGGAGATCTTATCAATATCTATAAATAACTGATGGAGGGAAGTAAAGAAAACAGAGCTAGGCTTTTTTTCAGTGGTGGCCAGTGACAAGACAAGAGGCAGTGAGCACAGATGGAAATACAGGAAATTCCACTTAAGAAAAAAACTTTTTTTACTGGGAGGGTAGTCAAATGTGTGGGAACAAGCTCTGCAGAGAGGTTGTGGAGTGTCCATCCTTGGAGATACCCAAAGCCCAACTGGACACAGCTCCGAGGAAACTTATTTGAGCGGGGGAATTGGACTAGGTATCTCCACATGTCCCTTCCAACTTCAACTATTCTGTGATTCATGGAGTAGCAGTGGTGTAGTGGTATCTCCTTTTTTTCCCCCTTCTGTCCTGCAAGACAGTAATTTTCCAGGCAATTTGGTACACATTTTTTACTACATATGTTATAGTGTAATTAAAGAAACATTAACAAAAGTTGCTCTTTCTAAAGAGAAAATTTAGGATATTTTTTGGTTTCCACAAGTTATTAAAACAATTTCAAGGTCAGTTTAAAACATGATTCAGAAAGTTCATGCTTGAACAAAACACTTTATAGTCAAGACAGTGACCTCCCATGGAGTTGGGAGACTTCAGCATCTCTGAAATTCATTCCCTGAGGAATTCATCACTGGGAACAGGGTTTGTCTTTATGTGAAAAGAATCAGACTTTTCATTTGGCAAGCTGTTAGAAATTGTTAATCCTGCTGTCTGGCAGACCTTACTATTTAAAAACTCATGGTGTAAACAAGCTACTTCCATTTTCAGGTACACAAAAATTCACTTACAAAGGTCTTGCCTTGTTTAGGCCTTACCTCAGTGGGGCAGTGAACTTGACTGATGCCTTTGGATGTTGCTTTCCACCGTAGTAATTGAGGAGTCTCTGTAGTGAAAACTGTGAAGTGAGTATTAATATGTTTTCAGTAAACTCAAAATAATTGCTAATTCTGAAGTCTCTTCCTGGTTTTAGAATTTCAATGATTATAAGCATCTGTGAAGCCTCCAAATATGGAGTTCCAACAACTGTCTGTTAGTTGCAGGTGAAATACCATTTTAGAATGCCATCACATCTCATTTTTCAGTATTTTAAGTGACATAATCAAGATTTCTTTTTGTGTACTTGTTTAACATCACAAGACCCCCAGTTCTTCCTTAAGCTTAGTTTTTAGTATTTCCAGCAGTGAAACTTCTGTTCCTTCTGAGATGGTTACAGAGGGTTTTAGCTCTTGTTTTCAGATGTTTTCCTTCTAAAATATGGACCTGCTGGAGCGTGTCCAGAGGAGAGCTACGAGGATGATCCGAGGGCTGGAGCACCTCTCCTGTGAGGAGAAGCTGAAAGAGTTGGGGCTGTTCAGCCTGGAGAAGAGAAGGCTCTGAGGAGATCTTATTGCGGCCTTCCAGTCCCTAAAGGGGGCCTACAGGAGAGCTGGGGAAGGACTTTTTACTGGGGCATGTAGTGATAGGATGAGGGGGAATGGCTTCAAACTGGAAGAGGGCAGGTTCAGATTGAACATTAGGAAGAAGTTTTTCACTTTGAGGGTGGTGAGGCACTGGCACAGGTTGCCCAGAGAGGTTGTTGAGGCCCCATCCCTGGAGGTGTTCAAGGCCAGGCTGGACGTGGCCTTGGGCAACCTGGGCTGGTGGGAGGTGTCCCTGCCTATGGCAGGGGGGTTGGAACTGGATGATCTTCAAGGTCCTTTCCAACCTAAACCATTCTATGATTCTATGATTCTAATTTGCTCTAAATGTTCCTTTTCTAAATTTTATCCTTTTATTTGCCGATATGTACTTTTGAATAATTAAATGGTATTATGTAATGTTTCTCTTCTTGTTGTTTATGCTTTTACAATATTTGCAGACATCATCAGGGCTTAATTTTATACTGAAAAAAACCCATTTTGTAGCTGATTTATTTTTCTTCCTGTGCTTGCTGTTCTCACTGGAAAAAGCATTTTCCTTAGGCTGAGTTTCTTTTAGTAAAGATTCACTAATTTATTAATCAAATTCTTAGAGTTAATATTATGATATTTAAAGAAGTTAATAGGATGTCTCCACTTGCTGAATAAGTAGATGGTAATCAATTTTAGTAACTTCCTATAGAATCTCCTGACTTCATGGAAGTAGGAGAGCGGGGAGTCACCATTTTTCACATCATAGGGGTAGGGGGATACATTCCTCAGTTATTACTCAAGAAAATGTCACTAATTGTCTGGCAAAGAATAGGTTTAAGAAAGGAAAATGCATGGTCTCCCTTCAGGAGTTAGAGAAGGTATCAATAACACTTTCAAGCATTATAGAGATAAAGGAATGCTACCCGAGAGCCATGGGACGGACTAACAGACAGAAAAGAGCTGGTAGAGGAAGCAATACTGGAAGAGACTTTGAAGTCTATACCGACTAACTCAACTTGGTATGCAAAATAACGTAATGACTGCTATACAGTTAGCTGAAAACTATATGGCCAGTTATCTCTGTACCTACCTATATATCTATTTCGATATACACATTGCCTGATGTGTGCAGCTGTGTAGGTACTTGCAAGTTCCAGTCTTGCGGCAGTCACGCTTTCTCAGATGTGTGCAGGGTTAGCAGTTGGGGCCATTTTCAGTCAGTGGCAAAGGCGTTGAAAATGCCGGATTTTGACGGGTACTAAGGACCTGAATTTAGTGTCTGAAATATGGGCACTTCTGCGTGTATCCACATCTTTCCGTCAACTGCAGGAAATTTAGGCTTTTGTATGTATTGTTCTGAGACTTGTCTTAGGGAGCTTAATACTCTGCAGTAGTTGATTGATAGAACAAATTCATGTAGTTTGTCATAGACAGGAGCAAGTACCCAGATTTGGGCACTGCTGAGTGCTCCCAGATCCTACAGTTTGCATATAATGTGTGTAGATGAACATACACCTCATGGTTTCCAATGTCCTCTGGAGAGGACGGCTTGAAATTGGGAATTGTGGGCCCTGCTGCATTCTCCATTAATTGTGGACATACGAGTAACCATATAGATTAGATAGCTTCATTTTAAAAGGCAACCTGGTCTAGTGGGAGGTGTCCCTGCCTATGGAAGGGGGGTTGGAACCGGATGATCTTCAAGGTCTTCACATTAGAGAATGAGGCTGTTCTACTCATCTCTTCTTGGGTTTTACGATAGTGCGGTTGCATCCTAAAGTGGGTAGAGTAAGACGGAGTAGCTCAGTGCAGCTGAGAATAGGGGACCTCATTATTTGTCGCCGTAGCTCTTAAGCTAGCATGAGGAAGAGCGCTATCCTGGAGTAAATTGGACCCTCAAGGTATCCAGAGTCTACTTTTTCAGCTGTTCTTTCTGTGAGGATGTAAAAGAAAATCTGTACGTTTTATCTTTATGTAATTTGGCACTTAAATTTGTTAGTACTTTTCCGTAGTGGGTTTAGTGCAACCTCTTTGTAAGTTTACACCGCCCCTGTGTTAGGGAGAAGCTGTATTTGCCGATGTTAGTGTAGACCTTGCTGGATTGTAGAGCGTACGGACTGCACAAACTGAACTCTGTGATGCCACTTAAATCAGCATTTCTGGTTTCCTCTTCGCATTGAGGACAACTCCCCTCAGTGCTGAGAGCAGATTCAGTTAAGACGGTGGTAAATACTCCCAACGAGTCAAAAGTCGTGGAGAAATGAACTGTCCCGTTGGATCCCTTTTCTCCTGATAGACCAAATCACTGCTCGGTCTAATTCTCCCAAGCGTGCAATGCAGTTTGCCTTAGCCCAGAGTAGGTGATCTGTGCGGTGGGGCTGTAACCTACGCTCAGCAGTTGGTGTTAAGGAGCCCTGGAGCCATGACGGTGTAAAGTCCAGGCAGGTTATTTAGAAGTTGCCACACAAGCTTTTTAAAACCGCTGTCGGGTGATTACTGATGTACCAAACGGCACAAGACCATCTGTATCCCCACGGATTGCTTCTTGCAAAATGCTAGCGTTTCCTTCCAAGTTTAGCCACTGAAGGCCTTGGCAGAAAAAAAATTGGAAAATAACCCTAATTTTTGTAATTTCTCTATTAAAATTGCTGTCGGTTTTGAGTGCTTGTTTTTATTGTAACTTAAACATGATTTTTCTAAACTTGAAAGAAAAAGCTAACAGAGCTACAGCTTGCAGTTTGACTTTATATCTCTCATGCTTGCACTAAATCCTGGTAAAGAGCTATGTTCAGTGTGACGTATGAAACCTGTGTAAATTCGGTTTCATTAATCCAAGCAGATGAACATATTAACTATGAACTCTGCTTGGAATTAAGATTACCTTTTCTTTTTAAATGGGCTTGGGTGGAAGTTAGCTGGTGAGCAGAGAAACATATAAATAGCAATATAAATTCCAGTGCTTTTTCAGGTAGCGCTGGTGGAACATGCTGGTTAGTTAACAGAACGCGATGCTTTAAATTGCTCCCTTTTTCATTAAGCTAAGGCAATAAGCAAGCAAGATTATTTGATTTTTAAATTAATGTCCCTTTACCGAGTTCACTGATGGTATTTGGAAGGAACCATGCCTACAAAGCAACGATCTGTCACGTCATGTTTTTCTGATGTAAAGTATCTTAACATAAAATAGAAATAATTCTGAGACCTCATTCTTTATACCTCTTTCCCCCATTGCAATCATCCTTTTCCTTTGGGAAATTTCTTCCTCCTGGATTTTGCTCTTTCATTCCTCTTCCACTCTCTGCACAATGTGTCCTCCTCTGTGTGTCTAATCAATTTTCTGGTTTGGCACCAGTCATCTCTTTCCTTTCAGACGCTACTTCTGCCTAATTTGTTCAACAACAGCCGTGGCAAACACAATGGAGAGAGAAGAGCTAGCTTTGGCTTTGAGACTTTGAAAAAGGTACTATCCTTATCTTATTTTCTCCGGGACTTCTGTGGCAATGACAGGCTCGTTCCCATGCTCATCAGAAAGAAACCTGTAGTTTCCCAATTTTCTGTCATCTAAGGGACCAGATCTCAATATTTTTATCTTTGTCTTTAGAGTCAGCCTCTTACGGCACCGAGCTGAATTACTTCAATGTTGTATTGCATTATTGATTTTCCAAAGTTGTTTGATACGGATTTTTATTGATTTGCAGTGCTTGTCCTTCTGGTATTTGAATTGCTGGAAGTTTTCTGGATGTTCTTATGCTCAGGACTGGAAAACTGATTTTCTTTGTCACCACCTGGCTGTCAGGTCTCAAATAATTAATATATTTGGGAGAATACTTGCTTATAGTATGGAAACATCTCTGAGAATTAATATGCTGCATATTCCAAATGCATTCCGGCCAAACAGCTGACAGAAAAGAAATTTACTGTATCTTCTTACAATACTGAGGAGACATGAGCCCAGATGTTATCCAGTCCAAGTATATCTGGTAGTCGATTTGTCCTCTGTGAGTTTATGGGATCCTTGCCTGGTTTTAGATTTGTTACACTGAATTAGCTGGTTCTGCATGTGGTGAGCAATTATATCTTGATCGCATTCTGCTTGGTTGGTCGGATAAAAATGCGGGGTGGGAATCCGCTTGCTGGTACAGACACTCAGGTTCAGATGTCAGCAAGTAGTTGTCTCCTTGTGAGTCCCGAGGTTCCCATTATGTGTTGGCTGAACTCTTTCCAAGCTCCTTTGATTTCTTTTGAATCTCCTCAGTATATTTTTGTACGTATTTCTCCATGTGCAAATACAGTCCTTCACAGACACGCTTCATCCGAGTCTGATGCTTCAACACATGTCCTAAGTTAGGAATTGCCGAGTCCGGTAGCCTCAAGCTCAGTCATTCAATGCTGGAGAGCCTCAGTCCTCACGAGCAGAGACACAGATGCAAACGGGTTTCTCCATCCACCCCCAGACCCCACAGTCTCCCCAGCAGCTGGTATGGACGTTCTGGTCCCTCCAGTAGCCAACTCAAAGACCCTCTGGTCTCTCTAGTGTCCAGCCCACATTTATGGCCACTTGGATATGTGGATCCCAAACCTCTTATCCTACTCATGGGCTTCACTCGCACATACACCATGTGTACCCACTCATGTCTTTCCTGCAGGCAAAGGGACCACTGTGACCCACAGTCCCACTCCAGTTGCAGGCAGGAGCAAACCACTGAGAACAGAAGTATCTGCTTGCCCTACGAGAGATCTTTGGATGCATGAAAAACCCCCTCAATTCTTGAGGTCCCATCTCTGCTGCTGCAAATTCTTCATGTAGAAACCAAAAAAAACAAAAAAACAACAACAAAAAAGGAAAATTGGTAGGGATTTCTAGAAAAGGAGAAAAAAAAAAAAAAAAGCGTATTTCCCACCAGGCTACCTCACTGCTTTTATACTTTTCCTCGGCTAGATTCCTCAAATTTATTCAAGGTGGTAAATTCCACATGAGTTGGGGCAGCTTTGTTATGGTATGAACTCAATAGAAGCCCCAGTAAGGGGAACTATTTATTCTAGCTTAGTGCACTCCCAGCCACCCTGGTTATACTTCCTTTCTGGCCAGGAGAGCTTTTCCGAGGCTGTGGAGGATGGGAGATTGCAGCAGCTTTCTGTCTCCACAGCCTACTCTCCTGGTGGTCTGGCCACCTGGAGAGCTCCACCTCGAGGTTTTTGAAGCGAGCCTGTGCCGTGCCTGGCCCGATACCTTTCGCAGGCATTTAAAACCCCGAGAAATGTAGCAAAGAAAGGGCTTTATCTATTTCTGTAGCCGGCCGAGATTTTGAGGTTCTTACAAATGTAGGTCCCCGCACCGTGAGGAGCCCTCGTACCCTTAGCGCGTGCCAAGTATGTGCGTGTGTGCTTACACATAGTGTGCCGTGATACTTCACGTAGGCATTTAGTGGCTTGGACATCTACCCCTTTTGATGAGTCTGAAAACATCATTACAGGAACTTAAATAAATTAGAAATAGAAGCTAAAAGTAAACAATAAAAGAGCTGCAGCAGCCTTTTCTTTCGCCATGCTACTATTTTAATCCGCCTGTGAAAATCCGGGTAAGTTGATCACCCCCTTGTAAAAATGTTTCCATAAAACAGACAAACCTTTGAAATCGGATCTTCTGAGAAGGCTTTGTTATTGTATGACATGTCTAATGGGTAGATGCGTCTATTGTCAGGACGGTCTTCCATATCGTTTTACCGTTTTGCTGCACTGCTGGTGTTTTATTTTGATAAATTTCCTCTTCAGTATTTACCTGTGGGGAAGCAGCTCTTCGCTGTTTCCAACAGAATTTTTATACGTTTCATAGGAAGACTTATTTATACTTCTAGGGAATGGAAGGTTCTTTAAAAGACCCTCTAATGAGCCGTTAAAAGCGAAGCACATGTGAAATGAAATTTGTAAGTTATATTAAAACGTCAAGTTCAGTTTCAGTTCCCAGAAACAAGGGCACCAAATTTTGGGTTCCTTTTTTTTTAAGGGTTTTCTTTTGGTTCTTAACTTGCCTCGTATTCTGCAACTTGGCAAAAATCAGAGCCCTCTGACTCTTAGTTTAGTGTTTATTCAGCTATGGAGAAGCACAATGGCAAAAGTGAAGAAAAAAAAATGGAAGAGTTTATTATTTTAACTGCTCGTGTGTTTGTAGTTATTACTTTTGGTAGTAGAAAGGGGTAAAAAAAGGTTGGTTTTGGTATCGTAAAGAATATTATCCTGTGAGTGTGTTAGAATCAAGAAACGTATCAAATACTGTGCAAATACAATTAGCAAGTATTGAAGCTTTACATTTTTTTTTTTTTAGTCTCTAAAAAAGCCCGTAGCCATTGCAAAGAAAAAGGAAGCGGCTGTGGGGAGGTGAGCTGTGGGGCTTTTTACTTTTTGCTGAAACCACCGTGCCAGCGTCTAGCTTTGTGTGTGTGGGAAACAAGTTGGCAGGAGTTACGTGGGAAAACAGGGAAGGCGAACTGAGATAGAAATAGCTTTTGAAGGTAGAAAGAGTGTAAGTGAGGGAGGAAGAAAGTAGGTGCATCCGGAACTTGATTTTCCATGTGGTCAAGTAGAGCAGTTGAGAATCAGCATCGCCTCCGACATGTCCTTTTGCATCAGAATGGAGCAAAAAGATTTGGTAACTGCCTCCTCTCGGGACAACGCGCTGCATCTTGGTCGCATCTCTGCTACTTCTCGTGCCGTTTAGGGAGCTGATAGTTACTTGTGAGCGAGATTTTTAGATGCGCTGGGAGGGCATCTCACCGTGGAGGCAGCATCCTGCCTCGAAAGTAGAGTTTCCTTCTTGCGCTTTGTTGTCTTCAGAAAAATAAAACTATAAACCTTTCAGTCGTGTATGTGGAATGCTTGGTAAAAATCTGTGAACAAAATAAATTGATGTTGAGGGTGGTAGTGCTGGCAACCGGGCATTTACTACTTTCTGACATATTTGTTTTGTTTTGCCTTTTTAAGTCTTAGAAAGAAAGAAAAATTACTTTTCAATATTAAAGGGTCAGTAAGTAAGAATGAACAACATATCGTGGTTATGATAACTGAATTCTATTTGATTATATATACCTTGTGTCATTAGAAAAAAAGTAAATTTTCCTGTTAATTTACTTATGCACCTTACTTTTAAAAAAAGAAATACTTGTTTTATCCTATATAAGCAATCTGTGATGTTTAAAATATTATTTTACAGTCCGAAGTAATACAGTAATAAACTATTTCTATTTTTATATGTATTTCCTTTATAATATCCAGGTATTTGCAGTTTATAACTTATTTAATAGGATCTGGATTGTTTGCTGTGCTTATAGTCCTAGGAAGTATCTGACATTGCGATTCACGGGGGTGAATAATAGAGAAAAAATTACTTGAGTTGTCCTCATTGTAGAGCTGTCGTACAACACATGATGAAGCGTGACCATCTCTTTAATATGCTGATCGACAGTCTCAACAAGAGAGACAGGTGATCGGGAACAAGTAGAGAGTGTAATTTCTTCATGCTATTCCTGGTAGAGTGCAGTGGGTTACGCTCAGGTGTTGCCCAACCAATTCTTGTTGTGCTCTTGCATGTATCAGGCTGAAATTTGATATCATTAGTCTCAAACAATTTCATTATTAGATAAAGGAAAAAAACCAACAACCTACTACTATAACTCTTTAGTTGTTTATAGGTAAAATATGGGTTTATTTTATTGCAGGACAGAATACTTTTGTAAGGAATTAATTGATACATTCAGTCACTATGAAGATTTGAATCTTGCTTATAAATAAAATTTAACTAGTTTTTATAAGAAACTTTAGTTTTATTTTTGGCTTGTGGTATTTAATTTACAATGAATATATTTTACTGTACAAGTTTTCTTATTTTAAAAACTCAGGTTTGGGAGGAGAGAGAACATTTTTTTAGAAATGCCCCGAGGAAATATTTGAAAGCACAGCAAGTTGTCTGTCACTGTAATGATGTAAGACTGGAATTACCTTTTTTTTTTTTTTTTAATTTGATATGCATGTAATACGATAATTTTTGTGAGCCTCATTGAGACCATTTTGGAATTAACAACTCTAAGTTTGAAAAATAATTTGGCCGAAAGTCAGATATAGAGGGAGTGAAAGTAGAGCAACCGGTAAATGGTTCATGGCTTTGATTTCCTGAGTTCCTTCGATTTCATGAGACTTCCATTGATGGATAACTTTATTTCAAAAATACTGTGCCTGGTTTAGGATGCTAGGGTGCAGGTACCAGATACCAGACCTGAGCTGGGTTGTTCTGATTGAGACATGCAAATTTGCATGAAAGGTGTGATGTGCAGGTGTCCACGCAACTGTAGACCGTAGCTGTCCACCAGCTTTGCACTACATATAGGTGTTGTAGAAATTCCGTTGAGCACGTATGTTGAAGTAATTTATCCATGACTGACTGATTTTTGTTTGCCACAGTTCTGGGAAACGGAGGGGTTTTGCTGTCACAGAAGGAGAGAGGGGGAGATATATGAGGTAATTGATGTGGCAGGAGTAGCATCCCATTTTTTCAGAGCTCTCTTAGCATTTCTTTATCCCGTCACAGTCCTGTTTCTCTGATCCTTCATGCATAGGTAGCAGGACAAAATTTTACATATACTAGGAGGATGCTTGAGTCAGTTCTTGATCCTGTTAATCAGAACATGGAAAAAAAGGCGCCCGTCTTTTTTATGTAAATAAAAGAACCGAGATAAGAGAAAGTGAAGGATTTTGATGTTCTTGAATCCTCTGTCACTTACACAAATGAGTCAGTAAATAGGCAAAACCAGCGTTACTTATTTTATAGCATCCTTCTTGAATAGGTAGTGTGGTTGACGCATTAAGAAATTGTTTCAGAGTTGTGTGAAACAGAGAAATTTGTGAAGGGTTTATTTATATATGTGTGTGTAAAACCAGGAACCGTAGCTAGAATCCTTGCATACCCCATTTCTGCTATGTGGGACTGAACTGAAAATGTAAGTTTTGCAAGCAAAGAACAGACAGTAGTCAACGGAAAACAAACAGCAGCTTTTTTTGCGCTGTACGTGAAGAAGGGAACCTGCAGAGAGTAAGAGACCTTTTCCCTTCTCTAGGCCGCAGTTCGACTACCCAGGTGACGGAAGGGCTTAGGGAGGCCTGAAGCTCTCTAGACTCGCTGAGCTGCACTGACTACGGGCGAAGTTCGGTTGCGACCTACCCTAGTTTTGGACACTGAAAGACCTTCACTGTTGGAGCGACCCGGGCTGGTGGGAGGCGTCCCTGGCCAGGGCAGGGGGGTTGGGACTCGATGATCTTCAAGGTCCCTTCCAACCCAAACCACTCTACGATTCTGTGATTCACTGCGTCTTCAACGGCCTCTCCGAAAGAGCGCAGAGACCAACAAGTAGTAAATCTGTCAGCAGTATTATCTGTCATCTCTTTATGATTTCTTGTCATTTCATCTTGCAGCGTAGAATTAAAGAGCCTCTCACGTTATTACGTATGAAAATGTTTATCTTCAATTCATAGTAGTTCCTTCCACATCTTAGCACTAGTATTTAGATTTGAGACAAAGTGCCCGTTAGCATTTCACATTTTAAAATAGTTATTTGGTAATTTTGTAAGTGAAAGGGGCTGCAAATACAGAATTACTCCTCGTGGTTCACATGCTACAGCTTTGCCTACTCTTTTCAAATGTTCCTACAAACTGGATTTTCCTCCGTTTCCTCAATTTTTCAACTTTTTTCCACTGTGTGCTTTAGAATACGTTCTTGCAGCTCTTTTGTTCCTTTAATCAGATTACTTTGGTTTATATTCCTCGCACCACAATGAGTGATCCATTTCTCTACACACAGGTGTATTAACCTTCTGGTTATTAATAACATGTTTTCTTTTCATTTTTCTGGAGACCACCTACTTTGTTTCTTTTTAACTCGTTTTCATAACCTTGCAATAAACCTCTTTCTTTCAGGTTTTCCTTAGGAGATGCTCGCAGGCCACTCCATGAAACTGCAATACTGGTGGAAGACATCGTCCACACTCAGCTGATAAATTTGGTAAGAAAATTACCTTATAAAATAATTTTTACTCTAAAAGTCCTTGAAATGTCATGAAATTTTCATGATTAAATGACTCATAAGATTGTTCTGTTTTTAGAAAGAAACACAGAAATGGAGGGTAACGTTCTTTCCTCGATAATCTATAGGAGCTACTGTTGGGTTTGCAGATAGTGTTATGGCTATATACTGCGTTTGTGTGATATCTGCAACCCCACCTAACCCTGGGAATAAAGCTGATGTATTTTTTTGTCAAAAACTTCAAGTTGTTAAAGAGAAAAAAAAAAGGGCTAGTCATCTGAAGACTTCATTGCTTTTTTTTTATGTTCTAGTATTTGTGTTAAAGCATTATTTGCTTAATATTTATGTTCTAATGGTCTTACTATTTGATGTTTTGATTTAAGTCAAAGAATGCAGAAATATTGAATATTTTTCCTTATTGAAAGTCAGTGAAAGTGGTGTATAAATGAATCTTGTCTGTCAGAAGCAGCTCTAAATTTGAACCTCTCCATAGTTTTTAATTAAAGTTCAACAACGCCTCTTAAGAAATCAATGCCGATATTTTACACCATGGCCCAAATCTGCCATCTGTTGTGTTGTACAGAAAGGTATACTCTTATATGTCACCTGTAGCTTGGGAAGCGTAACAAATATTTTTTTCTTATTACAGTGATTCTTCAAACGAAATTGCAAGCATGTATGGGTATGGATATTAGATGGAACTAATGTATATAAATAATACTAATACATATTATAAATAATGTTTCCATATGGTGAGTCCCTGGATCAGCTAGAGCTTTGAGCTGCAAGTTCCTAGGCCTCTTCTCTATAATGAGCCCTTTCAGCAATCCGAAGAGTTTTTAAGTTTCAAGCTCGGTTCCGTTACTACATTAATTAGAATTAAAAACTTTTGTAAAATGAGAAAATTCGGAGTGGGGCCGACCACATACTATAACTATATGTGTGTGTGTGTACATATAATATATATTTATATTTTATATATTTATATATATTTACGCATGTTAAATTTATATATTTTATATATCTATAATATTTAAAAATAAAATAGAATATAAATAAATCTCCCCCTGCCCACTGTTTGCCTGCAGACAGGTGCTTTCCTTCAGCTTCGCACTTAATCCCGCAGCCGCTCGGTGCCGTCCTGGATGGCAGCGAACGCTCTGGGGTCCCTTCCAGCTCCGGATAGTTTCTTTCTGCTGGAACTTCCGAAGCCCAGCGGTGTATCCCTGTCTCCGCAGTCTCCTGGTGCCTTCGTGCTGTGGCTTCTTTGCTTATTATTCTCCTCCCGGTCTGTCCCGAACGTGCCCTGTGGCTCTTTGGGGGGTGACAACCCCTACTCCGCATGTTTCCCACTGGTTAAACACGCTGTTCCAGGCGTATATTTGTAATTCTTATTCTAACTACTACAAAATAACATTTTCTTTTTGTTAATGACCCCCTTAATTTCATGCAAACCGACGACGGCGGCTTCGGTCTTCCTTGGGCAATAATGCGGTGAAGAGTCTGTGCTTTTACGTCCCACGAAGGCTGAGCCCAGCGCAGCTTTACGCCAAAACCTGCGCTTTGAGTAAACCCAACCTGCAGCCATGTGGTCTCTGCGCTTAAATCAAAGCCGGGCACTTACTCGGGGAATGACCCTGACCCGGGGTTAACCCTGCGTGGGGCGTAGGAGCGTGTACGATTTCCTGACAGAAGGAAGAATGGGAACGGAGCGGCAGATAAACAGCTTTTCTAACCTTTCCCCTCCGAGCCCGAGACAGCACTTTATTTCTGAGGAAGTGAAAGTATCTTTAATAGCTCATTGCTTTGACCTCTGACATTCACATGCCGGAACTCTTAAATCAGGAGCTTTTTACGTGCTCCGGACTTCTGATAGGGATTTTTGCACATTTGTCATTCTTAATAACTGCACATCCTTACTGAGCTGTTACTGTGTAGTTATATTGAATTTTCCCTTTACACGTAGGTGTTCGTGTGGGTATATCCAGGACTAGAAAAAAAGCTATTTTTCTAATTGAAGCTGACTGCAGATGTAAATGTATTGCTTACTTTCTGGATTTTGTCATATTACTCATGTTAATGGACTACACAGTTCTCATTATGTAATTTAATGATTTCTTCTCAAAATTCATGCCCGTTTTGCCATCCATAATACGTGTATAAGGTTAACCTGTAGAAATTATATGCCTGCGGTATAACTGGCACGTTGCATAGAGTTCATAACTGTTGATTATGTCCAGGTTTGAGCTTCTGAATTAATCAGTTGCCAGTGTGACTACCTGGGATCGGTTGACTTTTAATATCTCAGAGGTTTGTAGTTCCAGCTTCCGATTTTCAAAGTTGATCTGCGCTCTACTAAATCAGGGGTTGGTTTGGGCAGATTTATACAGTCACTGCTTCAAACCACTACATACTTCATGAGGTCCGGCTGCTATAGCAGATGACTGCACTAATAAGTCACATTACTGATAAACAGACTTTTTAAAGTCTGCGTCACATTTTATGATTTATTTTTTTGGTGTGTTTTGAACAATGTTTATGCTGCTTTATATTAAGTGAAATTCTGCTAAAAGCATATACCAACGTGTAGAAGGCAATGGGCATCTCCAGAGGATGATTCACATCATCCTAAAATTAGTTTCTGAGTGAGATGAGATGAATCTCTTGAGGAATTTATTTCCTCAGCTCACTAATAAAGGGATCCTTTGGCGGCTTGCTGGGGTTTGAATATCTGGGAGACAGGCATAAAAGTTGAGAGGGAAATTCCATCCAATTTTTGTCAAATGCTGGAAGCAGGAGTTTGAAATTTTTTTGCATATATTGTAATTATAATAAATGTTTTGCTCTTTGCATATCAAGCAATATAAAACAAAAAACCCCACCCTAGAATGAGAAGGTTCTGTACATTTTATGTTTAAGCACAATGTATTTGAAGAGCACAATGAATTCAAGTTTTAATCTGAGATCCAATTCACTGTTGACTGATAGTGTTTGCTTAGTAATTGGTCTATATGCATTTATAGATGCCTTAATGTTACCCCTATAAGCATATTTATTTGTGTGCTAAGACTAGAGATTCCAATCAAGGCTATACTATTCTTTATGGTTCAGCGTAAGTAGTAGATGTCTCTCACAAAGAAAACTCTGCCTACAAAAAGGGTTCAAGGGGCAATGCAGGAAGATGTTAATCAGAAGGGGACAAGCTTTTAGATTACTTACAATCTGAAGTGGAATGAGACCTCTTTTAGTTTGTTCTTTCATCATATCCAATGCAATTCGCATGGGCAGTAAGAAGATTTTGAAGGATCATTTTTATAATAATCTATTAGTATCTATTCAGACCCTTGGAAAGGGAACTCGGAGATCCCGCTTTAGCACAACTCAATATTATTCAGCACTTCATCAAGAAAAAGAGGCTGTAACTAAGAGAAATGAAATAGAAATTTTTCTTGGTTATTAAACTACCATTGAGAGCTTTGACATCAAAACAGCTGAAGTTTGCACATGCATGGGTGTAAAAACACCTGGAAATTGGTTCATGTAACATTTAAGAAAGAGGAAAAGCGTCTCCTCCCCTTCACCATCTCTGTCCAGAATTTTTGTCACGGTGGGCTGGATCATCGGAAAATGTAGTATTATTAGACTATTAAAAACTAAAGATTTCTTAGTATCTTCTCTTCATAGGGCCATAGCTCCGTGTTCATGCTTCAGATGTCATGTTCAAAGGCTGGTAGACAATAAGATAGTGAGGTACTACTTAAATCAAAAAGGCTGTTAAGGAGTTACCTTCCTTGTGTTGGGAGCGTATCAACTGGGCGTTTATTATCAGCACCAACTACGAGCAGTTTACTCTCTGGGCATACTGAATATTATACAAGTACCACTCACACCTGCTTTCACAGAATTTGATTTTTCAGTTTAGCACGAGACCTGAACTTCAGTCCTTTACGTTGTGTTTCTGAGATATCAAATGGCTTCTGGGAAGAGAGTAGGTTTGTTTTTACAAAGCGAAAGGCATTTTAGCAGTAGCACAGACTTCAGCAAGGGAATATGAAAAATTACGCCTATGCGTACCAAAAATACAGCAGAGCTGTCAAACAGCAGAGCCCAAAAGTCCCTTCCTACTGGCAAGTAACCTGACCTGTCCGTGAAAGACTGAGAGGGAAGGCCAGAGCACATCGCAACAGCCTTGGACTGCATCCTTTAAATGTTTTATCCGCTGGAATTCCCTGTAAAGTGTGATAAGTCATCGCGAAGACTGTCACGAACGATAGAATTCATGGTAACAGGGTTGTGGTTTACTGCCTGTCAGCTAATGTGGATCTGCCAGAAGATGGACTCTGATCTCTTCAATTGATGTCAAATGATTTCAGTCAAACCCACTCCATTGGCTTTTTTAGAACGCAGTAGTGTCAGTTTAAAGGAACTTCAGTTGCTCCAAATCATGTTGTACATGATAGCTGTTGGGATTTTTTCGATCACTTACTTTTATGTTCCTATGGAAGCATTTAATTTCCTACAACTCGTGTTGCTACCTAGTCCTTATTAACGTTCCACTCTCGCTTCTGTTGTAGGGTCTGATTTGGGTCTCATGTTACTTAGATGCATATATGAACACTTTGCGTATACGTTAAGATAATTTTAGTTTTGTTTTTTTTTTTCTGGTTTATTGCTATTGGAAATGAATTGTCTCTCTACACAGATAATATAGTTAAATCAGAACCAGTCCTTTGGTCTCAACCGAAGCACGGGACACAGGTCAGCAGGTGAATTATCTATACTGGAATACGTAGTTTATTTCCAATTGTGGCGGTAACTCATACATAGAACACTTAGAGTGAGATGCAGTGATTCAGCAGTATGTCAAGTCCTGAGTAAGTCCACAGTAAATCCATCCTGTGGAGTAAATTGCTTTTTACAGTAGGGGTTTAAATAAAGATTGGGTAGTCATTTGCCGCAACTAGGAAAAGGAAAGGTGAAAACACAGAGAAAGCATAAGGACAGGTTTACTGATATGAAAAGCTAAGTACTTAATCGTGATCACTGTGAATTTTGCATTTTCAAAGGGCTGTACATTTTCTGGATGAACGTGGTGTGCTTTCTTCGCTTCCCACCTTTGTTCCTGCGGCTGTTAACCATTTTATTGCTGTTTAAGGAGAAGGAGGAGGAAAAACTCACCTTCACTTGGCCATCCAGAGAAAGAGACAAGGGCAATGGGAGAGGGGACTAGGAAAAATGAGGATTTAAACAGAAACAAGGATAGAGCTTTCTTGATTCTTTACAGCCTGCTCCTACAGGTTGTTTTTTTAAACCAAATCACACGTGTATTCATTCACAAACTGGATTAGTCATTTTAATGTATATAACCTCTATGCTGTTCAGAAATCATACAGTTCCAGGTTTGTTGACTGCACGTTTGAACTGTTAGACTTGTAACCTTTATATACATAATTGTGGAATTTCTGACGTTCCTTTTAAAAAAGAAAGAATTGAAACCAGCTCGTTTGTTATCAGAAATTGCCCACTGATAAAAACAAACAGTGTGAAGCGCTCTTCACTCTTGATCCAAAGTTATATGCAACTGTCACTTATGCCACCCTGGTAACGGAAAAGGTCCTTGTTTTATGAGTCTGTTTTCAAACAGTAATAAAGTTTCCTGTGCAGGACATTAATTAGAGGGGTTATCAAAATAAGACAAACTAATATAATTTGTGATTGTACAAAATAAAGGAAGTTGAGAGCACCTTAGGGACCTAATGAATCACAGGATGGAAACAATCTTCTGGCTAACTAAACATTCAGACTTTGTACGAAGTCATAGGGTGTATATACAACTCACCAAACCGGAACACGCTGTGTGTTTACATGGATGGGATAAAGGAGTTCACAAAAACCATCTGGGAAAAATCCTTCGACTATTCGTTCTGTTCCTACTGTAGAGTAAATTAAACAAGACGCCCATACCTTTGCAGCGAAGGCATGGCACACCTGCCCTGGAAGAAATCAAACTGGAAAATAAGTCTGCAATACAAAAAATGTCCTGGGTACCAGTAAGGTGCATTTGTTAGCATTGCTCACGTGTGATGGAAGAGACTTTATTTCTAGCATGGATTTTTTAATTGTTCCTTCTGCATTTACATCATTTAAATGCGGTCACTATTTAGATTATGTTATTGCGTTGCTAGGAATAAGTTTTTTCTTTTTTTCTTTGATTGAAATTGCATCTTTGACGTTATTTTTTGCGATTTGTAGTGTTTAATTTTTTGAAAGGTTTTTATGTGACTCTAAAAGGAATGGCTGTTTTTCAAAAAACTTTTTCTGTGCATTTTAAAGACTAGCATAGAGTATGTTTTCTCATGCTGAGTATATATTTTCTTCCTATGCAGTGAAGAAATTTGAATAGATTCAACCCTTTCACTGTCATTCTATAGAGATCAGATGCTGTTACTGCTGTACCAAAGGAGCTCAGTGACAGTGTGTCTGTCATTCATGAAGATGACACTCGTTTAGAAGGGCCCACGTCAGACATAAGACACCGTTTTCTCAATTTCTTGTTAAAGAAAAAGTTATCTCATTTTTTTTTTTTTTTTAATATTTCCTGATTGACCAGCACTTGACTTTAGGTTACTTCAGCAAATGGACAGCATTTTGTGTTTAATATATTAGAATAATATAAAATGTCTTCTAAGGAGAAGTTTATGGAAAATTTAAATTGGAAACAATGAAGTCTTTTGTCTGACTTTTGATGGGTTTTTGCTTTTTCTTCATTGGTAATTGATATGAAAAGTGATGTCCTGAGTTTTCTACTCTACCGTTAGCTGCTACTTATTCTTCATATTAAGATATAGTTATTCTAAAGTACAGAACTTACTTCAGGAGACAGTTCAGGAGTTCCAGTTAGGGATTCTGTGTTCTTGCTGTGCTTTCTGTTAAGATGAGAGACTTGATGACTTCCTTGGTCCAATGTTTTCTTTCCCGTGGATCTTTCTGCGGAGTCAACACGTGCTAAGAGACAGAGCTGCTGCTTTTTGCCTGGTCCTGCAGAGATGCTGCTCAGCATCCAGTGGTGATGGACTTCACTGATCTAAAAAGTGGAAAGACTAAGATACTGTTATTAAGAACCCTAAAAAAAAAAAAAAAAAAACAAACAGAAGGAAGTGAATAATTATGCCCACGTAATTGTAGCAGCATGTTAAATAGTGAAGAAGAAAAATCCAAACCACTGACTAGATTGAATGGAAAAAGCAATGTGATCAGTGGTTAAAGATTCTCTTGTAGTGCATATAAAATATAAAGAATGAAGGTAGCGCAGGCAGCTATAACCCCAGTATTCCCTGATTTTCTATATCAATCTTTGGACCTTTAATAATAATGACATAGATTTATACACATACAAAGATACGTATACATATATGTGTGTCTATATGTACAGGTCTGTTTTTTCCACCCGTAACCCATCAGATTCCTATTTAGGCTGTTGAGCAAAAGGAAATAAGTATGTATGAAATTTCACTCATGGGGGCTTTGGAATCTATGGCATTCTTAAATATATATGTACTCAATTACCCTGGTTTCTGGGGCTTTTATGAATCAACTGATAAGCTGATCCCAACCTGAGTTGCCAAAATACAAATACATCCTCTATTTAATTGTTATATATATATTTATGTATGTTAGGAGTGTAGCATAGATTAATAGCTATTGAGATCTTGGATGAGCTGAGCCATTCAGCGTACGGATGCACTGTGTCCAGGGTGTGCTGGCTACTTATATTGATGGCCGGAGCCCCATGAAATTCTAGGTGATTAGCTCTTTAGAAAAGAACAAATGAAAAAGTTATGAAGTTGAAGGGTAATCATTAGATTTTTCTTGCACGGTATGATGCGGTCTCGTAAATCAATATTCTGCCAATGGTTTTACTCTCTAGTCTCCTTTATGACCGAACAGGCTTTTGCCAAGAGTATTTTTGACGTAGCCTAAAAAATATCTGAAATCATTTAGCTGGGCTGAAATGAAGGAGCAGTCTTTCTGTCTGTGAAAAATCATAGTTCCACCCCAAGCTCCAGAAGTCAACTGGAAAACTGATATTCAGGGTTTCTTTCTTTCTTTAACTTGTTTGTATGGTTTAAATTGAATATTAGAAGTATATAAACATGTTTGCAAAGTCCATATCTACACACAAAGACCCCTCTCATCTAGTAGGCTGATTCTGGCAGCAATTAGTAAACTAAATGAAAAGAATCTGAAATTTGACAATGGTGTGCAACATGTGGGTATTTGATTAGGAAGATGGACCTCAAGCTGACTTTGAAAAGCATCTGTGTATCTTTAAAATCAGCTCCAGAATCCAATAAACAATAGGGGTTTGGTTATTATTTTTATCATTTTACTTGCTTTGTTTCAAATAATTGTTCAAATACATTAACTGTCCATGCCTGCTGGAGGGTAACATTCCTTCTGCTTTTCCTCTGAGATGCTGAGTGGATTCACCTGAACAAATATAAAGGCAAACAAACATATTTTTCTATATCTGAGATAATGATGCCAGAGCATCTTTTGTGTCAGGGGAGATAAATGGGCACTTCTAGGATGTGATTCTTCATGTCCTAACATAGTTATTGAACATCCTGGCCATGCGTTTAAAATCTGGACTTCTTAAGTGAAGTGAGAGAAATCTCAGCTCTTCTGACTTTCCGCACTAGCTGTATTTTTTTTTTATATTTCATTTTTCGTTGGTTCTGTCAAACAAACTGATTTATGGATATCGGTGGTGAAAAAAGGGTAGTGTAAAATTCTGAATGGCCTTTAAGTGTAACTCCTAAACCTTAAAGGTCATCTCAGAGTGTTTAACAGAGCAAATTCATTGTAGTTTTTAAATCACCTTATCTGATTTCAAGCAAACCTGGCAGTTTCAGAATAACTTTTTTTAGGAAGATTGGCTTGTTAACAGTATTATGCAGTTACAAGAAAATGTGGTCACAGCTGGTTCTGGTTTTTTAGCTAATCCACCTGATTGGAAACAACAGGTTTTTGATATTTTTCCATTTCTTACACTGACACCTAGTGTTCAGAGGTCTTGAGTTTCTAATACTGCACTTTGTTATTAATAGATAACTGTCGATACCGAAGTTCTTCACCTTTGTCAACATCTTCCATTTCGGTGCTTCTTCAAAAGAAAGCAATAACTGAAGGCGAAGGTGTTACCATCATTCAAAAAAAAAAAAAATTACTTTGGAATACAAATAGTACAGCACTACTGGAAAACTTGGCAAAAGCTATTTTACTTCTTGAAGCGCTGCAAAATTTGTTTTCTTAATATTTAAGTGCTTTAGTTTTGGCAAATAGAGCTCTTTTGTGTCTGTAAGTGTCACTGGCCAACAAAAACAGTGATAACAGCAGAAGCCTTTAGATCAGTATTTATTTAATTGTGGGGGATGTCAACGCTTTTTATTTCTGTGTTCTTTTATCTTCAAGCCACGAGTTCTACCTGATAGGAGTGTTGATGGTAGCAATGTCCTTGAGTAGACAGAAAATAATTTATACACAAAAACTAGCACAAACAGTCTTTTATCTCGGACTTGAAAATAAATGGAGCAATCGAAGTACGTACTGTAACCCGTTCCTGACAAAGACGGCTACTAACAGAGTAAAATTTACTCTCTCTTATACCTGAGGTTTTTTGTATGTTAACTGAAGATCTTCCATCAGAAAAGATAATATATTAAGAATTTTGTGTAGCTGTATCCGAAAGTGTCAATGAATTTTTGTGTTTTAGTGATGGGTTTAGGCAGCAGTGACGATTGACGATTCACTGAATACTCACCTAGACCATGGCCACCTCTTGAGGAAGCCCTTGGTTCTCACCCGATTGCCTAAAAGGCCAGAATGTGGCCATAAAAATAACCTCTTGCCATAAACTTTGGTTAGCTCTATTAGCCAGATGTCACTGGTTAAGTCTACTACTTTAGGCTGAAGCTTTCCCTCCAGAGATTTCTTTTTTTCCTTACAGACCCATTGCCTGAACAATCTGTAGATTCCTGTGCTATTAAGACCCCAAAATAAAGGACAAATAATTGTTTAAAAGAGCTGTGTGCCTGGTATAAGAAGTTTTTTGCATGAGGTAATGGAGTTGTTGGCTTGATCAGAGGAGGACGTAAATGAGATAAATTTAAGAAAACGTGAGGAGCTCTGTACCAATTGACACAGGAGTGATCTTCTCAAAAAAGTATATGCTTTATAGTAAGTCAGATTCTGCTGAATTATTTTCAGCACAGCTATTAAGTACAGTGGTCTCCATGCAGTAGTTATATCTGTGATTTACATAAATATTCCCAAACTCAGATAGCTGTTTTCATATATTCTTCATTTAAATTCCAACATAGAATCTGCCAAGTGAGACTGCCTATTTTCTTATATTTTGGGCAAAAGCATTGTACTTCTCTGTGTGCACATGGCGTATAGGACACTATACTACGTTATTGCCTATCAGTAGTTATATTCCTGTGAACTAATTATAGTGTATCAGAGAAACAATCAGAGAGAACAGAGAGAAATGTTGTAGGATTTGATTTATTTGACTTCTTTCAGGCATTTGTTTTCGGGGTGAGGTGAATTTAGACCCAGAATGGTGATTTCTGTCTAGTGACTATAAACGATGCCCTGGGTGACCAGCTCAGATGTAGACATTATGTTTAGTCAGATAACTCCCACCTGAGAGAGAACTCCCCCATGACAAAAGCCTCAAAGCAATTAAAAAAAAAAAAAAAAAAAAAAAAAGGAGGGGGGGGCGAGGATAATTTGAACTTCTGTGATGGCAAAAGGAAATGATAACAGTGTAAAAAGGCAGTAGAAAAATCAGAGAAAATAAAGACATACTGGAGGCCCAGATTTCTGGCCAGGAAGAGGCACGTAGTGTCCCATATATGAATAGTTTTAAGGGAGGGGATTTATGAAAAGTCGGGTTGGAGCTGATCCAAGACAGAGTTAGAAGAGGGGAAGTTTGTGCTGTAGCTGAAAACTGCATGTTCTGTGTTTTGTTTTTTTTTTTTTACAGATGAAGAGAGAGAAAGAAATGGGAAAAGATTGGGAGAGACAGGCTGGATTGAGATATGGTTTCTTTAAAAAAGAGTATAGGCTGAGGACATCTGTACACCGTGAGCGAAAGAGCCAGAGAGCAAAGAGAAACGGAGACCGAGTAGGCAGGATATGATGCATCTACTGAGATGGGTCAGAGTTGGGAAAAAAGCCAGAGATTTATGAGAAGAAAAGGTGTTCAGGAACAAAACCTAGGTGCAACTTTGTGGGAATGCATATATTCTCTCATAGCAGAAAAATCATGGGGCTGAAAGAAGACACCCCCCCAAAAAAAAAAAAAAAAAAAGAGGAATAGAAAGCCCAAGATTCAGCAAAGAGTTGTTTAAAGAAGTGGAATAAAGAAAGATGAAAACAAACCTGTAGTGGTGGGAGTTTGGAAGAGGATCCCGTGACCCTCTCTCAAAGTGTTCAATCGCAGGAGAACAGGAGTAATTGAAATGAGATGAATGAAAGAGAAACTGTGGCTGGTGGATTGGAGCTTGCAGAAGGTCTGGTCTGGAGAATGAGTTTGGGAAGTGGCTTTACAGGACATTAAGTGCTGATGACAAGGTAGCCATCAAGAAGTAGCAAATGGAGTGAGAATCAGCAGGTGTGTTGCTCCCAAACTGAATCTCAGACGAGGCCAGAGAAAGTAGGTGGGTAATGACGAAACGGGGGGAACGCGGCCATTGGTGGCACCGTGCAGGAGGGCGCAGGACTAAGAAGAAAGGGAGACACAGACTCTGCATTTCAGTGAAGAATTCATGGTAAAATGGAGAGTCTTGTGACTAGCGCTTCTTCTGTGGGCATCACCGTACACGTGGAAGTCTGAATGCATCTTTGCACTGTCACACACATGCAAGCACATTTGCATTTATACATATTAATAAAGGGCACTTGTATAGTGATGCACAGCCTGATGCTAGTACATCACTTTCAATATACTCACAAGATATTGTTCCTAGCAACTATTCTCACAATACTCAATAACTACATTTTTTAAATTCTTGAATATGTTTTTACATCGTTTACCATTTTTGTCTTACATTGTGCCATCATCATTCCAAATCGGGGGGGGGGGAGGGGGGGAAATGGATCACTTTACTGATGGGGAAATAAAGTACAAAGAAGACAAAGTGGATTTTCCCCATGGCAGGAAACAAATGAATGGCAGAGCTAAAAAAAGTCATCTAGTTGTAGTTGAGAGGGAAACTGCGCAAAGCTATTCTATATTGATGGTCTATGTCTCAGCCAATTGGGTTTTTATTTGACAATCCAAAGGTGTAATAACTTTTATTGTAAGAGGAAGAAAAATACATCAAGGCTAATAAATAATGGAGGACCTACTAGGGATATGCATAAATGCGTATCCTGTTCCTATGTATATACAAGCTTAATTGTGTCTCTTTTAATTTTGCTGTTTGGTTCAACGGGATTGTCAGGTAATCGTCCTATTGAAAGAACAGAAGAGGATAAAATTTCAAATAACTTTGTTAATCTCTTCTGGCTGTTAAAAGAAAAGATTTATTGGTATCAAGTTTTATTGCATTCTTAGAATTTAGGGATTGATTGGCTGCTAGTTTAGCTTACTTGTCTCTTCCAGTTAGAAACCCAAACGCAACAGAAGAAAGACATCGCATTGAAGCTGACATGCAACAAGTGAGTGAAAGTTCACTTGGCTTTTTCTCTCGGCACCAGGTGCAAAAGTTGGCTAAAAGTGCTGTGGCAGGCAGTTATTTTAAAGCAGTTTCTGGTTTAGTGTTTTATCAAGCCCAGGAGTAAAATATTCTGCAACTACTGCAGTTTCACAAAGCTGCTTTTTAAGGTAGAACTCTGAATTGTTTAAGTAATTAAAATGGCCCAGTACAAACATTAATCATACCCTAACCGTTAATGAGAGGGTTTGTGGGATTTATGGAGGGCTGTATATGATATTTTAAAAGTGTGTAGCATTTCTTTGGTTCATACACAATACGCTTGCGTTCTCCGACTATACCAGAGGTTCGTGAAATCGTGAGGACTATTTGTGATTTTCTACGTCCCCTCTTATAAATGCTGGAGGAGGTGTATTAATTTCTGGGGAAAGATGAGTCTCACAGTGTCCTGATTAGCGACTCGACTTAATCCGGTAGGTTTTTTCTTGAATAGCTGCTCCATTGCAGCTTTACAGTATACTTTAAAATAATAGTTCTGGAAACTGCAGCTTTCTCAAAGTGGGGAGGTGGTGGCTCAATGATGACATAAGCTCCAGAAGTGTAGAGTTCAAGTGGTTTGCACGTGGGATTGCCAAATAACATGGGTTCGGTTTGTTTTCATTTTATTACACCGATTCTCCTCCCCAGATGTCTTGGATTTCTGCGGTACCCCCCTTCGCCTTTGATTCTCGCTCCTTGTAACTAACAATTTTTATTAGTCATCCCGCTAACGCTCAACGTTTTTACTCAGCACCTGTTGTCTTCAAAGCACTTTGCAATAATGACTAGTTAATCCCCACACTAGTCCAGACTTTCACTCTCATTCCTGTTCACGTGTGAAAAGTGAGCTCGATGACTTGCCTAAAATCGTGTAATGGTTTTGACACCTGTGCGAGGACTTAGTCTGCCTGTTCCGTGCCTGCCCTACCCCGGCTGATCCTCCGGCCGCGCTACACGCTGAGTTTGTGGCACGCCGGTTATAAATTGAGCATTTCCTTTGGGTTAATGACACATTTTTTTTACCCTGATTGCTCTGGAATTTCAATCCTGAACCTCGGAGAAGATCTATGCTGGAAGGAGCCTCAAGAGGTCATCTGAGCCATATCTCTCATCCTGAATTAATTTTGGCCTTTGGTCAGGAAAGCTCTTAAATATATACATATAAATGGATATGTATGTGTGTATATAGAATTATTTATGGAATCAAGTCCTGGTTTTGGAAGAATTATGGATAACTGCCTAATCAGAGGTTGATGTAAGCTACTGGCAATTGCTTTGAAATACTTGCACAGAATATCTTGATTGATATTGCTGTGGGAAGTAGTAGTACTACAAAGCAATTTATGCTGGGAAGGGCAATGCTGCTAAATCTAGTGTTGTGACTTCTGGAAGTATTGCTTCCTTTTTTTTTTTCTTTTCCTTTTTTTTCTTTTTTTTTTTTTTTTTTTTTTTTTTAATGGGCCTGTGGCAAGAAATCTATTCACTCCCTCCCGTAAGGTAGTGATTTTGCTTCTACAATAAACCCTCAGCTACTTTGACTGTTCTTGGCCTGTCCATCTGAAAGCTACAACTTTATGGAAACAGAATGAAATAAAGCGTTCTCTAATATGTCACAAATCATAGTTAAAACTGGAAATCTGTTCTGACACTGTGGGCTTGGTTTCTATGGTTTGCCTACCCTTTTTTCTTTCTGCAGAGCGGCGTCTGTATTTGAAGGCTGGAGTTTGAGCCAGGATTTTCAGTCTTAACTGTGAATTTCCTTCCTTTAACAGGTTTAAAGCAAGCCTTTCAGATTGCTTCAGTGTAGCTTTTAGGACTTGAATTTCCTTTGTGTTCATTTTGGTCCTTTTCCAATATTTATCCATACATTTGAAACTCCTTCAAACCTCTCTGTATGGGAGCAGTTACAATAGGAGGTGGTGGCATTTCTATTCTATTACTGTTAGAGCTGATTCAAACGATGCCTGATTTTGTACTCAGTCACATGCTGCAAGCCTAAAATTCAGGCTCTTGCTCAAGCACTGCTGGGTTCATGTCCTGCTCAGAGGTCTCAATAATTACTGTGTCTGGCTGGAAAACAAGAATTCCATTTCTTGAAAAATGTAGAGCTTTTGACATTCGCTTTACTTTTTCATCGGAGCAAAATTAAAAGCTTTTTAAAAAGTTTGTAAAAAGCTACTGAGATGAAGAGGAATCTTATCTAGCTGGTAGTTCAGTGGGTAGGACAACAGCGTTGGAGACGAAAGCCCGATGTTCAAGTCTCTGCTTGCTGGAAGAACATTAACTTGAAACTGAGTGTCCCATATGCAGAGTGAGTGCCATATATATGAGAGTGTTGAATACATCTTTTGATGTCATTATTTCACTCTATGCTCTTAGTTATGGACCTGTGAAATATTGCTCAGGACCTGTATACAAAATTGTTTCCTTCAAGGAATATGAATTTTCCAATGGAAAAATATTTCATTTCAAGGTACTGACCAGGGCTCATGATTAAATTATTCATATATTTCACATGTGCTTTTAATCCAAAATAATACTTAATGGTGATTATTTGTAGTTCAAAAATTCAACTTAATTTTTATAAATCTTTTGCTTCAGCTGTAGCTGCAGGGTCTCATAAAAGCTTGACTGCTTCGTGTTTATTCATTTTTAATGGTAATTAATTCATATTAGTGGTGTACTTTGTTATTTACAAAAAGTTATTTTAAACTTTTTGCAAGTTTAAATCTGTTACGTTATTATAATACAATACCAAATGCAGCGAAGTGTTGTCTGAAGAGATCATATGATTCAGCGTTAGATACATCTATTGTAGTCTGATCTAGTGATGGATTTTTTTTTTCTTAGCATATGCAATCCTCTGATTCTGCTTATAGAGAAAGAAGAATGTTTCCTCATTTAAGGAGAGCTTTCTTCCCGCTCCATTTGTTCTCCATAGTTTCATATTAGGACAGTTTTTGAAAAGGTCATTATAGAGAAAACTTAATCTGAGCAATTTAGATCTGAGGGGAGCAATGAATATTCTTTCTTTTCCAAAAAAAAGTCAACGGACTTGTTGCATCATTACTACGTTTTTGAAGTTTGTCACAACTCCCTGCTATGTTCTGTTATCGTGGGTTGGTGACCTCCATTAAAAAAAAATATGTCAATCTTCTCTGTTAGAACAAAGTCAGTATTGTAAAGTTTATTTTCTTCTATACATCCTTATGAAGCAAAGGCACTTTGTTTAATTCCAAAAAGCAAATGTTGGCTTCTTTCAAATTCTTGCTAAACTTCCCATCTATTCTAATATCTGCAAAAATGTCCTTAGCAGTTGAATTTCACGTTTCATGTTATGTTTATCTGTGTGTTTGTCTGTCCCTTGCTATCTGTCATCCTGGATTCTAACCTTTATGTGACAATAGAATTCTATTTTACATGAATGTGTGATGGCCAACATGGCAATCCTGTGACCCACCAGCATCAGCAGCATGTTGTTACACGCTGCTATGATATAAATAAGAAATAACTCAATAAATATATAATAAAAATGAATAAATAAATGAAAACGGGATTTATTGTTTAATGTAACATCTTTGAAGATATTAGAATTTCAAGTTAAGGACATCAAATGACTCCAAGTGGGCCCTTATCATGATGGTTTGGTATAACTGTGGTCTCATATAGCTAAGCCATCTCAGCTACTTAGGACACTGGCTTGCAGGACTACGCATGATTGAAGCAGCTGCTCAAAATCACAGTAATGAAAGATTTACATCTCATCGTTATGCATTGTGTATGTATAATATGTATACTTGCAGTCATGAAAATGTATACACACCTGTTTTGGGGCGAAGGAATGGGATATTCCTTGTTTATCAATTTAACTAGTTATTTCGCTCTTATCTGCTAAATACAGCTCCTGCCCTGTACACACAAAAGATGGGTAAGAGGTATGTCTAGTTGGATTTCTGTATCAAATCGTTCTTTATCACATAATTTTGTTTGGTACTTAATGTTATACAAAAGTTATAGATATTCGTGCATTTCCGGAGGATGGTTAACACAGAGTTTACATTGCATATTCTAAGGGAAAAGTAGTGCCTCTACGCCACTGTATGCCATGCGTTTCATTAGTGTTGGAGACGGCAGGAGGATATTTTGTGGAAATGTTTCTGTCACTGTCAGGAGAAACATGCCTGTCTGGTTGAAAAATAGCCTGTGTCTTGCCAGTTGCCTACATCTAAGCAATTGCCGTAGGAGGATGTTAATCTTAGCCTGTCACAACCCATTTCAAATCCAAATTTTTATTAAACTTCCAAATGCTTCAGTAATATAAGCATGGGAGAGACGACTGTGTTCTTCTGCAAGAGCTACTACCGTTCTCAGAGGCAGGAAACAGTTTAATTAGCGTTTATTAGCATTTAGCAGTTAGGTGTGCTGGAACTCCCAAAGGGACGTGAACCCTGTAAGGAAGGCTTGAGTCAACTCAAGAGCTCTGGATTGCAGATCTCTTTCTGTCTGTTTTGCTGACTGTAGACTAGCAGTTGCATGCACTTAAAAAAAAAAAAAAAAAAGATCTTTAGTGTATTTATTGTAGATATCAATGGCTTTTTGCAGAAACCCTGAACACATCTGCTCTTAAAGCGATGTCAGGACCCTTTCTGGGGGGATCTAGTTGCCTAATGGAAAATGTAATTTCTTACATCCATGGTTATTCTTTGAAAATATATTTGTGTCAGAGGCTTTTCCTGTGACTCCAGGTTCCTTTTTAGTTTTTTGCATTGCGAGCCTGGGCTGATGGTTAGAACCTGTGTTTCATGGATAGGCTGTTGGGAATGTATTTGGAATGAGATACTTTATGCCTGGTTGACAGGAGAAGGTATGCATGATTTCATAATGAAGAGAGAAAGGTAGAATTCAGGTCTGGGTTCAGATACCGAAATTCAGGTCTATATGTGTGCGTCTGTGTGTCTGCTATAGATATCTAAGTACCCACTGTAGCTACTGAAGCAGAGTCCTCCCCGCTGTGATGCCTTTCAGACTGAGTTGATGGGACACGCAGGGAGACCCGCGTTCCTGAGATAGTTGTTTACACTCACCATATTGTCAGTGAGATGAAAATCTCTTCTCATCTGAAAGTAAATATCTAAAATTTATTCCATAAGAGTGTGTATTTTTCACGCTTTATTCACTTGAACGTATGAACTCAGGTATTTTAGAGAGAGACAATAATGAGTGATGGTGAGTCATAGCCATTAAGTTAAACCTGTAGATTTTACTGTTTTCTCTGTAATTACTGCTCTAATTACAGCCTTGTTCCTGTGTTTTCAGGTAACCAGCCATAAAATCACATGCACAAGCGGTTCTAGCTGTAGCAGTATTCACCTTGAGCTCCTCTGTCTTAGCTGCGTCCCCTCAGCACCAGTCTGGAGGGTCATTCTCCTCCTTCCCTCCTTCAGATCCAGGAAATATCAAATCCCCCTCTGCACAGGCAGTTGCAGGACGGGGGCGCAGGTCTCCCTTCCACAGCCTGGCTTATGGCTCTGGGCTCGAGCACCACCTTGAGGGTGCAGGGAGATGGATTTAGATCTCTGCTGCCTGGAGGAAGGAACTGAACTCATCTCTGGCCTTGGCTCTGGTCTCCAGGTGATGACCCATAAGGGACTCACTTTAGTGAGCGTCTTCACCTCCATATGTATTTTTTACTTGAGGTGACCCTGAATTTTGAATGTTGTGCAGAGATGAATGGTCCTAAAGCTCATTGATGGTATCTAGAGGATTAACTCCTCCCAGGGAGAGGGTTTTTAGTTGACAGGCCGGACCCCAAAGGTGTCAGTCCTACTAAAACGATGTCGCTGTGGTGCAGAGTTTTAGACAAGCTCAGGCCTGTCAGTGGACATCCCTAGCAAAACTAAAGGTGCTTAAATTCCCTCCATGTTCCACTTGAGGAATAATGAGACATTTATGGATATGGGCTAAGGCCTTATGTTGGACAGATTGTAGTCTCTGCCCGAATTGTCTCTCTGTAGCAGCTAAAGGAAGATTTTGTTTCCTTCCTTTGCTCAAATCATCAGAGCAAAGGACTACAGGGTGCATTTCAACAAGAATATTTGGAGTCGTCTGGGCATTTTCGCAGCCCAGGTGGACAACCGTATCCTGGGCTGCATCAGAAGAAGTGTGGCCAGCAGGACAAGGGAGGGGATTCTGCCACTCTGCTCCACTGTCATGAGACCCCACCTGGAGTACTGCGTCCAGCTCTGGAGTCCACAACATCAGAAGGACATGGACCTGCTGGAGCGTGTCCAGAGGAGAGCCACGAGGATGATCCGAGGGCTGGAGAACCTCTCCTGTGAGGAGAGGCTGAAAGAGTTGGGGCTGTTCAGCCCGGAGAAGAGAAGGCTCCAGGGAGATCTTATTGCGGCCTTCCAGTCCCTAAAGGGGGCCTACAGGAGAGCTGGGGAAGGACTTTTTACTCGGGCATGTAGCAACAGGACAAGGGGGAATGGCTTCAAACTGGAAGAGGGCAGGTTCAGATTGAACATTAGGAAGAAGTTTTTCACTGTGAGGGTGGTGAGGCACTGGCACAGGTTGCCCAGAGAGGTTGTTGAGGCCCCATCCCTGGAGGTGTTCAAGGCCAGGCTGGACGTGGCCTTGGGCTACCTGGTCTATTGGGAGGTGTCCCTGCCTATGGCAGGGGGGTTGGAACGCGATGATCTTCAAGGTCCTTTCCAGCCCACACCCTTCTATGATTCTATGATTTTGGGGTTTTTTTCTTTCTAAGTAGGCAATATTTGAATGAGGTATTGAGATAATGATGTTCAGCAAATGGATCTAGTGAGGTAACACACCAGGAATGTTTTTACCATTCAGCTGCAATTCCTTAGCTGGTTACCTCTTCTCTGAACCAGGGTTACTATTCACTCTTGCCTGAATAATGAATTTAAGAAGCTTGGTGTTTTCTTCCCCCCTGCCAACCACCGTCCAGGCAAGGAAAGCTCATTTTTTGTTGCCAAGAAAGGCGTACTTGCTTCATTCATTGCAGCAGCACCTTCCAGATGAAATTGGTGTAGCCTGAGAAAATTCGGTATGGGCTAGGACTGCAGGAACAACCCAGAGATAGAACAGCTGGAAAATTGTACAATTTAACCAAAGGAAGGAGTTAATAATTAAGATGATATCACTACTGTATTTAGCATTTGCTAGAGCCGAGCAGTCAACATAAAGCTGTCTGAATTCAAGACGTTTTTATGCTGTATGTTTTGGGAGTTTTCCACAAGGCGTACTGTAGGCAAGCTGGAAAAGATGTGTCGTGCCACTGAATATGAAATGACATTAGAAATTTTTTGCCAAGGTGCTTTTTCCTCACAGCATATTCCTTATGTTATTCCTTATTCCTTGTGTTATTAAGCATGATGTTCGGGGAAAACATCCCATCTGGAGAGCATTACCTGTAGGATGTGCAGCTTGTATGTATCTTCTGGAGGTTAGTGTCTAATGTTAAACAAAGGAAGCTGATTAAAAACATCTGTAAAACATTTTCATAGTTCATATTTTATACAGTGGGTATTGAATTACCTTGCACATGACTGCATGTCTGAACTAAAAATAATAAGGTAAATCTTTTCCTTTTATTAAAATTAGTATAATATTAATTTTATAGTTAAACTACATTTAACTGTTTCCCTACTTGGCACTAGAATTTAATGCTGCTGACATCACTATGTATTTTACATGCCACTGAGAAATAATTGTTCATTTATTGATGCAGTATGCTACAATAAGCACATTTTAGGTGCAGTCAAAATATAAACATTAGATTGAAATGCAATTTCTTATGTAAAAGTGTGGCATTTATTAAATGCTAAAGGAGAGACTTGCCAGCTAAATGTGTAACGTTTCTGACCATTAAATATATTATGTGAAATAGTTATATAGAATATATGAAATGATTGTAGTACTGCCCGCTTAGGTATTAGGTTGATTTATGAATTCAGTCAGAGTCCCTAGTAAATACCAAGGTTGGTGATTCTAGGTCAGTATTTATTAGGTTGGTAAATTTTATGGAGAGGAAGGATTTGTGCATCCCAGAACTGATGGAGAAAGGTGTTATTTATGTAGTTAGAGCGAGAATGCAATTGTAATTTCACAGCTGAGCTGAAAAAGGTTATGTACTTTCTTCATATTCTAAATTACTTTCTAAAGTAGCTTATAAAACCATGCGTATTACAATAGTAAATATTATTTAAGGATCTAAGAGGCTAATGCTTGAGATGTACTGTTAAATATCAGAAGCAGAAAGTTCTCACCTTTCCAAAGTTACGTGCAACCTACTGACTCAGATGCACGTATCAAAACAGAGAGAGAGGCAAACATTATTCTCTGGGAAAATATTTTGAAATTCAGCAAGTGTTTTGAAAATGATTATCATTATTGTTTATTGTAAGTGTTCTAAGATTGTGAAAATGAAGTGTTGCTCATAAATACCACGCAGGCTGAATGGCCAAGGGCACTTCTCATCTCTAACAGGCAGGCTCCTACCCGAAGCAGTTTCATCCAGTTTGAGTACTTGGTTTTATTATGTTTTTACCAAAGTTCATAAAAACTGCAAGTGAAGCAAACAGTATGCTATGTATATACAGTTATTTTTATTCAAGGAGACTGGATCAGCACAAAAACATTTTTAAGAACAACATAACATGAACCGTTTCCATTTCATCAATTAGTGGCCTTATCCGTACTGAGAAGTGTCTGGTATCTTATCTGCGTTCTGAAAAGGCAACGAGGTGTTTTATCATTTGAAAAATAAGAAGACATGTTGTACCATGCTAGTGAGATTTACGGAGTTTATCTTCCTATCCTGCTTGGGAATGTTTCAGCACTGATAATACAGCTCATTAAGGGACTGAGAAAAAATAATGCCCCTTTTTAACCGTTATCTTAAGACAAAACGTCTTATGATCATTTATTTTGCTCGCTGAGAGCTTAATATTTTTGCCCATGTTATTGCATGAGGTGTTCGGAGTTGACTGATCTCATAGCACGTGCACAGGCACACTCACACTACCTACAGAATGATACATGCAGCCAGCCAGAAAGATCAGTGCAGGCGGAAAACACAAAATCCATGCAAACAAAACCAGCAGCATTGGCCTCATTCTGTTTCCCTCTTTGGCTGATCAGGATGAAAGGGTGTTAGTGGAAAATATATAAATATGCATGTATACACATATACCTAAGTAAATATGTACATCTTTTTATACATGTATAAACACTATAGATCCCTCCAGCAGCTTGGCTTACATGGTCTCATAATTTTGGAAGATTACTGAAGTACTAACAGGAATGCAAGCAGGTAATTATTTAAAAAAAATACAATTGGCAAAGTTGCGATGAGATAGTTATCGCATCTCAAGACCGAAATTGTCCCAGATTCCCGTCCCGTGAAGGTTTAGATGGATGGATTTTGGGGGTAGGTGGGGAAAAGCAATTTTCAGTAGGTTTGGAACTATATCAATTCACCAACTGTGTGTCTCTGCTGTGTAAATGATATTCCCCCATCACATACTGAACTGGATGATTACTTCAGTGGGTGGTTTCATGGCCAAAACCAGCAGCCTGGGGCTCCTGTGCCTTTATCACAAACTGTACTTACATGAAGTGCAAAGATGCAAAGTTTACTTGACAGTTTGAAGCCGAAGTAATTTACTTGACCGAGACCTTAATGCAGCTCCTTAAAGTCCGTCAGCATCGTTTGAACAGAAGGGATGTGCTTTGGAGCAGGGATCGGCGCTGTGTGCCAGCCGGGGCTCCAAACTAAATGCTCGATGAAGAATTGCTGTTACCGAGTTTGCTTATTTTGTGATTGCAAGTGCATTGGGGATACTGGACGAACTGGTTAGGAATGTTGGAACACCTGCGTATGGCACAGCACCTTTATTTTAACAACCCTATAGGTGCTCATACAGCAAATTATCACCCCAATGAGTTCCCTTCATTTTGAGCTGAGTCTTTGCCAAACAAAAGACTCAGCTGATAGAAAGCTGGCTGAGGCACAATTGATTTTGGATTGTAACCCTGAATTTAACAGCATGGGTCAATGAATGCTTTTTTTTTTTTTTTTGTAAAAAAAAAAAAAGATGCCATGGTTACAGACCCATTAAAGCTGAATTAATTTAAGCACAAATTTTGTTTATCAGATCTTTTAGAAGTAGACTGGGATATGTCCATGATGATTTGAAAATGACTGTGTTCGTTGTTGCACTGAAAATAATATTAAAATATTAATGTCTTGTTTAGGCACATGACTTTTATGTAATGCTTGACATGTGGAGGGGTTGCCTTATTTCTTTCTTCATGGGGCATTTTTATCTGTTTGTTCCTGAGCTGTATGCCAGCTATATCACAGATAAATTGGACCGAGTAGTCTAGAATCATTGCTCAATGTGTTTTTCAAAGAAAGCATCACTTATAAATCATGACTGCTAATTAAAATGACTAATGCTTTTAATTAAAAATAAAATCTGTGCAGGCCCCAACAGGGTGAAGATATTACACATATGGCATGCTTCACCACCACTGTTAGTCTTTTTGTACCTTCTTTTTCTCTGTCATGAACTTTCCCATTAAGTTCTCCCTCCTTCCCATTATCCCCGTTCATTATTTCTGGTTTCATTGACAGTCTGATCTCTCAAGGTTCTTGACTGAGTGTTGGCTGATGGAAAGACATTGTTTTTTATCTCAAAATGCTGCATGAAAAGATAAATTTCTCAGATTTAACATTCTTAAGGTAGGGGTTCATTGCTTTATTTGTCCTTGGAAGATATATATCTTTGTAACAATTGAATTCTCATAAAAGAGCCACCAACAAAACTATTTGAGCTATAATGGGAGGGTGGGGACAACTCGCCTGCCTATTGAAGTGCATCTTTCATCATCAGAACAATAGCCGGTTCTTTTCCCTTGTCAACTGACCATCTTTTTTCCTTCCATTAATTAGCTGAGATCTTGAACAATTCCATCCTTGGCCTTCTGCTGCCTGTTCTGATAATCCCTCAGGATACTCGGGATAGGATGACAAATGACAAGAAAAGACGTTCTGATTTTTGTTCCTCTGCTGATGTGACGGAGCCGTGTCTCGCATGTATGGAGACAGAACCGATTTCCTGAGTTTTGCACTGGGCTTCATTATTTATTGATTGCCTAAGTGCAGGCAAATTACCCAGCGCCTCTGAGTTGCATTTCTCTCTATAGAGAGAGGAATACTTCTGTCTTTAAAACCATAAATAAAATGTATATAAGTATATAATGTATATAATCAGTTAAGCGTCCAGGTAGGAGGAGACACCTAGAAGGTCTCTCCCACCAGTCTTTTCGTATGTGCCACTCAGATGGCTGCTCAGGAGGACAGAAGGGGAGACATTGAGAACATAAGAAAGAAAAACCATTCCCTTTACATTTAGTATGCCCGGTGCTACGTACAGCTGCCAGGGAGAGCTTTTAGGAGAAGGAATTGTAGGGGAAATTCTGTTCGACTTCCAGCCCTCTGGTTGCTGCGGGTGGAAACTTTGTAGATTTTGCTTCTGAATTCCAAACAATTACCCACTGGCATGTGCAAACGCAGTTTTTTCATGAGGCAAATCAACCGCATCTGGTGGCTGATTTTTCTCAGGTATTGCAAAACTCTTTTTGTGAGGGCAACGTTTTATTCAGCAGAATAAAGATGTTTATAATTCTTAAAAAATGAACGCATAAGTTTTTAATGTTTACCAAAAATATATATATTTTTTTTCCTTAAACAGTGCCAGTAAAGTAGTGAGCTATTTCTGCTCCGCTTTATCTCAAGTGTTTTAAAGGAATCAAAATTATAAAAAGCACATCAGGCCTATGCTTAACTGCAGACATCCTTACCTCCGCAGCCTGTAATTTTAACAGATGACAGATAATCCTTTCTGGGCCATCAATTCAATGATTCATCATTCACATCTCCGTGACGAGAGGTGGCAAAGATCTGGAGGTAATAAAATTGAAGGTGGCAGTAATTTCCAAGAACCCAAGGAAGGTTTTGAGAACTTTCCAACCCACGTTGGTAAATGTAGGGATTCGGGAAATGTGTATCTATGCGTGCCATTTATTTTTGAGTACCAGCTTTGCTGAATGTGCATTTGATCACTCTTGGTGGGAAAAGACGATGCAGAAAAACATCAGATGTGACTGAACGTATGTACATTGCATATATACGGCATTGCATTCGCAGCAAAAACTTATATTTTCCTTTATTCTAGGCCTTATGAACCTTATCAGACAAGATATTGCATTACTTGTAGTATCTGCGTTGTCATGAACAGGTGTTTTTGACTAAACAGACTGTAGGCAAATTATTTCTTTTCTGTGAATACCCCAAGAGAAATGAATTCATCCATGTTTCCACTGGAACGTAGTGATCATCAGGCCTAAAGCTTATGGTATAAGGTTTCCAGAACAATAATTCTTATAGGGCTTTCCAGTATCTGAAGGGCGCCTACAAGAAAGCTGGAGAGGGACTTTTTACTGGGGCATGTGGTGATAGAATGAGGGTGAATGGCTTCAAACTGTAAGAGGGGAGATTTAGAATAGGTATTAGGAAGAAATTTTTCACTCTGAGGGTGGTGAGGCACTGGCCCAGGTTGCCCAGAGAAGCTGTGGCTGCCCCATCTCTGGAGGTGTTCAAGGCCAGGCTGGATGGGGCTTGGAGCAACCTGGGCTGGTGGGAGGTGACCCTGCCCATGGCAGGGGGGTTGGAACTCGATGATCTTTAAGGTCCCTTCCAACCTAAACCATTCTATGATTGAAAAGACATCCTGTATTTGAACGAGACTAAAATATCTTGAAGTTTTCTTTGAAATACAGAAGACAACATTCTCTGCATCGGGGTTTAGTGGTGTGCATAGTTGCCTGGTGTACACAGGATGTTGATACTCAAGTTTCTGCCCAGTTCAGGCAAGGGAATTTAACTCCAGCTTTCTCTCTCCTAGATGAGATCCATAAAATCCTGTTTCTCTTTTTTTTCTTTTTTTTTTTTTTTTTTCCCTGTGTGAACCATTTCACTTTTTGTGAAGAATTAAATGCCTGTCAGCCAAGTAGAGTGACAGGGACCATGTCTCTATCCCACCAGAGTTTGGATGTTTGTGTATGATGTATTTATAAAAAAAAAAAAAAAAAAAAAGTTTTTCCCTGATAAAATAAAACAACCAACTATTGATACAAAGAGGAGTCCTACAAAGAGAGAGTGAGAAAGATTACCCATGCTTCCTGGTTGGGTTTTGACATTCAGTAGTGATGGCTGGTCTCAGTCTCTGGTGTGTGTATTTGGAGAAATCAGTATTTTCAAAACAAAATATGTTTTGCCAGAAAATTGGTAGCAAATTCAGCTTATGCTTCATTTGGCCTTTCTGCCTTCATTTTCCCTGTTCATTATGCCCCAAACTAAGTTGCTAATCTGCTCCAGTTTGGCAGTTGTGCACTCCCATGGCAAAGCTCTTGGGTTTTGCATTTTTCCAGAATATCGTGAGCCCAGCTGTAAACAGATATTGCTACGATACATACACTTATGTATAAGTATAAGAATTCATCAAAGCCTTGCATTTTGCTTTACGTGCCTTTTTCTTCACGTGCACTGGAGAGAGATCTCTCTTTGTAGTTAATTCTGAATTGAAGATCGTTGAGAAGAGAATTGGTAATGCCAAAGCGTTAGGAAAATGTCTAGTCCTGAATGGATTAAGAGATGGAGGTGCCTGAACCCACTCACTGCGTGATTAAAAGACTTAAGCATTACTTTACTAAGAAATACTGCTACTTCTCTGATAGAACCCGTTTTCATGTATGCATCTCTCTGACTGGTCCTTTAAAGCTCAAAATCCAATGAATTGTGTGAGAGCTTTTCCTATTTTCTTGCCTTATTCTTTCCACCAGTGGGCAAAAGCGGTATATGTCATTTTTCGGAGTGCCATATTTCACACTTCAGTTTAATTTGGCTGATAATGATTTGTTAAGCAAATGTAAGTATGTAGAGCACATGTTGGCTCTCACACATAAAGTGTTCAGTCACTTCAGCAGTTCCTTTAAAATCCCACTCCTGCCTTATAAAAGCTGCAGGTGCAAAACAGTTTCCCTCTGTACTAGCTCAAACAGAAGATAAAGGTAATATGCAACTTTATATTCAGTATAACTCTGGCAAATGTAACGTTGTAAGAAGGGGACGGGGTTGGTAGTTTCCATCAGAAATACACGTTGTAATGAATGGGCTTACTCTTACCCCGTGACCTGTTAAATGACAACGGATTGTGGTGTGTACCGAGTCTGTGACAACTAATAAGCATTAGCAGTGGAAACCTGGGAGGTTGTGGAGTCTCCTTCTCTGGAGTCGTTCAAAACTCGCCTGGACGCCTTCCTGTGCAACCTCATCTAGGTGTTCCTGCTCCGACAGGGGGATTGGACTAGATGATCTTTTGAGGTCCCTTCCAATCCCTAGCATACTGTGATACTGTGAAAATACGCCTCTTCTTCTTGCCTTTGAAGGGAAGAGCTATTTTTGAGACTTTTCTGATCTCCGGTCCCCTAACTATGAAGCGATTCTTCTCTCAGAGGTTACATCATTTCTATATCTTGTTCTAAAGTGGAGGGTATTTTTTCAACCTGAGGAGAAAGACCATATTCTTCTAATCTTCCTCTCCCTCCACTATGTAATTCAATGGATCTTTCAACAGCATTTTCTTACTTTCTTTGGGCATCCCACAAATTTCTGTTCTTATCCCATTTCCTTTTCATCAGCGGGCTCTCTAGCCTCATCTGCTTTCAAGGATTCAGTATCATCTTAACACTGGTGTTTTGAATATTTCTCTCTCCACTCTCAACTCGTCTGTGTTTACCCAGAACTGCATTTTGGCATGTTGCCCTAAGAAGTACTTTTTTATCCACTGAAATTCAGGAAGGACAAAACCAAGCTCCTTATCTTTCCTCCCTTACTCTCTGAGGGTTGGTTAACGCTAGAGCGTTCCCCGGGACCTCCTGCATATTTTTTTTCTATCTTCCTTCTGGGCCATACTTAAATCTTGCCACTTTTTCAACGTAATATTTTAGAGAGTTAATCTTTGTGTCCATATTGCCAAAACTATCCTCTGCTTCCATGTTCGATAGGAAGGAGTCATTCCTCTTTATATTTTTAGGGTGGTATTTGACCATTTTGTCATTCAAGGAGAAAATTAGTGTCGTGACAGATCTCATACGGGCTACTTTCAGTTCAGTATTTATCATTTCCTCTGCATCTATTTTCTAGCCTCTTAACAAAAAGAGTAGAACAGGAACAAGTGACGTTTTAGAAGAAACAGTTTTAAATGGGATTAAATACTTCGCTTGCTTATTTCTAACTAAATTGAATATGAGTTCGTGTTTTGTGATGATTCTTCACTGAAGATTTACTTTTTTCAAAAGTCATATTGTTTGAGTACATAAAAAACCCATAAGCCTTTTGAAGTAAGAAAATTATTTTCATCTTGGCTAACTTGAAAATGACCAAGTGCATTTTTCTCACATACTCAAACCAAAGCATTTTTCTTAACTGAAATTGGGCATAGAACATGGCAAAATAAAAGCTAATTACAGAAAAATGAGAATAAGTGAGAAACGGATTTATGCTGAAATTTGCTTTCAAAAAACATATCAGTACATTTTGAAAGGTAAAGAGTTTTAGAAAGTTAAAATATATATAAAAACATGAAAGGACGTTCAAATTAAGCTGTCATACGAATCCAGTCACACATAGCTGTGGGTTTTTTTTGTATTTTCTCTAAAAAGCAGGAGTATGGAATGATTTTGAATAGAGATCATGTTTTACTGGAGAGCATTGGTGCTACTGGAAGAGATATGTGGAGGAAGTAGGCGAAAATGTTAAGAATACTGTAAAATACAGATGACCTTTTGAAAATTAATATCTGCGTTTTGTGGAAACTGTGCTAGAAACTTGAAGAGCAAGAGGTGAGATGCCCGCGCAGTCCCATTCCCCACACTTCCTCGCCAAAGACCTCAACCCTGGCGTAGGCTCCAGTGATAACGAGCGCTGCGCTCGTCTTTTCCTGAGCGCAGTTTGCCACTGATGTCAACTTGCGGCAAACTATGGACAGGGTATTTTGTGAAGCGGATGGCAGCTAAAGATCAGGCGCTGGTTTAATTTAGTACTTTGGATCAGGTTCGAACGGTGATCCCAGCGGCAAAAGGGAAGCGCGCGACTCAGTTCTCCCGTAATCTTACTCATTATTGAAATGACTAATGGCGTGGGAGGTGGGAACACGGGTTGGAAAGGAGAGAGGGTAAATAGATAAAAATAGTTGGAAAGGGGAGTGTTCTGATTACCTATTCCCCCATCTAAGTGAACACTGTTTAGATGATTTTCCGTGACAGAGAAGTAATCTGTGGCACATTATTATTATGGTTTAGATGGATGGAGAGAATGGCACACTTGAAATTGCAACATGTAATTATCAAATATCTGTTTCATCGCACTGCTGGCTACTATTACTATTACAAAAAGTGAACTTCACTAGAGCACAGTCTATCAGAATTCAGAATGAATACCTACATAAAATAAGGGTGCAGAAAATAAATACGAGATGGAAGACCAGCACAGGAAATCGTTTCAGGGTTTAGCTCTGCTGAGACCAAGGGGATTCACGTTCTGCTGGGTAAGTGTGAGTTCCAGTGCACTGCTGGATTGCAGGAAACTCCTTCTGACTTAAGTGTACAGCCTGAAAATGAAAGTAATATAGGCTTACTTCAATACTTGGCATTTACACGTTGGAAGAAGAAGTAAAAGGAAATTTTGAGAATGAATACATATTTAAATTCTAGGACTCATGTATGCATAACTGTACTGAAGCCAGAAGTGCCATTGTATGCACTGAATGGATAAAGCACACTGTTAGTAGGAGCTGCTTATTAATATTTAGATGAGGGATTTTCACTTTATGTTGAGATAATGTTACTAATATGATCAGATCCACTGCTTTAGTCTATAGTTGATATAATAGAATACTATTTCTACTTAACTAAAAAACCCTTTCATTATAAGAAGCCCTCAGCAAAAGTACTTTGACCTTTTAAGGATACAAATCCACTGAAATTAGGCTAGATTTTCAAACTAGGGATTATTTCATCCTATGTCTGGATATAACGTGTGTCAAAAGAATTTCCTGTTACTGCTACAACACTCAACTTGGTGTTTGCGCCAAATGTCATCCGTCAAAAAATCATTTACCCTTGCTCTGGTTTTCTTGAATATAGTCTTCAAGAGAAAAAAGGCAGATTCGCTGAGCAACCTGATGTACATCTTAAGCCAGTATCATGGTGGATGATGCATTTCCTGGAGACGCAGGGCATGGGAATTCCGCTGGTGACTCTCTCTTTGTGCTCATTGGCTGTGCAAACCTGAACGTCTACAGCTGACTGAAGGTTAAAGAATTAGGAAGCACCCAGATGCGTGTTTCTATGCGTTGTGAGATAATTATGGGAAAATAGCATATCACGTTATCTTTTTATATCTAGTTTCTGACATTAAATGTCGTTTAATGAAACGTTCAGGACTCATCAACTGACTATACATTAGATGTCACTAAACTTACCAGTAGGACAACAAAAGGTGGGTATCACAGAGTGCTTTAAAGAATTATTTGCACAGAGTGCCATCATGCCGATTAGACTGAAGATGGTTGGAAGGATATATCTGAAATACGGTTTGTCTTTGAAGGCAAGTAGCGGATAAGAGTTGTAAGAATTCTCCAGTGGGTCATTCTCAGGAAGGGGTCAGGTACTGAAATGATGAACCAGAATGAGTAGAATGTAAAGTGGCCCTAGATTAATTAATTTTTATTTCTGTGTCTCAGCTATTATATTAGAAAAATGGGGATAGTGTTACTAAGTTTGCTTGTAAAATACTCTGAGACTATTAGAAGAGGGCAGTATAATATATGTGTTTTGTGGTGGTGTCTCTTCATTTACAACCTGAAATTTGTCCTGGAGTGGGGGACCTCAGTCTCAGTTCTGTTGTCCTTGCCACCAGTTTCACTGCAAGTGTCTGTAAAAAGCAGAAATACTATATGGTGTTGCGTTCTCGTGAGACAAATGTCCTCTTTCATTCATTAGCTGATATACTGCAGTTTATTACATCTATAAGGTATAAAGGGAAATATATCTAAAGAGAATCTAAAGACCTCAACAACCTTAGGTTTATTAGCAATAGTAACTCTGGACTATAAATCACTGTTTATGCGAATCCATTAAAAAGGCCTCGATTCTGGAGCTGCTCTGTAAAAACTTGTGTTGGGTCTTTAGGATTTAGCTTACAGGGCTTTGAGAAAGCAAATCTTGACTAGATGAAATTCTAAAGTTAACTGTGAGGCATGAGCTCAACCACTGCATTTTATTATTAGTTGCAGTATGCGGCTCAGCAGACGGAGCAGAGATACATCTGTAATGAATAACTATTTTTTTTTCTACATGAAGCTCAAACCTATATTAGCACAGGCTATTTATCTGAATGAGCCAAGGCTGCAAATAATTAAGGAATCTACGCTGGGAATACTTACAGCATCGTAGAAGCTGATTCTCATTCAAGTTGTATCAAAAGAAACCCCAATAACCTTGCTCGACTCGTTTTACACACAACTGCCATTCATCAGCCTACACCACTTGCTGCGAATGAACCCGTTATTTCTATGTCTTTATTCGTTCTTACTGAAGGAGGTGGCGGATCTTGTCTTGTCCTACGTCTTGTTGAGCGCGCAGTGGGACGGCTGGTGTGAAGGAGCAGACCTTGCTTCTTCTCCTCCATATTAGCAGTGCTGTCGCAGGCTTTTCTTGTGACCGAGGGACAGCGGGGAGCTGACTACAGACCACCGACTTCCCGAGCGGGCGGCTGTAGCAGCAGCTCAAAGATGTGATGAGGTTTGTCTCACCTCCGCCTGTGTTCTCTGCCTTTTGCAGAGTCCTCAGGACCGGCTTTCTGCACTTCCACTTTGTGGACACGCTGGTTTTGATAAGAATATTAATTTTGGTAGAGTAGTAGGTAGGGGACCCTATACCAAATGGGGGTGGGGGAGGGGGGAGGTGATTGTTGTGCTGGAACCTGTAGGAACAGAAGTAAACAATTTCCTGTACTCAAAAACTCCGTAAGAATATATGAAACACAAAGGATAAGGAAATAGTCAAACCCCTGCAGACATCTAGTCCAACCCACTCAAAGGAGGAGTGTCACGAGACCTGGTCAGCCATGGCTGTGTCCAGCCCAGGCTTTGGAAGCTCCACAGAGGAAGTTTTGAGATCTTCTCCTGCTTACCTGCTGCAGTGCTGCTCTGTCCTACCCATGAGAAAGGTTTCCCTAACATCCTGCTCGATCCTTCCAAATTGCGATTTCTGGCTGTCGCCCCTCGTTATATCATCTGACGCTACCAAGAAGAATTTGCATCCGTCATCTTTCTAATTGCTCTTCAAGTATTTGTAGGCAGAAGCCTGTAATTATTTGATCTCTTTAGCTTCCCAAAACTTAGCTGATTTATTTGAATATTAATGCCAGCAGACGTTCAATTACGTTTGCAGTTCATTCACATCGGAGATATCCAGTGCTGATGACTGGAGCGCAGTAAAACCTTTGAGTTTTACTTCCATTCAGTACGTCAGGCTGGACATCAGGCTGGACATCAGGCTGGACGGGGCTCTGAGCAACATGATCTAGTTGCAGGTGTCCCGGCTCATTGCAGGGCGGTCGGATTAGATGACCGTTAAAGGTCCCTTCCAACCCAAACTGTTCTATGATTCTATTATTCAATAATTAGAAATAATTTCTTTCCGTATACCTCTTCCATGAGTTGTCGTACCTTTGTCCCATGCTCAAAATCTCCGTTCTTCTCAACCCCCAATGAAAAGTATTTGCCTGTTTCCGAACCACATTTAGATTTTCCATCTCTACTTCATTCCGCACAGATTATCTTTCTTCATACCTTTTTAAGTCTGAAGCCTCCTTTGCTTTGCTTCTTAATTTGACTTGTAAAGCTAATTAAGCTTTATTTTTGGCAGTTCTTTATTCCTGTAGTTCTTGGCTTCTAATGGTATGGCTTTACTGTGTGCTGCAGATCCCATTCCACCTCAGAAAGCCACTGTCTGGAAAGTGTTTTTTGTGAATGTACAGATTTAATCTTATAATATCGGAGGTCCAGGTTCTAAACTGCAAACTAGTGACTGTGTTGACATTGTTTATGCTACTGTCTCTTAGCTTTACATTAAAATGACATACTATTTGTAAAGCTTTATGGAGGTTTGCAGGTTTTTAGTTTAAATGTTTACTTGGTTTTTGGTTTAAATGTCACTGAGAATTATGATTATATATGATATAAGGCTGGCCCACTTTAAATTAGAGGAGAAATATATCGGGCACGGTTTTTATGGTTTGCGTGTCTGCTAAATCACCTCCGCATATCACAGCTTTGAGCGCTTGGAAATATTTATAATTTTTGCTTAGGAGCGCATACAAGTTTAGATACAAAAAACTTAAGGTAAAGCTCAGAAGAGGTTTGGTTGTTTGTTTTCCGTTGTTTTTTTTTTTTTTTTTTTAATATTTCTGCATTACTTTGCAGATGTTTCCTATTTTATTAGAGAACTGTTAGCAGTGAAGGAGTGCTGCTGATTGGTTGGGGAGGGAGGCAAACTGAAGATTTTTTTCTGCTGGTCCTGTCTTTGCCAATGCGCAGTGAGCTGTTCCGTGCCTTGGTTTGTAAAATGGGTGGAGAACAGATATACCGTCGTATAACAAAAATGTAAAATTCACATAGGTAATCTAGCTTTTCCACAGTAAAGAAATCAGCCTCAAAAGCAACCCAAAAAGGGATTGATCTGTATTAATGGAGGTTTTTTTTTTTTTTGTTGTTAGTAATCTTATCCCCTACTCCCTTGACCTGTTCAGTCCCTTCAATAATCAGTGGTCCTTCTTAAATCTTACCCAGCCTTGCATCTTTTCTTTGTCCTCTCTACATTTCACTTGGGATCATGTCTTTTCATGTCTTTTAGACATGAAAAGATGTCCTCCTGTCTTCCTCCTTCCTTTTAGAAAGTCTTTCAGAAAAGTGTCATCCACTCTGTCATTCTGAGATCAGAGATTTTTTTCTGTCATCATGATACTTGTATTGATTTTACTCACGCTTGTTTTCATTCCTTTCTGGTAAACATAGTTATTAGTTTGTGACTGATATTTCAGTTCACTTTCTTACAAATACATGATAAAAATGGCGGTGTTCCATTGTTTTTGAGGAATGAAGGTATGTTTCCATTTATGTTTTGATGCTTTTTTGTTGTGTTTTTTGGGGTGGGTTTTTTTGTTAGAGTTTCAATTGCACTTTAGCAATTGCACTTTAGTCTTAGATAGTCTTCCCTCTGTTTCCATAAACATTGCAGAGAATATCTCTAATAATTAGAGAACCGGGTACCCTTTTGCAGACCCGTTAGACTACGTGCTCATGCGGAAATGTCAAGGTCTCTACTTGAAGAAATCTGTGCTACTGTTTTTTAGGAGCTGCACGATCTGAATCCTGGTGATTGTGCTAAGGATCAGTCTTTACCGTCGTCAGAATCACTGTGCTCAGGTGCTCATCTACAGCATCGTTCTCCTGGAGAAAGTCATTCTTTCCATCCTTGCTTTTTTGCTCCGAGCCCCTCCTCTTGAATATTTTGGTGATGTTTCAGTGTCTCTTGAGCTCAGACCTGTAGTGCTGACACTTCGTGGATCTCAAAGGATAAAGATAAAGGCTGGAAACACTAGTTTTCCTCCTCCCCACTGGCATCATTGACCTTATCTTCTTCTGATTCCTCTGGTACCAGTAATGGATATCCTGGCCTTGTGCTCAGCCTTAGTAACGTAACACGTGAGCAGTTTTAGTGGAGCTGAATTTAATTATAAGATTGTACAGTCGAAATCCCAAAACAGAGATCTCCTCAGGGCAGGGGAAATTATTTATCCTCTCCTAATGGATATATATAGGTCCACAGCTTGTACTTGTCGCCCACTTCCACAGATTTCTGCAAAAGACCAAGTGCTTCTGTCCCTTGACATGCATGTCTTGTTTCCTCGGTTTTAGCAGGCTTCTTGCTCAGTCAGTTGATAGTGTTTTGCATTGACTCTGGACTGACTATCTGCCAAAGCCTTTTTGGCTCATAACCATTTTGAGAATGTACAAGTTTTAATTGTGAAGCATCGGTAGGTAAAATATTAAAAAAATCACTAAATCCAACCAAATGTCTGATGGTAGCCAATAACTTGTATTTCAAGAGAAGAATAAGAAATGTGCCGTGTATGATGAGATTCATGACATGTTTTCTTGGTTTCCTACATTCAATGGGTGAGGTCTGGGTTCTCTACGCACATGAGGACAAGTACCCTCCTAACGATCCATTGAAGATCAGACCTCTTTAAAAAACGCAAGAATCGTGGAGTTCTGTGAGACACCACATGGCTGAAAGGCTTTGTTTTATGACTCCTTTCATAGACTGTGTTGGAAGTTTAGAAGTAAACCATGGAGCAAATACTAGGAGGGCACCGTGAAAATCTTTGATCTAGAAAATTTCTGCAAACAGCTTTTTCTATGTTGTTTCCTTTATTCCTCTCAAAACCTCTCTGCGTCTTTCCTCAAAAAACTTCATGGCTTATACTCACTCCCTTCATGTCATCCATCCGGCAGTCTTGAGAGGTCAGTCCAGTCTCTGATGGGCTGAGGAAATCCATCTCTGTTGCCTCCAGGGGAGCTTTTTCAAAGAAATGCTTTCTCCCATACTTCCCTTAGGCTTAGGAGTAGCTTTCCTGAAAATCTTCAAAGATATATTCCATTGTTGTTCAAATTATCTGTGAAATGCCCTCGTATTTTAGTGTATTCTAGTTTTGAGAAAATATAGTATTTCCATGAAAGGTTATTTCAGAGCATCTCCACACAAGTCAATGTGAGTTTAAATTATATAAAAAATGTACACATTCCTATCCCAGTTCTTGGACTCTGTAGCAATTGCCAAGTTATCTATTCCAACGTTTTAGAATTCAGCCTATCTTTTCATTATAGCTTAAAATCCCTCCCATTTTTTTTTATGCCAAGAACATACTTAAGAAATAAAATGCTTTAACTTTTCCAACAGTTGCATTCAATTTGAAGGATCTAGTAAACATCACCGAAGCACAGCTAAGGGAAGTCCCATATGGCTAATAAAAGTTCGGTAGTAATAGCAGACAAATTTTGAAGTTTTCATAATAGATTATCTAAACATCTCCAATGCAAAGCATAAAACAAAGCAGCCCCAGAAGCTATTGTATAGTTTTTAAACTCTCTTCAGATTCTGGAGAGAATCTGAATACATGTAATAATGTTCACACTATTGATGTTCTGGCAGAAATGTTGCTACGTTTTTTCCCCTATTGTTACCGATATTTCTGTTAAGAATCTCAGAGTATGTTTTATGGGGTTTTTATGTTAGCAAGAAGATCTTCCTACCTCCCAGCAGTTTGATTTTAACCATTTGCACAATTTCAGTCCGTTAAAACTGTCTTTTAGCGAGAGGAAGTGTAGTAATTTATCCTTACAGAGATGTTGTGACTCAAACACTCCCTTCTCTTCCTGTTGCTTGATCCAATGTAATTAAATAATAGATTTCGTTTCATAACTTTGCAGTAGCAATAAAGAGGAAATTATGTTCAGAAGGCATGTTTATTTTTTTTCCCCCAGCCTTTTCATGGCTTAAAAGTGATTCTTTCTCTTCGTGCTAAAGTAATGTGAAACTTATGTCCTTGGAAAATGAATGTTAATTAAAGAATGAACATTAAATAAGAGTTCGGAAATCAGTGCCATTTTTTGGACACAAATATCTGTTGTTCAGATTTTACATTTGTGCTCCTTCATTTCTTTCTCCGAGTAAGAGCTCCCTCCTTTTTTCTGTCCTACATCTTCCCAAGAGAAAATCTGTCACGTTCCTGCTATCATCTGTACAATTTACCTTGTCTTTTTTGAAGCTCTGAGCATTATAATTCATATAAATAAAAAAGAAAATACAGCAAACCAACACATACATACAAAAATTTGGACTTCCTTTCCTCTTACTTTTACATGAAAAAGGGTCTACCTTGGGCTGGAATTATTGTTTTCATAAGTTTCCCTGTATGTTTATTTTTAGCTTGGATTAGAAGATTCTTGGAAGAAAGGTGCTATAGATTTAGGATTTTGAAGCCATTTTGAAATGAACTGGAGAGAGATTTCCTGATAGAAGCGAAAAATTTCATAGTACTTCCTATTTTATTACACATTCTGCTTATACCTTGTCCCCATTGACAAGTGATTTTCCCTAAGATTAAAGATTACAGAACAGACTGAGACTTTCTCTAGTGTCATAATGTACACTTCACGCATATATTGCGGTTGAAAAAGCATTAAAACTAAATGTTTTTCACTTCTTTTCTTTTTTTTCTATTTTTGTTTCCTCTTTCTATTGATAATTTGGGTACATCTTGCGAGATGGCACCTCCCGGTCTGTCAAAATTCTGCAGGCGGTATAATTTACCTTATGCCCAGACACCCGTACAGCCTGCCTGCCGTCCAAAACCATTGAAACCAGTAGTCATTAACAGGTATTCTGTGCCTCGCTGTTTAATCCGAGCGATCCTGTAGCATGTAGCTGTAGTCGCCGTGCAAACTGAGAAGCTCCCACTTGGTCGACATGTGCATTTGAGCAGATGACAATAAAAGGTGAAGAGAAAGACCGCTCTGAATCATTTCAGGTGAAATATTTTATCTTAGAAAGTCTTTGACCAATAGCACTGTATTTCCAAGTATGAACATAATGACACGTGTCTTCAGGGCTGTGAATAATTTTAGAGCTTTCTAATGGAAAATATTTCCATTTTGTATTTTTAATCGAACCTTTTTTTTCTCCTTCTGTCTCCTAGTCTAAATTTTCAAAGCAAAGTCTTGCCTATGTCCTTTGAGGGATGTAAATTTTTTAAGTATGCTTTTGTCCTTCATTTTGAAGTGTTTAAAGGGATTTTTTTTAATGACTTTGGGATGAGTTCAGCCAGAGAATCAAGGTCTTGTCTTCTCTACGTTCAGTGCGCTGATGGTTACCTGCTCTTCACAATACTAATTGTTTTGCAGCTCTTTCATTAGCCTGAGGCGTGCTTTAAAAGCACTTTATCTCTGTGCATGGAATAGGTAAATATAAGTCTTATTTTCCCTATGACAAACGGTGAAGTCTGATTCCAATTTGCTGTCATATGGAAAGGAAGAGTATTTATTTAGTGTTCGGGTGAAACTAATATAAAGCGATGATTATTTTCCTGTGCGAGCAACATAAGGATGCATGACTTAAATGCTACTCTCTATAGCAATTAGAGAAAGAAGCCTGTTTATATTAGATGGTCTCTCAATCAACAGAGGACAGGCTTTTTTTTTTCTGCTCGTAGCATTGGAAACTGCGTAACAATAATCCTGAATGGTGGTTTCTTCTGGGATTTGAAACCAAAGGACAGGAAGCTGTGGTATAATGTAAACCTCTGCTGGTTTGCATGCCATAGTAATATTGGAGAAAGAAAAGAAATAGAAATAATTGACAGAGAGGAATAAATCTCAGCTAATAGACTAAATATTCAAAAATAATATTATCTTCTGTTCTTAAAAAGGGTAAATTCTAATTGCCTTTTTTGTTTTACTAGAGGAATGTGAATGGATTAATTGCTTAAAAGAGCGCACATTTTTATTTTTTCAAAGTACCTGTAAGTACCAAAGAGGCATTGAAAGGTGTAACTTAGATGGAAATAATAGTTATAGTTGAGATTCTCAACTTGGAATAGCTCTAGCAAGATTGCTGTAAAAATGAAATGGTCATTGTGGAAGTTTGAATACAAATGTAGTTAGTTTTAATATGATTTCCTCCAAAACACCATCATTTATTTAGTTTAGATGCAGGGAAAATTTGCTACCAGTGATTTACCGTGGGTTGGCACCATTTACCTCAGCGTCTAGAATATCCGGACAATCCTAGAACACGGACAGTCTATACAGGACCTCTGTGCTCATCTTCTTCACAAACAGATATGTGTTTGCAGAGGTTGGAGCGCGTTCGGCCATGAGAATTTTTCGGTTTCATCTTGGCTAATGAATCTTTCATACCTACAAAGTTCACGCTTCCCAAAGCTTTGTTCACGGTCTCTTGCTCATTCTGGAGAACACTATTCCATCGTTTCCCCTTCAGTGGTATTTTTCAAGCTTATTTTTTCTCCCCTGTAATAATAATAACTAGAGTAGAAGCTTCCAAGTTTGTTTTCTTGCCTGCTGTAAATCATCACTGGCAGTGGGAGAGAGCATCAGCGGTGGCCATCTCCAGCACTACGCCAAATCTTCAATTAACAAAGTCTACGTAGCCATCAAATAATCTGACCGTACTAAAACTGAATTCAGTGAGTCTGAATACTTTTCTGCTTTTAGAGACTTTATAGTTTTAATGTTCTTGGTATAATTTCACTTTGGTCAGTATTGTCTGCTATACATGTCTGGTGCGCAATAGTGTTTCTTTTGTTTTATGGACAGTAGAAGAATTACAGGTATAAAATGTTGGCCCAAATTGTTGATTTTTGGAATTAGAAGTGAAAGAAGGAAAAACGGGAAAAAGTCATGCCTGAATCTTAAGTTGAAATGTAGTTATTGTTCATAAATGCATTAAATTATTTTCCCTGTCTGACAGAAAATGCAACAGCAAGCTCTAATTTAAGAACCTGAGATTGATTTATTTCTAAAGAAGAGATTTAAAAAAAAAAAGAGACTTTGATTTAAAGCTCTTCTGTTGCAAAATAGCAGTATTAATTTAGTTATTTACTTGGAAATTTGTTTTCCTTATTTTATCTGTTTAATAGAATTTTTACAAATCACACCATCTCCAGTAGATGCAAATCTTCACTTTCAGGAGCAGAGCCTGGGCTATTGGGCTTTAAAAATAAGTTACCATTTTTGCAATAACTGTGCCTGTTTATATTTTAAACCAGAATGGTTGCGAGTATCAACAAATGTGGGGCTCAGCTATGATTATGCCTGCTAAAAATAAAAAATATAGAGCACGAGATAGAAAACAAATATAGAGCTTTCCTTAATCCCAGTTCGCGGTGGGATTGCGGATCTCCTGCCTGCTGAACTGCAGGAGTTACTGCACCGTATTCAAGGAGCTGAAGAAACATGCAGAATCCGTTGTGAAAATTGCACTGTTCCACACATGAGAAAAGGTTTTCACCTGTTTTTTCCCCTCCCTTCTCCTATGGAGCAATATTTAAGTCTCTTAGATATTGCTAAAGAGTGGAATAATGAGGCCCAGATGTCTCCATCAGCAACCTGGGTGGGTGACACAGGGTATGCTCAACAACTTGGTTGATAATACTGAATTGGGGGGTGGCTGACAACTGGCAGAGCTTCATTCTGGTGGGAACTTGATAAACTTGAGGATTAGATGGACATGAATCTGGTAAGCGTCCACATCTGTGGCAGAACAACCCCATGAATAACTGCTCTCTGGGAATCTACTGCTCTGAGATGAATTGTAGGGTATGGTCTGAAGATGCTATGGGTGGCCAAGCCTGTTCTGATGATGTATCTATACTTTTTTTTGGAAAAGACATGGTATATGCTTTAACTTAGAATTGTTAGTTCAGTTTTATGATGCTGGTTAGTAGAAAGCCTTCCCCTTCCAGCTGCAGAGATTTCCAGTAAGATGAAACTATGGGTACACCATAGGTGAGCTCCAGGAGCACAGTGCATTTTCTTCTTAGCCCATTCTATTACACAGGCTGAGTCCATGTGGTTTTCTAAAAGCTACGTACATTTTTTTGATTTTTTTTTTTCCTTCTTTTGTATGTTTAGAAGGATCTTGTTGGCAGCATGAAGAATATCAGCTCGAGCAAGCTGCAGGGTGTTCTGCTCTTGCTATTTTCTCTCCCTATAAGTAGGTACCTACTTTTGTTGAGTTTATTCTATTTGGATTACGCTGTGTTGCTAAAAAACAAAAATGAAAACCAAAAAACCCCTACAATCTTTTCTGTAATCAAAAGATGTATATGGGTTGTCAGTAGAATAAAGAGAGGTGGTGATGTCCAAAATTATATTAAATGTTCCATTTAAACAAATGGGAATAATAACAAAATATCTCTTCTTCATCATTCTAAGCTGTAGGGGTCTTCAATAGCAGGTTAAAATATGGTTAAAAATGTGCAGGCTGAGGTGTAGGGCCGTTTATTGGAGTCCCTAGGACTGGCTTTCACACAATTTCAGTCTGAAGGCAGCTGAGGACAGGGCTGTTTTCTCCCATGCTTGTTAGAACACTCTGACTTCTTGAATTTACATCAACTGCTTGTCACCTCTGATGTCAAAACCATCGTTGACTATTGGACCTGTAGACATACTCTTTATGCTTTCAAAGGGAAGGCGTCCTTGTGTAACCTGCTTATTGCTGGGGATACTTTTGGGATAATTCTTCTCCAGCTACTAGGAACTGGCTGCAGACTCTCTGTATCCAGATCCAGCTCTTCGGACTGGCTGAGCTGTGGGAACCAAAAGCCATTGCCACCTGCCAGAAGGCAAGATGAAGCAGTTGATCAGGCTTCAGACACTAAAGAATGAGGTTTATTTGAAGGAACAAATATAAAAAATTACATACTTGAAAACAAGTTCTCAGTAAATGCCAGGGGCTGTAGGCTGTGAACTGATGTTTTCTTTTTCTCATGATCTGTATGGACTGAAATTCACTATATGTCAAGCAATAACGCGCTCCTCTTATCACTCTCTTCAACTACCTGAAAGGAGGTGGTAGGGAGGGGGAGGTCGGTCTCTTCCCCCAAGTTAGCAAGTGATAGGACAAGAGGAAACAGCCTCAAGCTGTGCCAGGGGAGGTTTAGATTGGATATGAGGAAAAATTTCTTCACCTAAATGATTGTCAAGCATTGGAACAGGCTGCCCGGGGAAGTGGTGGAGTCACATCTGGAGGTGTTTAAAAGACGGGTAGACATGGTGCTGAGGGACGTGGTTTAGTGGTGGACTTGGCAGTGTTAGGTTAATGGTTGGACTTGACGATCTTAAAGGTCTTCTCCAACCAATATCAAAATGGGACGCAGAGTTTTATCTTCTCAAGGTCCCACGTAATCACCTGGTGTTACGTTAAATGGTCATCAGTAAACAAATACTTAGACTTGAAAACAGATACCTAATAAGAAGAAAATTAATTGTCTTTTAATCTGCAGATTAAAATTAAATGGTTTTGACAGCTTGTGACAATTTAGTCAGGCTCTTTAACCCTTGTGTGATCATCCTAAATCATTACCTATTAGAATACTCTAACGGACGCCATAATGTAATTACCCTCTCAGGAGCTGCTGACAGTGTAACACACATCCCTGCGGTGACTTGCGGAAACAAATTCTGTGTTTTTGCTCCGTATGTTAGGATTAGAAGCTCAGGTGTCAGCATTAATAGCATGTGAGAAATTATATGGAAAGATTTAAGTGAAAAACAGTTTCATTGCCTTCAAAAAAGTATTGGGGTGCTCTGTTTAGAATACCTTTATGGCACTATATCTAAATTCAGAATATTCTATTGGTATTTTTATAGTTGCATGCTTTTGATCTAGAAAAGATGAAAAAATAGGACATTTTTATGCATATTTAATAACAAAACAACCTTCCTTCCTCAGAAAAAAAAATCAGCCAGGTGAACTATGATCTAATTTTCCTCTATAATCAAAACAAAATCATAGCTCCTGAAGCATTATTCTTGGCTCCCAGCAGTTTCGAGGCATGCAAACATTACCGTTCCGACTCCGTCCTGCCGTTTCACTGGAAGGATTAAGTCACAACGTAGTATGTTTGTTTTCCCGCTTTTTGTCTGTTTGTCCATCAAGACGTTTTTGTCGAAGAAGTATCGGTGATTGTTGACTTTGGAGGTAGTGGAAGAAAAAATAATTATGGAAGAAAAAAAAAAAAAAGCAGAGAGTGCCATTGAAGTAACTGTGCTTCTGTCATAGGAGAATGAATACTCCTTTCAACAAATCTATAATTTGCAGAAGTTGCAAAAAGAAAATAGCCGTAAGGTGACTGTTAACATACTTCAGTTCATCCTGCCAAGAAAGTTAACTTCATAAAATCATTAAACCAGTGATTACATTTTAAAATATTATTCCCCAGCCATTTCTACTTAGACTTTAAAATATAGTTACCGTATATACTGCCTTCTTTGTAATGTGAAAAATTGTAAAATACACTTATTTTTCATAAACTCCTAATTATTAACAGAGCTATTTGCGCGCCTATAGTTAAAGTCGTTTCGACACTTCCGTTATTTAAACTTCGCTTTTAGGCATTCATAATTTGGCTGTAATAAAAAATATATTCAGACTCCGAGGTCTCAAATATTGCTTGCTGGTATTAGGAAGTTCAGCCTGGTTTCCTTTAAAAAGCTAAGTCGTTTGGATTGTTTGCTGTCCTTCAAGATGATCCCAAACAAAGTACTTTGGAATGTGGACTAAATCATTTTAATGATTCAAAAAATCAGGAAGAAACAGTGAGTATGTTGGAACTGCTGCTCCCCCAAATTCTGTGACTGGCACTGAGCAGCAGAGGCTCGGAGAAGGGAGATGGTGGGAAATTCTTGCCATATCTCCACTGTTGCCATATAGTAACCTCATACATGATAAGCTATTGTGGTATTTATATCACACCTATCATCTGGAGTCATGGGCAAAGTGAAAACTCCCCGTGCTTCCACTGCATCAAAAGGTGAAAGACCTCCCGACTTCAAGGTTGCGTAGCTGAAAATTGCTTTTCTGGAATGACAAATGCTCGGGTGCTCGGAGATGGATGGTTTCTTGGGTATGGCTTCCTGAAATCCCCCTTCATCACGTAACGCGGCCGCGGTAATGACCCAACAAGGCCTTGAGCTCCGGAAATTAAGGAGTTGGGGCTTATTGCATATGAATGGCAACTCTGGGACAGTCAAATAAGACAGTTTGTTATAATACTAATTATAGCGAGGCACTCGTGTTGTGGTTTGAATGAGTCAATTATGTGTGTGTTAAAACTATAAATACATCTTCCCCCCCCCAACCTCGGCTGTGCGGTGCGTAATTTTTTTTTAATTGCTTGGATACATATTTACCTGAGCATATCCTGGTTTCCCAGGTAAATATGTGTACCAATGCAGAACTCATTATGGTCTGTTTGGATAAATAATCCATATTTTATAACCGTACAGGAAGTAATTATTTTCGTATTTTGCCTTCTTTAAGCCAAAGAAATTAAATGCTGTGTGTTCATTCCTTAAAATAAAATAGATGCAAAAGTCGAGGCAATATGAGAATAAAGTTTTCATTGTTTTGGTAGAAACGGAGACTATTAATCCAGATTTTGATCTTGTGTTTAGCCTAGAATAACTCCATTAAACTATACAGTGTTATTCAGGCTTTACTTAGATGCAAATGGGACGTGAATTTGGCTTCTCCTTACTCTCCCTTACTTCACTGGGAGGTTCCCGTAAGCAGCTTGCATACAATCTTTGCTTTAGATGACGTCGTCATGCGTTCATAATTTGGAAAAATAAGGTATTTCAGCTACACGCAGAAATTAACATATCTGAATGTTACGGTAAAAAAAAAAATTAAGGTCTTCTAGAATCACAGAATGGTTTGGGTTGGAAGGGACTTCCAAGACTGTAGTTACGGTCCTATATGTGTTAGGGAACTAGAGCATACTTTCGCGTCGGATATTTCTGCCATTGTTTTATATGATTATTGGAAAAGCTGTGTTGTGTTATCGCCGTGCTAAGGTCAGGCTTTGTGACACTTCTAAGCTCAGTGGGGCCAAAGTCAGCCTTGGCATAAATCCGTTAACTGCAATAGATTTACACCAGAGATGAATATTGGCTCGTTCTTGGTAAATTTATTTTTATCCAGCTCTTTATATTTTATGTTAGAAATATAAGTAGCTTGCGTGCCCTCGAACTAATCAGAATAAGAAACAGTTTTGCTTATGCCAAAAAATAGGACTATCGTTTTTCACATTCTTACATTTTTCGCGTAAGATTATATTACTGTGACTTCTGAATTCCTGAAATCTCTCTGGTCTTTGTGACTGCAAGGGCCAAGAGAGGGTTTCGGGGGGAAAATCTGAAACTCTTCGCGCAGTATGTTTTGTGTTGTGCGTAGGAGATACAGTTAACGTTTTGTATGCATGTGATTAGTGTGGAAAAAAATTAATGCAGTCCAGTATTATGATTTATGGACTGAATCTTTTGCCCACTGAACACTTGCCAAAATGAAAATCTTCCCCCCCCCTCCCCCCCTTTGGATATTAGAAACAGCTACTGTTTTTGTTGATCTTTTTAACTTCTGAATAGGCCTATTTCAAGTCATAGCAGCATGGGAGCTCAGATTAATAATATACTTATTCAGCCAGTGATACTGAGTGAAACCATTGCTGGTGGGAATATGAAGGATAGGATTTCTTTAAATTATTTTCAGGTGCATTAATGCATTTCTGAAAGAAGAATATAGACATATTTGAAAATAAATTAAATTTCTGTTTATCAATTGGGTTACAGGTGTGTATGAGTTTTAATATCCAGACTTTTTAAGGCGTCTCTCCTTTTGATAACTTTTGTAGCGTGCTCACTGTCAGTCCATCCGTCACATGGTTAACCAGGATGAGGGCAAAGAAATTATGATTAAATCTTGCCTTTTGGACAATGTTTTTCGATTTAGAGGAAAAGGTGTATTCTGTGCTGTGAAGCATCCTTTCTATGCCACCTACTCTACCGCATCTTCTTAAGCCGGAACCAATTAGCCTTCGGTGAGGTGAAAGGAGTAAATCCCGTAGACTTCTCTTCTGCGTTTGGGTTGAACCTCCTTAGCTCTGTAGTTTGAGAAGCATCCGCTTGCACAAGTGTGGTTTCTAATCTTGTCCTGGGTTTGATATGATCTATTTGTGTATAAAGGAGCCCAATTTCCTGCACCTATTGAAGGTGAATCCAAGGCTGACAATCTTAATCCCTTACGAAGAGATTTTTGCTCTTTGCAGCCCAGTTTGTGGAGTTTGGGGCAGTTAGAGGCATTGTTGCGATGGAGGTGGGGACAGTTCTTTGCTTCACGCTCCTTTGGCCACCCCTTATCGATTTTTGTGGCCTTCATTGCGCAATCCTATCTGCATCTTTCATATCTGAATGGCCTGGGTTTTCCAATTGCTTTATTAATAGGGTCAAAACTCAGTCAGGTTTTTCCAATTATGTTATTAATAGAGTCAGTGTTTCCTATTGATCAATTTTGTTTCTCTCAAGTGAAAAAATAGTATGCCTAAAAAAGTTCTTCATGTGGGTCCGGTTTGTACTAATGATAAGTCAAGTAGGGGTAGAGTTTCTTTCAAAAAATACTTAGGTAAGCTGTTTAAAATTAATATTTGTTATTCTAAAAATTGTGAGAGGGATCAGCCACCCTTCCACAGTTGCAGATAAAGTGCTATGGCAAGAATTTGGCATTTTTACATTGCCTGAGAGAATTATATGTTCATTTTCTGGGCTAATGTGGTGCAAGGAAAGAAAAAAAGGGATGTAGCGCTTTTTAAAAACGATCGTTTTAAACATAAACAAAAAAGCTTTTCCTTGAGATTTGTCAAAAGTCTTTCAGTCTTTTCATAAAATTGTTATTCGCTTCTTGGCTGACGAGAACCGAGTGAGTGACACCTTTGAGAGTCCCTGCGTGTGTTTGAGTGCAGAGCTTGTATTTTGCTATGCACTACCATGCAAAATATTATCTGAACTTATTTAAAACAAACCCTAGTGAATAAATGTTTTAACACAGAAACAGCCGTCCTAATTTATTAATTTGTTTTAGTTGCAGCAAGCGGCTGAAGTTTCTCAGCTGCGAGGAGCTCGAGTCATCTCTGCCGAAGATCTCCTGTTCTTAATGCGCAAAGATAAGGTACGGTAATGAAACAGAATTTTCTTACTTTACATAATAAGCTGCTTATCGCCTTTTAAGGTGTTTGCTTAACCTATGTGAAAGGAGTCCATCATCACGAATAGCTTTATTTAAAAGTACAGCTGCTCTGCAATTGTATTGTATTGTGCCCAGTACAATGATTGCATAACATTTTAACTAATTCTCATTTTTTCCAGTCACTTCAGTTATAAATAGATTTTTTCACTACCTTTAGGGTGGGTACTGTACCTTACAGCTCAAAACAATTTCTTAATAAAAAAATTGGTCCTTATCCTTTATATCCCTTTTATTAAAAATAATCATTCTAATTGTCTCCTGGTTATGCAGGGTGTAGATGTGACATTTGATAACGTGACCATTACATTTTTGTCATCTAGGCTGTCAGTAAATCCTGTCATGATTTTTCCTTTATAATATTTTTCCTGTACTTTATCTCACTAAAATCTCCAAATTTAGGGATGGTCTTGCTTTCTCTGGATAATAATTAGAACAGGTCATTAATTTACAAAAAAAAAACCAATTTTCCATATGAAGATTAAATTCATTTTCTTTCTTCAAATCTCAAAATTATTAAGATATTATCAACTATTTTTATGAACAGCATTTACTCTTCCTTTATCTCCTTTTCTTCCTTAGTTCCCCCTTTTCTCACCCCCCTTTCTCTCCCCTCTGTTTTCTTTCCTCAGTTGATAGGTGAAACCTAATGACCAAAACCATATCAAAATTAAAAAACACTAAAACGTGAAAACCAATTGCAGTTTATTTATCTGATATGATCCATAAGGCTGTACTGAACACAGTGGTCAATATGGATGTCAAAGTTCATGAAAATGTGCATTTGTTGGTTTGAATTTGAATCTTGAATCTTGAAGCAAAGATTTTGGAGTTCCTTAAAGAAACCCGATTTCTGAATTTCTGCTTTCTGAAAGTTAAACCCATTTCTGTCTCACCGTTGGCAAGCAAAGTACCAAGGAGCTCAAATAAATAATATTCAATGTGGAATTGCTACTGACCTTGATGTACTTTCTATGTATGGATTTTCTGCAGAATCAAAAATTATGAGCATTTTAAAAATTATATTTACTAACGTATTACACATTTGTATGGTTTTGTGTTACGAAGTCTAAAAAAAAACGACTATATAATACTTATTAGTATAAATGTCTTTTTTTCTCTTAGAAGAAGCTTAGAAGGCTACTTAAATACATGTTTTTTCGAGACTACAAATCTAAAATTGTCAAAGGAATAGAAGAAGATGACCTCCTTGAAGGTAGAAAAAATCAATTTCTTAATTTGGGGGAGGGTTGATATTTTACAAATGCACTGAACAGCTCAAAGCAAAGTATTACTGTTTTACTTAATAGCTAAAGATACAAAAAATATTGTCTGCAGAATAATTTAGTTTAAATCTCTGCTTTTCCACTTGAAATACTTCAAAAGTAAGTATTTGCATCTACCATCCAAATTATGAGTAAGACTGCTTAATGTCAGAACTCTCTCGAAGTAAGAAACTGGTGCTGATTAAGAGACTAATTGATTTCAGCATGTGTAATTTAAATGCGGCAACTACCATGTGCAATTGAATGGACATTTGTTAAGTTGTTATCAAAGGGGTTTGACATGTTTTTAAAAAAAACAACATAATCTGAAGTCACTGAATACTAATATATGACCTGGGCTTGTTTTCAGTGTGGTTTAACATGTTATACTTTGAATCTGTAATTTAAAGAATGGGAAACACTTTTGTTTCCCCATTCCATGAGCAAGTGACAGATTTTATAACCAATGGACTTAAAGGAAAATCTCTTTGAATGTAAAATATATTAATTTATGCTATATAATTTGCTGTTATAAAGTTTTGTTGTTTTACATTAATAGAAAAATGAAAAATTCCTTTGTAAAAGGTTATGTTAAAACTTAAGTTACCAAATCAAAACCTTGGCATGCTTTTAAAACATCTAGCAATGTCCATACACAACTTTTTGTATATAACTTACTTTGTTTCTCAGAGCCTTTTATTTATTCTTTTTTTCCCTTACAAAGAATTCCTTGTGTTTGGTTCCTTTGAGCATCCACACTGATGTTAGGTAAACGTTGTACTTCTTGTTCAATCTGTGGATGAGTTCTTTCGTCAACTCATTTGAGATTTAGTTTGCCTGTGGCATTTTATTTCCACCACACGTGAAAATATTTTTTTCACGATCAATCTGGCAGTGTAGCTTCTTACCTGACAGCTTTGGGTTTTTTAATGCCTAAGTCTGTGTTGCTATTTAAAACAAATAAACAATATTCGTAAGCCATTGAGATGCTTATGAAGTGCTTCCTAAACACAGTTTGTCTGGGAATTAAAGATTGCATTTTCTGGTAGGCTTTAGTAAATGAAGCCATTAATTTTGTTATTTGAAGCTAATGTCTTTATAGCTGCTATTCTGTTTTGAACAACAGCCATCACCTTGCCAGGGTTCTCTAGGTCTTACAGTAGAGCAATGGTCCATCACCTGTCGAGCTGTCTCTTAATGTTTGTGTTATGGTTTGCTTTCGGCTGCAGGTAATGAGGTTGTTCTGCGGACTTTCAGGAAAGAACATTTCCTCTATATATTCCATTCTACGAGTGAGGTTTTTGTGCAACCAGAGAACGGTAGTTTAATCATAGAATGGCTTGGGCTGGAAAGGACCTTAAAGATCATCTCGTTCCAACCCACCCAACCTGGGCAGGGACACCTCCCACCAACCCAGGTTGCTCAAAGCCCCATCCAGCCTGGCCTTGAACACCTCCAGGGATGGGGCAGCCACAGCTTCTCTGGGCATCTCGTACAGCTGTTCTTCTACAGCTCTGTCCACTGTGGATCCTTCAGTGAGAAATAATGATATATGAGCAGTAGACTGGGTTTCCGTAGAGTACAAAAAACCATTAGGTTATCCTAGAAAGCGCTTAAGGTGATTTTTTTACGATGGCGCTACTGCGGTGACATCACCTCAGTCAGGTAGCACAACTTGTATGAGGAGGACAGTAAGAACAGGCCCTTTCTGCATCGTGCGTCTGATTCTAAAACATGTCCCTCCTAGGGACATCGGTTGATGTTTGGAGAAACCAAATAACTTCAGTTTGTTGCTCTTTTCTTACTTTTGTGAAGATAAATTCAACAGTAATAACACCAACAAACGGCAGAAGCTTGCTCAAGACTTTCTCAACTCCATTGACCAGACTGGAGAGCTCTTAGCCATGTTTGAAGATGATGAGATTGATGATGTCAAACAAGAGCGGATGGAGGTAATTCTTTTCTTTTACTGATACCCAGCTCCAGCAGAGAAAACTGTGAAATATTTCATACGTCATGCTGGTCTGAGGCCTTTTTCATACTGCATATTATATCATTGTTACATGTTTTTTCCTTTTGCCCGGATGGTCTAAAGGAGTCCTATTTCCATATTTTTTCTATTCCCTCAAAAGTTTGCTGATATCTAAGCACGCAAGCTGAGAAGGAAGATTACAAAAGGGCAGTTATGGATCTTTCTGTCTGCCGTGTATTTGTATTTCCTTCCTGTAGAAAGCAGATTCTATTTATAAATGTTTCGCATGCATTTTTCACAATCTTTTTTTTCTTTTCTTTTTTATTATTTATATTAGAAAATTGTTTCAGTAACCTTTGAGGACTCTTTTCATGTAACACAGCTTACAGATAAAATTAAAATATTCTGTGCAAATGTGCTTCAGTATGTGCTCTTCTCTCCATCCTGCTATTTTTTGGTCTATGTACTTATAAAAAATTACGTATACAATACAGAACGCAGTACTGTATCACTCTCAGAAAGCTGGCCTGGGATCAAGAAGCAGTATAGCTGTGTTGGCATGGAAGCCTGTGAAACGATGGTTTGGATACCAGTTTTACTCAGTTTCACTGATGTTTGGCTATTCTGGCACAAGATACTACATCATAGCAAGTTATAGATCTTATATAAGACCATATGTATATATTTAAAAGATCTTAAATATAGATCAAGGACCTTACAGATCTTATCAGCCCTGTGTCCTCTCTATCAGAAGAGCATCTTCTTGAATGTCATTTACTCTGAAGTATTTATAAGATGCAAAGGCTCTGTCTGTACTAACCAATGAACCAGGACAGGTGACATGGCCTCGCTTGGGTCCCTCTGGCTAAATTTTCTGTAGGCGGACAGGATTAACCCTGTTTTTTCGGTAGCCCTGTCCAGAACAAATATGGAGAACAGCCCGTGGCCCCCGTTCATGCTCAATTCCCTCCTCATGTCTTGTGTGGGCAACTGGCTGTCAAGGGGCGAAATTGTGCCAGGAGCACGCTCACAGTTCCACACCAGTGTTTGGGCCAATTTCTGTCCCTTTTAGTCTGTAGTACAGTGTATGTGCCTGTTGGAAACTTGCTATTTTTAGAATGCTTTTTATACCCTTTCAGTGGTAGGAGCTTGATATATCGGTTTGATTTTAATTTCTATGCTGAGGTGGCTGATGCATTCGGGAATATTTGTGTATTTAATATTTGACTATTACGGCCTCATTTCACTTTGGGGATTTCATGGAAAATTCTAAGAGATAACCCGATTTTTATACTGCCTTAGTTGTAAGTCTCATTTTTACTTCTTACTGGAGCCCCTTTTCAGAACTAGGCCTTTTCCCAGTCCTGTTTCCCCTACCTTCTCCCCATTGCAATTACTCAAAATCTAATGAAGAATCCTCTCTCTCTAAGAATTTGGCGAGGAGCAAGTCTCATTTCTCCCCAGCTGAAAATAAGTGTCATAGAGCAGTTGTTCCCAACCCCTGTTTGTGTTTTGGAAACTGATGGTTTCTTTTCTTTTCTTTGCGCTCTTATTTATTTATTTATTGATGCAAAATGTTATATTTTGCATAAAGGCAGGCGAATCCTTTGAGCTTGTACGCACAAAAATACATAACAGCGCTGTTCTGAATGAGTGGGTTATGTGCTCGACTTTACATTCTCTTCTGTCATTCCACTGTAATATTTTTTTTGGTCTAAAAAACTATAGAAGTTGCTAGAAGTATGAAGTTCCCTGTCCTAGGCAAGGACAAATCTGACTCTATGTTTGTCTGTCATAGAATGTGTTCCTGTAATCAAATATTTATCTTTCATCTGACTACATGTTTTGTTTTTTCTCGCTAGACTATAATTCATGAACTGGGGGATGTGTGTGTTTGTATGTATATATATAAAGTAATTCTTCTCTCTATTGCTCTACTTTATTACATTTTGCGAACTCTTGATCTTTTTCAATGTTAAAAAAAAAGGATAAAAATCAAGATTTACTTATTGTAGAACAGATCCATGAATTATATACAGGTATGAAGTCAGTACTATGCATTTTCTTTCTCGTTAGTTTTTAAAACTAATGACAAAACATGGAAGATTGCTTGAGAGACACTATTCAAAATGTTTGACATATTCCTGGCTTTGTTTTGTTTGGGATTTTGTTGTCACTTTGAGGCGGGTGTAAAAGAATCAAAGACAGTAGGAAATGTGATCCGTTCCTAAAGGAAGCGTTGTTAGTGGATGGGTTAAGCTCGTGTATCACGTTTTCTTTGTGCGGTAGATTGTTTAATCCACGCGAAGTTTTGGAGGAAATCCAATAGACACTTGAAAAATTCTAACAGCGTTCTTTAAGGAATTAGTATACTTAAATCACGAACTGTGATCTAAAGGCAGTGTTGCTTTTAGCTATCAATTACCTCAGAAATGTGTGGTTATCTCGGTTTGGACAACTGTAAATGATTTCAGTTCCACTTTGCCTTGGGCCAAAATCATGCTAAGTTGTCCAGAGCAGATGATAAACATATATTTCTGATGTCATTATGGGCTAAACAGGATATGATTGTTTAGCAGTATGGTTTCAGTTATGATACAAAAACCAAATATCGTTTATACTCATTTCTTTTAAAACATTTCATAAAATTAGAGCTAAGACTTCATGAGATCGCTCGCTGTCCTGTGAGGTCTATTCTGTGTTTGTACCACGGGGGAGTAAGCAAAGCTCCGAGCCGCTTTCAGACATCACTAAAGGAGAACAAACAATTCTACACGTTTGACTGGAAAACACGCACTAATGCTGTCGTATTAAAAAGAGGGGACAATCTTGTAGGATTGTATATGGAATTTATTGCTGTATACTGTGGTTTCGATGTGAAGCAAAGGGACTGTCTCTAGAACAGTAATAATCGCAACGTGCAAAGGAAAGGGGAATACTCTTAAAATGCAGAACGAAATTAAGAAAAAAATTCACACTGCTCTGCCATAATACGTGATTATGTTATCAACACATTGTGATCATGACTTACTATAAAAAACTTCAATAATAGCAAGGAGTAGTGGCAGATCAGCCAACTGTATTGGCAGGATCACAACAAAATAAAAACTGGAATAGCGCCTCTGTCTCCCTTCATAACAGTTAGTGTTTTGCCCTCCTAAGACAGCAGTAAAACACCACTGAAACGCCGCTCCTCAGAGTAAGAACAGTTATAGATGGAATAAACTATTCCACTTCGTAGATGTGATTGAACTGCGCCTGTGAGGGAGAGCTCTCTGCATCGCAGAAGTTGTCTTCATAACAGGTGACAGTGACTTGGGAATAAAATCTGATGATGATCTCCCAAACACCCAGTTTTTATTGTACAGGGTAGGCTCCGGAGTCACCACAGCTGGCGGTGCGCGGGAATTCGATTTCCCTTCTATTGCCTCTTGTATGACAGAATCCACGAGAAATAACACCTTGCAAGTGCTTTGCAATTTTGCTTTCCTCTCTCTTAAAAATCATTTAGAGGGGAGAGTTGGGATTCCTGTGGGATACGGCTGTGGGGAAAAGGTGCATACTCCTTGAAAATCGTGGCATTTTTCCTTATTTTGCAGGTTGGGTAGAGGTGCAGGTTTGGGTGTTTGTGTCCTTACGTTGCTACTCTCAACCTCTCAGGTGACCCATTCGCAGTGAAAGCAGCTGCAGGTTCCACTGTGATTTTGTGAATGGTAACGGGAGTTCTGCTAAATTTTCATATCATATTTTCATATTTCATGTCAAATTTACCATGTCTTGTTATTAAAATCAGGCATAGCTATGTCAATACTTCAGTCAACATCATTGCAAAGAGGACTCCTGTCTCATTCTTTAAATATAATTTTTTTTATCATTTGTTTTAATTTCCACCTCCCCTACCAGGAAAACGTCTTCCCGTCAGAAATCTGAATTGACATACAAAGGAATGTGTAGAGCATCACGCTGTGAATGCTCTGTTTCACTTTTCTTCCCCCGGGATTAAGAGAAACACCATTCATCTGTCACTCTGACTGCTAATTTAGGAATAGATTTCCAACACTCAGATGTTATATGGCAATAACTCAGTTGCAGTAGCTGCCGTAATGCTTTCATAGTACATTGCAAATTTGAATAAACAGTGGAGGGAAATTAACTTCCCTAGAAGAATACACCACCTTAAAAAACAGGCTGGATGCCAGCAAAATGGTAAAATGCAGTTACAGCCCTACAGAAAGGGATTGGCAGAAGCTTGTGGTTCTTTACAGTGTACTGCCCTATGAATTACGTTAGGTATTTAAAAACTGCAGATACATATTATTCTGGGAAATTTATTGGGGATGTGATTTTTCCTGTGCTGTGAATTAGTACACTTTTGTACAAAGCTCACAGAAATGCAATAGACCCGGTGCAAAACACCGTAGATGATTGCAATAAAGTGTAAGTGTGTTGGGAATATACCCTTTGCTCACATGAGGTTAAATCACTCCCATTTAATTTTTGTTTGTGTTCAGACACAATTAATTTGTGTCTGTCAAACACATCTAAACACACCTACATTCTCCTTGGGATATGAGGAACCATGTTCTTATGTTTCAACATAAGAAGGACATGGACCTGTTGGAGCAGGTCCAGAGGAGGCCAAGAAGATGATCAGAGGGCTGGAGCACCTCTGCTGTGAGGACAGGCTGAGAGAGTTGGGGTTGGTCAGTTGGGGAGAAGAGAAGGCTCTGGAGAGACCTCATGGCAGCTTTCCAGTATCTGAAGGGCGCCTACAAGAAAGCTGGAGAAGGACTTTTTACTGGGGCATGTGGTGATAGAACGAGGGGGCATGGCTTCAAACTGGAAGAAGGAGATTTAGAGTAGGTATTAGGAAGAAGCGTTTCACTCTGAGGGTGGTGAGGCACTGGCCCAGGTTGCCCAGAGAAGCTAAGGCTGCCCCATCCCTGGAGGTGTTCAAGGCCAGGTTGGACGGGGCTTGGAGCAACCTGGGCTGGTGGGAGGTGTCCCTGCCCATGGCAGGGGGGTTGGAACTAGATGATCTTCAAGGTCCCTTCCAACCTAAACCATTCTATGATTCTGGAAGTTCAATCTTCAATCATAGAAATAAGGCAGAGTTGGTATATAGTAGTAAATTAGAGAGTGACCAAGAAGATTCCTTCCTACTGGAATATGATCATCAACTCTTGAGTGTACACACTTTGTCCTGAGCCAGGTAGTGTTGTCCCAAACAATTCCTGGGCATGGTTTGGGAGGCAGCCTGGTCCAGGAGCTCTCTCCGTCGCATGGTTTGGATGTGGCCGCTCTCTTTGGGAGGCTTGGAGAGCGGGAGCGTGGACACAGGTTGCTCCATGCTGATGCCCTTGGATATAGGGCATAGACCTGGCATCTTTTAGTCGAGACAGCTAAAATTTGGTGGGATAATTCAGAAAAACAAACTGTGAGCTCTTCTGTTCAGGGAGGATCCGAAAGATGGTGTTGAAGTACTCAAATTCATGGTACTAATTTGGAAAAGATGTACAAATTAAATAAGCAGGAAATGATTTAGAAAGAGCTCGGAGGCCTTTTAGTACTACTGTGCTCATTTCACTGGCGAAAATTACACCAGCGTAAGTGCTGTGTGGGGTCATTACTCTTTAGGGAGTATCTGTTCATGCAGGGTGTATCCATAACGAACTAGAATTTGATTTGAAGTCCATATGGAAAGCTTAGTGCTGTCGTACAGACAACACATACTCAATGGAAACTGCATGCTGGAGGACAAACGAAGAAGTTTTATGTTACTAAGCGTCAGGGCATTGTTCCTCACAGCATAGCTTTTTTTGCTGTATAATTTTTATGATAAACTTATTTTGCTTCAGAAAGGATAATTTTTAACTTTCTCACTGATTTTGGATTCTTGTCAACAGAAGCTGTATTTCGGGACAGAATCTTTGCATTTAGTTGAGCGGTGACTTCTGTTATCTCACAATATTGTGCCCAAATCTAATAATGTACTAATTTTTAGAACCGCAGTTTGTAAGCGCTAACCCTTCTCCAATTTTAACAGCTACACCCTATGAAAGAATACATCTTGGGGTGAGATGTGGCTACAGATGAAAATGTTTAAATTTGTTTGGGATTTTTGCATGGGAGCTAAGTGTCTCATCTCCTGCTGTAATTACTGCAGACCCAGGCAGTATAAATAGTGGAGTTTAGGGAGCTACGCAGCTATCGAATGTTTGTATCTTCTTTACAGTGAGCGACACAGCTCTGTAGGCTCCTCTGGGTGTATTTATCTTGCAGGGAATTTCTCTGTGTTGTCAGTGACCGTTCTGCTTCTCTCCTGGCCATACGTAGGGAGTGGAGGCTGAAAGACTGAGATTAAAAAGTGGAGAAGGCTTGAGTTTGGGGGAGCTGGTGAAGGGATGGGGTATATATGCCTACAAGTACCTGTGGCCGCTCAGGTTCACTTGAGAACAGGAGTGTAATCCCTGTTGGATTTGTGTGCTGTCTTTAAAAAACACTCTCGCGGATCTGTCATCCATTTGTCTTCTGCTGGTCCACATACAGAATTGCAGCTTTCTAATATTACATCATTTACACCGGGAAATCAAGTTATAGACTTAAATTTTAAGACACCAAGCTTTGAAAAAAAGGTGTAGAAAATAAAGTTCCAACATTGTCAAATACGGGCAAAGGGATCCCAGATATGACACAGAAGGAAAAGCCATAGCATTAAAAACCTTCTGTCTTATCATACATCCTTGTATGGACTAAATAAATGCAACTTTAAGTGTTAACCAGTATGCTCCTCAACCGTGTGTCCAGGCCAAATAAGGGGAAGTATTCTTGAATTTGAAAAGGGACTTGTAATGACTGAGTAAGGTACTCAAATAGGAGTGGGAAAGTTTCTGCCCAAGGACACTAGATTCCTGGGACAGCGATGAAAAAAACCCAGGATCTCCTTCTCCCACCCCCTTAAGCTGCTATGAGAGCTCAGTGCATCACTACCACAAGTTGGGCTGAATTTCACTTAACTGTACCTAAAAGTTTAAATATCCCAGTAACTTAGGCCAGCTTCTGTACTCAGACATGAGAGAGAACCAGTCCAGGGGGAAGTTCATGTCTTAGATCAGAGAGAAAAATGCTCTTTCTTTCTTTTTTTTTTTTTTTTTTTCTTTTCCAAAACCAAATATTTAAGACACGTTTGAGTGGAATTCATCAGATATTCGGAAAAGTACTTCTGGTGCCTCCAGGGTGGTTTTTTTTGGAGACTGAAGTTCTGTGTGTGCAGTGAAACCTTGACGATAGGAAAAAAAAGTGTCGTGATGATCTCTAATAGACCATAAGGTCAACACCAGCTCCCTATATACTGTCTACCTCTTTTGATACGTGTAGATGCAAAGATTAAAAAGAACATAGACGGAACATCAATCAAGGAAAAAAACCTTTATTCTCTAGGCGACGTTTTTTCAATATTGCAAAACGTACCTTACCAAAGTTAGGGATCCAAATATAGAGGAAATTAATTTCACTGCATCACTCCAGTGTTTCCAGATGAGTGCAAAGACAGCGCAACTAGTAGCGTCTCAACTGTAAATTAGCTGTCTGGGCATCAAAGCGTTTGGAACCATTATTGGGTATGAAAATAAGCCTGCTGGTATTAATGGTTTCTCTAATTACACATTGCTTGGGAATGTTTGGGATATTGGGAAAACACTATTTCTCTTGGGTAATGGTTGAATTGGTTAAAAGTAAACAGAAAATAAACAGAAACAGTTTTTCATTAGTTTCTATACGTCTGTAAATATTGTGTCATTCTTGTCGGAATGGGAAAAGCTATCAAGTGGAACAGATTTCTTGTTATAGCCAGTAACACAGACTTTTTACGCTGCTACAATTCTACGATTATTAGGGTTTTCTCACATTGGGGTTGATTGCTATGGTTACATAAAGTGTGCTGTTTGTCTGGGTCCTCAGTCCTGGTAAAATATTGTTGGTTTTAGAGAATTTTAGTGGATGTTGCTCATACTGCAAATTTTGGCGGTTTTGCTGGGAGGACAGGGTGTTATTTTCTTTCCCGTCTTTTAGTTCTTTGAGCATTTTTTTTTGCCACTGTTTGTTTTTTCCGAGGAAGAGCAAGATCCTAGGCTGTTGTATTTTGTATTTTTGACACCCAAATGACTGTTTTTTAACTTAGCTTTGGGAAGGAAACTTTATATACATATTATTTATATCTATAATTAAATGTAGACACACATACATGTAAACAGTATTTTCATGGATCATTTGATTAGGAGCCAACTGTATGACTAAAGAAACATTCTTCTTCTAAATGTATTTTAATACTGTGTTTATTTGTGATCTTGTGTTTAACATGTTTGTTGCTTTGATGTACTAGGCACCACCTATTGGTACTCACAAGACAGTTATTGTTTCATAGAATCATAGAACAGAATCATAGAATGGTTTAGGTTGGAAAGGATCTTGAAGATCATCGAGTTCCAACCCCCCTGCCATAGGCAGGGACACCTCCCAATAGACCAGGTTGCCCAAGACCACGTCCAGCCTGGCCTTGAACACCTCCAGGGATGGGGCCTCAACAACCTCTCTGGGCAGCCTGGGCCAGTGCCTCACCACCCTCACAGTGAAAAACTTCTTCCTAATGTTCAATCTGAACCTGCCCTCTTCCAGTTTAAAGCCATTCCCCCTTGTCCTATCACTACATGCCCAAGTAAAAAGTCCTTCCCCAGCTCTCCTGTAGGCCCCCTTTAGGGACTGGAAGGCCGCAATAAGATCTCCCCAGAGCCTTCTCTTCTCCAGGCTGAACAGCCCCAACTCTCTCAGCCTCTCCTCATAGGAGAGGTGCTCCAGCCCTCGGATCATCCTCGTGGCTCTCCTCTAGACACACTCCAGCAGGTCCATGTCCTTCTTCTGTTGGGGACTCCAGAGCTGGAGTGCTCCAGGTGGGGTCACATGAGAGTGGAGTAGAGGGGCAGAATCCCCTCCTTTGACCTGCTGGCCACACTTCTTTTGTTGCAGCCCAGGATATGGTTGGCCTTCTGGGCTGCAATCGCACATTGCTGTCTCAGGTTGACCTTCTTATCAATCAGCACACCCAGGTCCTTCTCCTCAGGGCTGCTCTCCAGCCATTCCCCGCCCAGCCTGTATTTGTGCTTGGGATTGCCCCGACCCAGATGTAAGACCTTGCGCTTGGCCTTGTTGAACTGCACGAGGTTGGCTTGGGCCCACCTCTCCAGCCTGTCCATGTCCCTCTGGATGGCATCCTTCCCCTCTAGTGTGTCTACCTCGCCAAACAGCTTGGTATCATTGGCAAACTTGCTGAGGGTGCACTCGACCCCACTGTCCATGTCGCTGACAAAGATGTTGAACAGTACAGGCCCCAGTACCGATCCCTGAGGAATGCCACTCGTCACTGCTCTCCACTTGGACATCGAGCCGTTGACCGCAACTCTTCGAGTGTGACTGTCCAGCCAGTTCTTTATCCACCGAGTGGTCCATTTGTCAAATCCATGTCTCTTCAATTTAGAGACCAGGATATTGTGTGGGAGAGTGTCAAGCACTTTGCACAAGTCCAAGTAGATGACATCAGTTGATCTTTCAATATCCACTGCTGCTCTAACCCCTTCATAGAAGGCCACCAAATTTGTCAGGCATGACTTGCCCTTGGTGAAGCCGTGCTGGCTGTCACCAATCACCTCCTTGTTTTCTATGTGCCTCAGCAGAGTTTCCAGGAGGATCTGCTGCATGATCTTGCCAGGCACAGAGGTGAGACTGACTGGTCTGTAGTTCCCTGGGTCTTCCTTGTTTCCCTTTTTGAAAATCAGGGTTATGTTTCCCCTTTTCCAGTCGGCAGGAACCTCACCACACCTCCACGACTTCTCAAATATGATGGCTAGTGGCTTAGCGACTTCATCTGCCAGTTCCCCCAGGATCCGCGGATGTATCTCATCGGGTCCCATGGACTTGTGCACCTTCAGGTTCCTCGGGTGGTCTCACACTTGATCTTCACTTACAGTGTGCAGTTCTCCATTTTCCCTATCCTCGCCTTCGCATTCTGTGTCCTGGGCAGTGCAGCTGCGGTCCTTGCCAGTGAAGACTGAGGCAAAAAAGTCATTGCGTACCTCAGCTCTGTCTTTGTCCCGGGTAACCAGTTCTTGTGTTTCCTTCCAGAGAGGCGCCACATTTTCCCTAGTCTTTCTTTTCTCGCTGACATACTTAAAGAAGGATTTTTTGTTTATTTTGATGTCCCTGGCCAGATTTAGTTCTATCTGGGCTTTAGCTTGTCTAACACGATCCCTGGGTGCTTGAACGATTCCTCTGTATACTTCCCAGGCTACCCACTCCTGTTTCCACTCCCTATAGGCCTCCTTTTTCCTTTTGGTCATGTCCAGGAGCTCCTTGTTCATCCATGCAGGCCTCCTGGCTTTTCTGCCTGCCTTCCTCTTTGTAGGGATGCATTGCTCCTGAGCTTGGAGGAGGTGGTCCTTAAATATTAACTAACTTTCTTGGACCCCCCTTCCCTCCAGCGCTTCATCCCATGGCACCGCACCAAGCAGATTCTTCAAGAGGCCAAAGTCAGCTCTCCCAAAGTTAAGGGTGGTCAGCCTGCTGCGCACCTTCCTCGCTGCCTCAAGGATCTCAAACTCATCCATTTCATGGTCACTACAGCCCAGGCTACCCTTGAGTTTGACACTGTCTACCAGCCCGTCCTTGTTGGTAAGAACAAGGTCCAGCATAGCTCCTTTCCTCGTTGGCTCCTCAACCACTTGGAGAAGGAAGTTGTCCTCAATGCAATCCAAGAACCTCCTGGATTGCCTATGCCTGGCTGTGTTACCCTTCCAACTGATGAAGTGTGTGCTCCTGAATTTCTCTCTCCTTCCAATGAAGGAACTTTCTGTGAAAGAAAATAAGATCTTCTAACAAATGAAGACAATAGAGGAAGGTTGGCATGAAATAGAAGGGGGTTGATGGTGTTCTTCTATTTCAACTACTGCAGAAGAGAGGGTGCTGAAGTTTAACAGGCAAGGTCCTGAATTTAACACATAGGTGAGAACATTCACAAATCAGTATTAAGGAAATAATTTTTTCCTGCTTCATCCATGGGAGGCTGATGCATGCCTCTCAACCTAAGGCAGCGCCAACTTAATTTATCTGCAGGTTCATTTATCTGCTATGTCTAGATATGACAAGTATGGCAGAGAAACCCCTTTTTTCCTATCCTTACTCTGTGTATTCACTAAGGGAATAACAATGCCTTTCTCAGTATTAGACTCCAGCCAGGAACCAAAACCTACTTTTAATCAGGCTCACGGGTCAGCCCTGCAAATACCTTCTACAAAATTACTAAGAATCTCTTTCTTTTAAATTACCATTTTCCCTCTGATAGCAGAGTGAGCAAGCTGTGTGTCACCAGAGCCTCTCCATCCACACTTTGTAGCACACAGACAATATAGAGGAGCACTGCAAGTCATTTTCAGGCTGTGCTCCAGCTAAATATAACCCAAATGAGCTCAGATCTATTGAATTGCACAGTGTAATGGGGGAAAAAAAATCTATTGAATACAAAGATGTTGCATTTGGTTAAGGAAGTGCTTGAGCTACGGATCACCGGGTGCTGTATGACTATTCAGGAAAATAATTATTATGAGCTTGTCTTGTACTTACACTATCCCTAAGCCTTCACAGCTAATGTACTGTTGGAGCCAGGGCGAAATGGGGATTTGTTCTGTTCCTCCTTACGTATATTTGATCTTTGCTTTGTTCCTTTTGTTCTTCGTTTGGGTTTTTGTTTTTCCTTTTTCCTTCTGACCACCAGATTAGCCAAGACTAGTGCAATTTTTCTCCTCAGAAGTAAAGAGGTCATTTTGCTAGCTTCTGCTCTATATTGCCCATGGTGGTTGGTTGAATTCAGACAGGATTTTGTGAACATTTGTCACAGGCACTTAAGCAAAAAATCGAGAATCATAGAATCATAGAATGGTTTAGGTTGGAAAGGACCTTGAAGATCATCGAGTTCCAACCGCCCTGCCATGGGCAGAATCACTTCATTCACTCAATAGTCACTATCTATGTACCACTATCCTTCTCTGAGTAAGTCCCAGTCTAAAAGCTAGCACGTCACAAGTTTTGATTACATATTACCCAGTTGCGAAGTACAAGTGTTGTCATCTTTCATTCCCATTTGCAAAGCCGCCAGGGCCCGAGCCTTCCCACCTGCGTTCACACTAGAGTTCAGATGTCGTTAGGAGAGCCAAATGGTCTGTTGCCTAAGGTGAAGGTCGTTAAGATAATCTAATAGTAAAGACATTGCTTCTTATTGAATAAGACTTATATTAGAAATCCCAACATATTTGGTTTCAAAGCTCATTCTGATAGGACTACACTTGTAACCTGACATTTAGACCATCCCTAAAATAGGATCCTGTGGCAGATTTGTAGAGGAGTTATCGTTTTAGTACTGAGAGTTAGAATGGGAACACATGTGCGATGAAGAATACAAAGTATGCATGGTAATGTGATTTTAGTTTTATCAGCTTTCCATATAAATTAACGTGAAAGGAATTAAAATGAGCAGAGGACATCGCCTCTTAACCAGGGTAGTTGCCTCCCTTTGTACTGCATTTTCTGGAAGCATTTCTTTCTCTTTATGCGTTTCTGAGTTTAAACTCAGAAACGATTAGCTGTTGGATCTTACAAGCCAAATAAAAGCAGTAATTCATAACATGGCAAATAAATACTGAATCATGATACCAGGGCAGTCAAATCTCTGCAAAGCAGGCCTGCCGTTCAGAAGGACCTTGTTGATAGACCGGAGAAATGGGCTGATGGGAACCTCGTGAGGTTCAACAAAAGCCAATGTGGGGTGCAGTAACCCCATGCAACGGTACAGCTTGTGGGCCAACCGCATACTGGGCTGTGTTAGCAAGGGGTTAGCCAACGGGTCAGGGGAAATAATGCTTCCCCGTTATTTGGCACTTGTGAGACCACATCTGGAATCTGTGTCCAGTTTTGTGCTCCCAAGTGCAAGAAGGGCTTTGACATACTGAAGTGAGTCTGGCAGAGGGTCGTCAAGAAGTTTAGGGCGCTGGAGCACCTGACATATAACGAAAGTCTGGAAGACCGGAGCTTGTTCAGCCTGAAAAAGAGGAGGCTAAAGGGAAATTTTATTGCTGTCTACAACTAAGTAATAGCAGGATATGGAGGAGTTGGAGCCAGACACAGCTTTGATGTGCATGGTGATAGGCCGTGAGGTAAAGGACAGCATTTGGACTGATACATAATTGGGGAAAAACATTCTGATCAAAGATTGAAACTGGTTGGCCAGAGAGCTTGAGGAAGTCTCCAAGTTTGGAGATATTCCAAACCTGACTGCTCCAGGTCCTGAGCCACTTGGTCTAACTGGACCTCTTTTGAGCAGAGAGTTAAACTAGAGACCTCTGGAAAGGTCCCAAGCTCTTTCTGGTGTAAATTATTCTACAATTCTATGATTTTGTCCTGAAGTTTCCAATTTCAAATCTTAAAATGGCAGGTGGGGTAGAAATAGAAGAGCTTTTATAAAACACATAGAAGATAAACCATCTCAAATTTCTAAAAACTGTTTAAAAATCTAGGTAGCGTATAATTGGACTTTCCAGCTTCTGCACTTTCTGTAATCTATAACTGCTGGTATTTCCTGGAATAGACGTTTTATGTATACAAGGAACAGGGTTTTCTGTCTTTCATTTTGTCCCAGTCGTTGTGGTTTATTTTATCTATACAGTTGCTTGCTGTATTCTTCCGTAAGAATACGATCTGGCTGCTGTGCAAAATTGCACTCAGTGATAGCTTCACACATGTGTCACGGCTATGGAATCAGAAGCAGTAAGATTTAAGCATCTTAAGTGTCTGTTGAAATGGTGAAGTAATGTAATTAAGCTCTACACGTTGCAAAACGTGAGATACATCCTTCCCCAATCCACTAAAAACGGACCCACAACGGTCCTAACAGAACAGCATGGGTAATGAACTGGCATAATTATTAACTCTGCACAAGGCGGCATGTTTCCGTTTGTATAACACAGTTGCATGTTTTGCCCCTCAAGCTTTAAATTTTCTCTCCTCTCTTTTCTTCCATGTTGCTCCACCATCTTTGATTAAAATTGAGGATAACTAGACAGTCGTACACTTTCCTTAAATGAATCAGAAAAGGTTATTTTAATGTGGGTACTCGAGAAAAACAGTAACCGTTCTCATTTTCAGATAGCTACCTAACATAAAGTACTCATGGAGAGAAGATGCAGAGTTTAATCTTACAGATATTCTTGAGATCAGCGTTTGACTTTTTAATAATCTGGGGTTCACATTTAGCTGACTTTAACTTGGCAAAAATTAGGTGTTGCAGCCACTTTGGCTTGACAAAGTACATCCACAACTGGACCCGTAATCTCATGGAAGACAAGACCATAACACTATCACTAGGAAAAATACTGGTTTTGCATAGAGAATAAATTTTAGAAACAGATTTATGTGAATTCAGTATAATCTTTATCAAGTGGGGGGCACAGGTTTTTGAGCAAAAATATATTCTCCTCAGTTGAATGAGAGTTGGGAGTTGGACTAGATGATCTCTAGAGGTCCCTTCCAACTCTGAAAATTCTGTGATTCTGTGAATGTGTGGATTTACGGCTTGAGATGTAGCTCTTTTCTTTTTTGCCTGCAGGTAGAGCAGGCTTTTAGAATTTCTTTGGCACGTTGGTATCTGCGTACCATACACTAGAGGCTTAAGTTGATTCTATTTCTGTTTTGTGAAAGAAATTTCATTAAAAGCAAGGGCAGGAAAGCAATGTAAAGTGGTAATATCAGAAATACATTAAGAAGCGTATATTTTACTCTCAAATAATTCTTAAACATTTTTTCCGGGTTCTTCTTTTGAGTGGCACATGTAAGGAACAAAAATACGGCCTCCTTGGTAGCAGTGTTAAGTGCTGCTGAAACTTTGCCTCTGGAACTTCGGAAGCAATCGTTAAATTTGGTTTTCCATTTGATCAAACGAAAGAAGGACGGGTAGTGTCTGTCAGAGGGCTGGATTTTATTTCCCAAGGCTAACAGCCATTTCCAGGACTTTGTCAGACCTACTAAGAGTTTTTTCTACCATTGTCAGATGGTATTATTTAAAATCAGTTCATCCACTTGTGTGGGATTCATATCCTATATCATGCAGTGACTCTGACAAGAAGATGCTTTTACTAGGAGTGTTATTCAAAGCACTGTTGATTTTCTCAGGCTGCAGACATCTGCACAAAAAGCTTGTAGAACATAGAGCATCTGGTATCGGGTCCTAGCTCCTTACACAGACCATATCAAACAGCTTAGAAACGGAACACATACTCGACATCCGCTTGGAAATAATTTTTTTTTACGTTTATTGTAGATGTATTAGCTGTCAGCTCATATCATCAGCTAATTATTTTATATCTGAAAATTGTAATAGCATCCTCAGATGTACTAAACTCAGGCAGATTTCCAGCTACTAATCGCACCCTTCTTAAAATGGGAATTAACTCTTGATGTACCCTAAGGATGGAAACCTGATTTCGAGTTCCAGTGTTGAAAGAAATGTATTAGTAAGATGACTGCGGTGCCTGCTAACCTTGTTGGTCGATACTGTATTTTAAAGAATCAGAGAAAAATGCTGCAGAGACAGCGATGTCTTTGAGAAATGCTAGGTCTGACTCTAAAAATATCAGAAAAGCTCAGAAACCCCAAGGAAGCCAGGCAACCACCAATGAAGAGTAAATTTTTTCCAACAGCCTCTATGATGGCATAAGAACCTGCAGCAATTTCTAACAGTGCTCAAAGAATTGATGCCAAAGTGTGGCAGTTAGTGTTGCTACACTATGAGCACCTTTAATGCTCGACAGACTACAACCTTCAAAGCTGTGCTTCAAAATCTCGTTCTTAAAGGTCTTGTTCTTTTCATCCCAATTATGTTATATTATTGAATAGAATATTTTGAACTGAAGAAATTTTTCCATTATTCTGTGAGTAGGGCTGTGTGATTTTTTAATTCCTCTTTTATTTCATAGATCTTTGATTCACCTTGCCACCTCTCTACCTCCCAAAAAGCCCCAAACCTTTCCACTTCAGTCAGTCTGCACCTCCAAGAAAATCTAAATAGAGTGAGAGAAATCCTTAGAAATGTGAACAGGTTTTGACATTTCCAAAATTAAATTATTTTCATTTTCAGGTTAAATTTGCAAAGCTGTCAGTGCCCAGCCGTAAGAATATCTACCTGAACTATGGCATATATTCAATATCTTTTTAACTCATTTTGAACGGGAGGAATTAGAGCCATGGCTTCCTTTTCGGGAGATTATCCTGGTAGTGGGATTCTGGGATATCTTTTGCTAAGCTCTTGAATTCAAAGCTTTCTACCTTTTAAAAATCATTTGACCAACTGTAGAATAAAAGTAGAATTTAAAAAGAAAAATCTATATTTTAAAAATATTATCTGTTTTCCTCTTTTTGTAAGTGACTGAAAATTTTGCATGTTGAATTGGAGGGTGCTAACATCTTTGGAAGGAAATGTTTTCATAGCAAGTAATTTTAAGAGTGTGCGCAGGGAATAGTCTCTTGTTAAATTTATTTCTATAACAGGCTGGACGATTGAATACTGTGTTCAAAAGTTATCACTAATGCAGCATTACAATTTGCCTATCAGGCACTGCAAATAAAGAAGATTGAAAGTCAAATTCCCCACACTCACCCTTTTTGCTTATGTCTTACAGACTGAATACTCTTTATATTGCTTTTAATTGCTGATTTGAAATAAACAATAGCTTCTCTCTTACGATGGGACACAGAGGAGCTGTCCGGATTTAAGAGAACTGAAAATCTGAGCAGTTAGTTCAATAGTTCATAATTAAATTTACAAATAAGGTTATGCTTAAATGAATTATTCTCAAGTGATCTCAAAATGATACATTTCTGCAATGTACAATTTTAATACAGTGTTGATTAAGTTATTATAGTATTATTATGGCAATTTAGAAGCTTTTCAAAATATTTTCTAATTATGCATATCTCTCCAAGTGAGCTAAAATCAAGCAAAGCTTTTTCTTAAAATAAATGGTTTAAAATACTCTTAGTAATTCAGAATATTGTACCTCAAACTTTGCAATCATTTATGATTCTGATACACTGGTAAATTTGATTTTTGTGGGTATGTGCGGCTAATCTTGATTTAGATTTATACTCAAAAAGGAAAGTCCAATACTTGCATACTTAGACAGTGCATCGAAATACTTTTGGAACTAGTACCGGTGTCCAGTATCCAGCTCAATTTATGAATTAGTGCCACATTATTAAAGATAGTTGAGAATTTCAGAGGCCATTGACATACAACATTAGATACTTTCTGAGCGATATAAAGGTCTTTCTTCACTGAATTATGTCTTGTTGCAAACTACGGGAGTTTTAAAACAATTGCATGCGTATAGTATCCAACAGTAGAAGAGTGCTGTAGGATTTAGCTGAGATAGTGTTAACATTAGCTCATTACATCAATATTTGTAAGATTCAGATTCTCGAGGGTTGTTTCTTTGGAAAGCTGCGTATATTCATTATCAGTTTAAACCATCAGCATAAGAACTGCCTTTGCCTTGGAAATATAAATAAAGACTTGTCAGGGGAAGATGAAGACTCTCTACCACTTTACGAGTGAAGGGAATGTGTAACAAAGGCTGTAGAAGTCTGACATTTCAGCTGAACGTATTACTTCCATGGCATGTCCTATACTAAAAAACTTAAAAATATTTCACAAAAAATGTTTCTTCTAATGTGTTGTTCTAAATTCTATATTACTTAAGCAAATATTTAAATATTATATTAGCTTTTCTGCATACTTGACATGAATATAATTCTACCTTCCTGCCAAGTATGTCAAAACCCAAATTCACTTTCATTTGCCAGGGTAAATGTTTATTTTGTTTTCCCACATAATGTGCTCTTTAAAGTGTCACCAGGATACCAAATCTGATTGCTTTTTAATAGAGACACAGTGGGGTTTTTTTGCTTTCATTAGGAAACAGGATAAACTATCAGTAAAGCTTATGGTAACAAATCCATATACAGTAGATGTTCTTTGCTTTCCTTCCCCTCATCTTGAGATTTGGGAAAAAAAAAAAAAAAAATCCCATCCAAACTATTGTAATGGTACCTCATTTTTTATAAATGCATGATGGGTCTATAGTAGTCACGGGTGTTGGGGGAGCAATCAGTATTGCATAGCGGGAGACCAGGATACGTAGGACGTGTTTCTTCTGTCAAAGGCAATGTAAGCTATGATGGCTCGATGAGGCTCCCCAAAATATCTTTGTTATTTGTTTTGCAATGAAATGGCTGCGATTATTTAAGATATAATTCATTGGAAGGTGGCTGTTAAGAAACTGTGGTTTCACTAGCACAGAACATCGACATTTCAGATACTAAAAGCTGCCAGAGGATGTTTGCGTAGTTTCTCACAAGTCAAGAAGTTTCACTTTGACTTTCAGCCTTGAAAGTCTTGAAGTATTCCTCTGATCTCAACCAAAGTAGCAAAATCTGGCAAATTTTGTTCACAAATTAAAATTTTGAATTTTCTGCTTTTAAATGATATGTCAGTAAAGTTTCATCTAGAAGTTTCGGTTCTACTTCTTATGCAAAATGAAATGTAACTGGTTTAAGTATTATTGTGAAAGTTTTATGCAATTCAAAAATACATTTTTTGAGATTTTCCTTTTTTTTTTTTTCCCCCCCCAGAGAAGGGAATGGGGATATTTAATAAGAGGACTCCTGTAGTGGCTTTGGATAGTGGTGATTGTTTTGAATTAATGATAGTATTTGTTTCTTTAGTTTTATGTAAACGTTTAATAATTTTGTGGAATATTTATCAATATGTATAGTGTAAGGGACTAACTATATAGATTGTTCCAAATTAGCCAAATTAGCTGATGGTTCAAATTAACTTAATTCCAAATGCTAAATCATGCGGAATTTTCAAGGTTTTCTTTTCCTCTCTAATATGAGAAAGAGAAAAGAGAAAGAGGAAAAAAAGGAGAAGCATTTTCTGATTAAACAAACTGCCTTTGGGAAAATAATCTTTTTATTATTCTATTTCTGATGTATATAGTGATGATAATGCTCACAAGGCTACTATGAAGATAAATTTACTCATATTTAAAGAAATTAAGAAACAGTAAGAATAGCAGCATAGAAATTTTTTCATAGTTAAATAAATAGCAAGTGTCACACATTTGACTAAAGAAGTATTCACTCTCTGCCAAATTCTGTTCTCAGCGTCATGAATGAAGTCCTAATGAAAAGAAATATCCTAATGCTTTTGTTCAAAGCCTTTCAGTTCAGCCAGTGATTTTTAGGGTCTCATTACTCTTCATACCTGGGCACACTGTGCAGTTTTGATTTTGCCTTTTTCTTCCCCAGCCTGCACCAGCTGGGTACAGGCAGCGAGCGCGTGTCACGACATCACCGCGCACAAACTTTGCATTGGTTTAGCACTGGTTCAAATGACCACATAAGCTTTGCAATGATTATGAAACAAGCCATAGAATGTGATTAATTCAGCCTTCGTTTGCACTTGGTCATGCTCAGATGGCAAATTAGTAGCTGAACCTGAGTAGGAGTTTTGACTACTGAAAAAGTTGTCTTCTTCCCCAACGTAAGAAGGACGTGGACCTGCTGGAGCATGTCCAGGGGAGAGCCATGAGGATGATCCGAGGGCTGGAGCACCTCTCCTGTGAGGAGAGGCTGAGAGAGTTGGGGCTGTTCAGCCTGGAGAAGAGAAGGCTCTGGGGAGATCTTCTTGCAGCCTTCCAGTCCCTAAAGGGGGCCTACAGGAGAGCCGGGGAAGGACTTTTTACTTGGGCATGTAGTGATAGGACGAGGGGGAATGGCTTTAAACTGGAAGAGGGCAGGTTCTGATTGAACATTAGGAAGAAGTTTTTCACTTTGAGGGTGGTGAGGCACTGTCCCAGGTTGCCCAGAGAGGTTGTTGAGGCCCCATCCCTGGAGGTGTTCAAGGCCAGGCTGGAGGTGGCCTTGGGCAACCTGGTCTAGTGGGAGGTGTCCCTGCCTATGGCAGAGGGTTTGGAACTCGATGATCTTCAAGGTCCTTTCCAACCCAAACCATTCTGTGATTCTGTGATTCTGGTCGGGAAGCCTGGGCTGTTCAAGGGCAGCAGGCAGCCAAAGTCAGCCTGTGAAGTTGAGAGAGACATCTCTCGTATCAATTATTTTGATCTTACAGAGAAATGTACTCTCTCTTTACGAAAACACATGCAGATTATATGTAATGCAAACTAGTCACTGTTTTTCTGAGGGAAGCATTTCCTTTTTAACTCAATGTCTGACTCACTTATTCCCTGAATTTCGTGATGTGATTTTTATCTGGAGTTCCACGTTTTGCAATTATCAAATTAGAAAGGCTATTCCAAAAGAATAAAAACCGAACCAGAGAATTAGACTGAGTGGCGTAGGTGCCAGAAGTCAAATGTGAAATGTCTACATGCACGCTTCTTGTGTTAGGGAAACAAGAATACATTTTTGAATACTCTTCTGTAGTCTTCTCTGTTTACAGGGGACAGAAAAAATTTTCTAAGAGAAAAAGTTAATTCAAGTAACTGTGCACTCTCCAGTCACATGCCAAGGAGATCACATCTATGTACATGTAGTAATATGTATTTTAATTTTATTTATTTTTAATTAATTAATTTTAGTGCTTATAGACATTCATGCATATAATTCTTAGACAAATTCATCATAAAAGTTGCCAGATTTGGATTTGTCACGGAAAATGGCTGAGCTAAATTGTTCTACTCATTTTTGTAGTTAATAAGGTGCGTGAATTAGTGAGTTAGTGGCCTTCCTTTCAAAAACCTGATCAGTGTCTCGTGCTAGGTGCATCCCGTAGTTCATAGTCTCCCGGTTTGCGTTAACAACTTGTCTGCATGGCTAAAGGGTGGAGTTCTCAGCTGGAAACCAGGCATCTATTTCTGTCAGTCATCTGCATTCCCGTGTCTACAAGGAGAAGGGCACACCCCGAGGTGACACATTCTCTTACACACCTGCCATAGGTGTCATCAGCCTATAGAAGTGCCTCTCCTTTCCCATTAATTATAGAGGTGATTGGTTTACCCTAAAGCACCCAACGTTGTATGAGGTGAGTCCTAGCCCGAGACGCGATGCTGTAAGGACTTCATGAAAGAACTCAGCCGGCTTAGCAGTAGCCAGAGTTCTCCTCTCCAGACCCATACCGCCCTATTTGCATTCCAAAGTACCTTTATGTATAGAGTCTAAGTTGGATTTCTAATGTGTGTTTGGGAGCATATAGAGAAAAGGCTGTTTTAGAATCTGCGTCCCAGTTCAAGAATCTGTTCTTCTGCTTTCCTTTGACAAGAAGCTGATAACCATCTATAACAGCTGAAACCTTAAGTTAGGAAAGATGTTGACAGGGTGAGATCATAGAATCGTAGGATGGTTTGGGTTGGAGGGGACCTTGAAGATCATTGAGTTCCACCCCCCCTGCCATAGGCAGGGACACCTCCCACCAGCCCAGGTTGCTCAAAGCCCCATCCAGCGTGGCCTTGAACACCTCCAGGGATGGGGCAGCCACAGCTTCTCTGGGCAATTTGTTCCAGTGCCTCACCACCCTCAGATTGAAAAAAATTCTTCCTAATACCTACTCTAAATCTCCCCTCTTCCAGTTTGAAGCCATTTCCCCTCGTCCTATCATTACATGCCCTTGTAAAAAGTCTGTCCCCATCTTCCCTGTAGACCCCCTTTAGGTACTGGAAGGCCACTATAAAGTCTCCCCAAAGCCTTCTCTTCTCCAGGCTGAACAGCCCCAACTCTTCTCTTCTACAGCTCTCATCCTACAGCTATTGAAGTTAACGGAAGCATTGCTGGGGACACTGTAGAACCAGGATTTAATGTAGAAGTTATAAGACTGAATTCAGACTTATGAAGTGGATTGCTCTAATGCACACCAAATTGCTTGTGCATATAGCAAAAAAATTTGTGTCTTAAGTTTCTTATTTGTGCAAGTACATTCTGCCATTATTTTGGAAGTTGGGCTTTTTTTTAAAATAAATTTTCAAGAAACAACATAACTGAAGAAGACATTTTTAATTATAAACGTTTTTCATTCCATTCTGACTGAAAGAGCATCACCTGACAAGGATGCCTGCATGGATGTGCCTATTGCATTGCAGTACTTCACAGACTCAAAGACTGGTCAGGGTTGGAAGGGACATCTGGAGCTCCCCCAGTCCCACCCCCCGCCAGAGCAGGGGCACCCACAGCAGTGGCACAGGACACGTCCAGGTGGGTTTGGAATGTCTCCGGAGTGGTAGACTCCCCCACCTCTCTGGGCAGCTGTGCCAGCGCTCTGCCACCCTCACAGGAAAGAATTCCCTCCTCATGTTAAGATGGAACTTCCTATGGTCAAGTTTGTGTCCATTACCTCTTCACACAGAATCACAGAATTTTCAGAGTTGGAAGGGACCTCTAGAGATCATCTAGCCCCACTCCCCTGCCAAAGCAGGATTGCCCAGAGCACATCACTCAGGACTGCATCCAGGCGGGTCTTGAAAATCTCCAGAGAAGGGGACTCCACCACCTCCCTGGGCAGCCTGTGCCAGTGCTCTTGTCCTGTCACTGGACACCACTGAAAAAAAGACTCGTGAATCTCCTGCAAAGAACGGTAATTTCTTGTGAAGGACGGTGATATCCCAAAAAAACGGCAGATACTATGAGAATTGGCTATTCTAGTGGGAATTAGTATAAGACAAATCTTTTTTATTAAAGGTAAGGAAAAAGACGGAATTATAGTATTTTCAAATAAGGTAACAGGAGTAAAATTAATAAGGATTGTTGATATGACCTGAAACTTATTCAAGTTTCTTCTAGTCAAAATTTTCCTTAATCTTTTTATGCTCCTCCCTTTACTGTGGAGCTGTGGGTTATTCAGGAGGGCATTTCAGTGTCTGTCAGGAGGGCTGATTCATAAAGAATTACATATGCCTTACAGGGTAATGAATTTTATCACGGGTTGCTTACTAGCATCTACCTTGGGTTCACTTTGCTTTAAAGAACAATGCTCTTGAGGGTTCCCTCCTTCTTCATTTCTCATATAACATTAGCAAAATTTTTAAATGTATTTTAGAAGCGTATATTGATGCTGGCTGTTAACAGGACGGAGTTTTGCAATACAATTTTTTTTTAAATTAGGTTTGTTCTCTTATTTGCATGTACCCGCTCTAGCTAGTGAATGAGAGAGCTGGTCCCAAACTTACCTACTGTTCAGTTTAACCAGCTTCACTGCAGGTATTGCTTAACAAGTCCTGGCTGTAAAGTGGATAGTTCTGGACATGTTGTAGTTGGGTGAATAGATAGATTATGTCTGAAGATTGATTTTCACGGAAGCTGATTATGTCTAGGATTGATCTCCTGGTGAACTTTGAGTTGAAACAGCCCCTTTCACCTTTTGCCATTCCATTTGGGTCGGTCGGAGCAGGGCTGGATCCTCCAACCGTCTTCTACACCCAGGATGGTGAGCAAGCGTGGGAGGCATGTTGTGCAGGTACCACTCCGAGCCAGCCTCTATCCAAGACCATAAACAGTTTTTGAGCAAAAAACACTCCACGAGTTTATGGCCAAGTCCCCCCACACACACTTTGAAGTCGGGGGGACTTCAAGGAGTGTGGTTTCAGGGAGCCCAATTAGTTGTAAGGCGACTCTTTAGTTATTCAGTGCTAAATTAGCTCTTCTGGATGCAAGGGGCCGTACGTAAATTGGGTTCAAAACCAAGCAATCTGCAAATAGCAATGGGGGAAAATATTACAAGGGTGAGACGTACTTAAGGATTTTTAGAGATGACACATAATATAATAACTACAAGAAATTTGCATAGAAACCAATATATATATTAAGTAAATACACATTTCTAAGCTGTCTGTCCTTTTATTTATCCATCTGTCTCTAGTCGTAAAGCTAAAAGAAATATTTTTTAAATTACTCATAGCTTACAGTATTTTCCTTTTGCTTACAAGTGAGCCTCTATAATTATTGTATTATTGTTAAATAGAGAGCAATGGCTTTTCTTTGGCTGCAAATAACAGAAAAAATGTAAAACTCATTGTGCAAAAGGGGCTGCTTTGCTGTTCATATCTCCCAGACAGCGCAGCGATGCCTGCTTGGATGACTGCAAGCTTTACTGGTGAGATGCTAAAGCTGTTTATTTGAACCTCATCTATGAATTGATACGGAGTCAAGATAAGGGTTCAGAAGAATGCTATCCAGAAGACATAGAGGTATCCTAATATTAACCTGGTATGTAAAGTTTTTGATGTACAGCCAGATGGAAACCACAGAAAGGTGTTATAGTGTCCTCAACCAGAAAGGCGAGGGCAGGTCAGTCTTCTTTTTAAGTTTGGTAGCATAGTTTATCCAAAATTATTTTAGTTTCTTTGGAAAGCACTGGTAGAAGATAGACATAAATTTAACGCATAGTTTTACCAAATTTGCGATGACACTTACTATAGCAGAAAAAAAATACTTTCCTGTAGAAATCAAAGTTATCCCATGAAATGGAAATGTTTCATTTTCAGGTTCTGGCTCCACATTTCAGACTAGCAGTAATAAATTTAGACAAGGAATTTGGATATGATATGGAGCTGGTTCAAATAAGTACAGTATGTGTAGATTTTGCATATGTTCAAGGGCAAAGTATTATGGGGGCAGTGAGTCCCTATCAGGAGATCAGTTTATTCCTTAAGCAATGAGATCATGACTGCTGGGAATTAATCCATTCATTTTGTTATAGTCTGTGCGATTTCATTTGCTTTCTTTCTTCATAATCCCCTTGAAAGTTTTACATAATCTTAAATAGTCTTGCCAGCTCCCTTCCCCCCACTTATCTGCACATACTTTGTTAGATTACATTTTACATGCTTTGAGGAAGATGAACGGAGTTAGCACACACCCGGGGTACAAAGCCGCCTTTGTATGTACTTGCATTGCTTTGAGATCAGAGCAGGAACCAAATTTACTGAGTCATTCTTTAGTCCTGGCTTTTGCTTAGCCCTGAAATGGAAGTTGTCCTGTCGGTGATGGTGTTCTTCACTAATCAGAGCAGGGTTCATCTGGCTTTTCTGAGGATGTCTCTCCTGTGGACGTGCAGACCTAAGCCAGCATCCCTAGGGCTCCATTCCTGATGTCCACAGTTGGTGAACTTCAGACAAATTCATAGATGTGATTCAGATTCATCTGACTTATTTTAAGCATCTAGTTTAGGATAAAGTCGCTCTCTAAAAGTGTCTAATATCTTTTTCACTATAAAAGGACTCTAGGTGACTCATTAGGATACTGCAGATTTCTAACTTGTTCAAGTGAATTCCATCTTTTGTCCCTGGAGAGAAAATCATCAATTTTCTACAACGAAAAATTCTACTTAAAAAAATCTATTTTAATTAGTGTTTGTCAGCTTCCTTTCATGTCATTTACACTTGTAGATCCTTAACATCTCTATAACAGTTGAGATTTTTAAGGTTCTTAAGATCTTAAACTCTGCTGGGGGGAATGGATTCAATAATATCGTAGAGAAAAAAACAAACTATTTTTACTATTTTTAACTGTGAAAATACATTAAAACTGGGATCATCTTGGTCTGCCAGAAAAAAGACCTCATGTTTTCTTCTAATATTGGGAACTTTGTACGAAATACATGAGCACTCAAAAACGGTATAACATCAAAGGCCTTCAGTTTGCTATGCAGACTTGTTCAGATTAATGGTTACTGCAGAATGTATGGTATGTTCTATAAGAGGTGGGTAAAAATGATAAAAATTCCCTGTATGTCTGTACTTTATAGCCAAATCAAGTATTACATTACAAAAGCTATTGATCTTTCCCCAAGTGGCATTTTTATTTTCTGTATAAAACTCTGAGGAAGCTTAATCTTTGAAAACGCTTACTCTTCAAACTGTTGGTTTTTTTTCTTTGCTTACCAATTCAAGTGATTCTCAGAAGAGTAAATACATCTTTCCTTTATGTAAAAAAAGTCTTCAGATAGTGATAATCCTCAGATAATTTCAAGATACAGAAGACTAAAAATGTGTTTTCAGCGTATTTTGTAAGCTCTTCAATATTGAGCTACCTTGTGCTTTATTTTTCAGTGTTTTTTTTTCTTTAAGGTAGGTAATTTTTGACCTACAACCCGAGAGCTGTCAGGTACAGCATACAGCACCCCGTTATTCTCTAGGCTAAATTAAAAAAAATGTATTTAACATTCTCTTTTAGTAATATCAGTAGTCACCTAGGTCCTTCAAAGCTGCGATAGGCACGCAGCGAAGAGGTCTTCAGCAAAGGAAATCAGGAAATCACGCCACAATATGAATATGCAAGCAGTTTGGGATGCCAACATCGTCATCGTTGACATTGTTGCCAAACACAGTGGTGTCCAGCCATGCTGCGTACGTTTTTCAAATGTTCCAGCTTAGCTGCTGCTCGGCACGTTTCCTTCAAACACGAGATGGTCGGTAAGCAAGTTAGCGTTTGGCCTCTTGCCTTCCCCCCACACAAAGAGCTTTATGTGTCAAGTGTGAAGGCTTTAAAATAGAATCAAAATAAGATTGTTTTTCATCCCGGGTGGTAGGTGACAACATGCAACTCTTTCCCTTTTCTTTCCTTTCCCTTTTTAGTCTTCCTTTTTAGTTCTTCATGCTGAAAGAAAGATATAATGCAACACATTTTTGGGAGACTGAGCATACATTTACTGTGCCAGGTCCTATCTACTGCATCCTTCAGCGTGTTCCAAGGAAAGCATGCAAAGTATTTTAACTGTGCTGTACGCCACATAACTCAGCTTCTTAACTGCTTAGTGTGACTTGTACTTCTATAGAGGGTGTAAAAACTATATATTTTTTCATTCTTTTGATAAACCAGTGGGGCAGTGTCATTGATCTCATTTATTGTATCTGGTTTCAAGCTGAGATTGCTTCAAGGTGGCGTGTCATCAGGGGTTTCAGTGGTTCTTCCTGTAGGAAAGATTCCCAGCAAACTGGTTTTTGTACTGATGAAAGAGGACTTCAGCCCTGTTGGAGTGACTTGCTACTCTTTCCCAGAACAGCATTTGGAAAATTTCACTTGTATAAAATTGAAGTTGTTTCTTAGTTCAAACTTCCTGTCTCATTTCTTGTTTCCAAGAAAAAAAAAAAAAAATCATTGAAAAATAAAGACTGTGAAGAAGAGCAAGAGGGTATTCTGTAGACTTAAAAGAAAGCATTACTTACAGGTTGTTGCATTTTCACAAACTTTGTGACTTCCCCAACATTGAATGCCATTCGCTTTAAACACTTTTGGCCTGAAGTAACGGGGTTCACATTAATATGCTCTCTCTTTCTTCTCCATTTTTATCCCATGTTACTGATTCATTTTGAGTTTATAAAATATACCTGAGAAACGTGGAGATAAGGGAACATTAAATTTTTCCAAAGCAGAGATAATGTAAGAGAAAATAATTACTGTTTATAATCTTGAGAAGTGAAGAGGAAAGATGATCTGCTGTTGTGTTCTGCTTTGCTGTTTCCTTAAAGATGATATACCTATGATATCCATCTGTTTTTTTCTCCTACATTTGGTGGTTATTTAGACTATTCTAAAACTGGTAGGACTGATGAAATGGCTGTCCTTATCCCTTGAACTGTGAGTTTCTATGCCATGATGTGGATTTTCTTGTTAAAGGAAATATAGTCCAGTTATTTATCGTAAAAATTATTTTATTTGGTGGTGGTTTAGCACATCACTCTAGAATCCACCTTTAAGAAAAACTTCTTTTAGAGAGGAGAATTGAAAGGAGAAAGCAATTTTATTTCACAGATAATTTTTCTACATAAAAATTAATACTGAGAAAAAGCGTAAATATTCACTTAATATATAAGAACAAAATTAAGTCCGGTGTTTAGACACTACTGTACAAAATTGGTAGAGAGAAATGAAGTCCCTATTGGAAAAATCCCTCAGCAACACCTGTCTTTTAATAAAGCTTTGACTAGTATTTTTTTTTGTTTCAGTTATTATGAAGCAACTTGCAATGTTTTGATAGTGAACATACTGTGAGGTGTATTGTCTAGCCTTTGCCAGCATGCGTTTTTGGAGTTTTATAGTCTATTTGCCGAGTAGCCATTACTAAATTATTTATTTTAACATAACTGCTCTTGGGATTAATCTGGTTTTGCAGTTTCCATATTACATTTTGGGATGCCCGTAAAAGTTGATGTTAAATTACCCTTGCCAAATTTCTAGATGTCTTTTGTCTTTGTCATCTCAGGTAGGACTTTCAAGTATAACTCTTCATGTTAGCATTTCACCTCATTTTGCTTCCCTGTGCCTTCCTTGTTGTTGCAAAGGGTCTTAAATCCCTGGGACTGATGGATGTGAAGGGTAATAGCAAACGGCTTGACATACAGGCGGCAACAGGTGAAAGCTGCATATCCTGAGGATTGATACTGGGGCCCATATTGTTCAATATCTTCATCAATAACGTGGACAAAAATGTAGGCAAAGATACAAAACGCACATTCTGCAAACCTGTTGATGATAGTCAATTAAGAGTGGTTGGCACACCGCTTGAGCAGCTTCAGTCCAGACAGGTCTTGCAAACCTTGAGCTGAACCAACAGAAACTTTACTGAGTTTTCTGCATCTGGGACAGGGCAGCCCCGTGCATCGGTACAGGCTGGATGCCAGCTGGCTGGGTAGCAGCCCTTCTGGGAGGAAACCAGGGGGCAATAATGAACATCGAGTTGAACAAGAGTCAACGGTTTCGTCTCATCGTATTAAAGCGAAACTCAGAGTTTTGCAGAAATGTGGCTGGCAGACTGAAGGAAGTTGTCACGGCCTTCTACTTGGTGCTGTTGGGCCAAATCTGGAACACTTCATCCAGTTTTGGGTCCTTCAGTTCCACGGAAATGCTGAGAAACTGGAAAGGTTTAGCTGAAAGCTACTGAGAGCTGAGGGCTGTGGAGCACATGGCCTGTCAGAAGAGGCTGAGAGAGATTACTTCATTTTACTAGTCTGCAGAAGAGGAGGATAAGATTAGACAGCAGCCTTCAACTGCTGAAGGACAGTTACAATGATGACAGAACCAAACTTTTCTTGGTAGTGCTTGGTAGAATAAAGAAGGTCAAGAACCACACATTGTTGCTTGGTGGTTTCAAGTAGGACATTAGAAACCTTTTTGAATAGTACAACACTGGAGCAGGTTACCCAGAGGAGATTAAAATTTCTGTCCTTGGAGGTTTTCAAGATTTGGCTAGAGAAAGCCATAGCTGACTTCATCTCGTGTTGGCAACAGTCCTCTTTCAAGCTGGAGGTAGGGCTAGAGACCTCTAGATGGAGGGTTGTTGGAGAGGGATGTCAAGCAACAGGTCTGCTAGCCTGCATGTTTCCATGTAAAACTTCAAGAAAATTTTGACATATAGAACCTCAGTCTGTTTGATTACCCACCTAAAGTTAAATTATTTTAATATTACCTGGGAGTAGCCTACTAGTAATTTCTGACTGGCAAACAAAGACACAAACGATTACAGAATTTAAACCATATTGCAGACAAAGTTAGCATTTTAAATTATTTGAAGAAGTTGCCTCTTAATATGTGAAAAATTTAAACCCAAATTAGATGCCTTTCTAAAACATATAGTAAAATTACACAAGAAATCCTGGGACTGCCGTTTCGAGGATGTATTATGTGTGAAGTGTCCTGTGCTATGCAGGAGTTCAGATTAGATGATCCCGGTGGTGCCTTGTGTCTTCAAAAGTAGGACTGAATTAATTCAGAGGCAAAACAGATCTCTGTTATGGTTATGCTAGGTGAGGGTTGAAGTCACGGCATGTATTGTGAAAATTATTTTTAAAGGATACCAAATCAATCTAGATTTTCTTAATGTTGTGATGGAATAGATTAACGGAAAGTTTTTACTTATCTGAAATGGCAGCTCCACAAAATGTAGTCAAGATGCCAGAAGCGTACATAGGAGAACTGAAAAACGCCTGAGGAGAACAGTTTCTGTCCTGGTGACTAAACGTGAAAATACAGTAGGAATGTTTGACTGGGTAGAGAAAAAAAGAAAGAAGGAATTTTCAGGTATGTTCCTGGACAGTTGGTGGTTTAGTTTACAGCTAAATTGAACATGTTGACTGTCAACAAGATCTCGTAAGTGATGGATTGGACTATCATAGTAGATTAACATAAAAGGCAAAGAATAGAGGAGGAAACTGTGTATCTGAAGGTTTTGGTTTGGTTTGGTTTTTTCCTGATTTGAGAAACTGCTAAGGCCAAATGCTGGTTGTGTAGCCTGTCTCCAAATACACTTCTCAACAGCCCTTTCGTTTTCCATTAAATCAACTTAAAGAACTCTACAATTCCAATTTCATCAGATGTCAAAGTGCTCGGGGCGTCAAAGCAAATTTTGCGTGTATGTGATTCTTTTTCCTTGTTGTTTTCCTCCTTGATGCGGACACACCTGTACTTTACCTTCTTTGTGCATGGTTTCTTGAGCTGGATGGACTCCCTGCAGAAGTAAAGTTTTCAGTGCCATCAGCCACTCCTGATACCACTTTGTATCCTTAGTTATAGTTCTGTTCTTACCGGGTGTAATGATTTATCCGTTGAGTTATTGTTTGGAAGACAGTTACATTCCTTTCCTCGATCTTTAAGACAATCTACTTTCCTTCTTGGAGAGACTTGAGTAAGCTGTCTGCTTCTGAAGAGGATAATCGTCCTCTTCAATCTAACAACCACTTCCTGCCTCCGATACGTGAAGGATTTAATCTCTCCTAGAGACCAGATCCTTACCTTGTGAAAATCTCCCCTGCTCTGTTGAAGCAAACAAAACTCAAGCACTCTCTCAAACCTAACTGTGAACTTCAGTGCTGCTTCAGCTACGATTCAATTATGGCATCGTGTATACGTGGAGGGGAGGGTGTGCATAACGTTTATGGTTTCAGACCTTGACTTTTTTGAGATGTACTCTTCTGGTTGATGCTGGACTCTGTGTGAAATACATTCTTAAACCCATTTTTTCTTAAACGAGCTCTAATTCAAATTTCTTTACTTCTCCTGTAGGTGTTCATAAAGTATAAAAAATCAAGCATAGATTAACAGTGGGGGGAAAAAACGAAACAGACACATTTACCCCTTAGTTATTGCTGTGTATTGAGTGTGGGAAGGGGCAAGTCAATGCTCCGCTCTGTCTGGTACATCCTCCATGTGATGGAATTGATTCATTTCACCACTCCTCGTGCTCCCATTTTAGGAGCACACAGGTTCAGTTCTGCTCAGCGCAGAACACATTGGCCTCTGTCCGGGAGAACGTTTTACTTGTCTGGTCATGAACACGTAGGCAGACTGCTCATGTGCTTCAGTTTAAACGTGCCCTCGTCACCGTCGTAGGTGAGCGGTGCGCAAGCTCATTTTTAAAATAAGAATTGACACGCTCCTCTGGGAAATCGAACTCACGAGACTAATAACCAATCTGCGCTTTATATTTCTGCATCTTGACTTGTTCAGTGCGTGTTTAATTTGGGAGGGTTAGTTCAAGGTTATGGCAGGGGTGCTTTGGTGCTATAATTTCTGTTGTGGAATGCAGTTCTTGTTGGAATAAGGTACATCATGTGCTTCTACTCTTTTGTCAGAGAGCAGAAAGACAAACACGAATGATGGACTCGGTCCAGTATGCAGAATTCTGTGAAAGCCGGCAATTGAGTTTTTGTAAGTATTATAATGGCTGCACTGTATTAAGATGTTCGATTATTATTTCATGTAATAGAGAACACGGCAGAACCTCATGTTTTTTGAAAGCACTTTTGTTTCGTCTGCAGGAATAAAACTTTAAATTCTTTGTCTGCGTAACTCCTGGGAACAGTTAATTCGGCATAGTTTCGGGCTGTCAGACGGAGTGTTTTGTTTGAATATTTACCAAGCTTTCTATATGCTCAAATACTGTGCTGGTGGGGACGATGGCAAAGATAGAACTGGTAAAGAGTTAATGGCTTAGAAGAACCATACTTGCCTGAAATCTGTCATGGTGGCGTTACAGTCAGCATATTAGCAAAGTTTCATGGTTGCAGGTTTTTCGGAATGCATCTAAAATTAGAGAAGAGCAGCAAGTTTTGCTTTTATTTCCCTATCCGCAGAGACACAAAGAACTCACTAAAGAGTCTTTTCTATTTTAAGCCGTAAGCTCCTGCTGTGGAATTTATTCAACATTAGCCAAATTCATCAGTATACGCCATTCCAACACTAATAACATGATGACAGAATTAGGGCTTTACTAGCACTGAAAACCAACTTACTAGAAGTACTTGTGGGCCACAACTATAATGAGCAGTAAATTAATGGGCTTGATCGTGTAGCAAAACATCATTACAGAGTCGGTTAAGTGATGACTAAGGTTTTGGGTCAAATGTCAGAGAAAGTGAGGTGAAGGAGCCAGTAAAAATCATGACAAAACAGCACATGATCTTACAACACAGACTTGAACACAATGGTGTCTTTAAACAGGAGACCTTATCTTGTTCTTCCTTTTAAATTCAAAGAAAGAGTGACTCATTTATGGCAAAGAAATGACACATTTGAAGTACTGTTCTGCATCAGCGAATGTCAGCAATTGTAGGAAAACATGTTTTGTAAGCATTTCTTTTCCTAATTCAATATGTTTTGTAAGCTTAGTTATAATTTGGCATCACACATCTGTGAGCCATTAGATAAATGATACTTCAGATTAGGGTGACTTTAGGAAATGAGGGGTTTGTGATAAAGTCATTTTTAAAACCCCAAAATTATAATCTGGAGACAGAACAAATAGAAATTTAAATTTGTGAAATAAAATTGAATGTTGCTGACCCGGGGACTGTGAGCTGTAAAAATATCTCTGTGGTATTTTCACAGCGTTTTTAAATGACCATGTCTATAGAGTTCTTTTTCATTGACATTTAATGTCATTAAAGAATAAGAGAATTACAGCGCTTAGAAAATACTAGCAAGAGAGCCTCATGCACAAATTCAATTGCATAGTATGAACTCCACTAGACAGAACATGCTAAAGGCCATGCAGACCTTTGTTCAAAACTAACACAAAGGCTATTTTTACTTATTTTATTTTAGTAAAAATGGAATGTATTGCTATGTTAAAAGAGTAAACCCCTTTTTACTGTAATATAAACCAGTGAAAGCTGTGTTGCAAGAGAATAAACCTGGAAGGGACTTCAAGAAGCCTGTTCTACCTATAGATATATCTATATATGTTCGTACTTACAGCTCCACGTATTTCTATGAAGTTTTACAGACAGGTGAAAGAAAGGACCTATCAAAGGATCAAGTACTACAGGGTTACAAATTTAAATCTAGGGACAATTTTGTGGTCCTGCTGTAACCTTCACACTTTTTCTCTTGCCTTTTTTTTTCTTTCTTATTTGGCTTCAGCAACGCTGTGTAGCTTTTTCACTCCCTCCTAAAAAAATAGCCATTATTTACACCTGTTTTCTGTTTATTACCTGACTTCTCTTTAGCTTTTTAGTCCTCCTTGAAGACTGTCTGTGAAAGAGCTGTTTCAAATGATTCTCCGGCCTTGTATTGTATTTCATTTTGGCTGTCCTGTCTTCGCAAACAGCCCTCATTAAGACCTCTATGTCACTGTCTCTGTCTAAGTCTCCACAGCTTTCTGTGATCAACTTGTCCACCACTGACCTAAGTAAGGTCATCCTTTTTTTCCTCCTTTTACTCTCTCGACAAATACCATGTTTCTTTGTCCCATATTTTTCTCTGTACTTTCTCCTACGTGAGCTCATCCATTAGCGGTGTGAAGTGCTCGTGTGAATGCTGACCACTTGCAGGTCTACATCTATCCTTATTTCTTCGTATCCGAAGCACATTTTAAAAAGACTCATCTACAAATCATTTCGGCTAGCTTATCAGCACCTAATCCCTGCGTGGTTAACACAAGGACTAGGAAGTTCTTCTGTCCTTCTTCATTTGTCTTCGCTATTGTTAATACAGTTATATCATTTTATCTGAACTCAGGTTTGTGTTGATTTCTTCTAGTCTTTCTCTCATTCATCAAAGATGTGATGCAATCGTATTATTTCTTTTACAGTAATATGTTCAAAATCAGGTTTCTCCCATCTACAGTCCTTTGAGGTAGACCCTTCCTTGTTCTGAAATCTCCCGTATGATTGATTAACTACATATTTTATTCTTTACTCCATGCTGCCTATGGGTCTCCAAAATGTCGTCTATGAAATAAGTGTTGTTTCCTCACTAGTTCAATTTTGATAATTCCTTCCTTGGCAAATCAAATCCCATTCACACGCATTGTTTCACATTTGCAGTATTTTCTACGACCAGAAAAAATGCATTATTTTGGCCTACCTGTTGTTAACTTTTCCTTTTTTACCCTTATAATTGGAACTGACAGCAAAGAAAGCATCCAAGTTTCGTGACTGGTTGGACTGTAGCAGTATGGAAATAAAGCCAAATGCAGTTGCAATGGAGATTTTGGCATATTTAGCCTATGAGACCGTGGCACAGGTAAGGGAGTATACTGACTGACCTCTAGTTAAACAAAAGGAATTGATTACTCTGGGATGTACTTCAGCCCCAGGTGGCTTGTCAGCCCCTTCAGAAGCGTGCAGCCACTGCTTCAGCTGACCAAGCCAACTGCATTCCTGCCTGTCTGTCAATTTACTGTGGGACAGATGCTTGCTCTACCGTCTTCATCCGTCTGATACACAAATAGGAATGCTTTATAATGGTTACAGAGGAGAGCGGAGCCCAGCACGAACTTTATGCAAGTCCAAAGTGAAACCACATACTTTGCTATGTGACCTTTGGCAGTGCGCTGCGGCTCATTCAACCCCATTGCACAATTGGATTAAAAAGCAGGATTTCCTGGAAAACAAAACGTTACCTTAGTGCCAAGCTGAGCCCTCTTGGGCAGATAGATTACTCCATGTATTTACAGAAGTGGAAAAGAAAGGTTCCTTAGGCTGAAATATCTCTGAATAATTTTGTTTTCAACTGGGAAACACTAAGAATAATCTGCCTCAACCCACAACTCCTTCATTGTTACGATGTCATTCGTAACAATGAACTCTCTTCATTGTTACGATGTCATTCGTTGTAAGTACCATGTCAGTAAACTTACCTGTTTATCGGCTGGTTTTGCCCTTCCAGTTGGTGGACTTGGCCCTTTTGGTTAAGCAGGACATGGCTCCCAAAGCTGGCGACCCGTTCAGTCATGCCATATCTGCCACCTTCATACAGTATCACAACTCTACTGAGGTAAATCTTGCTTTTTCACATATTACTGCATTTTCTGTTTTACTTTTACATGTATTTGGTGGTTTGTTGCTCTCAAATGTTATTGAATCTGGGATTGATACAGACTTCTGTTATGGGGTTTATTAACATTGAAGCTATGGATTTAGATGGAAAGATGTTAAATTCTAGCTCAAAATGTTAAATTCTTAGCAGCATCTTTATATTTAAATGTAAATCCTCTTTTCTTGCATGGAAATTCCTTTTCTCTGTATTGAAGGCTCTCTCTACTGCAGATTTGGAGGTTAAAGTTGTCAACAGTGGCAAGTGCGATAAGTGCTGTACTGCGTGCGTTGCTATGATACAGATGTTTTAGTAACCTTTAGAATGAGAAAACTGAATTCTTCATAGCATCTCTTCTAACCGTAAATCTAAGAAGGCAATAATTATTTTTTTTTTTTTGTGATTTGATTGTATAATTGCTGTTTGCCATCTTGCTTTCATAGCCACATCTCTTAGGGCAATCTACAAGCGTGAAGACCAGTCTTGACTCTCCTGAAAACACGCCACCTCCTACGCCCACCCCCCCAGCATCAGCAGGACAACAACATCTGGGGAAAACCCCATCAGGAGCCCTGGGGAATGGTGGAATCGGACAGGACTCTACCAAATCCAAACAAAGGAAAAGAAAAAAGGTATTTGGTGCACAATCCTGAAAAAAAAAAAAAAAAAAAGGAAAAGAAACCAAATCATCTTTAGGAAATAACCTGTCTCATTTCAAATATTAATTTTAAACTATCTCACATATTAACTACCAATGTTATTGTAGGGCCAAATGGGTTTGGTGTTTTTTCTATCAGAACTCGGCTAAAGCTTCTCAGTCATGCCTGCAAACTGAATTTTGTTAAGGTAACAACTGCTACTTCTAAGATGAGCTGCTGCTTTACAGCCACAGCAGTAGACACCACCCCAAATAATCATCCCCTTCTCTGACAGTAGCAGCTAGCGTAGGTTTTGAGGGTCAAAACATAAGCAAAGTAGGCAAAGAGGTGGTTGTGATTTTCCTGCACCCAGCACCATTAGGTATCTGCCTTCTTTGCCTAGAACAACTTTGCCTGACCTGCTTTATTTTTATGCCAGTTGGTTGCATTCAATCTAAATATTTGTTTACTTTGCATAAAATATGGACATTGTGTATTCAGAGTGTGAAATGTAAATATTACAATTCCTGTCTTCTGTTGTAGATGCTTGGTATTCTATCTGAGAGGGATATACGTACCTTAAAACCACAAGGGAAATAGATTTGATTAAATAAACTGGATAGGAAGCGCTGTGTTAGTCACTTAGGGCTTTTTTGAAAAAAATATGATGGCGGTACTCATTTTTGCTGCAATTTTGCAGTGGAGTGACTTGATTTTCTTGTGTATGTTACTGTTCTACTAAAAAAAATACACATTTTTCACAGAGTTAAACCAGTGATTTTTACAATGACAGACAGAAAAAGATGTATTTTCTCCTAGTGTCATTGGTGCTGTAGATCATAGAATCATAGAATGCTTTAGGTTGGAAAGGACCTTGAAGATCATCCAGTTCCAACCCCCCTGCCATAGGCAGGGATACCTCCCACCAGCCCAGGTTGCCCAGGGCCACGTCCAGCCTGGCCTTGAACACCTCCAGGGATGGGGCCTCAACAACCTCTCTGGGCAACCTGTGCCAGTGCCTCACCACCCTCAAAGTGAAAAATTTCTTCCTAATATCTAATCTAAATTTACCTTCTTCCAGTTTGAAGCCATTCCCCTTTGTCCTATCGCTACATGCTCCAGTAAAAAGTCCTTCCCCAGCTCTCCTGTAGGCCCCCTTTAGGGACTGGAAGGCCACAATAAGATCTCCCCAGAGCCTTCTCTTCTCCAGCCTGAACAGCCCCAACTCTCTCAGCCTCTCCTCACAGGAGAGGTGCTCCAGCCCTCGGATCATCCTCGTGGCTCTCCTCTGGGCACGCTCCAGCAGGTCCGTGTCCTTCTTATGTCGGAGACTGCAGAGCTGGATGCAGTACTCCAGGTGGGGTCTCCCGAGAGTGGAGTAGAGGGGCAGAATCCCCTCCTTTGACCTGTTGGCCACACTTCTTCTGATGCAGCCCAGGATATGGTTGGCCTTCTGGGCACACCGCTGGCTCATGTTGAGCTAGTCCTAATATGTTCAACTTTCTCTCTGCCCTTATTATCCTCCATTTAGACAGCCTTTAGTGAATCCTAAAGGCTTTTGCTTTTTCCTCTTCCTATTATGTTTGATTATGTTTTGTTTCTGTGGCTGGTTTCCATTACAATTCCTAGGAACGAGAATTTAACTGGAGATGTTTTTGATACATTTCACGAATGTTGTGAGTTAATTTTAAATTCTTAATGTTTCACCTAATGGCTTTTGAAATAATTATGTTCTAATTAATGAAACGTTCCCATGACTTATCCAATTTGGTCAGGTATATACTGGGTATAACTGAGGCATTGAGACAAACGAGTTAACTTGGTGCAGAATGTTATTCTTAGTCCATGAAGGCCCAGTCCAGCTGAAAATATTTGAGTTTCGCGTTCCCTTTATGAATGTCAATCAGCAAGGGAAGAATCTGCCATCAGATTATGAATAATTCTGTGTGTACACACACAGGCTCCAGTCGACTCAGCACTCTTGAAAATAAAACATTTTATAATTAATATTCCAAGTTCGACAGCATTAGTATATAGTGTAAATGTATGGGGGAACCATAAATGTGTGTACCTTAAATTTCAGTGTATAATATAAGTATTTGTCATTCTCAGTACATTTACTAATATCGTTTTCATGAATTTATTACCAAGCAGCCCTTTTTTCTGATAAGTCGTCTGAATTCTGGCAAGCAGTCGTGTCTAGATGGAGCCTAAACCAACATTTCAGTTTGACTAGCAAGGAGAAGAGAGTGACTTTTTCTTGTAAAATCCTGGGGATATTTTTGTAAACTCAATGGACCAGTAGCAGTGAATTCGTATTTTTCCTATTTCGGGTCCTTAATCCAAAAAGTCATTTGAAATTTGAAAACATTCCAGTTTGAGGTAATTAAAATATTTTTGCATCCCTCTCACACCGTCATGTCACATGTTTCATCTCCGAATTTCAATCTGATATTACTCAATGGTGATTTTGGTGTCAAATTGCTTTCCACTTTGGGTACTTGTTCAATATTTTCCCTACCCCTTGACATCATAATGAGAGCCTGAAATGTTTTAAAAATAGTTTCTGTGGTTATTGCAGTATGACTTATATGACCCTTTCATTTTCGTTTGAACATTTTCTGCTCTTTTCAATTGCAACATACAGCAGCACTAGGTGAAAGATTTAAGAGGACAAATATGGTGTTCTTTGGGTCTCTTAAGCAAAGTTCATGTAAAAGTCCTCTTTGATTTGTTAATAGCTTTTTTTCTCTAATGTAGTGTGTGGCAGCAATGATGTGTATCCTCAGGAAAAAAAAAAAAAAAAATTGGCCCATTTTATAAAGGTTTATTTTCATACTTTATGCACTGTAGGTCTGTTGTGTGTTTTTGATTTAGTAACAATTTATGTGTTTTTCTGTTGCAGAGCACTGCAGCCTGTGGTATAGAGGCTCAAAGCGATGCCATCCAGCCCAGCCACATCAGAGAGGCCATTCGACGCTATGGCCACAAGATTGGCCCCCTTTCCCCATTCACAGTACGTAATAACAGAGTTATAAAAAGTTATATTTATAATCTTAAAGAACTTTGATTTTCAAGTGGTCAAATGAAGAAGCTTTGGAATTGTTGAGAGCAATTTGTGGTGACTGTAATTTTCTTTATAAAAGTGGCATAATTCTCTTGGGAAATAAAACTTAGTAATTTCTGTCTCTTTTTGGAAGGACAAAAAAGTTTTTTTTTTCTTTTAAATATTATTTTCTTTCAATTACAAATTATGCTTTTTTGTTAGTGCTTGAATTTTCTGTTTTTGCAAAGTTTAGGTTTACAGTTATTTTAAATTATATGTATTCCAATATGGTGAGGAGCACTTTATATTCTAAAATTAGTTGTGTGTCAGATACTGCTCCTATTGGAAGCTGAACTCTCAAGTGACACATTTACAGTTGGAGAAAGAAGAGAATGGTTTCTTTAGACAACTTTGAACCTCCACTAAAATGTAATGGAACTGAGCTTGTGGTAAAACACTGATGGGATGTGAGGTTTTGCCATCATTTTTTCTATGCAAATTGCAAATCCATTGTTCAGAGCAGCCAAACGAATTCTTTATTTCATTTTCTCATCTGATGAAAATGTGAAAGTAGTCTGTCTCCGATGTCATAAATTGGGGTCATTTTCTTCTGATCTGCTGTTCTATTTGGCATATATCCTTGCGTACCTCTGAATATCTACATTTAGGAAAGAATGAATATCAAAGAAATCATTATAGGAAAAACACCCTGAACCCCACCAAACTAGAGCTGAGCTCCTAAAAACCAGGAAGAAATTGTCCATTTTTTGAGAGATTTTAGGAAAGGAAAGTGATTCTGAATTTGGAGGAAAATCATCTGCATAAAAGTTATACAGAGGTATATGAAGACCATAAGTATCAAGAAAATAGTTAGACTAGACCTCGGAAACGAGGAACAAGAAAAAATAAGAGTAAATGAGTATGCGAAGTTATAATTTTCCTAGTGTCAAAACTGACCAATACTTTTATAAATGGCAGTAAATGTTTGGTTTAGTAATGATAGTTGATAGGTATTTGCAATGAATTATATTTACATATTTTACCTGTCTTTTTTTGCCACTCACAAACGCTAGATTAATATCATGTAAAGCATCGGATAGAATTTCTAGTCCAAAATAGAGAAGTGTTTTTAGCAGAAGTTTGCTAAGAGATGTAGCTAAGAACATGGCAAAAGCTTCTGAAAGCAGAGAACGTATTTAATTTTATTATAAAGAAGTAAAGAGCTGACATAAAGGATTATAGAGAGGTAAGTCTTCCTTCCCTGACCCTCACTAAAAGTGGTTTGGTTGATTATTAACCAAAGTTTGAAATTTCTCTGCAACCACAGGATATAATAAAATATTCTGGTTTGGGTTGGGGTTTTTTTGTGTCCTGCTATCTTGTGAACTTCCCAAACAGCCCAACTAACTGAACAATTTCATTTGTTGACATTAACTACTGTCAACGTGGTTAATGAGATGAGCAGATCTTATTCTCTCTAAACGAGCCAAGAGTGAGAGAGGGAATCTTGGGTCATCTGCTAGATGTGTACAGATGTTGTAGAGCTGTAATACGATTCCTTTTATAATGAGAAAGTTCAGGAAAAGCATTTTGAGAGATATTATAGAGTATGCATTTAGGTCTGTCAATCTGCCCACTTTTCCGGTCAGTGCCATCGTTGGCAGTTTGGGGACAAACACTGCTATATCACAGTTGTCCAAAAACAAAATACCCCAAACTTCCTGTAAGTTCCTTACGGATGCAGAGAGCGTGAAGGTAGATTGATGCTTCCTTTGACCTGAGGGTTTCATACTGCCAGACTCTCACACTGTTGTATTAAGAACCATTACCTCTAGGCATTTTGAACAGTGCTGTGGCAACGTTTCTTTTGAATGACTTCTGCTTTCTCCTATTGCCACTGTCTTCACAATAGTTTCTTTGCGTATTTGTGTGAACTCCTAGACAGGGTGACAGAACCAGGAGGAAAGGTGGCTTCTTGTGATTGTGTGGTGACGCTGTAAAACCTGCGGACAGAGAAATATAGAATGGGTACCTGCCGTTAGATTCATTGAAGTCATGCTTTCAGCTGTTTCCACCCTTAAAACTAACTAAAAAGGTCATGTAGGGAAGTTAGGAATATACATTTGCGCATCATCTCTTCCATTTCTTTTCTGTAGATCATTCTTCCACATCAGATCTGATTTATAGTCAATGGGTGCCCCGACTGAGTCAGCTGTAGGTAAGGAGGAAGGATTTTTCTGCGTGCCCAGATATTTTGCACTAAGTTTTCTGACGGCAGTTTACCATTCCTGTTAACAGTCCTACTACAGAAGAAAGAAAAAGAATGAATATAGCTCACTGAAGAAACCACTGTTTTTGTGAGCCATATACATGTTCAATTCAGTCCCTAAAACATGTAGATTAGCCTGATCTTTAAGTAAAAGACACTGTTCTACATTCTTACAATAGTAACAAGAAAGAAGTGCAAGTCTGCTAATGCCGAAATGCTTTATGACTCCAGTATGAGTTTATGATACTTGTACAGGAGGCATGTAGAATCAGTCCTAGAAACCCAACCAGGTACATAACTGTCCCAAATAACATGATGTGTTAGGAACATACAGGAAATCTCATATGAGGAATAACAGGCAAAATAAGTTATCCAAAGTATTCAACAACATTTTGGTGAAAACTGGAGCATGTCACTGCTCTTGAGTGCTGACCATTGAGAAAAGATTGGGGAAAGAAAAAGGAATCGCTTTAAATGCTTTCCTGTCTTCCAAGGTAATATTACATGAACTTTAACAAAGCACAGTTATTGGAATTTAATAAATTATTTTAATTTTGTAGTCCTATGCTATTCTGAAATTTTCTTGGCTATGTGACTATAGAGCAGTAAGGAGGATTTACAGAAGAATTTTGCCCTTGCTGTATATTAGTAATAAATAATGGACAGCTCTGGACTATTTTTTCATTTTAAATAATTTCCATCTTATTCCAGCCAGTCATACGAGGCAGAGAGCAAACATTTTCTTTTTCATTTGGGAGATTATTTTTAATTTAGCTAGAGTTGGGGTTTGGCTTTTTGCCATGCTGCCTTGTGTGAGGCATTCAGTAGTCTCCCCCAAATTCACTGTGTATCATTTTTAATGTTTAGGATTTAACAACACTGTTTTTTGAAATCGTTCCTCTTTTGTACAAGTGGATTGAGTTTAAATCAGCAGTACATCTGGAGAAATGAACAGAAATCTGGACCTGCAAAGTATCTGATAATATGTCCCCATTTAAAATTGTGAGATACTATAAAATCAGTGTTCTCTGTATGAAAAATCCGATGCAGATGATTACATTTTAGACGAAAACCAGACAAGAATATTCTAATTGCCCTTGATATTAAAATATAGGCTTTGTCAATTCCTTTTTTCTTTTTTTTTTTTTTTTCTCCCTGCATTATTGTTTTTAGTCTTCTCTTTTTTTCTCACCTTCTTATCATTTCTCACTTCTGGTGAGCCAGGACTTCTCAGTTCTTAGACGAAAGCTAATTTCTGCACTCACCCTCAGTAGTGGCAAACCCCATGCATAGTTGCAGAGGCAGATGAAGGTGCAGATATTTGATTAGATTGCCAGCTGGGAAACCATCCTTGTTCCCTCCAGGTGCAACATCATACTCCAAAAATGTGAAACCCCCCTACCTTCCTTCTCCTCTCTGGGGTTACAGGAAGGGATCTGCCATGCTTTAAGACTTCACTAATGTGCTTTTCAGTGATGACTCGTTCATACTTGACGTGCCCGTGCACACCTAAAGCTAACTCTCTGGAAAGGCCTCTGTGTTTGAAGCACTCCCCATGGAGACTGTGATGTACGAGACCTTGATTCTGCTCAATTGAATAAAATTTACTTGTTTCCTTGGCACAGTTCACAAAAGGATATGAACTGGTAGGAGAGTCTTCTTCTGGTCTTGTATTTGTCCTACCAGTACACTGCCTTCATTGCTGTGTGGGCTGTTTGGCTTTTTCTTAGACCATTTTTCAATTCCTCCAGGCTGTTTTCTGTTGAGAGCAGAACAACCAGGTACACCAGATCAGAGGACCATGAAAACCTTACACATGTAGGTATTAGATCTAATCTTGTCTTGGCAACAAAGTGGTTTTCATCAAGAAAATTCCAGGTATGGGGGACTGACTTTGGGATGGACGCATTCCATATGAGGTTCACCTGTGGCAGGCTTTCTTCTGTGCGCACCATCAGTCGTGGTCTCATATTGAAAATTGAGACAGAGTGAGTGGATCTCATAGGTTGGCTCCATTACAGGAATTTCCAAAGTCAACCTTCCCATTTAGATGTAAATAAAAAAACAGTATTTGATATCCAGGATCCCAGGTATGTGTCTCTGGTGAAACTGTCTGACAGAGGTCTTGCCTTGTGTTCCAGGTGGGATTCAGGAAGACAAGTTATCTCATCTTGCCTTATGTTCCGGGTGAAGACAAGTTATCTCAGTCTTCCACATGCCATCTCACAGCTTGGGCACCAGGTCGTTCTCAGTGTTAGGGTTCTCATTGCTTAGCTCCATTTCTTACACACTGAGAATCTAAATCTAATCTAAAGGATTAAAGAAAGTGAGTTTAGTTTTCTCTGCCTGTTTGACTAATGTTTTTCAATTCCTCAAGTCTGTCATTTTAACAATATGAAAGATTTTCCATGCATAATGTCGGGGCGCAGTTGGTGGCTGTCTCTCCACATCACCCATCCTTGGATGGTTTTTCAGTGTATGATAACGCATGACTCTTACATTTCTTTCTTCTAGTTTGAAAACTCATCCCCTAGCAGTTTTGGTTCAAATAATAACTTTCTGAATACAGCAGTCCCTTGACAACTTCCAGGCTGTTGGTTATTACATTGATCCATAAAAATACCCCTTCTGGCGGCTACAAAGAGATCAAGGGAAGCTTTGGGTCCTTCTGATACATTTTTTTTCCTCAGACACCGTAGAGAGTAGCTCTCAAGGTTTTGCACTACCGAGAAAACAAGCACATCCTATGTCAAATCATTCCTGTTACTGTGGTCTGAAGAAATGGCCATACTTGGTTATATAAAGATCTGCTGTAGGATTGTTAATATATCTCCTCCATGTTTGGTTAGATGCATGCCACCAGACCTCTACATCACTGAAGCATATTTGTTGTGGAAGTCTTTTTTAATATAGCTTGCAGGGGGCTACCCAGCACTCCACCTACGTTATTCCCAAATTAAGACACAATGGGCATTGTTATTGCATGAAAACTCAAAGGTGTGCTTGCATGTCTGGATGGAGAATTGTGTCGTTGGAGTCACGCAGTGTGAATATGCATGGAAGTAAGCCCTTGAAGGAGGAGAGGTTAATTTTCTGCGATGGATTTCCACATATTTTGGTTGTATATTTTCCCACCTGCCTGTCTTTTCTCAGGTTGTTTTTGTTTTTTTCAAACTCCAGGGAGGAGAGAAACAAAGGGCTTTTTTGACAGTTTAGCAAATGCCAAAAAAATAACCGATTATGGCTAAGAACCCACCTGACTGGGAATCGTAATGGCTTCTCAGTACTTCGGGGAGGAGCTATTCCAGCATACTCCAAGAGGCATTTCGTACTCCGGATCCGCTGTTTTACTGGGTGTGAATCTAAGACTACACTTACTGCGTTAGCATCTTAGTATGCTTTGCTTCCTTATGCGAACTGGTTTCCCGAAAGAATCGAGGTGTGTTACCTAAATGCAGTCATAGTGGGACGGTGACTGTTTAGCCCGGAACCAGTTATGTCATATCTGAGAATTAATGTAAATTGTTCTAAGTGAATAAATAGGTATTTCAAGACTCTAAGGTAACTTTTAGTTTTGTTAGATGGATGTTTTTTACAGAAATAAAAGTCGATGAGTATTTTCAAGAATTAAATCAGTTATAAAGATGAACAGGACTAGTAGCAATACTAAGTGCTGTGACACTTGGATTTTTATAATGCCTTTTTTATGGACATATCAAACTGCAGAGTTTTTGCTGGTAACATCCATTGAACCGTTCTCTTGATATTAATGGGGTAATATCTGACATGATGTGTTTGGCAATTTTCTCTGAAAGAATTGCTATGTATTGTGTCTCTGGTCTGTGACACCAGAAGGAGGGACAAGGGAAAGGGAAGAGCAGAAACAAAGCAAAATCTCTTCAAATATGCATCCCAGGATGCTACTGACTGTCAGAAACCATTGTCGTACAGAATTCTTCATAGAACCTGTGGCTTATGGACCAGCATGACAGCTGGCTGGACACGCTGACTGACCTTGGTAGTGAGGGAACCAAAGCACGTTATGGGATAATGGATGTTCTCTGGCCCCAGGCTTCTGTGTATAGAAAAAGGAATTTGGAACTTATGCCCAGGTGGGGATTCCACAGTTTCTATCTTCTCCACCTGAAGTCCAGGATATTAATCATAGAATCATAGAAAGGTTAGGGTTGATAGGGACCTTTAAAGATCATCTAGTCCAACCTTCCTGCCTTGGGAGGGACATCTGCCCCTAGATCAGGTTGCTCAAAGCCCCATCCAAGCTGACCGCGAACGCTTCCAACAATGGGGCATCCACAGCTTCCCTGGGCAACCAGTGTCTCATCATCCTCATCCTGATAGGTCTCCTGCCAGCTTCATTCTTTCATCTTTGAGAAAGAGTTGACCTAGGCTGACCTATATTCAAATGCTCAAAGTGATTTTGCATTCTGGTGCAGTTTGAGGCATACACGCTAAAACCCTGCTATTGCTGAGTTGTACTCATGTGATTCATGTTTTATTTTTGTTTTCACTGGATCTTGCTGGTTTTGATGGATTGAACCTTGATGGAACTGAGATGAACCCTGTCGGTTTTAGTTGCCAGATGCAGGCATACTTTCTTTCCAAAATGACTAGATTTCTGAAGGAAATCATGCGAAGAACTTCTATTTTGTAGAACACCTCAAAATGCTAGTGTTATTTCTAAAATGGAAAATCTGAATGTAACTATGTTTTATCTTTTGCTGCTGAAAAACACAGTCCCATACATAGACTTCAGATTTTAGCAAGATAGCAAATCTAGGAGAATATTATATATAAAAAAAAACCCACCATATTCTTTTGGGACTATTTTCTTAAGATGGTTAATATGTATTTGTAAAGCACAAACAGTGACATTTTCTGACATCTTTCCCTTTTTTTCTGTTTCATCATGATTTTCCTTCTCTTCCATCTGATTTGGTGATAAGTATTCCTAATAAGGCAGTTTTGGAAGAAGAGTTAAGCTGTGTAATTTATTCCTTAGCAGCATTTGATGGATGTTGGTTTGGACAAAAAGAGCACTCTGAAAGTTTTATAATCATATGGTAAATGACAACTAACATTAAACTAGTGAAAATGATCCGTTTGCATTTATTTTGACCTTAATAGCTATGTCAAAATGACTAACATAATTAGAGCATGTAGGTTTTGTCTCCAAGTGCAAGCCACAATGGAAAGGAGCAAGTGTACTCTCGATTCTTCTGCATTGTATCATGGCGAAGGTAGTCTAGACATATATTTTATCCATATATTCTCTACTAACAGTATTGGGTGGTACTCAGTATTCCCTCTCAAGGCATATCAAGGATAAGAGGGTTATTAGGGGCAGTCAGCATGGCTTTTCCAAGGGGAAGTCATGCTTGACCAACCTCATAGCCTTTTATGAGGAAATAACGAGGTGGATGGATGATGGCAGAGCGGTAGATGTGGTCTACCTTGACTTCAGTAAAGCGTTTGACACGGTCTCCCACAGCATCCTCATGGCTAAACTGAGGAAGTGTGGACTGGATGATCGGATAATTAGGTGGTCTGCGAACTGGCTGAAGGAGAGAAGCCAGAGAGTCGTAGTCAATGGGGCAGAGTCCAGTTGGAGGCCGGTAACCAGTGGAGTGCCTCAAGGGTCGGTACTGGGGCCCATATTATTCAATATATTCATTAATGATTTAGATGAGGGAATTGAGTGTACTATCAGCAAGTTTGCTGATGACACTAAGCTAGGAGGAGTGGCTGACACGCCAGAGGGCTGTGCTGCCATCCAGAGAGACTTGGACAGGCTGGAGATTTGGGCAGGGAATAACTTAATGAAATACAACAAGGGAAAGTGTAGGGTCCTACATCTGGGCAGAAACAACCCCAGGTTCCAGTATAGGATGGGGAGCTACCTGTTAGAGAGCATGTAGAGGAAAGGGACCTGGGGGTCCTGGTGGACAGCAGGATGACCATGAGCCAGCACTGTGCCCTTGTGGCCAAGAAGGCCAATGGCATCCTGGGCTGTGTTAGAAGGGGGGTGGTTAGCAGATCGAGAGAGGTCCTCCTTCCCCTCTACTCTGCCCTGGTGAGACCGCATCTGGAATATTGTGTCCAGTTCTGGGCCCCTCAGTTCAAGAAGGACAGAGAGCTGCTGGAGAGAGTCCAGTTCAAGAAGGACAGAGAGCTGCTGGAGAGAGTCCAGCGTAGGGCAACTAAGATGATTAAGGGAGTGGAGCATTTCCCTTATGAGGAAAGACTGAGGGAGCTGGGTCTCTAGTTTGGAGAAGAGGAGACTGAGGGGTGATCTTATTAGCGTTTATAAATATATAAAGGGGGAATGTCATGAGGATGGAGCCAGGCTCTTCTCAGTAGCAACCAATGATAGGACAAGGGGTAATGGATTCAAGCTGGAACACAAGAGGTTCCACTTAAATTTGAGAAGAAACTTCTTCTCAGTGAGGGTGACAGAGCACTGGAACAGGCTGCCCAGGGAGGTTGTGGAGTCTCCTTCTCTGGAGACGTTCAAAACTCGCCTGGACGCCTTCCTGTGCAACCTCATCTAGGTGTTCCTGCTCCGACAGGGGGATTGGACTAGATGATCTTTTGAGGTCCCTTCCAATCCCTAGCATACTGTGATACTGTGATACTGTGATACTGTGATACTGTGATACTTTAAAGCATGGTCCGGGTTTTCAAGGAGCAGAGAAATAAATAATTGATTTAAAAAATAGCGCCATATACTTTTGCAAGATGGGAATGGGAAATAAGTAACTCTTCATCATGTGGGATGATGCAATTCCACGTGCTGTACCTGAGCCTACTGTTCTGTGCTCTGTGCATTGAAGTTAAGGAAGTGAGACATTTTATGTGTATTAATTCATTGCAGGCTAAATCTTGCTTCCTTGGTCAAGGAAAATGGGAAATTTGTCTACATAGGATTAACAGACTTTTTATATTGAGAGATGAATTTGTATTTTGGATATAAAATTAGCATATATGGATATTGTTATGTTTTTATATAACATCTATTTGTAATTGTACTCTTCCACACGTATTCTTTTTCTTATTATTCATTTAGATAGTTAAGGAGTAAAATAATCCTGAATGCCCACTCGTTAAACATGAGCTCAGTCTATCCCAGGGCCTCAAGTACAATGATAGTGGTTACAACCCTTTACCTGGAGGCTGTAACCACATGATTAGAGTATTTCACGGTTCATTCCGATGAGTGGTCTATCAGGCACACTACAGTGCAACCTAGAATGAAAAGAGTGAGAGGATTACTTCTCTTACTTAATTCTCTTACGTTTGAGTCCAACAAGAAGTCAGTGGAAAGTCATTTTGAGAAAGAGCAAATTGCCGTATCTTGTAGCATGACCTCTTTCTTTATGAAACTTTGGTTCTGGACTCTTACTTACTTTACAATATGGCAGCATCATTGATTTCAATAAGATTCAGATTTAAATCCTTGTGGGATCAAAATCAATGCCAAACCAAATTATAACAAGCTCAGTCTTTCTACAGAGTGGCCAAAAAATTAAAATAATAATAAAATAAAATCATCATCATCATCTGTTAGATTTAGATTAATCTAAAAAGCTCATCTCTGTAAAGTGCATAGTGAAAATTGCCCACAGTCTCGGCTGGGCCTATAGGTTTAATCCTAATATTCATCTGAATATTATTCTGAAAAATAATATTTAGTGTGCCAAGGTTTTCACAAAAATATCTGATGGATATTTCTTACCAGGAATACAAGCCTAATGCCTCTAGAGAAATTATTTTAAGTTATTTGAATGGATTGTATCTCTAACAGTTGGGGTAACAAACAATAAATAATTATTTTAAAATATTCATTCTGTGATCAATATGTAGTGATTACCTGAAATCTTGGTATGAACGACGTCCTAAATAGCACGTGAACAGTTTGTAAGTAGTACTTGTGACTGTGCGAGAACAGCTCTGGTAAAAAGCACAGCTCGCATCCTCTACCCTGAAATTAAAAACAAAGCTACAGCAGTGGAAGACCACAGGCAAAAAGAATAAAAAAACGTCTCCCAAACAGATGCTTTGTCCCCTCTAGTTTATGTCAGTTCTGAAACGGAATGTTTCGGATGTTTAGCTAAAGAGAAACTGAGATTATAAATTTAAATTGTAATCCTTCACAGACCTGTGGGAGACAGTGGCCGTTATTCAGCAGCGCTATGCGTGTGTAAACGGAGCGCGCTGCATGAACAGAGGGTGTGACCAACTTTTGTTTGGGTATTTACTTTTGGGGGAGAACACTCCTTCAGGCTCCAAGTAACTTCGATGTGGAAAGACTTGCTAGTCTAAACTTTCTGTCGTTAAAGATTTCTGTCCCATAAAATTGCCTAAGCATCATAAAACTGAATATTTACAAAACCATGTTTGTGATGCTGCTTGTGACATTCCCTGCCCGAAGAACGGGTGACACCAGAGAATGCGGTTTGGCAGAGACTTACATTATCTGGGCCTTATACGGCCCTGCCTGTGCTCTTATAGGTTCTTAAATAATAAATGCGAGTATTCCATGTAGACTTCAATACCGTACATGTACAGGTAAATAATAGTTTCACAATCAAATTATATACTCAGTCGAGACCTTTCGGTTCTGATGTTTTACAAGAGCTCATTATTGATCCTGATTGGGCTCAGCTTCTTTGCAAATGCTTAAATCCTTTTCTGTTGCGAAAAGTACTGAAGTTCGTCACAAACCTCTCGTGACTTCAGTTTAATAAAAATGGCATTGCCTCTACTGATTTCCTCTAGAAAACAAAATGTGTGGAATAGTAGCTGAAGAGCTGGCAAAGTCGAGCTTGCGAGACACTAAACCAGCAGGTTGTGGGGGCAGAAAGAAAAGAAGGAAAACTCTGAAAATATAAAGGATCGTGTGGCAGTATGATAACTGTGGAGATAAACAAAACACAACATTTTGAAAAGCAAATTTGGCTTAGGTGCCTTAAACTTCAAGAAATATTCAGCTTCGCATTTGGCCCGCAACTTAGTTTTCGTAACTGAAAGAAATTTCTTTCTGCATATTTCAGACCAAAATCGTAGTGAGAAGTAGTTCTGGAACACCGTCTTCAATAATTGCTTCAATGCACACAATGTGGATACAATACATCTGAATTTTTCTAAAGCACATGAATGATAAAAAATTTTGAATGTTGTTTCCGAAAGAAATTAGGTACATAGAAACCAAATAAAAAATCACTTATATGTAGGGTCCTGTGTATTATATACTGCCCCTATTGATATTCAAAATCAATTGATACTGATTTTGAAGAAGTCAGGATTTCATTCTTAATCAGTTTTCAAAAATGAAATGTATGTATTTATGTCAAAAAGCATTTGAAGACTTTTCCTTCAGTTATAAGTTCAGTTTTTGATATAGAAAAAGTTAAATTGACATTTTTATTGTTTCTTCTCATCTTGAAAGAAAAAAAAAACACTTTATTTCGTTAAACAGTTATGTACTTATGATGTCTTTGTCTATACTTCAAGCTATTGTCTGTGGTTATTTGTTTTTCTACAGTGTTAACACTGTGCATTTGAAAAATATGAGTTATTATTCTATAAAACCAGTAGGAAGTCAAATCTCAGTTTGGAAATCTTGTTCCCTTCCCTCCCAACCCCCAACCCAAGGTTCCTCCTTTCAGATTTATGAAAGAAAACATTTCTTTCTGTAAAAGGTTTTTGTATGCCAGCATCTGGAAGTGTTTATTTCAGTGGCGTGTAATCTATCTGTGGATTTAGTTAGCACCAGACCCCCTTTTGTGTACTCCTGACTTAAAATTTTTATAAATGATCGTGTTGAATTTGTGCCAGTGTGCACATGGTTTGGCTGATTGCTGCATATATCCTTTACCTGCCAGTCACCTTTGATTTATATTCCTTCCCCTCTGCTTTTGCCTTCCAAAAACGGTGCCACTGAACTGTCCTCTAAATCATCTTATTGGATAAATTACTCCAAGATGAGATGGTACGGCTTTGGCCGACTCCTCGACAGAAGGCATTCCTATAATCCGCCCTCGCCCGCTCTCTGTAGAACCATTCAAAAAAAGAGAATGAACAGGGGAAATCAGGCTCCCTCTTCGATCTCGGCACTATTTCTTCCAGTGCTGTTCAAAAATGTAAGATCGGACGTTTGATTTATAGAGCTCTTAATACCGTCGGAAGACACATAAACCGTTTGAGAGTCTTTCGCAGTTCTCCTGAACTGAACTTCTTCATTGTAGGAGTATAATCCTGAGAATACGGTCATACGGTTTTCTCCTAGGAAGATTAAAATGTGAAAGAATAGCGTATTTAAGGATATTTTAAAGCATTTCATTTGGAATAGATTATACAATATACATGACAGTCTTTCCATGGTAAAAATCCCCGTTGGTTTCCTTAAACTAAACAGCTAATACTCCTTCAGAATAACAACAGTTCTGTAAGCTTTACTTAATGACATTACTAATTTGGAGAGTTTTATGAAGTTTCCTGGAGAAAAGCAGGTGGCTTGGCAGTAATTTAAAAGGTTCACAATTTGTGGTAGCGGTTTCAGGGGGTTTCATGTTTCTAAAGAGGGAGACCAAGCTGCATATTGCTTAAGAGTGTCTGACACAATGATGTATCATTTTGGACTAAGTTTCCAGAAGTTCGTCGGTCATTAAATGTGCTGCTTGACTTTATATTGCAGTTTCCCAGCTGTCCCTACTGGGGGTAATCTTAACGCTCAAACAGAATTTATTAATGAAGGCATAAGCTTGCAGTACTGATGAAGCAGTAAGTTGCCCAGATGATTTTATTAAACAGGAACATAGATTTTTAGATAAGACAAAAATGTCATATAAGGAGATTTGAAAAGAACTGGCTCATTTTCTGCCGAGCGCTGGGAAAGTATTTACAAACGGTCTGGATAGTATTTGATATCCTGTGGGGACATTTAAAATTCTTGGATTGCACATACATCAGTGTCTTGCCGCACAACACAGTACATGAATTGTTGCAAGCAGCGCGCGAGGCTTTCAGGCGGTATAGATGTGGTTCTGTTGAGGCAGGAGATACTGGCGTGAAATGACTCCGCTAACGTGGTTTGCACGGCCGCGCGGAGGGCTGCTGCGCCGTCGTGTCGCTGCCTCTTCGAGCAGGTTACGCTGGACGTACTAAACGAAACGCGTGCATCTTGCTAAGCGCAGGAGCCCGCGGTTTAAGATTTTATTACTTTTCAGATCTAATAATGAAAAAAAAAATCGATTTGGCAAATCAATTTAATAGCTCTGTTAGTGAGAAGGTGAGTAAGCTATGACGTTTGCAATCGACTGAATCTCTCATATAAAACAAAGCAACTCCTAATCTCCTAAGCCTTATATAATTATTTTTTTCTAACTATGTGGACAGATTCAAATACATGCTAGAGACATTTTACACGCAGTTGTACGGATGTAAGAGGATCCACGGGTAAGAATACATTACTTTTTAAATGAAGTGTATGTTCTTACGTGCCTCCTGAGAGGCTTAAAAGATCTTAGTATAAATGAGAATCTGACTTCTGGTACAGATTGAAGGCAATCTAACATGTAATACAGCTTCAGAAATACGTATTTCAAGGGCAAGGTGAGCAAATATGATTCTACACCAGATACTAAGAAAAAAAGGTAACTTAATGAAGTGTTCCAAGGTATTACCCAAAGGGAAGATATCTAAACATGCCCGTCTTCAATAATTCACGTTAGTTTTTGTAAAGATAGTGACACTGCATTCGTGTAGCATGTACATTCTGTACAAAGCTTAATAAATAGAACCTTGATAATTGAAGAATCTGAACAATGAAAACGAAGTATCTTAAGAACAACATGGGTTTTTTCTTACTTGTCATTACACAGAATAATAGTGCAGCTCCCTGCAGGTATGTTCTCGTGAGACTGTTAGATTTTGGGCAATATTATGTAGTTATACCATCATATAACGCCAGATGAGTTGTCGTAGCTGTATTCTGTACGGTTCTCTCAGGTTTCCCTTGAAAATGAGCGTTCATTCATATTATTCTCCCTGCGCGATTTCAAAGCGCTTTGTGAACGAAAGCCGCTCGCCGTTGTCAGTTCACCTCTGGCGGGGGCCGCGCCGGCTCGGATGTGACACGCGGCAGCTGTGTGAGCCTGCGGCAACGCTGCACGGCGGCGTAGCACAGGATGTGAGCTGTCGAGATGAAACACGACGAGAACTTTAGGATGATGTAATGTAACCGTCTGAGTTGGAATTAATCTGTGATTGAAGAAAATTGCACGGAATTTAATTTCTCGTGAGCAGGATGTGCATTTTACGTGTTATTTCTACCACTAGTGCTTCACGGACTCGTCCTGCTGTGTTGAGCTTGGATAGAAGCTATGCCTGTGGACATCTCTGGCATCACTGACTTCTCGCTTTGCAAATAGAGAGTGTAAAATCTCTAGAACAACAGGGTAAATGTGGAAAGGAACAAATAACGATCTGGGAACACCAAGACCAAGGGGAAATATTTTTTTATAACTCTTATTACCTGTTATTTTCCATTCTAGTCGCTTACTCTCTTGTTCATGAAGTCCTATAATAGTACTTAAACTCGAGCACCTGTTGAGCTAGGGATTGCGACGACTAGAAGACAAAAGTTGAAACAGGGACTTTGGTTTTTGTGTCTGTCCATTTATCATGCCTCACACAGTGAGGTGTCAGTTCTCATCTAAATCTTTGGTACCGCTAACAGCAAAAAAAGTTGTGTAGCGAGCAGTGGTACAAATGATGCCTGGTTTTCTCTGGTTTGTGTCCTCTGTCCCCTCTATCCCCCGTGGCAATGATGCTCATTCTCCCCCCATCCCTCTGATATGCCTCCAGGCAGCAGAAGGCAACACTGCTCTACGGTTGCTAGAAAATCTCTTTAACACCCAAGTTCTCCTTTTCTCCAAACTAGACCCGTTTCAGGGAGCCTGACTGTGCGCTTGGTAGTGCTTGCAAATTTTTCTCTTGCAGAATCAAGCGAAAACACCAGGCTTGAGGCGACTGAACACATTTTATGAATTTCAGTTTGGGGTTTCTGTGTTTCTTCCCTTCCTTCCTTGAGGTTTTGCATTATTCCAGCTTTCTGACTTTAACTTCAAGGTCGTGTAAACCTCAATTCAGCAAAGCAATCATCTGCTTAATTTTTAAACTAGACCTTCAGTCTGACAAAAGCACGTGCTAAATTGAGGCTTTCGGTATTATTAGTAATGTATGCTTTGGTTCATCTGTTATTTCAACATTCGTTTTTTTTTTTAAATTCATTGCACATACGAGAAAAAGATGGAGGAGGATGCCTGTAGGAGGAAAGGATTTTCAGAGATGTAAACAGATGCAGAGAAGTACACGTTTATATTTTATAAATATATGTATATCTAAATGTATATTAGTAAACAAAACAAAGAAAATAGTCTCTGCCATGTGAAAAGCTTTACTATTTCTTATTTGTACATCAAGTGATTCTTCCTGGCACCTTGTTTTCACTCAGCATTCCATTTACGGTAGTTCTTTTGTCAGTGGTGGTGATCTCAAAGGCACCAGTAGTAGATTTGATGAGGAAGACGAGATCCTGGCATTGCCGCTGCTGGGATGCAAGGTAGAATGTTTCAAAAATGTATTTAGTGGTGAGCGAGAGAACAGTTTCAGCAAGAGGTGGACTGAAATTTGAGATTCGGTTATTTTTACTGTGTTCCATTTCTGAAAATGAGCGTGGATACTGCTCAGATGAGTAAGTGCAAATTATACATCTCTGTGTCCTGTAAAGGCAGGTGCCAGCATAAGAGGAGATAGCTAAAGGTCCTTGAAAAGTACTAGCGATACGCATAAAGTGGGATGAAGTTAAGACTGGATCCTTTTTCTGGGCTTGTAATATTTGCCTCACTGGAAAGTTTTGGAAGATACTTAGAGGATTTAAGCTTAAATAGGATTCAGCACTGGGTCAATATTGTGCTGTTAGCAGAACTAGAGAAAAATTGCTAAACGAAGGGAAATTCTTGAAAGGAATATCAGACTCTAGGAAAAAAAAACAAAAGTTAATCAGGCACCAGTCATGGTTTTAGTGCTGTGGACTACTCTACTTATATTTGTGACTGTGATGTCCAGTTCACGATTAAGCTTCAACCAGGGCTTTCAAGTACATCTCTTGTATCTACTGCTCTACAGTGGCAAAATGTCACAATCGGGATGGTTCTCTGCTTTTAAACCAAGAGCTTCTTAGTCCGAGTTATATCACCCTGGATAATCCTGTTCCCTTCTCAGTTCTTTTGTTATTTATTGGTGCCCTTGTGGCCAGTAGGGTCAACGGCATCCTAGGGTGCATCAAGAAGAGTGTGGCCAACAGGTCAAGGGAGATCATCCTCCCCCTCTACTCTACCCTTGTGAGGCCACATCTGGAGTACTGTGTCCAGTTCTGGGCTCCCCAGGTCAAGAAGGACAGGGAACTGCTGGAGAGGGTCCAACAAAGGGCTACAAAGATGATGAGGGGATTGGTGCATCTTTCTTATGAGGAAAGGCTGAAGAAATTGGATCTGTTTAGTCTGGAGAAGAACGGACTCGGGGGGATCAACGCTTACGAATCCTTCAAGGGAGGGTGCCAGGGGGATGGGAACAGTCTTTTTTCAGTGGTGCCCAGTGACAGGACAAGAGGGAACGGGCACAAACTTGACCATAGGAAGTTCCATCTTAACATGAGGAGGAACTTCTTTCCTGTGAGGGTGGCAGAGCGCTGGCACAGGCTGCCCAGAGAGGTGGGGGAGTCTCCCACTCTGGAGCCGTTCAGGACCCACCTGGACGTGTCCTGTGCCACTGCTGGAGATGCCCCTGCTCTGGCAGGGGGTTGAACTGGATGATCTCCAGAGGTCCCTTCCAACCTCAACCATTCTGGGATTCTGTGAGAAGTTATACGCTTTGCTCCATGTCACTTAGTTGCAGGAGACAGGATAGGAAGAGGGATCTTTCCTTGGTGAGACACTCTTCTGTGTCTCTGTAAGCATTTATGTTAATTAATATGCACATGGATAAAAATGTAATGTATTGGTCTTTCATAAAGATCCTGAGCTATTCTTCAAAGCCCTGAGAACATGTATCAAATATGTGGTTTCCTTCAGGCTTCGATTGCTGAATGACTACTGAGCATACCTGAGTGTTTAAAAAACTTTATATTCTGTTTTACCAATTTGGAATGGATTCCACAACTAAGAGCTCTACTTAAGAATTATATGCCTCTAACATCACATAATTTAAATTCCAATAATTCTAGGAGAATAAGAATTAATAATAATAATAATAATAATAATAATAATAATAATAACAATAATAATAATAATAATAACAACAACAAGAACAACAATAAAAATAAAGAATAAAAGCACTGGCAGGTTAGGTATGTGGGGAAGAGGCTGATTTCCAGCTTGGAGAAATTGTCCTAATGCAGCATTTCAGGCTGTGTACTGGCACAGGTCTGTCTTTAAATGTGGTGATGTGCTGACAGGATTGTCATTTTTGATAGTAAAGAATTGAGACAACAGGAAAAGCAGTAAGACTCTCTAGAGATCTACATGTGTTAGTTTTACTGCAGAAGGTGATAAAACGGCTGGAAGCAAGCAGTCTCCATGCAGAATTATTGCAATACCAACAGCCTGGAAGGGAGACACATTACTTTCACTACCTTAATTTTGTCGGTGGTGAAGGTTTTGGGTGTTTATTTTCTTGCAAGAAGGAGGAAAAATTATTAATATTTACCATCAAGAAGACTGTAGTTCTAATTGGTGTTTAGATATGATACCTAAACTGCCATCAGAAGATATAGTGTGGATTCGGAGTGTAGATTAAGTGCTTCTGAGAAAAAGCATACAGCTCTTTCTGCATCTGTTAGCAAGAAATTTTAAACAATCTCCCCATTGTTCATGGAGGTTGTTTTTTTTAAAAAAAAGAAGCATATGGTACAGAAGAGAGGTATATACTTGTTGCCACTTTAGGAAGCTTTAGATTTAATAGCTTGCAGGGTAGATGAGGTCCGTCTTTGTCCATAATTTACTGCAGTAATTCTTCAGTGATAAAAAGAGATAACTAGGTACAAAAGAAAAGCTCAACAACTGATAAAAAGCTATTAATCATGGCTCTTTAGAACATGTTGAAAGCCTTGCACATGAGCAAGGAATATTAATTTTGGGACATAATTTTATAACTAGTTCCAAATTATCAAAAGTGGATAGATGTTTTGAATGCTTAGCCTGAAATATGTAAAAGAGTACTGGGTTTATTGTGGTTTTTTTTGAAGGTGCATGATGGCATTTCTGGAAAGTGGGATTTTTTCTGGAGTCTTAACTTCCATAACAGAAACGAATTCTCATTTAACTTTAAAAAAGGGGGAAAAAAACCTTATTACTAAGGCTTTTCAATGTAAGAGCATTAGTCAAGATCCTGTCCTCCTCTGTATTTGTATATTATTTGTAATACCCAAATGCAGAACAGAAGTTAATGATGGCTCAATAGATTTTGCAATACAGAGAGAGGACAAATGACAAGATTTGATGAGATAAACAGGAGAGTAAAAAAGGAGATAGTGTTGTTTAGCTTGTGAGGAAGTGGTCTCAGTACATAAATTATCCAAACAGTATAAGATTTTTTTCTGTAGGAGTCATAGCACAGAAGAGTTTTAAGAATTAAGTGACAGCGGGTGATGAAGTTAGTCTGCTGTTTGCGTGTTCCTACCAAAATGATGATGCAGAAGATGTGCTGGCTTGAGAGTTTGGTGTGTGCACAGCAAAGAGTGGGAAACGCGCTGATCCAGGTTGGAATCCGACATTTGATGGTAGACGTGCTGCTGCACAGGAGGAGGATGCATCACGTAGGAACAGGAAAATAGCTTGTAATGCATGCAGCTGAGAGGAAGGTTCAAAGTGATGGGCAGGAGAAATGAGCTTGGCAGGAGCCTTATGACTTGGTACAAACGAGACAGCGTTGCCTTTTTTCAAAGCGAGATTCATAAGTGTTCCTGTAACTTCCTCAGTGAGAAGATCAGAATCTGGACGAAGGGTAAGGAAGGCGGTAACGTGCCCCCAGGGTTGTTATCTGGAAAGAAAAAAAGATAAAATATAGCTGCAATCCAAGCGTGAACGTAGAGAGCACCCAGTATCAGAGATGGCACCCGCCTTGATGGTGGCGATGGTGGTGACGAGGTTCTTGATGAACAGAGATGGAGGATTTGGAATAAATAGGAAATGAGGAATTCCAGTTTATCCACGTTTATCCCGAGCCGGCAGCTTGACATGAGAGCTCTCAGAGGGGCATGAAAAGCCAAGTTGCCCTGAGTTATTCAGCCAGGAGTCTTCCTCGGTTGTGTTATAGGGTAAGAAACACTTACTGCCATGTCTGTGAGCAAAGGCTACAATGCATAGTATTATTTGCTTCCCCTAATTTATTACACACTTCCCAATTCATCAAAGCACAATTTCCTACAGGTTGCTGAAGCAACCCCTTATATTTCTTATTTTTTCATGGAAAGAATTCATTCCCAACTTCATAAACTTTATTTTTAAGAAATAGTGGGTTCAAGTTTTCTAATAATGTCTCTTTCCAAAAAAAGTAGTATTTCACTTTAAACTGACGTGGCAATATTCAGTTGCCTGTAGTCAGCAGCAACCATTTGGCTTTATACATATATATATATATATATATACCCCAAGAATTGCACAAGTTATTGGGAAGTTCTAACTTTCACCATTATAACTGAGACTGCTATTGTATTATCAAGTCAGAGAAACTTTTCCCAGAGGGAGAAGCCCAGGCTGTCCAGGTTGGGATATCCTCATCTGTGCAGTTATTTAACTACTACTAAGGAAGCCTTGCGCATGCAAACACCATCATGTATTTTTACGCCACGTACCAACTGAATTCAACACATACTCTTCATTTCAGGCTATGAAGATGTGATTCTGGTAGGGCAGACCCAGTATCATTATAGGTGCTTTGAATTGCAGCAGACATACAGAATAATATTCTGATTTAGGACCTTTGGGCACCTTGTCAGGGTGCAGAAGAAGTCTGGAGTCAAGTGCGTAAAGGCAATAAGGCTTTGCTGGTTGGTCTGAGAAGTCCCTGATGCTGCTTTATTTTATTATAAAGGTGTAGGTGGAGTGGCTTAAGCTCTGCATTCACAGTGAGTGTTGCAGGTTTGGATAATTTACATTGCAAACTCTTGAACTTTCCAATGTTCCAAACACAGTTTATTTAGGGTCTGGTTTCCTTGTCAAATATTTTTGGAAAAAAGTTAATTGGCGATTGTAAAGTAACGAAGAGGACAAGTTAGTGACAGAGAGTTACTGAGTTACCGTCTGATAAATGAAGTGTAAGCAAACTACTTTCATTCCAGGAGATCCAGATGTTAAGTATTTCATCTGTGAATTAAGAAAATGGGCAAAGTTTACAGGCTCTGAGGCTGTATCTTGCAAAGTAGTGATTTTGAAAGAGTGTCCTGCAGTCTCGAGGAATCAGTTGAACGTGTTGGGGCCAATACAGTAGCTGAAGGAGTTGATGCAGTCCTTGGGCAGGCAGGCAGGGGAATAGGAAATAGAAGAGTTTTCTGCTCTTCAGGGGCAAGCACAGCTAAAATATCATTCCAGTTTGGGTGTTCATGTTTTAGTAAAAACCTCAAGAATTGGTGAGGGCTCAAAGATCTAAGAGAAATTGTGAAAGGCCAGAAAATCCCGACATGGAAATACATGCAGTGCTTTGTCTGTGGAGTTTATCAAACTGAATTAAGTGTAGTCAGTCTTTAAGGACCCACTGAAGAAGAAGAAGCTAATGTTTTAGGGTTTTCCAGTCCTAGCATTCAAGGTTATAAGGATATTCAGGGTGGGATTCCTCTGGCTAGATACAAACATCTGCATTGGAGCACAGTGACTAGCAGAATTTCTTTTATAGTCACTTGAGAGAAATAAGCACTTCTGGGCTGTAATTTATCTCTTCCTAAGGTAGGTGTTTAAGTGGGGTCAAATGAACCATGCTGTGGAAGTGCCTTTTTCTCTACCTTGACAGGATGAGCTGTGTAGGTACCGACACTGCAGAGCTCGAGGTTAGGTGAGAGGGGTCCTTCTCCTAGTATGCAGCTTGACATTTAAGCCAGACAAATTCAGACTAGAAAAAAGGCATGTATATTTTTAACAACATAACTAAGTGCTGAAATACCTTAACCAATCACAGAATCACAGAATGGTCAGGGTTGGAAGGCAATGAGTGTGACAGATCACCCATGACTGGAAACTTTAAAATCAAACTGAGATGTTTCTGTAAAAGCTATGCTCAACTTTGGCCACAGCTATTGGATCTGGAGAGACGGTTCTAGAAAATTATGTGGGTTGTTTTAGGCAGCAAAGTTAGATCAGATGGTCCTTTCTGTCCCGAAGAACTATGAGTCATACTTTACCGCTGCTTCAATAAACTGTAAATGTGCAAATCCACTTTGAGTGTGGGTCAGCAGCTTACCCAGTCTGAATTCCTGATGTTGAAGTGCATAGCTTCAGAGGAAATAATTTGCAAAATTTGTGGTGATTTTCCTTTCTAAATATAGCGATTTTGCTTCAAAGTTCCAGTTTTCCATACCTATTCATGATTTTGTGTTACACAGTGTATTCTGAACTTTTTTCTAAAAAGTAAACATCACAACTATGTAACATAAGTTTTTGAGAAGAAACTATTGATTATGTAATTGTGATGGTTGTTTTCAGAAATAAAATTTTGATAATTTGTAATTAGAACAGGCAGATTAGAAAAAATCAGCATTGCTCTTAAAAGTCAATGGAATAACCTTTTTTTCAAAACCTCAGAAAATTTGGATCACAGTTGCTATATGGAGTATCTCTATACATTCTTATAAATATTCATATTACTCTTATATTGTGAATAAAATGGGCTAAATACACCACCTTTATTACAGTAGTGGAAATAACAAGTTATTTCCATTCTTTGAATGTCTTTGGCAAATTTCCATTGTGTCAACGTAATTAAGATATATTAATATTAATCTGGTAAGTACTGTAACTTTACATAGTGGAAAAATAAAATAAAATGGACCCTGAGAACATTTTTCAATATCAGTTTCAATTTTAATACTTTATATTGTTGTGAAAAGTTATAAAAATGTGTTATTATTTTATTACCCCATTAAGAAAACAACGCAGCAACAGATGCTTGTTACCCTGATTTTCTCAGTCTGTTTATGGGGATGTTTTATCAAAATGGGTCTTTTAAAAGTTATAAAGATGTAATACTCTCCTAAATTGGGTCATAAATGCCTAATGTGGAAAACTAATACATTTTATTATTTTTCAAGTATGGGTTTATGTATATTAAAATATGCAGCTGTTAGGAAGTCTGGAGTGCGTATAACAGAAACATATTGCATTACAAGATGTTAGTGTCTCTCTCAGAGTATGTACATTCTTTATGCGTATACCCGCACAAGTTTTTGGCACATGGAAGAGACTACATTAACATTTTGGCTCAGTATTATTTTCTAATATCGTGGATTATTTTTTTCTGAATAGATGTAAATGCTAAATGCACTGAGCACATACATGTATTTTTACTCTGTATTTGCCAAAATCGTTTCTTACACAAATTGAGCAAGTAGATCTAAAATGTGTGTATAAACAACATTAAATTCCATCACATCGGCAATTGGATGCTGCATTTCTGAAAAACAGGAGATGTTTCCGCACCAGGAGGGGTAACAAGATGATCTCTTAGTTTAAACCTCCTCCTGTCTCCGTACTAACCAGCTGGGATGGATTTGTGGCGGTGGAGGAGGGACCCGAAGACCTGCTTGTTGCAGGTGGCACGGTGACCATGGCTGCTCTGGGAAATGGTACGACCGGGAGGATTTTCAAATTTCTCCGTAATGTGAGGTGAATAGACCAGTTGTCAAAGATGTACGTGCTGAACCTCATACTTTATGTCTCTGCTGACCTTTGATGGACACAAAAAAAGTGTGTAACGTATACACTTACTCTTGTGGCAATGATGGGAGTGCACCAAATTAATAGGGGTCTGTTTGCGCCCCACACACATCCACTTCCTTACGAATTTATGTATATGGGAAAATCTACGTATAGAATTATTTTGTTTTAAAGGGGAAACAGAATTTTTGTGGGCTTTTATTCTAATTATTGCAGCATTGCCTGTCCACTTATACTACTTTAAAAAAAAAAAAACTAGAAAGAAACAAACTTTATGCCATGTTGAGGCCCTCATGCTTGTGAAGAAGCGATAAATATATGCAAAACTGTCTTACTGTCCTTCAAATACTTCCTTCAAAACACTCCTTTTTTCCACGATGCTTACAAAAACCTCGTCAGTAATTCGGTTGTCAGTATGCTGATAGCAGTCAGAATGGTAAATATTTTTTTCTTTGCATTGCCTTTTTTTTTTCCTGTGTGCACCTTTTGCCCTTACATGAAGATTGTTAACATCTGAGGAAGAAATTTCATTATGTTTAATATTCCTCTTGTACTTTAGAAAGCAGGGTCATGGGCTGTGAGTAGGGGCACATGGGGCTGTGAGTAGGGGCACCCTGTGAGCAGGGTCATGGGCTGTGAGTAGCACAGCAGCATTAACATAAATAATTATAAACATCATAAAGCAGCAATTTAAATTAAGGTGAATTAGTCATAGATGCTTTTAATAGAAGCAATGTGAAAACTGAACCTCGAACCAGGAAAACCAAGTTAATCTCTAATATTTGTCACTTCGTCTTTGGTGTGTCTTACCAAGATCAAAATAAAATATCAACAATCCTGATCCTGGCGTGAAAGGAAACTCTTTCTTCTTGCTAGGTCTGGTCTCACCGTGTACGATTTCATATAACACCGAGTATGTGGAATCATTGCAGACCTCTGTCCACACACACTTGCCTTCAGCCTTGCTTTTAAGCTTTCTCTTTGCAGGAAGTGTTGAACTGTGGAACCCAATTTCCTCCATATTCAGAGGAATTTGCCATTTGGTGCACTTCAAGCTTGGCTCTGCCAGTGAAACCCTTCTTCAAATCCTTGAGCAGTTGGGTTCAAGTTTTAGTTTGGGTGACATGGGAGTCATGCTGCTTCACTCACTTCTGCATCTGAAATTTCCACAAGTTCAGAAATATCTGGCCCAGCATTTTGCTTTTGGCCTAATTCTTATGCCGGTAATTTTCCATCTTCTTTTTTTCTTATATATATTTTCTGTGAGGTTTAGAAAGTTTGCTACCTTTTTCTTACTGGCCAGCCAATATTGACTCTGTTGTGTTGTGGCTGTGTTTATGTTGACAGAGTTTTTTTGAAAAATCTGCAACGTGATGCCTTCTGTTCTCCCTGTTCCTTTCACTTATCTGTTTGGGCTAGAGACACCTGGTTGGTGTGGCACGATACTGTCCTCAGGGTGTCTTATATTCAGGTTTTCAACCTACGTTGGATTCTGTTGTCTCATGTTATGTGGGGTCTTTCCACAGGGAAACAGCTGAAAAAAGGAGCTTTGCTCCTTTGAAAAGGGCCTGGGGGGTCCTGGTGGACACCAAGTTGACCATGTGCCAGCAATGTGCTCTTGTGGCAAAGAAGGCCAATGGTATCCTGGGCTGCATTAGGTAGGGCATTGCCAGCAGGTCAAGGGAGGTGATCCTTCCCCTCTGCTCAGCGATGGTCAGATCCATCCAGTGCTGGGTCCACTGTTGGGCTTCCCAGTACAAGACAGACATGGACATACTGGAGCAAGTCCAGTGAAAGGCTGCTAAAATGACTAGGGGACTGGAGCATCTCTCATATGAGGAGAGACAGAGAGAGCTGGGACAGTTCAGCCAGGAGAAGAGAAGCTTTAGGGGGACTTTATCAAGGTGTATAAATATTTGATTGGGGGGGTGAGGGGTGAAGAAGACAGAGCCAGACTTTTTTCAGTTGTTCCTTGTGAAAGGACAAGATGCAATGGGCATGGATCGAAATACCGGAAATGGCACTTAAAAAGAAAAAAAAATCCACTGTGAGGGTGATCAAATGTGGGAACAGTCTGCCCAGAGAGACTGCAGAGTTCTCTATCCTTGGAGATACTCCAAACCCAAGTGGACACATCCCTGAGCAATCTGCTCTGGGTGATCCTGCTTTGAGCAGTGGGTTGGACTAGACAATCTCTAGAGGTGTCTTCCAGCCCCAGTGAGTCTGTGAATTGCAGTGTTGTTGAGGGATTGTCTAAATCCAACTTTTCTGTCTTCTCATCATTCTCTGGATGCAAGACCCGCGTTCAAAAGGCTTTATAGATGTACCCGTTACAGTTAAAATCATGCTGTAACACATTTGCTTCCCTTCTAACCACGTTAGGAATTGCACATGAAGCCTGCATGCCATATAGTTTTAATTAACCTAATTGAACACAGTAGCTGTGCTGCCAACCACCAAAGTGTTGATAGGACTTCACCGGAAGCTCAGCTAGTCTGTCATCATCTGGTCTCAAAATGCAGTTAAGATGATCCTCCCCCTTCAGAACTGTAGGTTTTTATGAAATCTGAAATTCAAGCCAATGTGCAGAAGGCTGAATTTGCTGTCTTTTTGTACTTTTTAAGCTTTGCGAATAGGTGACTTGCGGGAGTGCCCCGGATATAATGCGCACTAATGAAGTAGATTGTATAAAGGCCGCATAAAACATACCATGGCTTCATTACCAGGGGTCCGCGGGCCACAAAGAGTCTAGTCAGTCTTTCTGCCGGGGGGGGGTTTGTTCTTCAGAAAAAAACAGTCAGGGGTGAGCCTTTACACAACTGAAAACTTGTAGACGTGTTTTTCTGAGGGAGTTTCCTAAGAGGTTGTTGTTCCTGGTGGCTCCATATGCCCGTTGCTTCATTACAGCCTGATAACGTATCTAACGGCCTGCTCCTTGTTCAGGCGTATTTCTTAATTTAGCACTGAGACAAAGTGTTCACAACACAGTGGAGCAAGACTCGGTAAACAGTTGTTTTATGGCTTCAAGGTTATTTTGTTGAGATATGTTTTCTGGATTAAATATTTCAGAACCAATTTGGTTATCTGTTTGTCACTTCTTTCTAAATCAAAATAAAAGGCATTAACACTTAGTTGTACGCTTTCCGAGGCCCAGGCTTCATTAATAGAATAGATCTTCTCCGTCTGCATCTCCCAGAAAAAATGGGAGGAGTATTATTATTATTGTTGTTGTTGTTACTCAAAATTCTATCTGAAAGTCATTTTTCTTCTGCCGTGCAGCCAGATTAATTTTGGGTCTCTACCTGCTGCTAACATCAATCCTAAGACTGTTAGAGGAGAATGCCAAAAGTGGCATTTTCTGAACTGTAAGGTGCGTTGCTTGTCCTGAGAAGGCACAATAGGTCGTCCAGAAATGCATCCCCAAATTGTGCGGTGTTGAGTCTGCTGAACCGGACCAGGCTGCAGGGCCACCCACCTGCTCTTGCTCAGCAGGGACCCAGGTGGCTGCAGCTGTAAGCGCTTGGCTCGTGTTATAGGAGGGTACTGCTGCGGCTATTTTGGATGTTACACACGTTTTAAAAAACGACAATATTTGGGGGAAGCTCAGTGTCGTAGGATGCACTCGCAGAGGATGCAGTCCGGTGGCTCGACTTGAATACGCTATTGTGTGGTCTAAGAAAGCCACAAGGGTGCTTCTCGGCGTTCTCGTAATACCCTCAGACTTTATAAATGTAACGCTTTTGTCATCCTACGCGTGAATGAAAGGTGTGTACTTTTGTGAACTGTTCACTTTCTGGTTGGTAAGGTGTGTAAATTCAGAACAGCTATACTTTGGGAACTTAATTTCTCCTGTTTGTAAGGCGAGATCTGCGCACTCGTGTTTTCATCCTGAGAACTCCTACCTTGAAGGTGCAGTAAGTTGGAGGGTTGCTTGCATGGCAAGTCACTCTTTAAGAATATTGCTTACTGAACTTTGCAGCCATTGAAAAAAAAGGAACTACAGTTTCGGGAGTTTGAGTTAACAGTCTGATTTGTTGACAACTGGCTTGATATTTAAAGGAAGCCAGTAACAATTTATCATTTGGTGGAAATGTTCATGATTAACCATTCTTTTTTTCGGAAAGCTCAACATGGCCTCTTAAAGGGAGATCCTAAAGGGATGAAGAGAAGTAGAAGGTGAGGGGGGAGAGGCTAAGGTCGCGGCTGCTAAAGGAAGCTGTGGTTTGAAGGATATACAACTGACGGTGTCCAACACTACATCACCCAGGGTGAGGAGGCTTCAAGTGCACCCGTTAGTTTGGATCACGACACCACCTCTGCGTGTGTCTCGGTGAAGGTGACTGGGAGGTGTCGAGGTGGCAGCTGCGAAAGGGAAAGACATTTCTGACAGAATTGGACGTTTAGGTTCGCTGCTAATGGGCTGTACTGACGTGAATAAGGCTTACCAAGTACACAGCCATAACTGTTCTTATTTATATGCATAACATAAATTTCACGTTGTATAATAGCTGTAAGACAATCCAGAGCAGTTCCGGGGGATTATTGCACATCTCGGGTAGTTTCAGTCATCCAGCCTTTTGGCTTCATGCCTTAAAACACTACCAGAGACATGTTATAATCGTCCAGAAATGCACTGCCTGTTGCGAATTACAGCTTAAACCAAGATAGTCAGTACGTTACACATGTGCCCCAACCATACAATTTAACCAGGTAATGTTTAAAAAAAAAAAACAAAGAATCTAAATATGGAGAAGTTTAGTGTGCTCTTCCACAAGCTGAAGAGAGAATTTACCTGCCCATCCGGAACAGCTCCAGAAAGTCCTTGCTGGTTTGCAACGTCATTTGCTTCTGTGTTGAATGATGTCATTACGGTCATCCTTGACCTTTCTCTCTTCTCCGCTCTTTTTGGCTTTGGCTATTTGGGCTCTGCATTGGATCCCCGAAGAGCCCCATACGCTTTAAAACACTGAAATATGGGATGTAATTATAGCAAAGAAGTGTAAAGAATGTCACAGATAACGTTCAAGACTGAACAGGGAAAATGGAAGGAAGAATAAATAATGACTAAAACTCTTAACACCATCACTATGATGTTTCTCAAAGTTACACTTCCCAGGAAGTGGTTTTCCTATAACAGAATGATATTTGATATAAGTGTTCATATAAATACCTTTATTCAACTGTCTCAGTAGTAGGATTAAATGTCATTATTTATTTATTTTCCTCTCTTCTCTTACATGAGAGATGAAAGAGGAGATCCCTCTTTACCTTCTCTCTACATTCTTCTGCTAACTCATCCGCTCTGAGCTGCTCTCTCCCTCACCCCGATGAACAGATTTCTCAGCCTCACGTTTTTATTGATCCTGTCTTTATCAGCCCTATGATATTTCGCTCTGAATCAAGGAAAGCACTCCCGACAAGAAAGGGTTAAGGCGCTGCCGGCAGCCAGGCACACCTTATGTTGTTTCTTTTTCCCCAGCCGCCTTGTTTTTGTCAGATAAAATTGCAAGCAAAAAGCAAATTACCATGTTTTCCCCGTATTAACTGTAATATTATGTCTTCTTCCTTGTAGGCAATTTAGCCCAAGCTGGCAGGTTGCCCATTCTAATGCCCAAGGACACCGCTTTTCTGGGAGGCTCTGTCAGATAAAGCAGTTGGGTTTTCTGAAAGTGAAGGCTGGGTTGGGTTTTTGTTTGTTTTGTTTGTTGGTTTGGTTTTTTGTTGTTTTTTTTTTTCCTCTCGTTAGTGGAACGAGACCTTATCAGCGTAGAAACACAGCCTGCGTGGCAACACAAAGATACCTGGTTTGCCTCATATTCGACTTCCTCGACGAAGCGTATTTCTCCTGCGGATATTAAAATAATAGCTTTTAAGTTAGAAAGCACGCTCGCTCACACTGTAATTATTAACTGCTCAATTAGGACACTTTTCCAGCTATCTGGGCAGAGGTTTTCAGAGGAGCCTGGGGACCTGCCTGCATAAAACTATGTCTGTACCGGGAGATTAACTGCGTCTGTGCTCTCTGACCCTGAGGCTAACAAGCGTGGAATGGCCCGTGTCCATATTATTCCATTTTCTTATCCTCCAAAATAGGGTGGCCGTCTCCAAACCACCTCCTGAGAATGGTTTCTGGCCCCCGCATCCCTCTGAGCTGTGTCCCGCGTTGGGGAATGGTAGTTGCCCCGTGCCAAAAGCATTCCTGGGGCTACTCGAACAATTTAAGCGTAAAGGGGTTTTTTGAGAGCCCGGGAATATTCCCTGAGACTGTTTTAACTTGAGGTCAAGTCTTAGTGTCGTTGGCTGCCCTAAAGCTGAGGTCTTAAACCCCGGCCCTCAGAGCAGCCACATGTGCAGCCTTCGTGGTGTTACCACACGCTGTTTGATCCGGGAAAAATGGTCCCTTCCACTCAGTAACTTTATGTGGTCAATTGTGGTTTATAAATAAGTCGTTCTAAAACATTAATTGAAGTACAGGAAATGCATTCATCATTAAGAACTGCACAACTCCCGTCATGTTAGATCCCCTTCGACAGCACTCAGCATCTGATGCGTCACGTTATAGGATGCTTATTAATAATAGTAATAATAAGAAGAATGTCATAGTCTCTCATTTGGTCGCCTTCAGCATTATGCAAGGTTGCCCTGTCTTACTGCACGCCGCAGCCATCGCTCGTGCTTAGCTCCGGGTTGTGTGAACTACAGATGTTGTGGATGATGATGTTGATGTTTTCTTCAGCGAAAGGGTTACCAAGCATTGGAACAGGCTGCCCAGGGAATTGGTGGAATCACTATTTAAAAGATGGTTATTTAAAAGACGGGTAGACATGGTGCTCAGGGACATGGTTTAGTGGTGGTTTCGGCAGTGTTAGGTTGATGGCTGGGCTTGATGGTCTTGAAGGTCCCTCCAACCTAGACGATTCTATGATTCTGTGATGTTGTCAACTTGCTGTTGACAAGCAGAATACAAATAAAAAAATACAAGTAGAATAAAAATAAAAAAACGTTTTTCGTTTTGCTTTCCTGTAAGAGTATCTTTTATCTTCTTTAATGCCATCGGGAGGACTGACGTCAAACCACGCCCTGAGGTCCTCTGATCAAACTCGGTATAGCTGTTATTGGTGTTCTTGTATACCCCAACGTGGTCTGTATGTTTGCTATATGCTCCTGATGGCCAAAGACCTGCTCCAAAGCTTCTGTTGGTGTTTGATTCGGGCACTGGATATCTCTTGTGCAGACTGGCAATGTTTTCACACAGTCCTGCTGTGTTCTGCATACATGGAATGAAGTCATAGCACTTGCCGTGTGACATCAAAGCCTGTTGCTGTGAGAATGAGCACAATCCAGCAAACAATGATCACATTGTGCGTGTAAGCAGGGAAAAGCGAAGGCAAGTTATAAAGCAGAACCTTTTTTATTTACACAGCAATGTTTTAATAACCAACAGATTTGGGGGAAAGGGCTGGAAAAACAGTAAAAAGATAAATGTACTTATGTTTCAATGTTGTGATTTTTTTTTAACAAGTACAAAAGTTCATTTCTATGTATTAAAATAAAAAAAAGCCCTTGAATTTCAGGCAGGATCCTGAGAGAGCGATTGGCATCCCCAATCAATGCTTGCTGGGACATTTTCTTTTTTTCTTTTTTTTCCCCCAATCCTTCTATGGTATTATTAATGCTAACCTCCTTAGCTGCACTCCTGGAACAGCCCGGTGCGATAGCTTTACTACAAAGGGCTTCTGTGTATTCCGGGAGTCAGGATATAGCACTCTTCTGACAGAAAATGCCCTGTAATGAAGGTGAAGCTTAGACATTATTTATACCAAATACAGGTTCTTTCCATCTGCAAGTTTATAGAGGCTGGGAAATTGTTGAATTTGGAGATTTGCAAATACAAATTACAAGCTCGGCTCTGAAAATGTTCCCTCCTGGAAAACAAATCCTATTCCCCCTTGTGAGCGTTATCCTTCGGCAGCATTAGATCAGTACAGAAGGCGTTTCTAAGGTGGACAGCTTTGCTCATAAAGACCCGGCACCACCTTCTCCTGGAACGAAGCAACTAAAACATTTTGATCCCGCGCTCGGGTACCTGGAGCGAACAGACTGTCACTTGTGTTGAGTTACGTGGAATATTTTTTGGTGTCTCTTAACCGGGTCCACTTTTCAGGCCTGCAGCAGGTTAAAGTTAGAGCTGTGCAAACTTCGAGAAGCCTAAATCCAAATTAAGGCTGGCTCCCTTCCAGAAATAGCTGGAGCTGGCAAATTTAAATCATTTTCAAGTTGGAGCTGCTTTTTTCTGGGTTTTATGTCATCACTTATGAGTTAAAACTGAGGAAAAACCTGGTTGTAACCGATTTAACCTCTTTTTGCCTCCCGCCTTGGTCTGGAGTCTTTTTTCTGTATGTGTGACTTGTTTTTTGAGAACTAACCACTGATGGGATTATACAGTGTGTCGAGTCTCTGGAATTGCCCATCTAATAAAGCATGGGATTTTAAAGGTTTTATGTCAAACCTTTATAGAGCATCATTTGCTGAAGTATCTAGAAGAAAGTGGCTCTTGAAACATTTTCTATAAAATAAATTATTTTTCCACTTTACGTTTTTATGCGATTGAGATGTTAAATGACAATTATTTTGCCACTTTATGTTTTTATGCCATTGACATGTTAAATGACAGTTTTAAAATTGACTGGCATTACCAATACATTGGGAGGTGTCATGCTCTTGCCTTAAGATTAGCAGTAAGCACTTACCTTTTCTGAATTATTCCTGTGGTGGGGGGATAATTTATATAAATAATGAGTTCACAGGTGAAATCCCTCTGAAGCCCCAAATCAGTGCCTAATTTTATGCATGTGGATGGTTGCTATGAACTGATCTGAGAGGCTCTGGGGAAAGGGGCCATGACCATATCATGGGAATCTGAGGACACAGTTGACTTCAGTAATATACAGGTGCCTGGTTAGGACCTGACCTTTTGAAGAGCTGTCCAAACATTTATTCACTCTCACAACACCCTCATGAAGTAGAGGATAAATATTATCTCAATTTTATGGAACAAGACGGTGAGCACCAAGAAGGTCTGGATTAAAACTCAGGAATTTGTGGCATGCAGTTGCCTGCTTAGTCCGTTAGACAACGGTGTTTGGTTTGTCAATAGTCCCATGCTTTATAAACTCGACAAAACCTTTAAAACACCAATTAGTTTAGATAGGTGGGAGTTCAGTTCTCTTTGCATAAAACAGAGATGAAGCCGTTTCACATCACCATCATAGCCGAACGTGGTGAATTTGTTCCATATTTGCATTAAAGCGAGGATTGCTCTTGAAGGTGGTAGCGTATCAAACAAACCCCTTCTTCTGGAGGACGGGGAGTTCAGAAAAAGGGATGATATTTCCCTGTGAACTGAAGTAGATCGTCACTTCAGCCTTAATTTACCAAAGCACATCGTTAGGGAATCAGTGCTGTACATGTAATTATCTTGGTGAACAGTTCTATTGTGTTTGTATACAATGAGTTTACATTTGTTTTATGCAGAACAGAACTTATAAAGCATTTTTATCATTCATGGCAAATCCTTGTGATGCTTTCTGTTACCCATCAGTTGAAATAAGGCTGAAAAGCGCTGTAGAAAAGGCGAAGGCTACCACCATCATCTCTTCCAAACTGCAGTGGAACTGAAATGATACAGGACAAGAGGGCAAATGTTGAGAACTGGAAAAATAGAAAAACAGAGCAGCATGAAATGTCAAACCACATTTTTTAAGGCGCTTTTTACTATATTTCCATAAATGCATGAGGGAATTATGTTGCAAATACTTGAAACTGTTTATTTTCCTTTTTGGCTTGATTTTCTAGCATTGAAAAAACCATGTCTAATGATCTTGAGCATTCTTAAAGAAAAAAATTATATTTTACATAATGGTTTGCATGTGTGAGTTCCCTCTGGCAGGAGCACTATAATTAGCCTGTCGTCTCTCAGAGAAGAGACTATCTGTCTTAAGGATGCAACAGTGAGTCTTGGCTGCTAGAGCTGAGAGCGGAACATTGTGATTTTGTTAAAAGATAAACATTATCCCTTTTCACTTATTCATCTTTCTCCTCTTCCTGCTCCTTTGGCTCAGAGCTGGCCTGGAGAAGCAAAGGACAGCTGAGTACAAACAGTTTTCTTCCTTCCTCATTCAGCAAGCCATGGCGAAAGATCTTGGCTTCTTGTCATCAATAACTTCGCTTCAACTCAACTCGGAACTGTTTGGGCAGCCTTTCAAAAATAAAAAGGTACGATAAAAGGGGACTGAACTTCCCGGTTTACTCATAAAGTAGCAGATTCAGCTAAGGCACGCTTTCCTTTGGGATTGTCCATATACTGCCCGGGAGAGTCGAGGATGTGGAATATTATTCCTTTGCACAACTTTATTGTAGCTATTAAAAGACAATCAACCAGAATAGGGTGGTGGCAGACAGTGTTGTGTGTTTCAGTCTTTTGCGGTCTTGTTACTAAAGGAGAGTAATTTTGGTAGAAAGGCTTTGCTGCTTTTGGGTAGCCATGTGTGTCCTTGATCAGAGGAGGGGGAAGGAGGGAAGGAAAACTCAAAACCACCACAGAGTCAGAAAAATGTAACTGGTTTGAGCTGGCATAGCAGTGCTGGTGTGTGTTAACTCTTGGTATTATCGTGCCTGAGGTTTCGTTTCCAGCATCGACAAAGCAAGCTGTAATACAGGAGAGGATCACATATGGCATCTTTCCAGCCCCAACTGGTTACATTAGCAGGGACTGGGTAAGAAGGTGAGGATTCCAGTGGGGACAGGAGTATATTGAATTTCATTTTGAAGACTGCCATGTGCGTGTGCCAGTCCATCACAGAATGTGTTGATACGCTGGTGAAAACTAACTGCAGTGGCAATGATGTTTCTCTATGGATAATGATATATGGACCAGGTTCCTTGAAGGTACCTCTTGTCATATTCTTTGACTTGTGCCGTGTCTGTTTATTCTTGCGCTCGTTTTGTGATCCTTCTGCATTTGCTGTCCTTCTGCCCCTCCTCTCTCCGATGTTGTGCAATTTGTCTGAACAGTATAATTTTCTTTCCTTATTCCTTATAACCTTTCCTCCTCCACCCCTCTGCTTTCCTGATACTTTCCTTTGCCAAATAGTCAGAGATTTTCTCAATTCTGAGTTCCTATGTAAGCTATAATTTTATTCTATTATGAGTGAGCACTGCTACTGCAGGCCTGGAACTGATTACTGTTTGCATATATCCAGCATCACCAGCCAAAGAGTCAAAGACCAAAGAGACTTCTCGGAACCTTACAACGTTTTCAAAATCACCTTGTTATTCTTTTCAGATTCCCCCTTCTGTCGGGAATTTCTGTTTTCTTTCAGTTGGAATCCAAAGACCAAGTTTATCTTTCGAAAAGTTCTTGTAGATAATGGTTACCTTCCCAAACAGTCCAAAACTAAAATTTCATTTTGAATTAGCACCTATTTCCAGTCTTGGACATCCCGAAAAGTCATTGATCAGATGAATTCTGCTCTTTTCTGCAGTGTATCTCAGGCTTCTGGATTCACAGACCTTTGCTGGGAGGCTAAGAGCAAAGCTTTTGTGTGTTTTATGGTGGTACTTAGCCCTAGTTGGAACAAATATTTTCATTGTTTTTCTAATATTTCAGTACTTTATTTCTTCATCCCAGAAAGGAGAAATCACAGAAATAAAAGAAATAAAAAAGAAATCAATCCCTTGGAAATCTGAAAATATTAGAAGCAAAAAGAGAGGCATATTTCTTTTTTAATGCAAACACTAAAGAGAGGTTTGTGCCCTTCTGAAAGTTCATCCTGAAATTTCTAGTTTTTCCCTTTATAAAAGTTATATGCTACTGTTGTCTTCTGAAAAAATGGGATAATTAGTAATTGTGATATCGAAGAGGTCATACTGGCCAATCTGATAGCTCTTCTGCCTTTCAGGTCTTGGAAATGAATACTTACAGGAAATACAAACTGAAAGATGGAGAAAACCGTGGTGAACTAAGACTGAAATAGTTCTCACCGCTGCTGTGTTAGTCACTTCCCTACAGACCTCTGTGATAAATCTTGGTTTGCCATGATCTCCCATGCACGGACCTTTATACTCTCCAGGAAGTTTCCTCAATGAAAATAAATATTTGGAAGTGATCTTTGATTTGGCCATCTTCTTGCTGCTCTTTGCTCATTTCTTGGTAGTTCTGCCTCACGCAAAAAGTGTTTATTTCTGAGAATGGCACTGTTGGCCTGGCAGCCACAAAAACCAACTTTCTTAAGTGGTCTTGTGTAGAATTGCATGTCTCATTTTAAGTCTGCTTTAGCATAAAATGCTTAACTGACATGTATCTCTGGACTGGGTAAATGGATGCAAGCTCTGAAGATGTATTCCTATTCTTGTTCCCTTGGACAGTACATTAAAGGTCATTGACTGGAAACAAAGAACTAAACCAACTGTCGGGGGTTGGACTAGATGATCTCCAGAGGTCCCTTCCAACCCTGACCATTCTGTGATTCTGTGATCATAATTGTCTCTAAAATTTTGCGGACTAACCGTTTCTGAATCTTGAATTCTGTTATTTCTTAGGTCAGATTTGTTGTCCTTTTTCCGTGTCAGTGTCTGCCCTTATCTTTTCCTGGCAGTTCTCCTAGAAGCCCTTTGTTTCTGACTTGGTGTTTTCAGGATGAGCCAGGTGAATTAGTCTACAGTATTTGTTATTTCCTAAATGTAAGGATAAGACTGAAAAAAGGAACGCTATTGGCTGTATTATCTCCCGATCACCGCCATTGTTCTTCGGACTATGGATTAATACCCAGCTACTCTTCAACTAAATTAATTCCTCCAATTACTGCTCTCCTGAAATGATTCCCTAAATCTTGATTTTTCTATTCTCTGCTGCTCCTGACACGAGGTTCTTTAAAGTCCGGGGGAATTAGGCTGTGACTGCTTTGCGAGCAGTACAAATAGGAGCAGATGTGTAGAAGACAAATGGCTGGTGCTGACCCAACATGCACATGATGAGCATTTCAGTGGCGTTTACTTTCACTCTCGCACTAGGTCTAGTCTGGCCCCGTTGACTGAATGCCTGTTAGTGGTTGGAATGCGTCTTTTGATTTGCTTTTATCCAAAAAGAGTCCAGTTAGTGCGCTCTGAAATCATGCCACGGTGCAAACCGATGTGCAGTAAATGGGGATGAATGGGAGATTTGTTTCAAAACCGCACCCCTGATCCAAACTAAAATGCTTCCATAGTTGTATCCTTTTGTACCTGACTCAGACATCTCAGTAAATCCAGTAATGGGCTTATCTGGATCAACCGGTGCTTAAATATATCTGTGCATGTGGCCAAAAGGCTTCTTAGCATCCCGGTTGGACATGTTCTTTTCACATTAATGTTGCCATTATTGCGGAGACAGTCATAATTGCTGTTCTTATAACTTGTATTTATGTAGAAAAGTAATACCAGAGAAATTCAGGTTAGAAGTAAGGCACAAGGAAATTAACAGTGGAACAAACTACCCAGTGAAGTTCTGCATTGTCTAGTTCTTGATGACTCCAAATGGAGGTCAAATGAATTTCTGGAAAATATGCTTTTGTTAAACTGGTTACTGGCCCAAAATAGGGGCAACTGGCTGAAATTCTGTGGTCTGTGGTACACGGGAGGTCAGACTAGATGATCTAATTTTCCCTTCTGGCTTTAAGCTGTATGAATGTGAGCAATCCCCCTCATTACCAGACACTTCTGGCCATTGAAAAATGCGGGATCGAGCTGTCGGTTACCAGTAAAGAACATTTGCTATTCTGCCATGAAATCAAGAAATTAATTTTAGGATATCACATAACAGCGTTGTCGTATCCTGGTTTATGATGCAAAGAGCTTTGGGTAAGCAAGGAAAAAAAAAAAAAAACACCACCTATAGCGTGATTTAGATTAGGGCAACTGTGTATTGTAAACTTAGCCTTTGGTATTGCTTATCACAACTCAGATTCGAAATCAGAGCTGAAACAGGACTTTGTTTTAGAGTTTCAGTGCCAGGAAGGTTAACGGGTTATTGACAGCTTTAGGAACGAAATGTCAGGGAGGAAATTAGAGCAAACATGTATCATGAGCCACCACACAGCATGGCTGGTTTTAATAGACACGGCAGATCTTCTGTAGTAACGCCCCCATTAATAGTGCAGTTATCACTGTTTCCAGATGGCGTGATCATAAACACACAGAGCTTTTGCAGGGACCTATAATTTATCCTGATCCCTTCCTCCTCTGGATTCACCCAGAAGGAAGACAAGTGGTACCACAGCCCACCCCAACTGTTTCTTTTTTTTTTTTTTTTTTTTTTTGCCAGGAAGTGTGGGGTGGGGGCAGGATTACATCTGGGGGTCCCTGGAGCCCACCAACAGACACTGCTCCCGGTCTCTCTTGAACGAGAACATCCACAGCTGTTCTTAGCCACTTCCTTCTCATTTCACTCTTTCGCTTGTACCGGGCTGGTCCGTGCCCCATATTAGCAGGTAGGCTGCAGCTCCTTTGCACCCATTTTAGACCTTCAACCTCATTCTTCATTTTTTTTTCTTTTTTTTTTTATTCTTTAAAACAGCATTTTATTAACTAAGTACACATCCGTTCTCAGTCAGTTTCACTCAGCCACTGGAAAATCATCATTACAGATAAAAACTTGGAAAATTAGGAAATGGGAGCTGTTTCTAACTGTATTGAAAACGCATATTCCTTGAAAAATTAGTAAACTGCTCTAGTCTTCACAGTAAGTACAGGTTTGAACACATTTGAGAAGTAGAAAAATAAGGGGTGTCTCCTAAATGAGAAAACTGCAGCAAAAATATGTTTTTCTCTTCTTATCTACTCATACAAAGATGCACTGTGAAAAAGCATGTCTCAAAATATACTGAAATGATACAAAGTTCTTTTCAGAAATCTCAGATCTTAATGTTTCTAGGAAGTAGGAGATACAAATGGCAATTTAAAACTTCTCAGTTTAGATCTCTGGGCTACCTAAGCAAGTGTATATGTGAAAAAAGGTATCTGCTTTTGGCCTTTAATTGCACAAAAAAGGAACACCATGCATTACCAGTGTATTTCTTTGCCATGTCTGTCTTACACATTTTGGAGGAAGGAGTGGGAAAAGAAAGAAGGATCCAGCTTCTACTAAGCTCTGTTTGGTTTTGAAAACCAAAAGCCAACACTGGCGCCTTAAATCTTGCTTTCATCGAGAAGATGGTAATTCGAAATAGTGAGCTGAATTTTGGTTAGTATAGCAGCAGTCTCTTCATATCTCGCTTTTTGGTATTTGTAAGTAAACACACATGATTTATAGAATATTTTGTTTCAATTATTTTGACTTTGCCTTTCACCTCTTTGACCTAGAAAATCTAGACTGTTTTAATAACCAGTGTCCTTGTTAGAAACTTATTATGTGGCTCTTTTTGGAAAGGCAAGTTGAGTATGTGGCATAGCGTAAGGAATTTTGATGTAATTTGTTTAGAAAGGCTGTTGCTTGACAAACCTTTTCTGAACAGGCTACATGGTAACCGAGAAATTGGAAGTCTGGGGGCTGGACGGGATAATGGACAATAGATGCTTTCACTTCTGTTGCCTGTTCAAATCCAGTCTGTCAAAGGGTGAAAATTGTTCCCTTTTCATACCGGGCAAGTGGCCTGTGAGTAATTAGTTGGTTGACTCTGCCTGGTGCCTGATTAAAATTTGCCCACAAGACAGAAGCTCCGCCCCGTTTGGCACCCTGGCTGGTGCCTTCAAAAGCCAAAGCTGAATCAGCAGCCGTCTTTGCTATATTGTCTTCCAGATCAGGACCAACACCGTGCGGTGTGGACATGATTATATTGTGTTGTCCCCAGTTTTGTTCTCTATACCACCTCTCATAAGTACTACACGTAAGACAGCAAAAAAGGGTTGTTTCCTTGGGGATGGATGAGTTTCATTGCTCTGCAGAGGGCCAGGATCAATGGTTCAGCCCATCAGCAGCTCCCCTTGAGGAATAAATCTCGCCCCAAAACACACTCTGCTCCACGATACCTCTGCATTTGCTAAGAGCTATGTGAGACTTGGCCGTGCATTTTCAGTTGACTCGTGCCCAGCTGAAGACAAAGGGAGGAAAAATTACAGCAATTAAGTGACACCAATTTATCAAGGAAAAACAGAAGCTTGCTAGAAATGACGGCTTGTGAGTTCATCCAGTCTCAGAGCAGGGCAAACTGGGGGCCAGCATTGCTGGGGCAGAAGCCCCGGCCTTTCATGGGTGGAAGATTTCCACAAAGGTGAAGTGGTTTTGAACAATTTCTTCAACGGACGAGGCACAAACGCGCGTCTCTTTGACAGGAAGGCGGTGTGTGCCCTTTTTTTTCCCTCTCCCTCTTGCTTTCTTTCCGTTAAGCAAACTGAGTAATTACAGCCAAAAAAAGGAAAAAAAAAAATAAAAAGGAAAACTACATGCTCTATTTATATTTAATATCCAAGACTGAACTTAAGCTTGTGGGAAGTACGAAAGCTCCCTCAAGCTTTTGAGGGCTCTGCGCCCTGGATGCCAAGCGCTGGCTACTCCATGGTGGCATTTATGATCCTCCTGCTCCTGTACACAAACACTGAATTTCTCTTGCATGCCCAATGCCCCCTTTAGTATTGCCAAACCTCTTCTTCTGTCCTACAGCTATCGTAAGCAGTAGATCCAGTTTTCTATAGATTTCGCAATGACTGCTAATACAGTTGTAGAGCCAAAAGCTGGTTGGGAGAGGATGAAGTAAGTTTTGGATGGGATTATATCAAGACAGAGAAGCCCTTCACTTCTTTACGGAGGAGGTGATGTCATCAAGAGACAAAGTCCTGCAGAAATAAGGTTGGAAAGAAAAACAGCAGAGAGAGAGAGATGCTGGGGAAAAGTGAGTGAGAGTGATGACTTATGGAAAAATGGGAGAGCGGGCTGGGAAGCAAGGAGTGGGTAAGCTGAACTGAGGGGCAAAGACAGAGATAAATAGAAGGAAAGATTTTATTAAGGTTAAAGAGAATAGAGTTGGTAATAAAGACTTAGAAAAAAATGCTGTCATGAGGAACATAAAAAGGTGAAAAGGAAAATATGTTGAAAGAAGAAAATGAAAAGATTTCAGGTTATTGGGGAATATCTCGTATATTCTAAGAAACGAGTCAGTGGTGGTGCACATTTTAGGAAACTGGGAAGGAAATAAGAATAAAAAAAGGAAGGAAGAAAGAAAAGTTTAATTAGATTATTATTAAGATTATATATTATTATTTTATATATATATTTTAGCCTACGTAAAGTTTTAGCCACATAGCTCCTGGTGAAAAGACCAGGAGTGAAATAGCTAAGATCACTAGTTGGCTTTCAAAATCCCAACATTAGAGTTTATTTTGTAGAAATCTTAGAGATTATATTACTATTATGCAATAATATATAATAACTAATGACAAAATCTACAAAGTAGTATCTATATATGTAATAATATTGGCTAGCAGGTACATAACGGTCCAGTTACAAATTGAACATAGATGGTTCCGTGCCTTGTCTAAACCCAAAAGTTTGGGGAAATAGGCAAAAAGGATTATTTTTAGATACAAATTCCATGCTTATTTGGGTTCTTTTTTATTCTGATGTTTACCGCTTTTGAGAGAAGATAATGACGGGTTTTGGGAAAAGAGTGGTTGAGATGAGGAGACGCCTCCATTACACATTGAACTTTTAGAAAGTTACACTTGCATTCAAGAGTCGCGTGTTAGAGTACTTCCAGCATCCATAAAACGTATCAAGATTTATGGAAGGACAAAACATCCTGAGTACACCTAGGGTGATGAACTTTTTTGAACCAGACTGTAAGCATGACAAAACAGTGCTTTGGAGCTCTAAGATCTTTTGAAGATGCGATTCCCGTTACAGGTGCTGAGCATTTGAGATACAACTCTGCTCTCTTGTAAGTCCAGCTGTGCTTCTGGGTCCATTTTAATCATAGCTGTTGTTATCTATTGTTAGGAACTACACAAAATATGGGGCAACGGGTCAATTTTTCGCCCAAAGGCTGTCTGTTATAAAGGTGTACCTGTGATCCTGCGTATATGACTATGTACCAATGTCTAAGAAATAGGTCTTCACCCCATGGAGGTGCCTCAGATTCTTCTCCATTTAAAATCATGATCTTACGTGAGAGAGAATTTTCCTCCCCACCCATAAGGATTTGAGGGAGAAGGTGTTGAACTCACCATCTGATGCAGCATGATAATCTGCGGAAATCTCTACTACTTTAATCTACTTTTTCCATTTCATCATTTTAGCATCTGAAGCCCAGTCTGGCTTCTCTTGACCGCTTACCCCAGAGTATTTGTTCAGTACACTGGTAAAATGGGAAGCCGAAGAGTCAGGGGCCTCAGCATAAATGGGCTGCGATGGTGCGTATTCCTGCCCTGTTCAATGAAAATCAGCTTGTTCATTTACAGTACGTGCTGATGGAGGCTTCTGTGCAATATCATTTACAGCCGTGTTGTCTTTGTAGATGCCTTCTACGATGTGAGAACACTGATGTGTGGAGGGGGAAGGGGCCGACCTTCCACTCACCATATGGAAAACATCTGTAATGGGCAACATAGCTCTCTCTGAAGAAATGTGTTGCTGTTTCATAGTTTCTTCAAAGTGTTACACAGACAAAAGGTATCAAGTTGAATTTTTACTGGGGTTGACTGTCCCAGCCTCTCGAGCCCTTTACGGTAATACCAAAATATTCTTTTAAACAAGATGGGCAGTAATGTTTTACACTGTCTCACACAAGAAGAATGTAACATCAACTGGAAAAGTATAGAGTAGTCAAAGTGCTCCAAAAATAAAACAAAAGAAACAATATCATGCCCTTTTATTGTGGCCCCTTAACTCTAGTCCTTGGAGAACAGCGCTGATTGATGTCTGTGATGCAACCTAAAAATTAATGTCAATTACCCAAAACAAAATGCACATAAGCGACGTTAAGAGTCTGATTTCAGTCCACAAAAGCCAGGAAATTCAGAGCTACTGGAGAGCTGAAAACCTGAATTTGACATTCCCATCTTGCCAACAGCCGTTCTGCTGGGGGGGGGGGGAAGAGGAGAAACAAAGAAAAAGGGAGTTACACCATCAGAATAAATAATGTGACTGGGACAACACGCTTTCTCTTTGCTGAAGTCAGGATCCACTGGGTCCCATTAGCTTTAAGACCAGGAACTGCAACGTGATCGAGGTTGGGGCTCAGTAACGCCCCTACCACCTTTCTGCTTTTTGTAATACAAATTGTTTTATTGCTTTAGTGACAATAACATTTATTGAGACCTAAATAACTCTTCGTTTACAGTAATTATTTACCGTTCTTGTATTTTCAGCCATCGGAAGTGGGGGTGTTGCTATCAGCATGATTAGCGCATGTTATGTATTTGATGCAATAATTGCACATCCGAAGGGGATCGACCCCGCACTCTTTGATAAATGAACATGCAGTAATCGAGCTGTTCTGGTGTCAGTGTGCACACAAATCAAAATGTTCTAACATCAAAGAAGTACTTATGAGAAAAAACTTACGTACAGGATTTAAATATTCCTCAATGTTATTAAAAAAATATGGGCTGCGATATCGTGAAAAGCCCTTGATGGAGTTACAAGCGGGTAATCCATCTCCCTATTCGTAAGCCTATATTTAATGACTGAACAGTGGCAATCAGCCAGAAGAATCTCATGGCCCGGCCAGTTTGTTTTCAGACAAGTATCAGTTTTATAGATGTGCATATAAATGTATGTCTTCTGTAAAACTGGATACAAAAGGAAAAAATGAGTTGCAGTACTGAAGAAGAGAAAGTTTAGTGGGATGGGTCAGACCGCCAAGGTATTGTTAATGGCATTGGTCTGTCCTGGTGTTTCAAAATATATTTCATTTAAGTAAAGTGTGCCGTAGCAAGTAATGTGTATAAGTGGGTCTATGGAGAGGGAGCATAGTATGAAAGTCCAGAGTCCGCCTGGTCATTTCATTTTCTTCGCAAAGTAAGTATTATTGCCCCCTCCACAGATTGATCAATCAGAAACAACCAACAGGAATTTTTAGTCAATTCTAGGAAGGACATTCTGGAATTCTGCTATTCTCAGCAACCCGGGTCTCTGGGATGGCCCATTTTGCCAAGATGTTAGGCAGGCGAGGAATGGATGGACAGAAAGAGATTTGGAAATGTTACAGAGAACTTGAGCCACACGTTAGAAAGACTAGAAGTCCATCTGGCCTTGTGAACCAGCTTTTCCAACATACGAATGAGGATATAGTGTCATTTTAAAAGTATAATGTAGAAAAAAGCCTGGCCTTCCTTGGGATCCCAAGTTTCTTGGTGCATCCTGGCAGGTCATAACTTGCCAGAAGCTCTTTGAAGGTGCAACAAGGACTTTTTTCTGTACAAGCTGCCTTACGTGGGAGCCTGCAAGGCTTTGAGCAATCTTGGCATGCTGGCCAGTGTGCCATTAGCCCTCGTTAGACCCCTGTCTAAATACATGAAGGAGTCTGTCTGTCCTGCAGGTAGTCGCTGTTAAGAACTGCTGGGGAGAGACCCAGGACCACTCGCCTCCAGGCGATGGTTTGGGGCAGCAGGACCGGTCCCTGCAGCACGGGTGGTGAGTAGGAGGTGACTGCCCTCTTCACGTGTCCCCACTTGCTCGTTTACAAATGAAACCACCCACAGTCAGGCTCTTAATACGCTCGGCATGTTTCAGCGTTGAGACCCTAATTGCCATCTGTCGGGAGATAGTGAGCAGGGCCACCGTCACACAGGCCAAGTCAGGGGATCTGGTATCGTTCACAGATGACCATATCATTGCTCTTATCGATTTTTTTTTCCTTCTTTTATTCACTTTGCATATACATAAGAAATCTGTTCCTCATACTACTTTCTTTTCCACATCCTCATGCTTAGATCTGGCTGGAATGGGATAAATGTGTCGTTACTTTGACATGGCTGGCCAATGCTAAAATGGGTTGTTGTTTAAGGGAGGAGCATCTTCCTGTGATTATCACCAATTAGAAGTAAAGTGTTGACTGTTCAAAGGAATTAACTGCTCTGCTTCATATTTTTTACAGGCGCGTTGCATTCTTCGCCCAAGGACTAGGACAGCTTGCATATAATTAAAGAATAACCTTTAATTGCCTAAATCATAAATGCTTCCTGTCATCAAAACCCAAATAACTGTGTCAATATATGCCTGGATTAAAGTTCAAATTAGGGATGGAGCCCTGTTTTGAAGGATAAGGGCATGTGGCTTTCATACTTCGTGGACCATTTTTTAAGTTTGGATTTGATCCTGGTCTTCAGAAGTTCAGGAGGGACCAGAAAATGTATTTTGATTCGGGGCTATTTCTAATATAAATGTCATAAAACCTGGTAGTGTGTAATAATTTATTCTGCTGCTAAAATATTGTTTTAACTGGTTAAACTGCTGCAGCACTTGGATTTTTTCTCCAGCGCGTTGCAGAAATACACATGAAAGATCGATTGGATGCCATTCTGCAGCCTAATCCTAGGTAATTTATTCAGTTTTACCTGAGACAAAGGTCCAAATACATGTTCTTCTGTTTTTAATCAGTCCAACTACGATTTATTCAACTTTTGCCTGAATAAGGAGCGAGTAAAAACTGAGCGAGAGCCTCAAGATTTGGCTCTTATTCATTAACCTCAGGGCAGACTTCATTTTGTATGATTTTTAAGCTATTAAAATGTTGGTTGGCTTCCATTTGAGCTCAAATTCCTAATATCACCAAATAATTATGTGTAGATGATGAAATGAAAAAACAGGCATGTAGTCTCCAAACGCGCATTTCAGTCTGGGTGGCTGAAATGGCTCATAACGTTCAATGCATGAAAATGGGGTGGATTGAATAAATTAGCAGAATCACAAAAGGAAACCACTATAGGAAATAGTTTTACACGTGTAATCACTGAAATACTCTAGCGAATGTGTCAATCTGTACTAAATAAATATATTTGTTTATAGACATGCTCTGTATTAGCTTCCACTCTTTCACAGCACTTTGCCAAACAAAATCCCACTAGGAGTAGGATGTTCGCACCCGAGTAGGAGTTTCTTGGATAAATATTTTTTCTATATTGAGACCAAAACCACTTCTACAAATTTCAGACTTTGATTGAAATAGTATATTTCTTTTGCGCTTTTTTTTTTCCCCCCCTCCTTTTTTTTTTTTTTTTTTTTTTTTTTTTTCTCCTTCCCGTCTCCTCCACTGGCAACCACTGATGCGTTACCTTAATTCCTCTTACCTCCCACGGCTCCGGTGCGCGGGCGCCCCGCTGCAGACGGAGTGCATCCGTCAGTAAGGAGCGCGGCTGGAAGTGGCCGCACCCGAATGCCGCCACCAGCAAAGGGCTTCGGAGCCTGAGAAAATTTTTCTGTTTACAGACTGACTCTCTGCCCTGCGCCGTTGGTTGGGTTCTCATTTCCCCGGTGAAAACGCTCCGCTGAATCAAAGGGAGGACAGAGATGCTATGGCCTCTGCAGAGAGCATTCACGGGATGTTTTCAGGGGGTGGGGGAAGAGAGGTATGTTGCAAAATGTCATTAGGTGCTCCTTTTCATTACAATTTCAACAGTTTCAAGACAAGAATGTGGGTGAACCGTCTTGTTTTGCCCAAATAATTTAATTTATTTCAAAGCAATACCCTCTCCTCCTATCCAATGACTGCCAATTTCAGCATCCATTTCTGTACGTCTGGTATTGTAGCCATTACAATGGAAGATATAATGTAATGAAAATAATAATTATGGAATAGCATACAGTGTTTTCAAAATGCCGCATATTAGCTCTGTAATCAAGCAAGCCTCAAAAAAGGTTTTCAGTGAGTGATAGTGTTTCTGTTTCAAAGGCAGGGGAAATCGAAACACGGAGACATTAAGTGGTTTGTCTGAGGCCACACAGCGAGTAAGTGTCAGAGCTGGGAGCAGAGCCCAGCCCTGGCTCCTGCCCTTGTACTCAGACGGCTGTACCACACCATATTGTTTCCAAATAAGTTCGCTAAAAATCATATGCTGAGCTCGTGAGCAGCAGTGACATGGAGGGGGAATTTAACCTCTTCTGTCACTTCCTACAGAAAAACAAAACAAAACAAAACAAAACAAAACAAACCTCTACAGCAGTAGAAGGAAACCTTAAAAAGTAAAAAAAAAAATAAGCCATTGTTGGAGAGAGGGAGCCATCCAGGTTATTTTTGGGAGGGTGCCAGGGGGATGGGAACAGTCTTTTCAGTGGTGCCCAGTGACAGGACAAGAGGGAACGGACACAAACTTGACCATAGAAGTTCCATCTCAACCTGAGGAGGGACTTCTCTCCTGTGCGGGTGGCAGAGCGCTGGCACAGCTGCCCAGAGAAGGGGGGGAGTCTCCCACTCTGGAGACATTCCAAACCCACCTGGACGTGTCCTGTGCCACTGCTGGAGGTGCCCCTGCTCCGGCAGGGGGTTGGACTGGATGGTCTCCAGAGGTCCCTTCCAACCCTGACCAGTCTGTGATTCTGTGATTTCGTGCTGAATTACTCTCAGGTTGAAGGAGATTTTATTATTAGCGGTATATTTTCACATGGGAGTGCTGTGACTGTGCCCTGAGTCATAAACCAGAGGTTTCGGTATCTAACCGTACTTGAAGCCTTCTCTTTGTATGGCTCAAGGCTTCTAGCTTTAGCTTCATTCTCAGACATAATAAAGTTGCCTACATACATTATTGCTGCCGTGCAGCTAAAGCAGCGAGTTGAGACACATCAGAAGAGGAGACGTTGGCCTCTGAGCAACTCAAAGGGTTTTGACCAGTTTGACGTAAGGAGGTAAAATTATTGGTGAACTAATCACGATGCTCAGGAGGAGATCAGGGATACTTGGGAACTGCCGCGTTTCCATTGTGTTGGCGGGGATAAAGCTTGCCCAATTATGCTGTGGTCCAACAGGTCATATCCATCACGGTCTGGTGCCTCGTGGAGACCTGCTGTGTGCTTTGCCAGTAGCATGTCATGGGCAGACAGTCACGGGCCATTAGACCCATGGCAGTAATGACTTGCTGAATTTCGGCTCGCTCCGCGGGAGAAGCAGCCGGCTCCCTCGATCCAGGGAAGGGTGGTGATGGAGCCCAGCTACAGGGTTTGCAGCCTGGGGGAAGGAATTCCTCTCTCTGACTGTGAACGGAGAGCGGCGTGCGGTTGAAGTAGGGCTCAGAAGAGGAATTTCTATCAGTGTGCTAAGCAGCGTCGCCTTTTCTCTGACAATTAAAAAGGGTTTCTTGCTCTCAGACAAATAAAGCCTATTAAAGCTGGTGGCAGTGATGGGAAGGACTTTGTGAAAATATGTTTGTTTTGCAAAGCTGGCTGCCAAGTATTGTTTTATAGTTCCATTTTTTCCTTCTTTCTCTACTGTTTATAGTACCCTCTGAGAAACTTAAAATGATCTCTCTCTCTCCCTACCGGTTTTGTTCTTTTTTCCTTTTGGCAGATGTTGGTACCCCACTCCCACACCCCAGTTCTTGCTGCAACAGAAGCCGTGATCCTTTTGCCTTGTTTTTCTTTCTTATAATACCAGCCCAGCCCTGAGAACAGCCTTTTCTAGTTAACTGCAGCATCGCAAATTTGGCCAAATGAGCTGAAGGACAGCAGTGTGAGCCCTACGTTTTGTTCTCCTTCCACTGGTGGTATTGCATGAGGGCTCTGAGAAATCCATTTGCTCCTTGTTTTTCAGACATCCTACGTTTCCATCAGCCTTGGGAATGTTGTTATTCCCAGTAGCAGAAAGCAACAATAAAAAAGTTGGGTAGTCGAGATCTAGACTTTAACAGACTCGGATGATAGATCCTGGATTTATCCCGTTCCTGGACACAGCGATACCGTTTTATGTGATTATTGAAAAAGTTTACGCTGTTGGCAGATAGAAGGTAAACCAAAGCCCAGAACTGACTTTGCTGAAAAGCTTTTTGTTACAAGCTGTTGAAGGGTGGTTCACCGAGGCGGTGCTTTTATCGGCGTGTGACGTTTGTGGTCGCCTGTGTAAAGCGTGCCGGTGATCGCGGCCCCCATCCTGCAGGGCAGGTCCTCGCGGCGCGGCCGCCGCCGCTCTCTGGTGTCTCACTGGATGGCTGAAGACTCAGGGCACAGTCCTGAGGAATAAAGTTGTTTCGTTGGCGTCTCTTCCGCCGAACTGTGGTTTCTCGGGGGCTAGCTTAAGCACAAATGCGGTTGTGCTTCCCGAGGGACCGTCACTGTATGCATCAACGGATGCCGTAGCTTTCAGCACATCGGTCTGGCCCCATCAGAAATGAAAGCCCTGAGATTTCGTGAATACAGCGGGGCAGATCAACCGGAGCATCCTACTACAAGTTCGTAGTCTGCTAAACCTGGGTGTTCATAGATATACATTTGGGATTTGTTACTCATTATTGTCCGTGTACCAGACGTTATACGCTGAAAACATTCCCTCACCCTCTGAGTAATATCAGACGTCTGTGCCTTGGCCACTGATTAAAGATGGGTTTGTAGAACTAGAGCCTTCAGTGCTATTGTTTTAAATTGGAGAGAGTATTATCCATTATGTTTCTTTTGTAACATCTATGCACTTTTAATAAGGAGAGTTTGTATCCACACAAATTTATTTAAATTTAAACAGAAGCAACTAATTCTAAACAACATATGGATTTTCTTTTTTAAACAATGTTGCTTATACTTTGCCTCCTGAACTAATTATTATTTTAATCTCTAAATAAGCTGACACTTCTTTGCATGTGGTTTGTCTATGCAGGCTGGGAAAAATTAGAGGAGTAACCTTTTAATCACAGGGGTTTTAATGTAGATGTTTTTACGTACAAAGAGCTATGACTCTGTCCAGGATGACTTGTTTGATATTATGGAGGGCTAATGAAATTTCAAAGTTAACATTCCCCAAATAAAGCGGAAAGAAGACACAAGGAGAAAAGGAGCAGATTTAAAATTAGAGAATCTTTGTGTTTTATGGGTTCCAGGTTATTTGGAATGGAATGAAAGTTAATGCTACATCCTTTTTTCCATCCTGCCAGCCAGTGTCTGATCCAAGAATGTCTCTTATTTAAAGGGCAGGGCTCCCTCCACTGTTCTTAAATAAAGGCTTTCACTGTCTGAGATCCAATCCCCCCCGGTTTTCACAGTAACATTGTCAGACTGCATGAAGACAATTACTTAATGAAAAGAAGTTTTGCATATGATTCCCCTATCATAAGCCCGTTCAAGTCATATGGTTCGATTTACATTTATGCAAATATCAGAGAATAGAGTAGAATTACCAAAGGAGGGAAGGACCGTGGCATGTGACAAACAAGATGTGCCTATTTGTTTTTATGTTTGCTAATGAAGTTCAGCCAGGACTTGCTCTTTGATTTTGATGATGTCTCTGTCTGCCATTCCACTTTTTGCATTGTAGTTAAACCACTTGCCCACACACATACAAGAGGACACCAAGAAAGGGAGACTTCGAGTTTTAAAAATGCTGTTCTGTAGCTTGCTTAAACAGGACTTATTCAGGATTTATCATCCTTAAGCGATGCAGCAGACCTGTGGTATGACATTGTGCCTTAGCCTTCATGTAAGCAGAACTGCAGACTTAAACCAACGGAGGATTTGGCCCGATAAACTTTACTGTCTAGCATGCCCGCTGGAGATGTTTTACCCCAGACTTTCCAAATTTTATCCCAAATAAGAATTAAACATCAGCCCACTCAAAAATCACAGCTGTTTCTTTCTCTTGCCAAAATTATTCTTTCTCATCACGCTACAGCTGTGAAATTATGCACTAGTGCAAATTGTTAGCTGGAAACCATTTCTAGCTAAGGTGCCTCTTCAGAAGTCTTAGTTTTCTAATCTGATGTGTTACCTAATTGAGGAGGACTCACATCTTCAGGTTTGGCTGGGACTTGTTTCTGTAAATCACAGCTTCAGTATATCTTGTGTTAATAAGCACATGATTATCTGCCCCTAAACTGGTCCTATGAACTCTTCAGCAAACCATTTCGTGTGACCTGCTGTGGGGACAGGAGTTTTGCTGCCCTTTGCATGGAGCAGTTCTTTGTGGTCCTTCATAACACGTTACCCCGAGCTAGCAGTACAGGAGAGAAGTGGGACCAAAAAAAGAGAGTAGAAAATGGATGATTGTTCATGAAATTTGAGGAGTTGCTTGGCCAGGGCCTCTTGTTCCAGGTGGCCTTTTTAAGCTGTTAGATTTCCCTTCTTTCAGCAAGCCAAGGGCAAAGCACGATCTTGCTTTTCGGTGACTGACAGCAGTGAACACTGCTCGTCTTTTCTGCTTCATTGCACCTCCTTTCACACTGTTGGAAAAAAAAATCCAAAAACAACTACCTTCATTTATTAAATAATGATAGCATTCCCAAGGTCTTTATATCGGAAACTGATGTGCTTTGATCACTTGAAGCAGCAACGTTTTCAAGGTAGGGTTCCTATACTGTAGGCAAATAGAGGATGCCTGAGAAGCCGTGAGAAGGTTCTTCACATGGTGCCTCGATGGGCTGGAGTCAGGACCGGGAAGCAGAGGACTAAGCAGCAAAATCATCATGCCTCATCCCTAAATGGGAGCAAGTGGCAAGAGTGGACTGGGCAAGACGAAGGTCATGTTTCTGCCTTCCCTTTGGTCCAGCTTAGCCTCCGGTTGTGGGTAGCAGCAATCTGTCCCTTCACCTTTAACGAGGTTGTAGAAGGGGATGCAAAATCTTGTCATAGGAGCAAGCAGAGTTTCTGTGAAAGCTAGATTGGCCAAATAAGATTATATCAACTTTTCGGAGCACGAAATCCATTCTGGGAAGGTGAACTGTGTGATTTGTGCCAAGCTAGCTGGTTTCCCGCGTCTAAAAGGTGGTCCTTTGACCACCAGCGCACGTAGCGGGTAGCAGAGCAGGCTGACAGACCTTCAGCCATGGCAAAAAGTCAGCTCACAGCAGGAAAAATCAAAGCACAGACCGGCAGACACTAAATGTTGAGAGAGAGCACACAATAAATTTGGATGCGGTAGACACTTTTCCAAAAAGGGCTCCAGGAGGGACTGTGGGCTTATGTTATCTCCTGACATTGGGCTCTAGCAAGACGTATCCAGCAAAATGGATACAGCTATGGCTTGCTATTTTGATCCCACATCAAGAGACTGCATCATCCTCTATCTGTAATTCTGAGCCAAATAATCATATTTAAAAAATAAAAAAAAAATTTGGGTACTGCCAAAGTGGCATAAAGCACCCAAAAGTGTCACCCAAACCCTTTACATTATATCAAACCACATTAAATGACTGCCGCATACATATAAACTCTCTCTTGCAAGGGCACATACACATGCAAGTTTTATAAAAAACATCTTGCTGTTTCTCTTCGCAATTCTTGGCATGTAAAGATATGTCTTTTAGCACCACAAATTCAGCTGTATATATCTTAAAGATATATGGTATAACTCAGAGCTACGGGATGACTGTAAAATAGTTTTGCTATGCGTAAAAGCATTTTAGAGGTTAACTTTTATTATCTAGTCATGTATCAAAATAAGAACGAAGTGTTATCTTGTTAAGCAATGGGATGAATCAAACTCCCTGCTCTGAAATACTGATTTTCAAAACAGTTACCTTTAAGCTGAGGCTGAAGGTAGAGATTGCTTCTGGGTAAAATGCTGCAATTTATGGCTAAATTCCGTAATAAAATATGCATATATCAGAATCATTTTCTCTGGCTTGGGAAGGAAAAAATGTGTTGTTTTCATTATTGGCGAACTTCAAAAATGGCTTCAGGAATTTCGTTGGTCCTTTCCAAAGAAATTGAGCTTCGGGCAGAGATTAAAGCCGAGGAAATTTCAGCCCAAGGGCAAATGTTTCAGAAAGTTTAAAGTATGTGAAACAGGGAGTTAAGTAGGAAATAGTTTTCAATCCTAACTATAGCCACACTGGTTATAATATATTGCTAAATATAGACCGGTGGGTGTGTCCAACTTTCTGAAGGTGTTATCCTCCCTCCTCTGAAACTTGTTTCTAAAATGACCTTTTCAGGGATATAACGAACCGTATAGTATTGCCCATGTTGGAAAATGTTAAACTTCATTATTTCCCAGGTAAGCCCAGCCAAGCCCAACTTTGCTTTGCAACCAAAAATTCCTTTCGCAAAATTCAACCTTTTCTCTTTCATGCGGGTCCAACTTTATACTCGGGTTCATTTATCTTTGAGCAAACTGCACAATAGCCCGGAATATTTTGTTTATGTGTTAAAGGTTGTCACGTGGGTTATAAAGCTCTGGAAAAATATCGGGGTCAAAGAGCTAAAAACATTAAAACATTACTTTTGCGTCGACTTCAAAATGCCAGCCATAATGGTCTGGGCAAGCTGCAGATCCAAACTCCCTTGGACTTGCTGCCTGTGGTTGTGGGAGTATATTGGATCCTTTCAAAATTATTGGCTAGGATGTTTTTGTGCATTTCGTGTTTGGGTGTAGAGTCCTTGGATTTATTTTTTTTTTTATTATTTTTTTTTTTCTGTTTGCGGTGATACTGTCATGTCTGATGACTGGCTATATATCCCAGAGCTAATATTCTGCTCTTTGGCTTTTTAATGGCAGACACTGCTAGATCTCTATATTGAAGTATGGTGTTAATGTAAAGGATGCTGTAATCGACATCTTGTACATATTTCCTTTTGCATAGTCAGTGTCTGTAAATGTCTCTCCGAATACATGCTTGCTGTTTGCGAAACCATTTCCTTTACAGTTCGGTATCAACACTATTTATATACAAAGTTGTTTGAGGTTGTCCTTTGCTCTTAATGATACTCTGCTAATTACAGTTTAAGAGAGGAGAAATCGATCCTGCTGAAATTAATTAGGAAACTGGTAGAGCCACTAAAAATGGTAGTTATATATGGCACTTCCTAAGTGCTTGAACTTAAGAGGTACAAAATAAATCTGACAAAGCACTAACAGTAATGAAGTAGATGACTATATTTTCTTTTTCAAAACTGAATGACTGCTGAAGGTGAACCAAATAAAGCAAAAGTATTTAAACTGCTTTCTTTTTTGAAGATATCATTAATATCACACACAAAAAAGCAATGCATTTTTAAACGGAGAATATCCCCTTAAAATATAGAGTTTCCAGCACGCCTGGGGTAAAAAGGCATAGTTTCCTATATTGATTCAGAAAGAGATGTTAAAAATGCATGAAAGGTATTTTAGTAAGATAGTGTCACAGGATGTCTTAAAATTCTTTTCCCAAACGCTATTTAACTCTTGTTCTTCTTCACCGTTGGAAACACTTGAGCCCAGGTTACAATATACGGGATCTCAAATTATTTTGTACTGACCATTTGGGTTTGGGGGGGGAGGGGGAGGATTATACCAGTGTCTGTTTACATAGCTTTAGACTCAGACTATGAATTAGGTTTGGAAAACTGTAATTATTCAGTAATTTATGGACTATTGAGCTAGGTTAGAAATGATTCTTGAACGTAGTGAATAGAGAACACATGCTTATAAAGGACAAACAGATTCAGCATAATAGTGTATTTTTGGCCTCATCCATTTTGCAGGCAATTAACAAAATAGGATGTTACATTTTTGCATATCTCTCGCTCTCCTGAAATAGAGTCGCTAACCACTTGTTAACCACACTGATTTTTTAATAGACAGAGCGGTTGCTTACAGCCTCCCCACCAGAAATGTTCAGATTAAGCACACTATTAGATTGCAGCCGGAGCAGTCTACAAAACAGGAAGAAAGCTTTGCCTTTCTCTCTGCCTTCTTCCCTTGTTTAAGTTGATGTGGTAATTCATTACAGATTTTCTCTTTCTTTGACAGAGTGCCTACCGCAGAAATGGGATGACTTTTCTCGCCTGCTAGTGTGCCTGTGGCTGCAGCAACAGGAAAGACAGTGTTATATTAAGGTGATTTTCTTTTCCCCTCCTTGGAAGGCAAAAAAAAATAATAAAAAAAATAAAAAAAAAAATAGAAGCTCCTATGTCTCCGTGTACCAGTGAGTGGGCTGGCTTGTTGTGACTATCTGCTGGCTGACTCTGTCTCTTTTTCCAGCCCCCTCAATCGTTATTCTTGTTTACTAGCTGGAACATTTAGCTAATTAATGGCAGGATGTTTGGGATAGGGTGTAGGTGGACAAGAATGCGGATCAGACAATGCTGAAGTTTGCAGGGGACTTGCTGCTGTCAGCCTTTTTCTGAAATGCGATGTCATTTTTATTTAAGCGTTCAGAGGTCTGTATGTTCTCCCAGAGATGTCGTTTTGTGAAGCAGGATGGGGCAGAAAGGGGCCAGAGATAGACTTGGTTATGTAGGCTTATGTAGGTTTATATAGGTTATATAAAGCTTATATAGGCTTTCCTTGTGATTTTTACAAAAAAGAAAAACTGGTTTCCACTTTTTTCCGCTATTTTCCACTGATTTCTCACAACTCTTTTTTTAAGTGTTCAGACAGTGTAACCCGGTTTAAGCCAGTAAGGGGCTTTCTGATGAGAGCAATAGCGAGTTCAGATCCAAAGATACTCAGAACAAAGTTCAGGTGAACTGTACTTTACCAGTTAGAGCCCCGTCTTTCTGCAGACCCAAGGACAGGCTGAGTGGTCAGCCCCAAATTCGCAATATTCACATCTCCTAAGGCTCGAGCCGTCACTCCCTGAAACCAAGGAAAGCCTGTGCAGTGGTTTGCTACTGGATCGGGCCCCTATTCAGAAAAATACATCCTAAAGTATTTAAATAACTGTGTCTGTCTCAGTGGTTCTAGGCAAAGGCTTAACATTATGTACTTGCTCAGCGTTTGCTGCGGGGAGCAGATGTTGTCTCTGTTGTCGACGAAGGCAACATTACTGTTGGATTTGGTTAAAGAAGTCATGGGCTCTTTTTTTTTTTTTTTTTTTTTTTTTTTTTGCCTTTTTTTATATTTTAGTTCACGTCGTTTGTTTTCAGATGATATATTTTTTAAATCTCAGTCCCTCCCTCTGTGCTTCTTCCCGTCCCCTGCTCCTCCGGCCTCCGCTGGCCTCACAAACACATTCATTTCTTCCCATAGAAACTGTACAAATATAGAGCTAACCACGACGATGCTTGACCGGGGAAAAGGGCTCATGCTTCAGCCCGCCGCCGGGATCTCCAGGCAGGGACTGCTTGTGTCCCTGCGGAACCCCTCGGCCCCGGGGGCTGCTTCAGCCGCCCCCAGCCCAGCCTTGAAATCTAACTTAAACCCTCAAATTGAGACAGAGCACTCAAGGGATCGAGAGGGGATCAGCAAAATATTACTTTTATATAGTGCAGCCGTCCTCCTCCTTTGTGTTTGGGATGTGAGGTCTTAATTTTTACTCCCACTGTACGCTCTTGTGGTCGCTTGTAAGTGGGTTTGTTGCCCTGCTTTCCTGGACCCGCTTGCAAAAACCTTAAATATATATATACTTTAAATAAACAGAAAGAAGTCTCTTCTCTTTGCAACCCAAATATTGTAAAAGTGAACTTTGTACATCAACTGTTACTGCCGTTCATCGATCGCTTTTTTCTTTTACCCGCTTACGCTTCTGTTTTCTGGAGTTAATCTGTGTGTAAAGGGCTAAAAGTAATGTGTACGATGCAGTGTATTAAACGAGGGGGGGAAGTTTTCTGATGTTCCGTCTGTGCTTCTGGAAATATATGATTAAACTTTTCTTTTTATCATCACTCTTATTTTTGTTGGCGTCCTTAATCACGGAAAATTATACGCTTGCTGTAAACATCCAGACTTTTTAAAAGGACACCAGCATTTATTGTATTTGGTTTCGATCTGCAGGGCTAGAGACAGAAGAAACCGTTTCAGGCACTGGGCACTGGAATCAAAATTCCTTCCGTAGCTGTATCTCTCCCAGATTTTACATTTTAAAATATGCATAAGCAGGAAAAATACTGGCACTTATTTTTTTACTGGTCTACTTAAAGTCCCAGAGAATGAAGACTCAACATACATTTCTCTCAGAAATATGACAGATCGTGTTTTTGTTGGTCTGCTGTATGTTTGTCTATCTTGAACAGGCTGACAGGCAATTATTTATAAAATCTGGGTTTGCCCGGTAAGCCCATATAATAACCTTTCACTTCTGTACACAAGGCAGTGAGCTGAATTTAGAGTAAAACAAGGTAGGTTATGTCTCCCTATCTTGGACTAACCCAGTTTATTCTTATTTGGGGAAGTAATCGCTTTTTTTTTTTCTCATTTTCAGAGTTAACTTTAACTCTGTTTAAAAGAAAAACGCGACCACTAGGACTCGTGCTGCCTACGGAGCGTGTCTTAGCACCGCTTGACGTGCTGCAGAAGCAGAGCTGTGTGTTTAAGCTGGTACCACACGTTTTACCTTAAACTTTTTTTCTTTCTTATACGTATAAAAATCAGTTTGAAATTCAACTAATGGCTGCGTGCAAGTAGCTCTGTGCTTCTGTAATTTCAACTTGCACTGCATTTTGATTTATAGGACCTGCATCAGGCTATGCCGATTATTTAACATTAGTTACCTGCAGGAGGGAAACAACCGACTGCGGTAGGAATAAGGCTGCGTTAAAGGAGTACGAGATTTTCTCACAATTCAACGCCCGCCTTGCTGTGTGGTTATATTACCTCGTTTCCGTGGTTTCTTAGTCCAGCTAGCCACAAAACGGGGATAATAATTCAGCTTGAAAATTGTCGGAGGTGAGGGAGCCGCAACGCAGATTTCTAATTGGGCTTCATCTCATTTCCTGACCTGTCCTTCCTCAGGCTTTCCTCCGAGAAAATAAAACCCTTTAAAGGGCTTTTGCCTTCATCTGGAAATCGGGAAAAGCTGACAGTGCTCCATATTTCTCCGGAGACGCTCAGGACCTTGCAGATTTTGTCGTGTCTGCCCCCCCCCTCCCCCCCCCCTCCGGTTTTCTCAGTATACTTCTATTTGTCAAGTGAAGAACTCACTGGGGGGGAAAAAAAAGAAAGTAAAAAAAAAAAAAAGTGTTTTCTGGCACTTCTTGAATATAGATGAACCTTAGCGTTGTATTAACGTTCTGCCATCAGCCGTGTGTAGATCTCATAAAATGTTTTACAGCTTCCCGTCTAGCTTGTACAGAATGTTTCATAGTACATAAACGCTTCTACTAATAATTTAAGAATAAATAGATAGTGACATTAGTCACAAGTCTAACCTCTAGTTGAAATTTACACAGTTATAGGTGGCTTTTTTTTTTTTTTTTTTACCCAAGTGAATCATCTTGTCCAAGGTTGGGCTTTTTATACCTCTACTATATATCTGCGCTGAGCGGCGGTGCAGCGGGGGAAACGCGGTGGTGGCATGCATTAAATCCAAGGCTTTATTCGGAGGGCACTGAGCCAGCGCAAACCAACGGAGCCATCCCTGAAGGAATTGAATGTAAATGGGATGGTTTAAATAAGGCCAGATGCCTTAAAAAATTATTTTGAAAGCTGTATCTATAATGTAGCTCTTAACTTCTTTTTTTTTTTTTTTTTTTTTTTCCCCTGCTGAAGTTAATGACGTTGCCTTACAAAATAATAAGAAAAAATAGCTCTCATCTATTGTGGGGAGACAAAAATCAGATACTTTGACTTCTATAAATCACAGAAATGTTGGCAACTGAAACAAACTTTTAGAAGGCAGATGACTGCAAATTTGAAGGAAACCTTCATATTTTACTGTTAAAAGCCTTTTAACTGTCTAGAGAGCACGCTGAGACACTGCATTAATAGTCATTCTCAGTAATCAAGCTCCACTATACTTATATACTATTTTTCCTAAACAAGATAGATTAGTAGTGGAAGAGAGCTGGAAAGATAAATAAGGAAAATCAAGAACTAAAATTATAATAATACAGTTTCGTTTTACATTTTATAGCTCTCTTCTATATTTGTGATTGATAATTCCTCTTAATTAGGCAGAAAATATTGGCGCAAGAACCTTATACCAATATCTGCGTATTTCTGAACGAGCCTTCAGCCAGATGCTTTGCAGATTTTCTTAGTGATTTTGTGGAGCTGTGATCTGTCAATCTTTGGTACTTGTATGACTTTGATTACTGTAATATCTGAGCGCTTCACACTCTTCACGGGTTTATGCCTGCGGCACCGCTTTGAAATAACAACGTGTTGGTATCTCCATTTCTTCTGGGGCACGGAAAGGCTAAACGACTGGCCCCGTCTTGGGAAACCTGGGATGGTTCGGAAAACCTGGATTTCCCAAATGCATACTGATGCTCTCGGCTCTGAGTCACCTTCCCTCTGCCAGTGAAAATGTTAGCTGTGTCAGAAAGCACATAACCCAGCCCCGCAGGGTAGGAGAGAAAGTGGCAAAACCGGTATCCAACGGGATCTACAAGAGGTGTTTGGGGAGGAGGAATGTGATCACTCAATTTGGATCCAAGCCAGGACTCAACACTTTAAAACCTTCCGGCTGAAGTGTGCCACAGCCACTTAACGACCTTGTGCAGAAACGTAAACGTTATGTTTCCACCAAAACATGGACTTTGGGACACTTTCCCTCCATTTCTGCAGCAGAAATCACCAGGAGGGACACGCTCATTACAAAAATCCTACTTTGGCAGTGCCAGAGAGCTCTTACCTTGATCTCCTCCCAACCTGCCTTTGCCTAGTGCATCAGCGCTGCAAGAAATAATAGGAGGAACGCAATTAAGAAAGATAAATGCCTTCTTTTAAATAGGGCAGCAGTTGTGATGGGTGTCCACCAAGATAAAGTAAAATGTTAACTTTTAATAAATGAACTGCATCTGAATCTAATAAAGTGCAGCTGAAGTGTGGTGGCTGATCTTCAGCCTGTAACTAGACCTGGAAGAAGAGAAGGTGTAAAGATACCTGAAGCCATAGAGGGATTCAGGTAGTCAAGAGTCAATAAAGCAAGTTGGCTCAAACCAGTCTGTTTAGCTCTCATTTCCATAAGTATGTAATTAATTGCAAAATAAAGAAAAAAAAAAACAAAACAACAACCAACAAACCAAAGAAACTATTGCATTTCTTGTACTGACATGATTTCTTCAGAACTGCAAATGAAACGGCAGCAACTCTGTGTCAAGCCTAGGTGAAAACAAATCTAACCATCGCTGCAGAAGGAGGAAGAAGGCTTTTATAGGAGCAAGGCTCCAGCTGAGCTTCTTTCCCTGAGCTCCCTCGCTCAGATCATGGTGTATCTGCTGATCATCAGTGCCAAAATCTGCTGCGTGTGCACAAATTTTGTTGTAGTTTCAAGTAAATTATTTCAATAAATGAGACGTGATCTGTCTAGTGTTCTCCATGTCACCTCGCTCATACTTTACTATTAAAAGAATTTACATTCCTCTGTTTTGGAATGTCATCAACATTTTGCTAGTCCTAAATTTTCACTGTTCAGCAGAATTTGGGGTAGACAGAACACAAATAAATGAATGCAATTATTGAGGGGTTCTTTTAGTACTTGGGAAAGGGTGTCTTTGGAAGTCAGCTTCTCCATGGAAGGTGCTGCTCTTATTCATCTTCTCTGGGACGGTGGAAAAATTGATACATGGCTTCTGTAGGGCTTGAAGTTGTACAACCAACAGTTGAGGTCAACCTTGAGGTCTCCCTCAAACTCATATGCATCCCACTCATCTCCTCACTGTGCAAATCAGACACAAGCCCAAGAGGAAAAACATGACAGATTCTTCCACGGGAAGATCAAGAACTGCAACGCTGAATACTCCAAGGTAAGAAAACAACAAAATAACCTTGGTCTGACTGGAATCACCTAAATATCACTTAAGAAGTTTTTTTTTTTTTCCTGGTTGACAGTTACTTCGTGATTATTTCCACACTTTGGTGATCAGAACTTTGTCCTCATGTTTGGCAGCGAAATATTGAAGAATAGTTATTTCTCATATGTGATCGGGTTTCACAGTCAACACAGTGGTAAACATCTCTCTGTCTTTCTGCAGCTGTTGTTTTTCACTGGTGGGTTAAGAACCTTTCACATTTTAAGGGCAAATGTATTTTGGAGCAGAGTCTGAGTCCTGAGTCGCTTACTTGTATTCACAGTATCCAAATAGGTGTAGCCACCTGAGCTAGTCTGCATTGCTCTGCTGATGTGTCCAGAATCATAGAATCATAGAATTGCTGAAGTTGGAAGGGACCTTTAAGATCACCAAGTCCAACCATTACCCTACCCTGGCAAAAACCACTTCTAAACCATGTCCCCAAATACAACATCTGCCCTTTTTTTAAACACCTCCAGGGATGGTGAATCCACCCCCTCCCTGGGCAGCCTATTCCAATGTTTAATAACCTTTTCAGTGAAAAATTGTTTCCTAATATCCAATATAAACCTCCCCTGGCATAACTTGAACCCATTTCCTCTCATCCTATGACTTGTCACCAGGGAGAAGAGGTCAGCCCCCACCTTTCTACAACCTCCTTTCAGGGAGCTGTAGAGGGTGATAAGGTCTCCCCTCAGCCTCCTCTTCTCCAGGCTGAAGACCCCCAGTTCCCTCAGTCGTTCCTCATAAGATTTGTCCTCCAGACCCCTCACCAGCTTTGTAGCCCTTCTCTGGACACACTCCACCACCTCAATGTCTTTCTTGTAGTGAGGGGCCCAAAACTGAACAAAGTACTCGAGGTGGGGCCTCACCAGTGCCAGAAGAGATGGAGTGTATGAATATTGTCCCTGCAACAAAATCATCCACCAAATGGCCAAAGCTCCATCCACTCATGGGTTAATGGGAACAGTATGAAGATTATTCCACCAGGACTCTGAAGTTCAAATCTGTTAATCTCTATGATCAATCCCCCATTAAACCTCTTTGGAGAGGTGTTTATAAAGCAGAGGACTATATCCTCATGTCTGTGAACGAGGCATAGGTAGGGAATTAATGTGGCCTTGGGATCGAATGTACGCTACTGTCAAACTAAATGAGAAAAAGGACAAGTTTGGCTATGGACTATGAGAGGAGGTGTGGCCATGCTTGCAGGTTACAGTCTTCCCAAAGTTATGGTAGTGAAGATAAAATTCGCTATAAGCAGCCAAACTTTTGAATTTTTGGCCAAAGTCCAAACCTTCCCAGTTTTTGCCACGGCTAGGTTTTATACGTGTTTTTTACGGTGTTGAAGTTGGGCTTGCAGATGATGCGGGATTCATTTTTATTTTGTTGAGGCTTGTTTTATTTGCACTTCGGTATGTATTTGTGGTGTGCAGTGTGAAGGCTTTTGCATCTTAGTTGGTTTCTTTGGTGGTCCTAAAGGCAGGGCAAAATTAATGCAGCACTTAAAGAGACTGTTATTAAACTTTATTCATAGGTGAGCAGGAGAGGCAAAGAAAATTTATTTATTTATATGCATATATATTAAATAAATATGAATATATATTCATATTTTTTCAAGAAGTCTGAATACCAAAAAACAGCTCTGTGTTTACAAATCCAAAAGCAAACTTAACCCTATTTTGATGGCTCCCTCTCTTGGCAAGGAAAGTAGATTTATCCTTGTAAATATAAAGATTTTTACTTTGTAAAAATAATTTGATTGTAATGTTTGGTTTCTTTTCTGTCTGTATTACTCTTGCACACAGTTTAATGTCACACTCTGGATCTTTAAGGAATAGTTTTAGCTTTAGAAAAATCATCTCTGACCTCCTGTATGAAAAAAGGCATTTTTGAACCTGTACGTGTGAGGGGGATTGGGGGGTTTTATGTTTTTTTTTTTGTGTGTGTTTTTTTTAAGTCCAAGAGAATATTGTTTGAGATGGAGACGTCTCAAAGGTATGGGAAAAAGCCCCCAGTTTATGCATTGAGGGCAACAGCATGTATTTTTATAGCACTTGAACATTGACGGGAGTTTTCAGAGCTGGGCACAGCAGAGATACTTCATTGCTCCCCTAAATTGTGTCTGAAATTTCCTTATATTTTGTAAAACATGAGTTGTGCTCTTGGCTGCCATTTCCTTCCTTCAGACTCCCAAAGGTGAGAGGATTGTGCCCTCTGGGGGCTCTCTACTGCTTTAACTTAGATTTAAGGGTGGTGGGGTTTTTCTTCCTTTCTTCTTTCTTTCCTTCTTTCCTTCTTTCCTTCTTTCCTTCTTTCCTTCTTTCCTTCTTTCTTTTTTTTTCTTTTATTTTTGTCTTTCTCTCTTTAGCATAAAACATCACACTGATTTCCCCCCTTCCTTGTGTCTTATGAAGGAAGAAATTTATGGCCTTTTTACGTCAGGAAGTCTAGCTTTTCCTGACGTTTTATTGCTTTGAATATTTGAAACATTTCAATCCCAGACAATAAATATTACATGATTATTGTTTTCATATGGATAGGCTATTTCCCCCTGTTTTTCCTATCCAACTTTTTACTAGCAAGTGACACCCAAAAAATTTATGGATACTAAAAACATTACTATTCAACTTTGCTGGGAAGGTCAGAGATAGTCCCTCAATTTGCATGCAATATATAGGGAAAAAAAGTGAAAATCATCTCAAATGTTTTGAATCCGTTAGCGATACAAACTTGCCTCACAAAAGAAAATATCATTTTTTACTTTCAAAAAAGTACTAATATTAGGTCAAGCCTTTTTTCCACAGAATTAAATGATAGCTTTTGAGGCTTAGGTGGGAAGAGCAGTGAACCCCAACTGAGCGTTTCCCAGATCAGCAACTGGTAACCTGTAGGTGCAGAGCTTTGGAGTTTATTTGGCGTTGGTGGGATGGGTCATACCCTTTCGTAACTCAAAGTGTAGGTTTTCTGCTCACCGAGGTCAGAATCTTGTTGCTCTCATGGTAGAAAGAATTCCTTGTCAAGTGGGAAACATGAAATCCAATCTGAGGTTATGCTTTTTAATGCTTTCTGTCGGGGAGAAGGCAGCTGGCTCCTTGCGGTACGTATGGAGCACCAGTTCTGCAGTACGAGCGGCAGCAACCAAGTCTATTTTGCTGTCCCAGTTTTGATGTGACAGCCAGCAGATAAAGCAATATGTGAAACCTCTGGTCAAGTAGCTGAGGTTATAGGAATATCAGAGGCACAGGTTCTGCTCAGAAGGAGCAGATGGTCTAATTTTTGCATAACGACAGTTTTTCATGCATATCATGCAGGACCCTGCTGCCTGTGCTCCATTAACTGTCATTTTATCGATGACTTCATATTGACCTTGATTGCAGAACTGTGTTCTACAGAACCAATAAATCTCCCTCCTTCTGTCTGTTCTTGATTGAATGTTTCACCAAATTTGGTGATGGTCTACATAACTATGAAGACGGTAACACTCGTGTTTCAGGAGGAGGCAAATTGTTCAAATGTGGAGGCAGTAAATGTGAGTGTGGGTCTTTGGAAGTTTGTCTTCAGAGATGCATCAGAGCACCCTCATGCTGGATGAAAGTTTGGTATGGGGATAAGAAAACAGACAAGACCTGTCAAAGTTTTCAACTGCAGCAATACCCGTGACCTGGCCACATTTTCTCTCCTTGCCTTGTGCAGACAGAGGGAACCAGAGTCTAAATCCATTCAGAAAGAAACACTAGTAAGTACTTGTTTAAAGTCTTTTTTAAGTGTTGTTGTGTCTTTACCCTCTCTTCTGTCTCATCCTCTTTTCGGAATGTTGAAAATAACATTCAGTTCTGTGGTGCCTTTTTCTGTCCTTTTCCATGTGGTAAACACGGACTTTTCCCTCCCTGTTTCTTACAGACTTTCAGCCAACTCAGCTTTTCCTGTTTACTTCCTTGTCAAAGACGTCATTGGTGATGTCACTCCAAGTCTAGAAATGAGGTTTTTGCTGCCTTTGCTAGCTGCCTGCTGCTCCATTTGGGATTATATTCTTTTTACATCATATCAGATTTGGCACATCTACTGACTCATTTATTTATCTTTTAAGGAAAGCAGATGCTTTTTTCCCCTCTTACCAACACATGCTGAAGGTGAAGGCACTGAAATGGGTTTCTGGAGACCTGGACTCCCGTCCAGACCTCTCAGTGCATCAATTCATTACAGATGTATCATGGGAATGAATTTGTGGATCCAGCCTTTTACAAATAATAATGATAATGATAATGACGATGATGATAATAACAATAATAACAACAACAATAATAATAATAGTAGTAATAATAATAATAATAATAATAATAATAATAATAATGTGCTGCAGTGGCAAAGAAAGCCAAGAGGATGATGGGTTGCATCAATAAGGCCATCACCAGCAAAGATAAAGAAGTCATTATCCCACTCTACACAGTGCTTCTCAGGTCACACCTGGAATACTGTGTTTGGTTTTGGTCCCCGCTATACAAAAAAGATGTGGCCAGACTGGAGAGGGTCCAGAGAAGGGCCACCAAGATGATCAAAGGACTGGGAAGCCCGTCACATGAGGAAAGGCTGAGAGAACTGGGTTTGTTAAGAAAAAAAAAACCTTGAGAAAAGAAGGCTAAGAGGAGACCTTATCACCACATTCCAGTATTTATAGGGTGTCCACAAAGAAGATGGAGAATTCCTTTTTACAAGGAGTCACATAGAAAAGATGAGGGGTGGTGGGTACAAGTTACTCCTGGGGAGACTAGACACAAGAATGAGAACAATCAGCCATTGGAATTGTCCCCCCAGGTAAGTGGTAGATTCCCCAACATTGGACACTTTTACGATTCAGCTGGACAGGGTGCTGGGCCATCTTGTCTAGACCGTGCTTTTGCCAGGAAAGGTTGGGCCAGATGATCCTTGAGGTCCCTTCCAACCTGGTATTCTATGATTCTATGGCTGATAATGAGAAACCTATAGGCCCCAAAATTTAAATTAAAAGATGACGGTGTGGAAGCCGCAATAGGTATGGGACTGAAAAACTGACCACCACATCTTCGCAAACTTGTTTTCTTCTTCTTGCACAGATGGACATGAATGCAGCAGAGCAGCTGCTTCATCAGGTGCTGTATTTGTTTCTTCTGATGTGGAAACCCCAAATATTTTAGTGCCTCAGGAAGATACTGAATCCTGATAAAGGCAGTTACTGGCTCAGAGTTCCCTCTGCAGTTTGAACACAATTTTTATATTCTACACAATAGAAAGCAAAAAAATAAAGTGTGATCTCATGTAAACCCTGCAAAAAAAAAATTTGCTCTGATTTACTCTCTCCAAATCTGTGATTTGTTCCTGCACAGTAAAGGTACCATACATAAGGTAACATTTGAGTTTTCTTGACTGATGTTACTTGTAAATCTACAACAACCTACCCATGAGAACACCAACTTTATGGCTGAAATTAGAATTTCAGGTTTTCTTTTAAGAAAGGAAGAAAGCAGCCCTCCTGCTTTCAGAGCACCACTTGGAAATGGGACCTGCCCATAATCAATGTATTGGGGTCTGCATGATGCCATCGGCAGCTTGGAAGAATACCTCTGAGAGGAAGAAAGCAATCCATTTTTCTCAATGAGGCATTAGCAAACACCTGCTTCTTGAACCCTACTCAGAAGTACTCTTACATTGCAGATGTATTTGCCGTCTTGCCACCATCGGTGCATTTGTAAGGATCAGAAAGACATAGTGCCCTTAAGGGAAGGGGCAGCGTCTGTCACCCATCCGGCATGAAGGTGGCTTGATGGTTGGGGTAATTAGAGCGCGCTCTGAAAGGAAGACCGTAAATAGGAATGTTTCCCTGAATTGAAATCTACACGATCAGGAACGAAGAAAAAAAAGAAGAGTCCATGGACATCTAGGAAGAAAAATTAGTTAATGGTCTGTTGCGTGATACTGAGGGTAATCAGTGACACCGTTGGAGAGTGGTGATCTACAACCGTCAGTGAGTCTCGCTAGCCAGAGCTAATACCCTTGCCCTTGGGTCCCTCACCATTTTATTGCTGCTCTCTAACAGGATGTGCAACTGCTATGCATTAATACGTTCTTACAGATTGGCTAGTGTAAACTCCAGGTGTTGAGAACATGATTTATTCTGTTAGTATAAAAAGGTGTTTTCTATGGCCATATTAAAAATTATACTAACTGTTGGGCTTGCCACTGCACTGTGTGTGGCACATGCCAATTTAAACCTGTCATTTCCTCTAATTTAAGGATACGTCCTCAGAAGATCATTAATTTGGGGTGGAGTTGGGGATCATGGTGCAGCTGTGGCCCATTAACCCCCACCTGGCTGTTAATCCCTGCAAAGCACCTTCCCCAAAGATGACTGCTACTACCATACAGTCACTGAAGCAGAGACGAAATAAATTACATTTCTCTGTGCATTTTATACTTAAATCTATTTTACATTGCATTTTTAATTCAGAGTGAATTGTACCTATTATGGGATGCATGAACCCAGTGACTGACAGTGCTGTATTTGTAGTGAATTCACTGTATAGTGGACTGTACAACTCTAAAGAGATATATAAGAGCCCACAACGTTTTCTCTACGTTCCCCCGGGTTTATCGCAAAGCAGCATGTTTTCCTGCACACACCAACCCTGAGCCCCACGGGGATGAGCAGGCGTGGGCTCATAGTCCTCCTGATTGGGCTCCCCTCTGCTAGTGCAAGATTCACGAGTCCTGGTCGCACATCAGACTGAGCAGCCACAGATTCCATCTCTGTGCCTTATGTGTTGTGTGTGTGTGTGAAGGCACTGGACTGACTTCAGCTGGTCCCAAACGGTTCCTGAACCCCCCGAGATCACCCACGTAACGCCAGCGGAGGGACCGGGTCAGGATTTTGGCATCAGCCAGAGGGTGAGTTGCAATACCTGACACCATGCTACCTGGTTTTCCAGCGCTTCGTGCCTTGTGTCCACACAGCTTGGATACAAGTCCTTGCTCCAGACCTGGTTTGGGATGACACAGAGAAGATTCAGGTCTGTACGTGACCCAGCCTTGTGCACTTGGCTTAACTGCTACTTTCTTCCCATCTGCCCTTTCAGTAGCATTGCACAGCCGCAGTATCTCCTTGAAAAGCCCCAATCTTGCCTGCTGTAACATCAGCTCATATTTTTTAGGCATCTTGAGAGTGGATTAGCTCTGTATGCTGCACTGAGCTACCAGCAGCCTCTACCCAAGTGATGCCGACGCGCAAAGCCTGGCCAGAAGCACATTAGGCTTCAGGACATCATTCAAATGCACACAGAAAACCTATAGCAGAGTTGCCTATCTTAAACAGGTTCCTTTATACCTGTTTTTCCTGGCAAAAGTTTATCCAGCCTGTGTTTAAAGACCCCCAAGGATGGAGATTTCACAGTCTTGAATCTACTGATGTTCTTGATCCTCATAAATTTTTTCGCTATATCTGGTTTGAATTTTTCTTTGCAGCAATGTAAAGACATTTCATGTCCTACCAGTGAGGACAGATTGTACCCGTGCACTTCGTAACAGCCTTTTCTGTACTCAAAGGCAGTTATATCCCACCAAGACTCTCTTTTGGCTAATAAATGTAACTCGATCAATCTGTCCTCCCAGGTCGTGTTTTCTGGATTTCCAGCACCGCTTTCTGTTCTGACAATGAGCCATTGATAACTGCTCTCTGGGTACATACATCTACAGCCTTGTCCCCGCTCTCTAGCAGTTTTATCTAGACCCGTGTTTCCCCTCACCTGATTAGGTAAGTGAATATGAGACAGTGTCAGAAGCCTGCAAGTGCCAATGATGAATCTATTGCTTTTTGCTTCGCCATGAGGGTTGTTACCTGTCACAGAGATCCCACAAGAGTTCAAATGGCCACCGAAAGTCACACTTTTCATACATAAGAGCAGACGAAGGATTAGTTAAAAGAGGGGATTATTCAACCTGTTGGTGAACCGGGTGACAGAAGGATTGAGGTGCCGGAGTCCCGGTGAGGGACACCCTGACCTGCAGCCAGACAGACATCACAAGCAAAAGGTGGCCTTCATCTCTCCAAAATCCCATGCTCTCACCGTGTAGTGTCTTCACACGGATACCGGTGGCCCTGTGGCAGGTTGGTGAATGCCGATGAGCAGCGCTGCAGAGGCTGCTCTTCTAATTCACAGTGTGTATGACCTGTGTTGTCATCACGCTGATAATCAGGTATTTCCCCCTGACTTTGCTCCGCAGGTGAGCTGAAATAAATAACCTTTACGGTGAAGGTAAATTCATTTCTAATGATTATCTTATGGCCCTTAATTTTATCCGCGTTTTCTGGCTTTGAGCGTGTTGTTACTGCATGCGTGGAGAGAGCCAGAGTGCTCTCATCCGTGTGATCCTCCTACTGATCTGGATAAAAGAGCTTCATCAGTTTAATTGCCAGGGTTTAATTTCCTGCATCTTACTCCTCACAACGCCATGAAATAAAAGGAGCTTCATCCCTTGGGGCGTGCATGGGAATGGGACTCATGACTCCTGGACTTCATTTCCAGCTGTCCCTCCAACTTCATCAGTGTTAGCATCACCTCGGCACGCCTCGGTGACACCGTCTGAAAAAAACATCTCGCTCAGTTCATCCCTACCTCTCAAGGCAGCTTTCAAAAGAAGAAGAAATCGTCGTCCCAATTTTATAGATGGGGAAACTGAGGCTCAACAAAGGGAAACGACTGCTGTTGGCTTCCCACGAGGCACCGTGCCCTCGGCCTCCCGGCTCCATGCTCAGGGGGGTTGTCCACCAGACCAGACAAGTGCTGGAGTGGAAATAAATATTCCTCCTGATGACTGTGGTCTCTGTGGTCAGGGCTGAGGGTCGAAACGTTCGCACAAGGCCTGCACACAGAAACCACAGAATCCCCCACAGCTCCACTGCACTTTATTAAAAGTCACTGCTTCTGTGAAAAATGGGTTTTATAAGAGTTAGGTGCCTTAATTACAAAGTCATGTGTGTTTCAATGACTTCTTCCCTGCTAACCGTTTGTGACAGCCTACAAATGTGAAAAGTATTACCCAGCCTATTTTTAACGTGGCTATGGAGAGGCTGTAGTCGTGGAAAACCAAATCCTGTAGGATCCTAATGAGAAAGACCACCGATTCTTTAAATATGCTCGGCGTTGTCTGAGTTTAGCAACGGTGATGATGCTGTCCGAAAGACGTGAGATGCAGGAGTCTTGTGATAGCAATCGTGTGTTAAATGAGCAACAAAAACAAGTGATGTACAGGGCTAAATTTTTCCCTTGAAAATGGCTGAACGGTCAGTGTGCGGGGATAAAACTATAATTTCAGAGGGGCACTGGCCCATGTCAGCAGTGTGCAGAGCTGTAACCTCTCAAGAATTTATTTCGTCCCCGTTCATTACTAGTCAAACTGCCATCTAACGGGGTACACAAACAGCATGGGGTACAATGATTTGTAGAACTGAGTCCTTAATACTGCTTCTCCGTGGGTTGAGACAGACTCGAGGCCTGAAGCATCGTCTTTATCACCAACTCTTGGCCCTAGGCTCTGGGCTAAGACACTAGAGAAGCAGAGCAGGCCAAAAGCAACATTGATGTTAGAGCAGTGTCAAACTTGATTTGAAAGGAAATGAAAATGGTGAAAAGGAGGTATTCTAAATAAGAGGAAAGAGAGAGAGAATGCTGTTCTCTTTCAATTAAAAGTTAAAGAATAAGATGCAGAAGAGGGATAAAAAGATGACATACCTGTGGATAAAAATTTTATTGTGGTTTAAGGTTGGTGGACACCATTATGGGAATTTCCTCTGATCAAACATGTAGCTCTAGTTTTAGCTGTAACCCTATGATTCTTCCTCCATCCATGACTTCTCATGGGATTGTAGAGACCTTAATCTTGGCATAAGGTCTTCAACGAGTACTACTCCATTCCTGGAGAAATCATTTTAGTTCTAAGTGACCATACAAAGTTTACACCTTATTTTTAGTCAGCTATGTTTTATCCTCATTTCTCCACCATTGAATTATGTCAATTTTGAGTGATAAATGAGTTATCTTCCCCCACCCCAGTTTCATAAATATTCTATGCATATAACCTGTAATTAAGTTGCTTCTTAACCATTTCTTAGGTAAATAAAAGACTATATTTCTCTTGTCCAAGACAGATTTTCCAGACTTTAGTTGTCAGAAATGTGTGAACTCTTCTAACTTCATCAGCACTTTTAAAAAAAATGTAATCAGTGGAACTGGATATAGTTTTCCAAAAGCACTCTCACTCATATCATGGGCAACGGTAAAATCCTTTCCTTAGTGGTACTTAATGTTCATATAGTCAAGGGTTGGTTTGCATACACCCTGGTCATCACTTATCCTTGAGAATCTCATTGGCTTTGTGGGTAATGGTAAGCAATGGTGGGGGTCATCCTTGGAGGCCACCAGATGTGGTACAACCACATCAATGCCATTAACTTCTCAGTCTGCCAAGCAGCACGGACATACCTAAATTGCCCATTAGAAGTGGGGTCTGGACCGGATCAGTTCCCAAATTGTTATTTGTGACGTATTCTACACATACGTTTCTATGTATGTAGTTCATCCCTAGGTATATATAGTTACATTTATGAAGACAGTATATTTATGTGTCCAGGTACAAGATGAAAAGGTAGGTGTGCACATAGAGATGAATATATATGCTATGCACGTGCATTTACCAGGATACACTTTTTTTTTTTAATATTATAGAATCATAGAAACATAGAATGGTTTAGGTTATTGTTTATTAAAAAAAAAAAATCAATTAAAATATTGAAACTTCTTAAAAAGTCATAATTGAAGTTAAAAATAGTGATGAATAGTGGTATGGTAATGGTAACAGACTGTAAATGAGCATTGGGGGATGTAAAACACTCGTGCTGTGGCATAAATGTAGGGAGAGCAAGTGACCTTCTGAGTGCAAATTTGTGCCTAATCTATCCTGTTTGCACTGCTTGTAGGGTTTGAACTTGCAATCTGCACTGCTACAAAGGAGCATTGCTACTATTTAAGCTAAAAGGGTAGTTTTGGTGCTAGCTCTGGACCCACTCCAACAGGTCCATGTCATTCTTATGTTGGGGGCTCCAGAGCTGGATGCAGTACTCCAGGTGAGGTCTCACGAGGGTGGAGTAGAGGGGCAGAATCCCCTCCCTCACCCTGCTGGCCAGACTTCTTTTGATGCAGCCAAGGATGGGGTTGTCTTTCTGGGCTGTGAGCGCACATTGCTGGCTCATGTTGAGCTTCTCATCCACCAGTACCCCCAAGTCTTTCTCCTCAGGGCTGCTCTCAATCCATTTTCTGCCCGGCCTGTGCTTGGGATTGCCCTGACCCACGTGTAGGACCCTGCACTTGGCCTTGTTGAACTTCATGAGGCTTGCACAGGCCCACTTCTCCAACCTGTCCAGGTCCCTCTGGATGGCATCCCTTCCCTCCAGTGTGTCAACTGCTCCACGCAGCTTGGTGTTGTTGGCAGACTTGCTGAGGGTGCTCTCAATCCCAACATCATGTCACTGACAAAGGTGTTAAACAGCACTGGTCTTAGTACTGACCCCTGAGGAATGCCACTCCTCACTGGTCACCGCCTGGACATTAAGCCGTTGACTGCAACTCTTTGAGTTCCTAAATAGTCTTTAAACAGTGACAATTCAGAATATCCCTGTCACTGCCAAGACGAGCCCTGCTTGGCTCAAGTTCTGGTCTTTTGCTGGTGCTATGTTGGAGTAGAAAACAGGGGGTATTTAAACCTCGCTGACTTTTGTTTTTCATGTATACAATTTGCTTGACAAAACATGGAATGATTTTCTCATTGGCGTATTGAAATGTACTCATTTTGTGATTAAACCAAGCTCACAATAATGAGGTTCTGACATGTTAAGACCTAGTGTTGAAGTCTGGGTTAATTTTTACTGTTTTCTTTCATGGCAAATGTTCGACCCAGATTTTCACTGTAATCACAGTTGTCTGAATCAGGAGTCTGGGTCATGAGTTTGACATCTTTGTCAGGGCAAAATCTGCAGTCCATCTGGAGATCTAAGGGCTCAGGGAGATTGGATACTTAAGAGGATGTAATTGGAAATAATAGGGAGATTTGGAGATGGGAGATCATGTTTTTTTCTGATACATGACTTCCCTGGTCATCTATCTTCGTATATTTTTGTTGTTATTTTTTAAACCTGATAGAAACTCTTTTCCAGCCTAAACTGTGGATGAGACAGAAAAAAACTGCGCTGTGAAGGTGAAGCACTGGCCATAATAGATGTTGGCTGACTTAGAAACTGAGCCTGTGATTGTAAAGTTGTGTGTGTACCATCAATGGTCACTCTATAGAGAGTGACACCTGCAGTGAAAAACCAAATTCAAGCTGGTTGTGGCTTTTCACTCCAGGTGTCACTCTCTATAGAGTGACTCTTGAATTTGAGAGACTGACTTGGAAATCTTAAATCTGGCCCCCTCCTCCCTGCTGCAACAAGGAGACACAACTTTCTTTCTCACAGCGTTCCCTGTATTCAAACACAGCATGGGAAGAACTTATGGTTCAGGAAAAAAGATGTAAAAAAATAATTTGGCAAAATAATTAACAGTACATTGCAGAGAATGTGTCTCATTGCAGACACCAGCAAGGGTTTGGCAGCTGCTGTATGGTTATTTACTCTTCCTTACCAATTTGCCTGCCACAGCCTGCATCTCTGATGGGTATAAGAATTAAACACCTTCAGTGTGTCCCTAGTATATATTTTGACCAACTGAAATAATAATAACATGCTGAGATTTTTTTTGTCAGAGGAGGACAGCTCGTCAATCTGTGTTGAACTGCAGTCCCACGATTTTTAGGAGTTTTTTACGAGAGGTGCTGCCACGGGGCACAGCTGTAGATAAACACGAGAGAGAGGAGCTCGCAGTCCTACACAGGCAAGTCAAGTGAAGAGTGGAAGAGGAGATAAATTGGCTGGTTTCAGACAGGCAGGACACGGGTACCATGTTGAGACGGGCATGGAGTCACGTTTCCTGACCCGTTGCGTTCTGCGCTATCGTGTCTTCAATGATGTAATACTTCCTGTGGCCCTTTATGAAAATATTTTCATAAGCTTTGGGTGCTGTGCACTCCGCTAAGGAATTGCCTAATACTATGATCCCACGAGGGCTTGGAGCTTTAATGTTTTTAATCATTTCTAGCTGGATTAATTTCCTCAGATTCATATCATACAGAATCAGCTATTATTGGTTTATTCCTCATTACAGCTATGATGGCTACTTACCTAACAAAAAATTAGAGTTTATTTTATTAGCTTTAGCTAATGGTTGTATACTGATCCCCGAGTAAGATGATATTATTGCAAAAGTGCAGTGTTTTGTGCTGAGTGAGTTCATGTGCACCTGTGTTTTCCCAAGAAATCTTGGAAAGTTTGGTCGTGCCACATTACTCAGGTTTGGTCACATCATGAGCTTTCTAATTTTTGGCCACTTCTGGTTTCTTACTGCAGCCAAAACGAGGCTATAGGGGAACTTTTAGCATGGAGTTCGTCCCACCCAACATTCACACCTCAGCTCCTTGTCACAAACTCCCCTTCCAGCCAGTGGAGGGAAATAGATGCTTTTAAGGAGTGATCAATCTGGCCTATTTTAATGGTCTGCTTTAGTATTAGATGAATTGCACCCTAAAGACACCTGTTTCTTTGAACGGAGTACAAAAGGAGAGTAAATGTAGTTGTCAACATTGCAGCTGTCTGCACTTCATCAGCCGAATGCTGCCCTTCAAGCCATATTTAAACTTATTTATGATGCATCTGACAGATGATGAACGTCTATGTGTAACCTGGATGTCTAGAATCTCTTCATAGTCAGAGCAAATAAATAGACTTTTTTAGGGTGGGATCTTTCCCACATAATGGCAGATATCTGAAATAGCTTATTTAAACTGTTATTGACTACAGGAGAGAGGCCGGAATGACTAAAATTTAATTCTGCTGTTGATATATACACCTATAAAGTCACATGAGACTAAATCCATCCCAAGGAAAAACACCTGACTTTTTTATAGTGCAGTGCATCCCACAAATCCCTCTGAGACCAGTGAACACCAGGCAGGATGGATAAACATGTTGCTTGTTTGCATGTGTAAAGATTGATTTAGGAGTCTACCTGGGCACCCATGCGAGAAAATCTTGGCTTTCAATAACTTTTTTTTAATTCTTTCCTTGCCTAATATGTTTTTGGTATTAATGCTAAAATTTAAAAAATAAAATAAAAATTGAGAAAACAACAATCCCTGTAAGGTTTATTTCACAGAGCAAATACTCATGAAGGAGGTTGTGAAGTCGGTATAATACCAAATAGAAGAAGTATATTATATTTGCAAACTTTTTATAATTTACATGATTTTTCATCCAGGGGCATTATCATCATAGTCATAAGAAGAACCAAGAATGGAGGGAATGAAGAATGGGGGGAAGAATAAACCTTTGGCATTAACCGTGGGACATCCCTGGACTGATCCCTTCCTTCTAGACATCCAGGATTGTGCGGAAGAAACAGGGAGTAATTCTACCCTGTAAAATGGGGTGGATTTTTCCAAATTGCAACTGCATCCAGCTGTGCATATAGGGTAAACGCGTTGTACCTTTCTCTCTAGCAGAATATGGCAGCCCTTTTTAGCGCCAAGGTAACAAGCATGCTATTTCCAATTGTTCCCCTTGTGAAAAGCCATTATGATCCTGTTTGAGGGATCCAGACATTTGGGTCTGCTGCGATGAAAAAATTGTAGCTTTTTTTTTCTAAACAAATGTAGGCCAAGATTTGAGCGCACCTGGGCCAGTTTATGGTTACAGATGAACACTGCGAAACGGAGTGATTTCAACCTGAAACCAGGCAAAACGCATTGGCTTTGGCTGGCTTTGCTTTGAGTTATGGAGTTTGTAGGAAACCAAAACTCAGAAGGGGATAAGCCCACACAAACCAGAGCAAAAGGAATGATTTGCATGAGTGCCCACAAACTGAACCTGCGCAGTTGGGTGAGTTGCTCCATGCCTCACCTCCCAGCAGCTTGGGCATTTGGAGCCTGGTGGTGGCCGGTGGTGCTGAAGAGGCACTTTTCCTGATGGTGCCTAGGAGTTTTCCCTGCTTTGGTGTTTCATTCATTAGGATAAAAGAATGCAACCGCCTTCTCCAGGGATGAAGCACGTTTTTTCATTTTCCTTTTTCTCTGTCCATGTCTCTGTTTCTCCTCACTTTGCTGCTCTGATCTTTGTAGCACTTGAGAGCTTCAGTCTGGTCCCACACAGTCACGTAGCTGTAAGCTGCAGAAACGCTCTCGCACTCTCTCGACGTTGCTGGTGCCAGCGCAAGACAAAGGCATTTGTGTCTAAACTTTCACACAAGCCTTCTCTAGAGAACTCAGAAGTAAAGCTGCTGCAGACTGACGCTAATTTAAGAAGCACTTATATTCTACAAAACAGCAAATCAAAGCTCTGCTAACAATGATGAGGCTCACTCAGCGCAGCGCTACTCCTTCTACTTATGGTTTTGTCCGCAGATCTATTCATGCATAAATTTGAAAGTTGCCTTCATTATTCAAGCTCAGAGCGAGCTTTGCTTTTGCTTGCAGCATCTCCGTAGCAAACATTAGCTAAGATATGTGTTTGCCAGATAATTAGATTCGTTAAAAGTTGTGTTTAATTGTTGTTTCCAGCTGCGACAAATTAAGTGAAGGTACAATATGGAAAGGAGAAATTTCTTATGTATACTACATAAAAATCAGGATATAATTTTGATGACTACAGCAAATGGAATAATTCACCACAAATAATTTATTCAAATGTAGCCTTTTTTCCTGCTGAGGGAATAGCTCTGAGCTAAGCGCAGTTTCCTACACAGTACTTGCTTGGACAAATATCATTATGAACTTTTTTGCCCTCTGGCTTATTTGTGAATAACAAAATGTGAGACGTGTTGGTCAAGCCAGTCATGTGTTGCTATTCCTGCTCACTTCATTGAAATATTGCTCCAACCGCTTCCAGTACACATATCCGGGTGCACCCATTTAAGATTCTGTTCCTCTTGAGGCTCTTCCACTCAACCCTGAAATGTTCTCTCCCGGCCTATTAAGGCCTGTGAAGTTCAACCATAAGAATGTCCAGATAGAAGATGAAGCCAATTAATTAAGAAGTAAATTGTAACAAATATTCACTTAATGAAAAAGTAAAATCCAAAACTCAGCAACTTATATATGTGGGAGCTGCCATACCCTATACGCGCCATTGAATCAAAGTATGCAATGTCAGCTGAAACACTAATGTCCAAGTTTTACTCCTCACTTCAAAAAGTGAGGTGAATTCCATTCTTAATTCGTTCAGTTGTGATGGGCACAATCTTATGTTTCTTGCAGAGCATAATCTTATGTTGTACATACATACCAGATGGACTATAATACTGATCTTCTTCGCAAGGGAGGATTAACAGTACTGCAGCTACTTAACTGTGAAATTTCAAGTCCGATATCATCCATCAGCAGTGTATTACGAGGCACACTGCAGACGGGGCCGGTCGCCTATTACTGAGGTTGTCTGACACTTCCCATTACAAGACTCTGTTTTCAGTTGCTCAGAGCTTTGCCAAGCTTTAACCATTTGGATTTAAATTCTTCATGCTGAGTGCCTGCCTCAGGCTGAATAATTCTAGAAAATGTCAGCCAAAATCAGAAAAATGCATAAAAATTCTGACAGCCTTTATGTGAACAGCTCTGTTGCCCCCTGTACTTTGCAGGAAGGGCTTGACATCTGGCAAAGAGGCTGACCTTTGTGTCAAGGATGAAAATGCAATGAAAGTCTATGAGAAAAGTCGCAGAATCCCAGACTTGCTAAAGTCTCCAACCTTTTGCCAAGCTGCAAGGTGCAAGGTCCAGATGAACACTTTGATTTCACCCACACTAGATGTGCTTTTGCCTGGGCTGCTGCTGCTGTCGTGGGGTCCAAGAAGGTTCTTCATCATCATCACTGGAAACAAAAAGAAAATCCTAATTTCTTCAGTCATTCTCAGGCCTGTATGTACCTCATATTAGTGCTATTTCATGCCATGGTTCTCCATTTGGCTAAAGAGAAACATCTTTTATTATTTGCATTATTGTTATTATTACTTGAGACGATCCATGTCCCACTTCCAGTTCTCACTTTATTCCCGCGTTAGTCAATTTCTAATCTATAGGTACTGGCACTCGGTTCTTTTCCTTGTGAGCAGTCTATTATTAATTCCAAATAGTCAAGGCTGATCATCTAATTTCAGTCTTGACAATGCAATTGAGTTTTCAGTCCTGACAATGAAACTCAGTGGAGCAGAATCCACTAATGGTAACTCTGTATTAGCACAGAACTTCCTAAAATGCTTAAAGTAACATTTGTATTAATTGTCCTGAAGGCATTTGAAGTAAATATGGGATGAAGAACAAGACATCATAGCAGTAAACCACTTAAGTGGCCGTTTTATGGATGTCATTTTGGGTGGGAAAAAGGATGTCATCCTTCTGCCATGTGCAAAATTGTTGCACTCTAGAGATACCCCTTGATTTTCCAGCTCATGCAACACACTTTCAGATGAAGTTCAATATTTAAGTCAGCCCTTTCATGTAAATCTCTGAGCTGGACAAATTGCAAGTGAAGCAAGTAAAAGACTCCCAAGCAATCTGTTGTGAAAAGGCTGATGATTACAGCTGAGATTCCTCCTGTATGAGAAAACCATCCCTTGGCCGACGGCGCGGCTGCATCTTGAAACATCAAGCATAGTCTTTATGTAAATCTCAGTGTTCTTCTGCTTGTTCTGCTGGAAAAGCCATTCTCACTGTGACACAGAAGGAAATCCAGTGAGACAAGATAATGGAGATGGAAGGCTGCTAATGGAAAGATTGGGTCTCTGGGCTGCCAGACTTGTCTCTCTTAAGCACATGTTTATGCTTTAAGTTAAACAATACAGCGTGCTTATGTATGTGAATATATATATATACTGCATATGTATCTGAATGCATGAATGTTAAGATGCTGTTCTGTATAAGAAAGTTGCAGCAGAGAATGGTTTCACATTTATAGATATTGTATTACATTTCATTACATTTATATTACAATGTAAAAGGTTTCTCCTCTTCCCCAGAAAACACAATCTTAACATTCATGTACTCATGTACAACAAGCCTGTACGCACACATGATCTTGGAGAGAAAGTTGTTTTGGATGTTACTAGAGTTTTCTTACCCTGCAGATGGTTTCGGTGACTCCTAGCTCCGGATAAAATATGTCTTTTTCATTGAAAGGAATGCTTCAGTGCTCAACTTGAGTCCTGTTGAGGGAACCAGTGAGTCAGGGTTCTCAGTACTCCAGGTGTCCTTGTCCTTTTGTTCCATAAAAACATTTTCATATGTTCCTCTCACTGTAATTAAAAAAAAATAAAAAACAGAAAAAAAACCCCAATCCATTGCCTGTTCTACTTTATCAAGTCTTATTTTCCTGCACTTTGCAAACCCCGCTATTACTCGTAGCAACCCATACTTGCTGCAGCGCAATGGCACTTAAAGACCACGTCTCTCCATCTGTCTTTTTGTAGGAGTACAACTCTATTTGCTGGTTTGTGCCTGATAACACTGGAACAGAAATAGCTTTGTGTATTTATTTTCTATGACAGCCTTTGTAGAGCTCTTTGGAGATATCTTATAGTCCTTGGACGTAATGGCAGGGGAGGGGCAGGAGTTGATCTTGCTTCAACTTCATCCTCATTGTCTTCCCGCTTCTTTTTTTCCACCTTGAGGGGAAGAGAGGACAGTAAATGAAGGGTTCGTGCCTCCCACTATAAAGCCTTTACCTGATATGTGCTGTATCTGGTGGGTATTTGTGGAAGCGATGCACATCAGCAGTTTTCAAGACCATAGTCCTGAGAGGAAATGGCTGAATTTAGCTGTCCTGATTTTATTGTGTATTCTTGGATAAGATGATAAATACTGACATAAGAAGCCAGTAATTGAAGCGTCGGGCTAAAACAGTTGTCTCCTCTGATCTAGTCCTTCCCAGACCCATTTACCTTAACCTTTCTCTCCACAATTTTCTCTGTGTAACCAACCCTTTCAGATGAGATTTTACAAACCAAACTATTATCCATTCTTTGGGTTAAGAAAGTTTTTCAGATATATCATAGGAAAGCAGAAGGCGTGTAGTGCAAATGACACAGTTTGGCCAGGCTGGGGCTGGATTATGTTGAATTCAACTTTTTGTGTCCTCTCCTCGGGGAGAACAGAAGTGTCACTCGCACTTTTCTTCTCCCTCTTAGGACGTGGGCTGGGAGGAGGTGAATCACATGAGACTTGAGCTTATTCACAGTAACCATGTCATGAAAATCAGGCTAAACTCTTTCAGCTTTTATAGAGGGTTTATATTTGTTTCTATACGCATGCATTTTTGTAAACTAAAAAAAAAAAAAAAAGAGTGAGAATTCTAAAATCCAGACCTTTCTGTGTCTCGGGACAAAAATGGCTGAATTTACAATGAAAAATGGATACATCTAAGCATGGCTTACAAACAGATGTGTACTTTTAGTAGAAACACTTGTAAGCCTCAGTAGGTCGCTTTCAGGATGCGGTCCTCTGTCTCACCTACAACCTGCCTTACCTAGTTCAAAGCAGCATCGAATTATAAGGAATATAATGCTGGAAAAATCCTATTTGATCCCCGATATTATTTTGTTTTTAAGCAGATTTGCTGCTTTCAATTCTGCTTGTTGCTATGTTCGGCTCTTAATGTATATTCTCAGATGAACAGGGAGAGTTGGAGGCAAAAGAAAAATTCTTCCCATGCTTTCTGCAGAATGGAAACGAATAAAAACCTGCTTGCATCTAACTCAATATCTGTCCTTTGTACTTAGGGATCCCAGTGGTGGTTGCTGCCAGCTGGGGGCAAAAAAATGTCTGTTTTGCTGCTATCGGTGGTCTTCTGCTAGCAATGCAATGCACTTCCCACTCCAGCACTGCCCGTCCTGTCTCCCTTGCAGCAGACCCTAAAGGACGGACCCCATCAGAATTATGATAGGAACTGATAGGTAAAGGGGCAATTTCCATGGCATTTGTATTAACTACAAGTGAATTAATTACAGTCAACACTGTGCAACAGTGTCAAAGGCCATTGGCTAAAAGCCTAATCAGAAAACAATTTACAGCTGAGTAATAAAGCAGAGTAATTATTGCTTTCATACTCCTGTCATTACTCACGATGTTACACTGAGCAGTATTTTTACTTCAGAGGGCTGCTGGCTGGCTGAGGCATGCTGGGATTCGATGTGAGCATGATAACCCCATCAGGGATCTATCAATCAGAGCAGAGCAATGCCCAGGAGTTCCAAAAGACATCCAAGTTGGCCTGCTCAAGGCCCAGCAGTGTTTTATGAAGGGAGGTGGAGTTGGGGAGATTGGGAGAGTCCTGTTTGCCTTCGTATTTGACAAGACAAATAACTGGGATTGTGCTTGGAAGTGGTGAAAGAAAGCTCCGCAGGGATTGTGGGCTCATTCTAGTTGGAAACGAGGTTTTTTTTAGAAAAGTGAGGGAAGCAATCAAAGTCAGAGGTTGGGTTTGTTCCACTAAAATTGGGTTGCGATCCTTGCTTGCTTGAGGAACTTTATTGATGTGAGTAGTCCCATTGAGAGTATGAGTATTTATGTAGCTGAGAGAAGCTAATGAAAAGAACTCAAGTGAAAAAGGGATTGTTCATATGCCCAAGAATTGTATGACAGGGCCCTAATCCAACCATTGTGGTTTAGGGATTTGCAAAATTACTTATTTTTGCTATTGCATCTATGTCAATTTTGCTAACTCTTCACACATTCCAGGCTCTCGCTTGAAATCTACCTTGTTTGCTCTCGATTTCTTCTTCCAGGACAGTCATAGCAACATACTAACCTAATTCTTCAGGCTGTGCAGCTGTGTACTCACTATTTTAAGAGATAAATGAATAACAGTCTCTACATTCTCTGGTGTAAATTGACCAAGACCTCTTCATGTCAATGAAGCAACATGAAGTTGTGAAAACGGAAAACCTGAAGTTAGAAGTTAGCTGCAAAAAGAAATGTAGCCATTGCATAGTACTTTTAAAAATGATTGTGGACATACAGAATTTTCAGGTAGAAATGGTGATCTAGTTAAAAGAAGAACTATGGCTGGGATGGAAGATCTTTGTTGGTAATGTTCACTGGGGTATCACAACGCAGATCTTGCGATGCTCAAGGTTATCGCACTGCTCAAACTGATTTTTCTCAGAAGGGATGTTTTCTGCCTTTTCAGCTATTCGTTTTTTATCAGGGTTATATTTTTGAAGGTATCTGTACTCTTGTTGGCTGCGGGACAGCTGTATCACAAGGATTTCCCTCTGGTATAAAATACAGAGCTCTTCTGTATCAATGTGGAATGCAGTAGCAAATCACTGTACAGTGGCCCATAAGGATACCAGCTACCCTTATAAACTTTTTATAACTTAGGAAAATAAACATGTGGTTTCAGGGCTCTGCATAGTCAGTACTAGCTGACTTGGAGCTTGCTTTACAAAACTAAGAAAGAAAATATTGGTAGAGCTAATAAATTTCTGAGGGAATCAGCGAATAGTATTCTGAAAGGTCTGAAACATTTGATGGTTTATGGATAACTTTGTACTTTATCTCCCAGAGCATCATCCAAGTTGAGCACTAAAGTGCAGTGTTCTCCATAATGAGTACTGTGATCTGGGAGCTCCTGTGGGACACCAGCCTCACGTCAAATTATCCACAGAAAGACCTGCTAATCCAGGAGACCCGACATGCTCCCTGCAAAGCCAGCAGAACTGTCTCTTTGGCTTAGGGAGAAAACAACTGGTCATAGCAACAGCAAGAAAGCAACCAGCTCTACGCAGATATCTGGTAACTACTTTTTTTAAAAAATAACCTTCTTTCTTTAAAAAAATTGACTAATTTAAAGTTAGTAGCTGTTGGGGATGATCAGAAGTTTTTCACTCTGAGGGTGGTAAGGCACTGGAACAGGTTGCCCAGAGAAGCTGTGGAGGCCCCATCCCTGGAGGTGTTCAAGGCCAGGTTGGACGGGGCTTGGAGCAACCTGGTCTAGGGGGCTGGAACGAGATGATCTTTAAGGTCCCTTCCAACCTAAACCATACTATGATTCTATGTTTCTATGAATAGAAATGTGCAGATTGTGATAATGCCATCTCTCTCCAGCAGGCTGTATTCATTGTTATTTTGTAGTCCCGCTCTCTAGATGCCATATAAGCCGTTTCCTCCCTACAGGAAAAGTGTGCTCATGAGGGATCTTTTACACAACAAGAGCAGAAAAGAGGAATGTAAGAAGAACTCACACCCAGGTTACATATTACCAACCCCACAAGTTCTAAGAATAAAAGTAAAGAAAAATTAAACTTGTGTCCAGATAATTGAAAATGTGGGAGACTTTAATTCCCAATCATTTCCACGAAGAGCCAAAGCCAACACAGACACTTTCAGTGCTGTGTACTAGGTGGCAGTTTCAAACCCTGTCCCCACACATGGCTGAAGTTCCATTTGACAAATCTGTTACGTCTTACCTGTTCTGAGCTGCAGCCTTTGCCCATGAAAGGACAAGCCATACTGTGGCTTTTGCGAGGCTTTCCTGGTGACACCTTCACTCCTTATCTCAAATGTTGCAGTGACATACCCTGTATCTTGGTGAGTAAGCTTCTTGAGGTATTTTGGTTTAGGGTCCAAGACTGCTCATTGGCATGCATGTCAACTGCCAGCTTTTGGTGGAGTCACCCTGAACTCCTTCCATGCAAGAGGTGTCAGGGTCGGACCTCAAGTCAGATGCATTTTGGGATCGGTCGCCTGAAGGATATTACACATATGGGTTACTTAGTTACTTCTACTTTCTGAATTCTCAGTGTAGGATTCCTGATCTGAAATCTAAACCTTCATTTTTCCCAGGAGTTCCCCTTCAGTTTGTGACCCCTTTACAGCCAAAGCACAATAACATGTCTTGGACAAATTCTGAAAGAAGAAATAGGCCTCTTCCCTGCCCATCTGAAAGCTTGAGCTAAGCAAAGACATGACCCAATCCCTTCGGCACTCAAACACAATCATATAATACAGTCTACACTCATCTGTTCTGTGGCTCAGCTGACAGATCTTTCTCAACCCAGAGAGAAGAATGGCAAGGGACTGAAAGAAAAAAAAAAAAAATATTTTACAGTTTGGGAAACTGAGGCAAAGAAGAACTGCCTGAAGTCATACAGGAAGACCATGGCAGAGCCAGGAATAAATCACAAGAGTCTGATTCCCAGTTTAGTGCCTTAACCTCAAAAAACACCCCTTCCTTGCATCAGAGCATCCTTTGTCACCACAAGCTGAGGGTAACAAGCAGTGGGGGCAGAAGAGCTGGAGGTCACAGCAGTAAGAACATATGTTTACTCCGTTTAGGAACATTCACTTCCTGATAAGTTCATTAAAGATATCAGTGTTTTCACCTGCGGGTGAAAGGTTCTGCATTCTCACTGTCGGTCCCTTGGGTCTCTGTATATTTCTTTTGAACAGCCAAAACAGGAGAGTTACAAGGAAAAAAAAAAACCTCCATTAAAAAAGTAATAATAATAGAGCTACAGTACAACAAGGAGGTGAAATTAAGTTTGGAATTGTAGCCTGGAAAGCGCTGTGCGAATGCTGAAACATTAACTCTGTTGTTTAGCTCAGATAAAATTATTTTGGTGCCAGTAGAAAATACCTTTCTTCGGGAAGGTCTTCTGGGCTCTAATTTGGAAATTCCAAAAGACTCAAATGTATCCAGTTGTGCACTTGTAAAGAGGTGAAAGACCTGCCAATAAGTGATTTACAGTATGTTTTCCCATGTTTTACATTTTGGTAATTTCATGTTGCAACTCAATACCTAATAATGTAAAATCCAGCTCCTTCAACTAAGCCAGGAATGAACTCATAGAGGAGTGTCCCATAGGGAAGGGCATATACTACATTACATGTCTGTGTGCCAGCACCGGAGATGCAAAAACAGCTCCGTGGAGATTTGTCCTGCAAGGTCAGCCTCCAGGATTGAAAGGGTTGGCTGAATTCACCTCTTGCTACCAACTGACTGCAATTCCCAAGATTTAGACATCACCGCAGAGTCTGCCAAGGTCGGGCTGCTGAACCCTGAGCTCAGATGTGCCTTTAGATGAAACTACCCATGAACTAAACTTCAGGAGAAACCTGAAGGAAACTTGGAGGCAAGCCCAATTTGGAGAAGCTGGTCTGAGCACAAGTCCTACATCTGGATCTTCTGGAGGGGGCAGATCCACATCTGAACCATGAGATGGGATGTGAGCTGGCACTCTGAGTTGAACGTCCCTGAGAACATGGATCTGCGCAGCTAGTTCCTCTCTCCGAGAGAGAAAATAATCTTTCAGGCATGCCTTTTACTTTAAGAGTAATAGACAAGGTGCAAAAAGTAACACAAAAAATAATGCAAGGGCCAGAGAAAATGTACTGCAGTGGAAGACGCAACAGAGCTTGGTCTGTTAGGCTTGGGAGAAGCAAGGTTGTGAGGTGCTTTGTTTATGTCAGATGAAGTATATTTGTAAGGATCAAACAACAGTACTGAAGATCTCCCGGTCAGATACACAGAGACATAGCAAAATTGGTAACAAAAGCTGCATCTGAAATAGTATCCTGATAAGAAAGAAGGCCACTTTTTTTAACTGTTGGAATGATTAACCCTTAGGAACAACTATCGATGCAAGAGGGTGATTTTTCATCTCTTTTTGGTCCTTTTAATAAGAACTCTGTGTCATCTTGAAAAAAATGGTCTACTTGAGCACAAGGCATTGAAACCACAGCAAGATGAGTGGAGGGTCATCTTTAAGGGTCTGTGTTAAGTAAACAGTTTCTTCTGGGCTCAGATTGTATGGATTTACTGCTATGTCTGAACCCTGAAAGACATAAACCAGACATTTCTTATTAAAATGTGTGTGTGAAGGATGTGATTTCTCCATCCTTCATGCTCTCTGAAATCCTGGAGGTAGCAAAAACTCTCTACTTTTCTGTTGTCCAACTTTCCTGACTTTATGCAAAAGACTGAAGCTACTGAAGCTGATGACACTGTTGTGACATCATCAACTATGTCACTATCTCATGGCAGAACTAAAATGAGATTAGCTAGAGGTTTCACAAGAAATGACAGGCTGCTAGGACAAGAGCTGGGTGCACAGGCTGCAAAGCCTCAGCAAGGAGAGGAAACAAGTAAGATATGGGATATTGCTCTTGATCTACCACTGCCTTATTGCTACATCGTCTGTTTGACCACTCCAACCTGAATAGAGACAAATTCCTCACAGCTCAGGGTTCTGTGCTAGAAACATGGTTTCCAGCCAGGCTGGGTTCAGCTAGAAGGAAAGAAAGAAAATAAAAGAAAGAAAGACCTGGAGCTCTGATTAAATTTATCATTCAATAGACAGAGAAGACTATTAAATTGCTGCTTGTGTTCAATGACTGCTAAATAAATATTTATCTTTGCCTGGAGAAATTTCAAATGAACCCCTGGCCCTTCCAGATCCTAACATGACTGGTGCCGTTGCCATCGTTCAGTCATGCTGCAAACAGCCATCGTATGAATGCAATATTTGGATTCCCCCAGCTGTTGAGTGCTGTAGCCCTCCTGTGTGACAGCACCGTGCCAAGATGCTGCCCTGGACACTAGAGGACAAGCTGCAAGAGCATTACTAGCTAGCTCTTGTCCATCCGGTTCTGTTTAAACACCTCAGAGAACATTTTAGGCAGGTTGTTGTTATTTATCCCTGTTTTGCAGGGGACAAAACCACGTTGCAGTGAGGTTAAGTGATTTGCCCAAGGCCAGATTGCAAATCAAAGAGAACGAGCAACTGAAGCAGACTCATCAGTTCCTATCCCTATGTCCAGTAGTTTTTTGGCTCGGCCATATCGCAGAGCCACACAGCTTAGTGTTGACTTAAACTACCACCTTGGTATTTCTGGTTCATCCTCACAGTGACCTTGCTCTTCCACAGCCCTGTCCCCTAGGGGATTCCCATCCCATTAGGCAACTAGACATCCAACATTGCCAAAGGACTCAAGCGTACGTGATGGTAAGGAAAGCGCTGCAAAGAGGTCATTTTGGGATGCAGCAACAGCGTTGTGAAAGTGGATCTTCTTTACCATGGCAGGGGTGGTGCTCCGTCTCCAGATCTCCCTATCTCTGGATCTCTGATTTGGAGCTACAATGCAGACGAGGCCTCTGCTCTGCTGAATACTCTGTCTTTGTGGCTGAGTAAACCAGGTCAGGTCGACATGTTTTGCATCTTCATGTTCATCCCGCTCCCTGCTAGAACCGGTTCAACTGGGTGGCTGTAACAAAATTGTTATTACTAATAGTGTCTTGCTTATGGCCATGGACTATGCTAACATTTAAACAGTGTAGACGGTCTTGGAAGGTTCTTGAGTTCATAGCTTGGCACTGTTTTATTGACTGGAATACACCTTGCCCATTTGGCTTTGTGAAATAAGGGTTGCAACTTGCCTTTCTCCCATTTTTCCTGTCTTTTCAGCTGATGTGTCAAGCCCTTTGGAGGAAGGGTCTCCCGGTCATCAGGTATACACACAACACTCAGCTGTGGTTTCAACTGCATCCTGCGGCAGGTGCTGTTTGAGGGCATTTCTATCCCAGCAGCAGAACACGAGAAGGCGAATTAAGCAATACCACCTTGGACTCAAGGAGCTCTCGGTGGAGTTCAGTATCTGGGCAGAGCTTACTCAGCAAGGGAGTTTAAAATTGCTTTTTGGCTAAGCAAGCAAATCCTTCAGCGTCAATCGGAAAATTGTATTTTTGATTTATTTTGTTTAGATAAGGGTTAAGAAGACCAATTCAGAGCCCTTTTATGCTGTGATGTGGGTGGAAGTTTGTTCAGCCACTGAGATAGACCAGTTGCTCCCTTCCCTTCCCCTCCCCTCACCACTTCACCCCCACCCTCCCCCAACTTGCTCTCACCGCGTTTTTCTGAAACATATGGGCCTAATTCAGGTTGAAGACTAAAAAGTTTGCACAGTGCCGGTTAAAAATTATGGGTTCTTATAATGAAATCTTTGTCAATGGAAACTTGAAATAGAAGCTTGGCTTGTGACTTATGGGGAGACCGATGATGGAAATCAATTAATCATCCCGTTTCCCAAAATCTGAACAGGAGGGCACACTTGAATCAGAAAGGGGCTCCGGTTTATGAGCTACTTGGACAGCTTCAAGACTTTCATTGAACACCCCAGGAGCATGAGTGGGAACAAATATGTTAAGACTGAATGTTTTTCTTTGGGAAGAAGAACAGCAATAGAAATCCTCTGTTTTGGAACATTTGTTTTTGTTGGGGGGGGAGATGGGAGGTTTTGTTGCACTAGAGGCAAGTACTTTGCAATCTTGAGCAATAGCATCTCAATTTTTAATAAAGGCCCACTGGGTAATTTTACTGAGATCTGCTAATTCTTACCATAGGGCACTCGGCAGGGAGCTGTATGCTTTACCTGTGCTGGGACAGCTTGGTGGTGCACAGCACCTCTGTGGCTGGAAGTCCTGGTAGGGCCCTGCAGCTGCTCACTGTGAAACCAAAGAGTGGTAAAAACCATGGGATCTCCTTCAGGAATGTGTGAGACGTCATATGTCTGGGAGCTTGGCAAGGCACAGGGCAAATTTATGTGAGGTCCAGGTCCAGACTGGAGTCCACCATTTCAGTAGCCTGGGGCTACGATTATACTGTTCCACATCTGCTTATTAAAAGAAACTGTACCATAATTAGAGCAATACATGTAATGGACTCTCTGGTTCAAAGAGTGAACTAAAGTGTTGGGGGGACAGGGGCATTGGTTTGGATAGGACCATATTTGGAAGAGGGAGGATCAGTCTGGGTCATCTTAAAATGTTTCACTTGACCTGAAATGACATGTTTTGCCCTTTCTAGAATTGATTAACCTTTTTCTCTCTTTTTATATATCAGAACTTGGAAAACTTGGTTTAAATAATTTTAAAAATTAACCCATCCACACCCTAAAACATCAAAACAAGAAATAATATAATAGATACTTCCAAAGCTATTTTATTTGCATCCCGTGAGTATTTGATACTCTGTCTTGCCATAGGAAGGGGTAGTCACCCATACGATTATGCTGTGAGAGTCCAAAACGTGAAGAAGACACATTATTCTCTTTCACAACATCCTACGTTTTTGGAGCTGCTGCAGAGGAGTTCTGTCCACCCAACTTTGCTTTAAAGTGGAACAGCTGCCCTCAAGTCCCCACTTATTTGACACAAGTGAGCAAAATGTCTGGGACAGTCAAGAGAAGGAAGGCACGAGGAACTGGAGGAGCGCTGAAGCAAAGGAGCCTGAAGAAATCTCACCATTTGACACAAGGATGATTTCCTTTGTCATCCTGCTTGCTGCCTGCCAGTGGGTTGACTTTAATGAATAATGGGAGATGAACGATAATTTTGGTTTCTGCCTGGAGTGGGAACAGCTGACAAAGCGTTTAATGGAAGCTGACAGTTAAGTACCCAGCCACAGCAGTAAAGTGTCAGACAAAGCATATGAAAATAAACAGCCAAAATGAAAGCTATTTCTGAGCAGATTGCTGGCACACTTTCCCAACCCCAGGCAGGTTATCTGAGATGGTAATTGCTGCCAAAAAATTCCTCCTCCTCCTTTTTTTTTTTTTTTTTTTTTTTTAATATACCTTATGAGACTTACCTCAAGGGACCATAGAGCATATTTATGGATACGCTTAACTTCAAAATAAGCAAAATCAATACCAGAAAAAGCAGAGCTGTTTTATGGAGCTTATACTAAGTTTGTTTGCATGTTTAAAAAAGTTGGTTGCTTAATAGCAGCTCATATATAGTGTCTGATTATGTGTATTTATATATTTAAGAGGTAGAAACTGGGGTTAGCTAAAGGCTTGAAGGAAGCTACAGTGCCCAGTTGATACTGGCTTTCTGTAGCAGCTTTAGCTAAAATGGTCTGGGGATATGATGAACTGCTCCAAAAGGGTCAGCGTGAACCATACAGCCAAGATTCCCATCCAGTATTTAAGCACTAAAATCCTTGCCATCATGAGCTGTGCTTTGACGTCTTTTTTCGCCCACAGTGCACGTTAGTTCTGCTTGTGTTGCTTTCAATCTTCCAGAACAGTTAATCAAAGCTGATGCAGGTTATTGAATGTTGCCTCATGTTTAAAAATAGCTTCCTTGGCTTCGTGGCCAGAAAGGACTGCTCTGATCGTCTCCTCTGACCTCCTGCGTATAACACAAGCATGGGATAAGTACTATTATATGAGGGCTAATGTACACAGTGCCTTCATTTATTAGCTTTCTACCTCATTTATTAGCTTAGCTGTGAAAGCAGGTGACTAAGAGTCAGCATTCCTGGTCCTATTCTTGGCCAAAATGGGCTGTAAACTGGTTATAATAATATTTCCCTATCTGTGATGCTTAACTGATTCCTGCACAGAAAAGGCAACAATCTTGTGGTGACTTAACAGTTACTGAAAAGAATAATCCTGTTACAGCAAAAATAATAATCTAAATACCAAAACCAATCCCCTCCCCAAATCCAGGCTTAAGCAAAGATTAAAAAAAAAATGTTTGAAATTCTGAAATCTTAGCTGCTTTAAACCAAAATATTTTAAAACACTGGAGTATGCATTTTCCATTTCCGAGCTTGACGCTGACCCCATATCCTTCTGCTCCATCGGTGTGATTCATCTGTAGATATAAAGACTGCATAATTCACCACAGGTCTTTACCATAGCTATAATTACAGTAAATCCTTTAGCCTGAACAGCATGAAGCCTTCTCTCAGGTGAGCACAAGAGGTACTCATAGGTGGTGCTGCTCTGGTGTGGTTTGAAAGGCAGTAGCTATGTGTTTTGTGGTGACATCTGCAATGGAAAAACCCAACAGAGCACTGCTGTGAAATACATAAGGAGACAGAGAAGAAGGGAGTTGTGGCACCACGCTCTTGGGGGAAGGCACTTGTGTTGGTTAGTGGACTGAAAACATGAGGTGGGAAGTGGTTTCCTAGCCATGTATGAGCCATCTGTATTTTTCCCATTTGCTCTGGAAATTAATAGGGCACATGAAACTGCAGTTCTCTGGTTCCCTGTAAAAGTGCTGAGGACAAATCATTCTCAGCTACGGACATTAGAGCAATATTAACTGTGTTTCGATGTCTATAAAATAATTTGCCTGTGTTTTGTTACTGTTACTTTTTGATAGACTGGTCTTTGAAAGCTTAACTTTCTCTGAGCTACTCTTACGGGGAGCTTCCTGGAGGAGGACTTCTAAACTCAGCCCTGTTCATACCTTCAGTTCACGCTTAGTCCCTCTGCGTACAACAGACTCCTCCAGGAGTTAAAGCTGGTAAAAGTAAAGGCATGAAAATACAAGAAGAGCAGCATTTAACCTGAGTTTTGGAGTATCTGAAGCCCTTGCATTACATCCAGATATCCCACGTTGAGCCCAATATATTGTGTTTCACTAAATCAAGTCTTCCAGGAAGACATCCTCTTTTGCTTTGAAGACATTAAGAGATGGAGAATCCACCACTTTCCTTTGGTAGTTTGTTCCAGTGGTTAACCACAATCACAGTTAGAAATTTTACCTTATTTCTAATTGGAATTTCCCTGGCTTTCAGTTCTTGTTGTGCCTTTCCATTTTTGACTACAAAGCCTTTTAGTATCTGGTATTTCTTCACTCAGAGGCATTAATGTGGTACAGTCATATCACCTCTTTCAGTCTCCTTGTCACTGAGCTCAACAGCTTGGGCTCTTGGGGTGGAATTCACTCCAAGTGGGTTGGTTCTTTGGCATCTAATGTTGAAGGCATCTCTGTGTTTGTCTTGGAGTTTCTTCAAAACTTCAGTCACGCATATGCTCAGAAGTGCCTGTTCTGGCATGTGGCACCACGCCAGGTTTAAGCAATGGGATTCCTATACTCCGCTGGAGAAGTCCAAAACAGTTAAATATGAAATTGGTGCCCACACTTGGCACAGCAGTTTAAGGGGCAGAGCACATACCTTGAAAGTGGAAAACATGAATGATGGGCTTGTGGGGGCTAAACCTCATCTCTGATGTCCTGGGGATATCTCTAAGCATCAGGCTGTGGAGGAGCTGAAGTATAAGTGTTCTTCTCTTGGATAAGTAACAAGGGGAGCATGGTCTGGCAGGGAGCAAGCAGAGCAGATTGTGCTATGCACATACTGACACTTCCCCAGGTTAGTCTTCCAAAATCCAACAATTTATGGCTCAAGAAGTTGCTGTCTTTGTTTTCGGTAATGCAAACGGGATTTCTTTTCCATGAAATTGTACAATCTCTCCTTGATGTGAACTTTCAGCGTCCACAGCATCCTGTTGGCAAGTCCTACAGCTTTGCTGTGTGTCCTCTGAAAAAAACCCAACCACCTCCTCTTCTATCTTTTGGGTTTGCCAACTGCTAACTTTGATATCCCACCATTTTTTTATTGGAATAGACAGGGAACAATTAAGACTACTCACTTTCTCCACTTCACTCATTTTATACAACTGTATCTAGTCTCCCTGCAGTTGACGAAGGTTGAAGATTCCTCATATTCTTTGATCTTTCTTGACATCGTCCTCTCATCTGTTGTAATCTGTTTGAGAACTGCACACACTATTAAAGACGCAGGTGTGTCATGGATTTGTAATGATGTTATGACAGAGTCAGGTAATAGTGTTTCTCTACTCCTAATAATTCCTAACATTCAATTTACTTTTTGTATGCTGCTAAGAATTGAGCAGCCATCTGAGCTGTCTAATGGGGTCAATTTCTGATCTCATTTCTGAATGGTGATGACCAGCTCCAAGCCCATTATTTTATATGTGAATTTAGAGTGTTTTTCCCCATTGTACATAACTGCCTTCATCTGCGTTCTGTGTCGTCTGCTGGTTTAACACCAAGTCTCTCAGTGAGGTAAACTACTCCTGCAGTTCTTCACAGACAAGCTTGTCTGTTCCGAAATCCTGTGTCATTACTGGGTGTGACCACGTCACTATTAATTTCCTTTTCAAGATCATTTATGAATCTGTTGCCATCACAGCTCTCTATGGCACTCGCTGGTTACCCTCTTCCCCAGTGAAAATTCCTACTGTTTCCTCATATCCATTATCCATACAAGGATCTTCAACTGATTATTTTCCTAAAAGCCTCAGGCTGAGAAGGGCCTTCAATTCTCACATTCTCACTGAGAGTTTTTCATGCTCTGCTGTTGCTTGCCCAGAGGATTTGTGCCTTATGTTTCCTCCTGGGTGTCTGTGCTGAAAGGGGAAAGGCTTGGCACTTAGCTTAAGCAGAACAAAGTGCTTAAATTCCTTATGTCATTGATAGACCAAGGCATGAAAGTCAATCAGAGTGGATAACTCTTTGCAGGTGCTTGGTGGCATGTAGATCTTACCATCCCAACCACATTTGAAATTGAGGCCATGAAGGCACTCACCATCACTCCCTGCCCAGGAGCAAAACACCTGCAATTCCTGCAGGCAGTATCTTAATGAAGCTTTTACCTGGGGCAGAAGACAATCCCCATTTGCAAATACGGCCTGTGTTCTTTGTTCCTGAACCTGTGCTTTCACATTCAGCTCATTTTTTTTTTTTTAGCATTTTCCCTGAACTGACCTGGCTTATCAAGTGAGTTATTGGTCATACTCCTGTTCTCCTCTTGGTTAGCCCTTCACTGATCCTTAAACGCATTTTGTTAGTAGTGATGCTAAATTTATTTCCAGAGCTCACTGACAGAAATGCTGAAATCTACCAAACCTTGGAGCCCTCCCTGCTGAGCCTCAGAGGGTCTCCCCGTAGAGTGAGGACTCCCCATTAATGACCCCTTTCTGGCGCTGTCAGTCAGCCAGTCCCTAAGTCACTCTCTTTATGCCCTACTGATATTGCACTGTGCTAATCTTACATCAGGATTGCGGTCCTGTGCCCTCAGGAACACACACGTTCTAGCTCCGCTTTGGCATTGATTTATTTCTGCCTACTCCCAACTCTCCTCTCTGCCCCTGTTGCCTTAAAGGCCTTACTGTTTTTACCCAAAGTCAATATTCTCCTGTCCTTTCCCACAGTGATGACATACACATTGATGAATCTGGATCTTATTTACGCTCACACCCCTTTATAACATGCAAGCTTTGACATTGCTGCCTGCAGTAAGGCTAGTCCATACTACTGCAAAAGCAAGAAGAGGCCGTAGTGCAAACGCACATCAGGTCTTAGAGCTTTTTTGCCTCAGGTTGTATTACAGTCAAGTGAGTCAGAGACGTGGGAACCGCTAACTTTTTTCACTGGGGAGCATTGTTAGTGACCTGCATAAGAAGCCAGAAAACTGTTATTACTTGAAATGTAAAATTAAAGAAAAAAAATTGCTCTCTTTCTCATTTCCCTGATCTGGACCACATGCTTCCCTAGAGGAAAATCATTGTTGAAATATGTTGACTGCAAAATTTTCTGTTAATCTGAATATTCCTCTCTTGCGCTGAGCCACGGGATGCAGGCAGAAACCTGTCCCATCTGTTCTGGAGTGATCTGTGCAAGCTGCAAACATGACCCTGCTGGAGACGATGGATGGTCCAACACACTGCCCTTCCTTCTGTAGGATTGCACTGGTAGGACAGGTTGAACCACAGAGTAGAAAATGGTGCCCAAGACTTAATAAAATTCAACAAGGGCAAGTGTAGGGTCCTCCACCTGGGGAGGAATAACCCCATGCAACAGTGCAGATTGGGGGCTGACCTCCTGGAGAGCAGCTCTGTGGAAAGGTACCTGGCAGTCCTGGTGGACAACAGGATGACCATGAGCCAGCAATGTGCATTGGTGGCCAAGAAGGCCAATGGCATCCTGGGGTGCATGAAGAAGAGTGTGGCCAGCAGGTCGAGGGAGGTCATCCTCCCCCTCTGCTCTGCCCTGGTGAGGCCGCATCTGGAGTACCATGTCCAGTTCTGGGCTCCCCAGTTCAAGAAAGACAGGGATCTGCTGGAGAGGGTCCACCAAAAGGCTACTAAGATGATGAGGGGATTGGAGCATCTTTTGTATGAGGAAAGGCTGAGTCACTTGGGTCTTTTTAGTCTAGAGAAAAGAAGACTGAGGGGGGATCTTATCAATGCTTATAAATACTTAAAGGGAGGGTGCCAGGGCAATGGGAACAGTCTTTTTTCAGTGGTGCCCAGTGATAGGACAAGAGGTAACGGGCACAAACTTGAACATAGGAAGTTCCATCTAAACATGAGGAGGAACTTCTTTCCTGTGAGGGTGGCAGAGCACTGGCACAGCTGCCCAGGGAGGTGGGGGAGTCTCCCACTCTGGAGACATTCCAAACTCACCTGGACGCCGTCCTGTGCAACTGCTGTAGGTGCCCCTGCTCTGGCGGGGGGGTTGGACTGGATGATCTCCAGAGGTCCCTTCCAACCCTGACCATTGCGTGATTCTGTGACCGTGTGGTCAGCCTGGCACTGCCATTAGGATCACGCTGATTGGGAGCCTACAGTAGCACCAGTTCCATCAGTGGGATATGGCCACAAAGATAACAGCCTGCTTGTGAACGGTGGGAGCTCTCATTGATGTTGGGCATGTTGTGGTCTGATGAGCTTTCTCATTACCAGACTCGTGCCAGGTCCACTGGACTATTTCTTCTTCAAGTGCAGTGTGCCAAAGAGGATCTCACAAGTGTTAATTCTAGTCTTGTCATTCATCCCTGAAGGGTTTAAAGCACCTCAGAGAGAGCATCCCTTTCATTTTTCTCTCATTTCTCATTGCCCAGAGTGCTCTGATATATTTCCTCTCTCTCTGTCTCTCACCATATGTTAAAGATTTTTAGGAATGTGCCTTTTCTGCAGCATCTTTTGCTTCTAGATTTTAACGCAGTCCTGATGCATTTGCCATAAATCCCTGGAAATATGGCAAATCCAGCACAAAACTTGTTGGAAGCAAGAGCTCATTGGAAACAAGTTTTACATGTGTGTACAGTCTTCCATGTCTGGGTACAAGAGCTACATGATTAACTGGATGAAAAGAAAATTTCCCTGTACCCAAAGTCAGCAAAATTTTTGATTGAAGATATTTTTACACTAACAAGTCCTCAGTGTCTACCGTATTCAGCGTAAAGGAGAACTGTGGCAAGGAGCAGTATGGAAGAAATGTGCTAATTCGAAAAATCTGGAGATTTTTATCTATGGAAAGAAAAAAAAAATTTCTATGAAGGCTATTGGAAAAAATAGTGAACATTTTCCTGAACATTTTTGTTTATATGAAAGTCTTTATCTGCTTTCCACTAGTTCCATCATCTGGCAAATGTTTTTCAGCAACTTTCCCCGGTCACAGTTTTCTTTTTAAATCTCACATTTCCCCTTTACACAGCTCTACCCTCTGGCTCTGAAATCCTATTCTATTCTTTACCTGCTCTTTGTTTTATAAAATATTCTACTTTCTCAAGATATTATTCAGCTTTAAGGGAGAGAGTGAAGGTTCCTTAGCTGTCTTACACCAGTCAGGCATTCTGCTGAACAGTGACATCCAGTAGCCACAAAATTTTGTCCCTTTTACTGCTGTGTCCTATGGAGTGATTAGTGCATATTGTGGTCCCAGCACAGGAGAAATACTAACACAAAGTAAGTAAAGAAGTCATGTAAGTTATCAGCTGAAATCCCAAACCCTGTGAATCCCAGTGCTGTGACCGAGTGTGGGACCAAGACTTGTGGTGGACCTGGACATGTTGCATGGCAAGGGAATGTGTCCTGGTAGCAAGAGGTGTTGGGGAAGGAGGGCATCAGAATTAACATCCTGAGACCTTCTGTTTTCTTCTGGTGTCTCTGCCCAATTTTGGTACAGAACTGTGTTCAGGGAGCCCTTTTGTCTTGTGTATCCAAAGCAGAAGAAGAGAGACCGAACTGGCCAGAGAGAGTGCATTCGCTTCACTTCTTTCTATGCACAATTTTTTTGTACTCTTCCAAGGAGGTCTGTCTAGGCATGCCTTAATCGAGACAAACAGGAATAAACACAGATTTCTACTATGAGATAATGAGGTTTTCTGTTTTGTTCTCTGTTTTTTTTCCTGATAATCCCTTGTGTTTTATCAGCCTTTTTGATGACTGTTGAGCACTGTGTTAATGTTTTCAGAGAACTGCCCACAAAACCCAGTGTCTCTGTGAACAGTCATAGCTAATTAAAAGTCTATTGTAACTTATGTATAATTACGGTTATTTTTATCCCGTATTCACTACTTCACATCTATCAACACTGAATTTCTTTCAGCGCCATGAGATCTCATCAACAATGAGTATCACTCAGTGTCATGAGATCCTAATGAGATCCTATCATCTCTAAACTCCGTTATTTCATGAGTCACCGTTTCCCAGATTTTATGAATATGTTGAACAACACTCAGCTGAGTGGAACTTCATGTGACCTCCCTCTATTACGTAAATTGACTCTTAATTCTGTATCTATTTAGCCAGTTATTAAGTGGGAGAGATGAGATCTCAGTTTCTTTTTAAGTCTTTTGTAACCTAAATGCATTGCATTAACCCCTGTTAATATCACATTGTTTCCTCCAAAGTGCTCTACAAGATATGTGAACTATGACTTCCTTCTGCATATCTGGGTTCAGCCTCATGGCTGGGAAATCATAAGAAGAAAAGTCCTAGTAAGAAGTCCTATGCTTCTCACTTATGACTTTGGGATCAGTGCAAGTATCTCCTTACCAAACAGGCTTGGACATCACCGCCACACCATGCCACAGCCTAAACCTGTTAAGATTCAAGATGTGACAGCATGAAGTAAAAGAGTAAAGGGAATAAAAAAAAAAAAGTTGACAATTCCTCTAAAATGGAGACGTGTAATAAAAATAGGCAGTACCTCAATACACTGGCATGATTTTTCAGCAAAATATTCATGCACACCGGGCAGACAATGCACAAATAAAACAAAAGTTGGGTCTTGGGTGTTATTTCAGAAAGATCCTCAAGCAGACGTCAGGCTGTATCCTGGCCAGACTCCCCTGTTACAAAGTAGCCTCTTGTTAGCACAGCACTAAGAGTAATTGCAGAGACAAACCTAAGGCATGGAGCAGCCGTGCGTAAATTATTTCTTTTAATATGTCACTGGAATTCCTAAAGGAAAGTAGGCTTTTTTTTTTTATTTTAATGATTTTATTTCATTTTGTTTCTCATTTATTTCTAGGAACTAGTTACGCATCAGACTGGTGCGGAGTGGAGAGGGACTCCCTTATACCCAGCCCAGACTAATCCAAGCGCTGCGCTCTTCCTCTTTGCAGAAACACTAGAGGAGTTTCTATTCTCTTTTGTGCAGTCAGTGAATTCTCCGTGGGGATCTCCATCTATCTGGCAGGTCACATTACAGCTCTGCTCTTGTAACTGATCTGTCCATTGGTTTCTACAGAAGAAGTGTTATTGATGAATTACTGCACATGGCGCTGAGAGTTATGTTGCAGAGTTGTTACTTTTCAGCTAGGGAGCTTTCCTGGGAAGTTTCCACGATGTGCTGGACAGCTAAAGAGTTTTGGACAATATGTAGCATACAGCTGCCATAACTCATTTTGACCAATAAACAGAGGGAGCAAAACGGATAGAAAAGCTGAAGATCAAAGATGCCAGCAGGACATGCATATCTGCGATTAGTGATGAATCTTGCTACATTAGAGAGAGCTGGCTGACTTCAAAAGATGCTAGACCTCCTGGCAAGGCATAGAAATAAACCCCCAAAGTCAGCATGTTATGACAATTGCAGTTTCCCTCAATGTGAGACAGCACTGATTGCCCTGCCAAATGCCAGCTAAACAGATTTATTTTCTCCGAGACCATTTTTTCCTTTCCACTGAAGCCTTCTTTGTGCTTTCCCCTGAGGTGTAGTTATAAGCAGAATTGGTAGCATTGCCCTAGAGTACGTCCATATTACAGCTGGGCAGAAAATAATTTTGCTGTTCCGTTACAATATTTGACATACTGCAGCACAGCCCCCTAGCACACAGATACAAACACCCAAGATTTAAAAAAAAAAAACAACTCTGAACCCCAAGAAATTAAACCTCATATTTTAAAGTTTGATTTGCATCAAGTGAAACATTTGATGTCACTAATTATTAAATGTTTAATTTGAGCAATTTTCAATTATTTTTTAACTTTACTTAGTCAAATTTTCTCAAAACAGTAACCTTGATTTTTCTTTTAGGTCACAATATGGAATTTCAGTAATTTCTTTTTTCAACACACTTTGAGTCAGGAGATTAACTGAAACCAATGTTTTTCCGTAGTGTTTTGGTTACTAGGAATTGTGTTTTTCCTATGAAAAATGGTTTAAAAATTTCCAAACAGCTCTAGTATTTATGCTAAAATGATCCACAGTAATGTCCTGTGGAGTCTTAAAGCATAGACAGCATCAACAGAAGGAGTTCAACATTGCAGATAAGGGCTGGATGACAAACTGAAGTTAAAGTGTTCGGTGCCATCCTTACTCAAGCTATTCGCACGAAGCTTCATAAAAAAGGGGGATGTTGGAAAAGATGATCACTAGCTTCCCAGAAGACGTCAGAAGGAAGAAAACATGCACAGAGACATGACTGGATGCAGTTTTTGGGATACTGCTTGTCTCATGTCCTCTGGAGGTACCATGTGGAGGCCGATGAGGACAGCCGTCTGTTTATCGAAACAGGAAGGGAGGAAGGTTTCCCACCCTACCAAAATGGCGCAGGAGGCGTGTTAACCCAAGCTGGAGGAGTAACAAACCTTGGCCCTGATTCCCAGCTTCCATAAATTGTGAGGTTGAATATTCGATTTTGAGCTTGGATTCAGCCAGTTAGAGAGCAATTATCCATCCACGTTCTGTAATTCGGTTGTGAACTGGTCTCCAAACTCTCCTCACATTAAGGCATGAGTTTCTATTTATTTGAATTACAAAGTCCGTTTCTGCTGTTGCCGAATTGCCTTTGCCTCCTACTGTAAACATCCAAGAAACCCGAAGGTACTGGGAAAAGGGGGTTGATCCAATATCTTCTTTATTTAAGACGGGAAGCGTGTAAGCGGATGATCTATTAATACAACATTTATTAATACCCTTCTCACACACAGGAACCGAAAATCACGAGGCTCGCTTTGAAGCTGGGACTCTCACATGCACTGAAACGAGTTTCCAGCGAAGCGCAGGTGCGTGCCATATGAGCAGAAGAAACCGTGGGACCATGAGCGAGCAATTTGATGACTGCTGTGTGCTCAGTGCCCGGAGTAGATTCATGTCAAGGTGACACTTCCCTGGCTCTGCTCTCCCCTTGTCTCTTACTGAAGAGCTGTAGATATTTCACTCTTGCAGGCTCCTTTTCTTACGTTTTACCACCTGATAGATGTTGTTCCTAAACACTTTTGCAGGTGATTACTGTGGGGAATTAGTAAGCTTCTTATTCACACCTTTCTGTCCAGCCCCTCTTGACTTGCATAATTCATTAAGCCGGAGGAAACGAGGGATCTCACAAAGCGCGCTGAGGCCCCAGCCAGCCCCAGAGGGGCTTTTGGATGGTTTAATTTAATGATCCTTGTGGGAAGTGCTTGTGTAGATGTGAAGCATTTTGATTCCCCTCCCATTCTTTCCCCTGTTTATAGGTGGTTGTGCCACTGAGAGCCTTAAGAGGATCATTAATGTGAAGTATGAGCGTTGTTGCCTGTTGACATGCTGGCTAACAAGGATGAGACATCAGACTTAGGTTCCCAGGAGGGGTGCCTCAATTTTTGTGGTTTTTCAAGCGTTATAAATTTTGCTTTCAAACATAGGTGAGGTTTGAACCCCTATCTGCAAACACCCATGTCCCAAGTGTCCCTTTTCAGTTGGTAAAGGAAAGTAAAGGAAAATACAGATGCGAAAGAAGCCCTGAAGCCTTCAGGCATGCCAAGCTCTAACCAGCTTCTCCACACCTCCCCAAAGTGGATACACGGAGCCAAGATATGAAAGAAGGAGCAAGGCTTTCTGGCTAAATGACATGGGTCCAGTCACATTGCTTTCAAGACATGACATCAAACTCTTAGGCTATGGCTACGCTACAGAATTGCACATTGCAAAGGAGCATTCCCAGGTGCTTTAATTTGTTTTTGATCCTCAGACCGGTCCCTTGCACGCTTCTGGCCTCGGCTCACTAACATCCCTCCAAACAGTTTCCAGGCACAGTTCGGCAACCGGCACGGCCAGGGACCATTCCCAGTTGGCAGCTTGGATATAGCCGCTCTGTTTTGGAAAGCGGGAGAGTTTAATGAATGGATACAGGCATTTCTGTGCCAGTTGGCCTCCAGGCTAGAGAGTGGTCCCGGCCGTGTTTAATTTTCTAAAACAGACATAGCCTTGGGTCTCCTTCTTATCTCTGCCGTTGACTTCCTGGGTAGTGAGGGCTTGGCTGTTTACCTATAAAAACGACTTTGTGAAAATGGAGCGGGCATGAAAGAATGGTTTCAAAGACTATTTATTATGAATATGGTTCTTTTTAACTTAACAAGTCATTCACAAACTGATCTTGGCTTCCTTGGATTAAGTTAGTGTTCAGAGATATTCACTGATCATTTACAGCAAGAAACATTCAGCCTCCGGTCTGTTCGCAAATGGTTTGTTTTCTTTGCTTCCTTTTTGCAGTGGGGGACCGGCCAGCTGAGAGATCTGCTTTTGTTTTCCCTCTCCTTGATTTGATGATTGAAGCTTTTCAAACAGAACTACAACACACGGCAAATATCCACGATGAATTTCCAGATAAATAAACACTTGGGCTGAGGTTGTTTTGGAAGAACGGCAGTCTCAGCGCCTCCAAATGGCAAATAATAGAGTGAACTGAGCCCAGACATTTTTTTCCAGAGTTAGAGGACTTCTGCTATGCCTCCTGTTAACCTGCGCTTCTCTGTCTTGTGGCTTCGCTCATCATTTCTGAAGCACCGTGAAAGACCTATTAGGGCTGGTTAAGGGTCAGCTCAGGTCTCTGTTGAGAAAACCCTTCCCATCACCACGTTGCCCAGCGGTGGGGTGAGGATTGTTCCTGGTCCGGGTGCTCAGGAGCTGTGGGCTCAGAGGGGTCAGCTCCTTGCAGGGAGGTCCACACGAGGCAACTGCTCAGCCTTTCCCAGGCAGAGATGGCTCAGGAGACGTGCTGGAGGCAGGCTTGTGTCGCCTAAGCATAGCTCTTGGCTCCATCGTTTGCTCATCTGTGGCTTTGCCTTCACTCACTTGTTTCCTTAGATGAGTTCCTCTGCCTGCTTATTTGTGTTAGGAAAATTATCGTTCTTGTATTTTGGTCTGTGTCGCTTCCTCTGGGCCTGTTTTGTTATTTCACAGAGGGATGTCTCTAATGGAGTGGACGGAAGGAGGAGGACTCAGGGCTTATTTTTATCCTATACGTAGGAAGTTGGCCAAAACTGGGAAAAATAGAGCAGAAAGTCCTCAGAGCATTTCCACCCCTCAGGCCTGGAGACAGCAATCCCCACAGACCTTGCTCAAATGTTCCACCGCTGCCTGGGGAACGCTGCCGAGGAGAACTTTCTCCGCAGTTTTGCCTGTTTGTTTTCGAAAGGAAAAGTGCGCATTTGCTTCCTGCCACAGGGCCGGGGCTTGCTGCCCTGCCATTGCTGACATCCAAGTTTCTTTTATTAATGAATTAAACCTCAGACCACCAGACTAACCAAAAAAAAAAAAAAAAAAAAAAAGGGAATTTGTATATATGTGTTGGTAGTGTGACCGCACCTAGAGGCCCTGATGGAATGGGCAGTTACATCACACATTTCTAAAGGGAGATAAGAGCTGGTCTGAGGAGCCTCAAAGCCAAACGGAACAGACAGGCTCAGGGTAGCAATACAGGGCAGAAAGGCAGAAAAATGTAATGGCTGTCCTGCTACTATGGAGAAGAGAGAGGTATAGGATGAAGCCAGACCTTGTGTTTTTCGGTTCAATGAGTGGCTCCTTAGACCATGCTGTTACCCTAGAAATTTTGCGGGAACTGAGACACGTCTTTTCTGACTAGGTGCTTACCTTGCATTCACACTTTGTTTGTCCCATTAAATCTCATTTCCAGAAGGACTGCAGGCCATCTTTTTGCCCTTTTTTTTTTTTTTTTTTTTTTGGAATGGTGATGTCCAAGGAGAGGAGCAACAGACCAGACAGCCAGGGCTCTCCCACGCAGCCTCCGCAGCACAGGGCGGCATCACCACCGAGCATCTTCCTCCTCTGCCGCCGGTCCTGTAACACAGCTGGGCTTCAAAGGAGGATGCTCCTCTCCCACGTGCTTCAAAGAGAAACCAGAAGTCACAGAACAATTACTCCCACTCACAAGACGAGGGGAAATCCTCTTCTAACGGGGGATCATCCTGTTAAAATGAGGATGTCTGGCGATTTATGACTCGCTGCTTTAAACTCTCCTCCCCCTACCGAAGAAACACAGCAGACAGCAAAGCTGGAGGCAGATACAAGAGAGACCTGACATTGGCAGCACTTGAAATATAGCGGGGGAGATGGGAAAGCCCTTTCTTGCTGTCTCATTAGCATGACTTAATTAATAGTTGTAACATTATCAAACAGAGGTTGCCATGCAGGAGGGATGTGCAAGCTGGAAATCAAAGCTTTAATAAATAGATATTTTAAGACCAAAAAGCACCATGGGGTAATTTTGCCTGACTTCCTGTACAATTCATACCAGAGGCAGACCTTTTCAAACAAAAAAAAAAAAGGTGGATTTAATGGAACGGTGTTATTCATGTGATATTTTTTGGTAATAATTTTAACAGGAAAACTTTGAGTGGTTTATTTTGCAACATCTAACTTATCTGCATTTGACTGGATTTCATTTTCATTTTCTGCTCTAAGTATCTTCTAACTCCCCAAGACTGCATGCCCTGTAGGGCTTAAACTTCCATCTCCTTCACTTTTTTTTCTGTTATTGACTCCAACTTCAAAAAGAATATTCTCAACCTGGGGCAAAGAAAATGTTGCATTTTGGCACTGTGGAACTCTTGCAACCTACCTTAAATATTGCAAAAATTAATACCTCTGCCATCATTTTTGTTATTGCCTCTGTCATTTTTATAAATATCCCAGCTCATTTCATTTGTGTTAGCCTTGGCCTGGGTCTTGAGCGTGATGGCACCTCTTAATCTCGAGAATGTCTTGGCATCTTGATGTCTGGTGTGGCAGTAAGACAGGTTCTCCTCCCAGGAACCAAGAGAAAACAGTTTCAGTGGAAGGTCCTCTGTCACACATGGAAGTTTAATGGCAAGCCAGGCAGAGTCAAGAGCTAGAAACAGGAAGACAATGATTCATTTATACCAGGCTTTAAGTGGAGAAGAGAAATGCCATCTCAGTGGGCACACAGAAACAGAAGGCAAAGACAGCCAAAGGAGACAGACCTTGGTGTGGGCAGTGCAGTGTGGGGCAGCCATGGGGTGGGAGTCAGGAGCAGAACAGATAATCTGAATTGCTACCGTACCTGCTTCTCCACAAGGAGCAACTCATCCAAACGTGAGCTAGTCCACGTCCAGATTAGATTGCTCCGTACCCGTTCATATTCTAGGTATTTCTAAGAAAGCACCACAGCCTGTGAAAGCTCAAGATCACCCAGAATAGCTTTTGAGTACAGAGAAGGTCATGGTTTTAATCCAGACTGAGTCCATCAATCTCAGAGGATTTTACACCAGCGTCAGAGATTTGAATTTGCACTGGGATGTTTAGTACAGGCCATTAACAGGACAGATTTCTCGATGTTAAAGGGAGAGAGAGTGACTATGAATTACAAAGCCACATCCTTACTGGCAGCTATAAATTTGGATAAACCTCCTCCCCCAGCACTCTGGATTCTCACATGCTGTCTCCTCAGGCTGTTTCCCTCTCACTTGTGAAATATATTACAGTAGCCAAATTACCAGGGGATGAATGACCTCAATAAATTCACTCATTCTGCTCTAAGAGAAGATACCATGCTGTGGAGAACAGAGTGAGAATGTATTTTTCTCCCCAGACTTGCAATTATTCCCATTGTGTGCCAATTTTATTGGCAGGTGATTTTTTTCCTCCCTTGGTTGGCCCCAATTTGAATGTTTCCATTCTGCTTCCCACCGTAAATGCCTTTTTCCAATTATGGTATTTTAGCTCATATCAATGAAATCTGTATGGGGGAAGAGAATAAAGCAGGGCAGGTCCTCAGCTGGCGTATATCTGCCTTAACACATTTCAAGAGGGCTCTTTGCTGCTCTGCCCAGCTCAGGGTCCATGCAGCAGTGCTGTGAACACTGAACATAATCCTACTATGTTTTTTGTAGACAGACTTGATAAACTGGTTGTGCATGGGAGAAATTCTCCCCCAAGTTATTAGAGGAATGGCTGAATTTAATCGTTTCTTCTTTTGTGCAGTGTGTACTTATAAAGGTACTGCTCCAGTCTGACAAAAAATAAATATTTATTTCTGGGGAAAAGAGCAAAATTTTTATACAGATAAAAAATCTGCCCTTCTTCACCTAAAATTTAGCAAAAGCACAGGCCCTGCCTTTCAGGTTGTTGAGGCCCCATCCGTGGAGGCGTTCAAGGCTGGACTGGACGTGACCTTGGGCAACCTGGTCTGGTGGGAGGTGTCCCTGCCTATGGCAGGGGGGTTGGAACTCGATGATCTTCAAGGTCCTTTCCAAACTAAACCATTCTATGATTCTTATGATTCTATGATTCATTTTCCTACTAACTTGGCTCAGTGCTCTCAGCAAAGAGCCTAAGGGCAATGGCATCTGAGAGGCTCCCAACAGCAGCAAAAGAAGTTCAAACCTCACTGGGTAAAATGTCCCAACCTCCCTGGGGAAAGCCTCAGAATGGCAGTAGAGGCAAAAAACAGCTGACAAAATCCCTACTCCAAGTCCCTAAGCATTGTTTTCTTTACAAAACCTTGTCCGTATTAATATAGCTTCTCTTCCAATTGAGAACAAACAGAAAGGACTAAGTCTTTCTTTCAGCATCCATTCAGATAGCCCCAACCTTTCTGAGGCAACGGATGCACAAATGTGGTGCTGGCTGAGAGTATAGGAGGTGCAATTTCCAAGAAAGAGACAATTAAAAAAATACCAAACAAACTGATAACCAAAACTAAATTCGTTAATTTTATAATCGGCTCTTAGGCAGCCTAAAAAACCCATGAGCGGCGTCTGTAAGAGGTCAGCATTGCTCTGCTTCTATGCCAGGAAAGCCACCACTATGTCTGGAACTGCTTTGTGCCTCACCCAGTCATAAAGAAGTAAAACGTGAGCATTCGGTCTGAATTACTTGTGGAATCTTCCTCTGCAGCAGCTGGAGTAAGACTAACACTTGTTGGTGGGGTATCGTCTCACACTATGACACCCCAAGTGGTCCAAATGCCAAATGACACAATGGAGAACCACAACTATAGGATCTGAAAACATTCAAGGTCAGGTTGGACAGGCCTCTGAGCCTCCTGATCTAGTTGAAGATGTCCCTGCTCATTGCAGAGGGGTTTTGGACTAGAGGACCTTTAAGAATCCCTTCCAACCCAAACCATTCTATGATTCTGTGACCTTGGACATCTGAGAGTTATAGGTAACTTGAGAAGGGGGCCACTGATGGATTTGATCCCACCATTGCATACTGGAGGAGTACCCATGCTATTTTCTTTCTCCCCAGATCACTGGATCTTGATTATGAAGCGGTTCCCACACCAGCCGAAGAGCCTTGGTCACAGCTTGAGAACCATCCATGAGGCTTGAGAAACAGTTTGACCATTGCAGCTCAGACCAGTTGAGGGCAATAAGTCATTTTATGCACACTGCTTTTGCGTGAGAGCAAAGGGCATGAAAAGGCTCCTCCCTAAAAACTCTGTGCAGAATAATTTCTCCATGACTCAGCACGAACAGCTAGCAGTGTTGCAGTAGTGGAAAGTCTATTGCATTTTGCTTATAGAATCATAGAATCATAGAATGGTTTAGGTTGGAAAGGACCTTGAAGATCATTGAGTTCCAACCCCCCTGCCATAGGCAGGGACACCTCCCACCAGACCAGGTTGCCCAAGGCCACGTCCAGCCTGGCCTTGAACACCTCCAGGGATGGGGCCTCAACAGCCTCTCTGGGCAACCTGTGCCAGTGCCTCACCACCCTCACAGTGAAAAACTTCTTCCCAATGTTCAATCAGAACCTGCCCTCTTCCAGTTTAAAGCCATTCCCCCTCATCCTATCACTACATGCCCCAGTAAAAAGTCCTTCCCCAGCTGTCCTGTAGGCCCCCTTTGGGGACTGGAAGGCCGCAATAAGATATCCCCGGAGCCTTCTCTTCTCCAGGCTGAACAGCCTCAACTCTTTCAGCCACAGAGATGCAGGGAGAGAAGCAAAAAGTCAATGGCACAACAGCCCCCAACAGTTATTTCCTCCAGGATGAAGAATAAATGTGGAAGGTTTGATCCAGAAAAGTAAAAACCTCCCAGCAGGTACTGGAGCGTTGGTGAAGCTGCACCTCATTTCAGTTTGTGGTGGAGCTGTCACTGAGGAGGGCTGTGGTAGTGGCTGCAAGAGCATTGCCCTTAGTTCTAAGGGACAGTAACCCACCGAGACGTCTTCATGCTGGAGCAAGACAGTCTTGCAACTACAGACACCCATGATTATTCTCCTTGCTGGTAGACTTTTTGTTATTCTTGCACAATTTTCTTTTCCCACTGATATTGTTGGTATTTTCAATATTAGTTTTTTGTTTCTTGTCACACATAAGGCGAGCTACTCTTGCCCAACACCTACATCAGCCTCCAACTTGATTCATTCTCCCTTTGCCTCACCCACCTTGTCTACATCTGAATCATGGTCACAAAGGAAAGGATGATTTCAAAAATTCTCTATTTGAAAAGGCCAAAGGCAAATTGGGAATACAGACACCTGTGTCCTGCCTGTGTTGGTGTGAAAAAGGAAAGAAAAGGTGGCTGATGTGGGAGTCCTGTAAGAATTGTCTCACCTTGTATGGTCGCTGTTAAAAGAGAAGACTGGTTTTGCTTTGTCTTCTCTTTTATAACATTTGAAGGTTGCGAGAAAACAGGATGCAACAGTAACAGAAATCTAAAGCAGTTGCTTTGAAGCCAAATCGCTTCATTGCGCCCTTAAAATCCCAGCGACTGCGAAGTTTGCAGGAAAGGGTAATATTTTCTATTAGCTGATTTCAGCTGATAAAGTTGAGGGGAGGGAGAAAAAGAGCTTTGGGGCACATGAGCACTTCTTCAAATCTCTGTAGACTTTGAAATGTCATTGTTTCCTGATTTACCTCATGAAACACAAACTTTACTAAACATGGTACATTAACGACAAGGTGTGCAAATGTACCTTTTCAACTCAGAAACAGAGTTGCTTCTGTTCCAGACAGAGCTACCTCTTTGGACCTAAGATGACAAATAATTCAAGTTTAAACATATGTAGTTGTTTGTAGGCCCCAAGACACTTTACGGCAAATTCGTTCCAGCTACTTTTCTCAATGTCCCCATACAAATAAGGCCTAAGTATCAAGGCCAGGAACAAGAGAGGAGACAGTTACGTACAGTCTGAGGATATGAAGCCACAGTGACTTTTATAGATACATAGACACATGTATGCATGTATTTATATATATAAATTAGGAAACCTGAAACGTAAATCCATATGCAGGAAAGTCTGCAAACAGACAGAAAGCTGAAGGCTTTTTTGGAAGAAAAAGATATTGCTGCCTGCCAGTGTGAATGCAAACCGGATTTAGGTTTAATACCTTATGCTTTGGGGGGGTTGAGATTTTCAGCTGGGTAGGTTTCATCCAAATAGAAAGTCAGGTGTTTTTCAAAAGGCTTTTTCTTCTAATGCATCAAAGTATTTTTCCAACAGAAACGGACTGGCTTTTCAACCAGAATGGAAATTTTTAATTCGATCTGAAATTTTGTTTATTTTAGGGAAAAAAAGTGAAATCCAGCCATGGAAATGTTCTCACTAAAAATGCTGGCTTTAGATCAAAAATCCTTTTGAGATTTTTTCAAATTAAATACTTCCCTTTGAAACTTTAGTTTTTGAAAGAACCTGTTTATTTTTCTTAGAGTTCTTAATTGGGAAGGGAGAAAAGACTAAAAGGTGATAAGTAGAATCAACTTAGCAAATTTTTGAGGGGAATATTAAAAAATAAGCTTACGTTAAAATGATATCTTAAAAATAATCGCTACATTTTGATCAAATAGTAGAACATCTGGCCACATCTGACAGGTTTGGCAATACCGAGTAGGTGGCTCCAGGGGCTGCACCGCACTGGGGAAAAGTTGCACTGTCAATAAAACCGGCCACGGACTGTTCGCTTCCTACCTTCCCATATGTTGGGCTCATTAATGGAACATCAAATCCGTAAATGTGGACATAAAGTCCACATATACATGCCTAACTTCTAATACGAGCATCCGACTACTGCTTGGGGCCTGTGTTTGAAAAGCAGGGCCATGTCCTGAGGGCTGTAAATCCATTCTTTTTTGATAGAAAACAAATCTCAGTGGGTTTCTTTCTTTTTTTTTTCTTTTTTTTTCTTCTTTCTTTTTTTTTTTTTTTTTTTCCACAAAAGAGTCTTTTATTCTGCACTGTGAGCCTGAATTGCAACGGGGAGGGGGAAGCTGCAAATCCAGCTCAAGGCTTGAAAGATTTCCACTGTCATTGCTAGAGCTCTGCAGAGTCAGAGCCCCTCAGTGCCAAGAACAAACACATCATCACCACCACATAATGCAAACACGATGCTCTTGTAATCTGCTGCGGGACACTGGGAATCTGCCTCCCGGGAGGAGAAGCAGTCAGGGAAAGCCCTGGAAATCTTTTTTGGTGACTAAAACCATGCTTTACTGCAAAGTGCGTGGTGTAAAGCGCCGTCTCTCCTTTCCAGGCTGACTTCCCACCTGCAGTGCGTTGCTGATTTAATAAGGGCTGAAAGGGATTATCAAGTTGTGAAGTTGTTTGCATCCTACCGGGTTGTAATGAATGAAGGTTTTTGTTCGGCTCAGCCTAACTGAATGCTTCTTGGAGTGATCATAGCTGGGGAAAGGCTGTAAGTGACTGGTGTTTTTGGTACATGGTTAATACTTGAACGTTACGTGATGCAATGGTGGGTACCTAAACTCCTTGTTAGTTTTGTAGCATGCTTCTTTCCTGCACTCCTGCCCCAACACTTGCTTCAGGCTAAGTCCTTGCAATGTTTTTTCAGTCTGCTTTAGTAACTCAGCATTCAGTGAAAGAGAAAAACTCAGTATCTCCAACTGCTGTAATTAATAAGCAACAGGAAAGCTCCTTTGCAGGTCTCTGAACTTTGCCCCAGGTTCCCTCACCCTTGGAGAGTTTGTATCAGTTGCAGTTCTGCTTACAAAACTAATGACAATAAAGATGCTCATTCCCTGCCAATTCCCTGCAAGCCAGTTGCACCCCCTGCTGAGAAGGACAAAGAGGGCCACAGGCACACTGGGGTAAAAGCCTGGGTCCAAAATCCATCTCATTTTCAACCCAATAAAAGAGCAGAGCAACTCCACCCAATTAACAGACACAAAAGCCACCTGTCCCTTTGGAGGCAGAGCTCTATGAGTGACAAGAATTTAAAACTCTCTTCTTCCTTGACCAGATGTTTTTATAAACCTGGCCACCTGCATGAGGAGCAGGACTTGGTCCTCTTCTAGACGGTCTTCTGTTCCTCTTGAAAGGTCAAACCTGCCCTGTTACAGTCCACCCCTCCCAGTGTGGCTGGACTTTGCTATCCGAGTAGACTGTAGTTGTTCCCAGTCCCGCTCGTGCTTCCTATCCACCGGTGGAATTCATCCTGAGATGCTGACCCAATAGGTGAGGTGTCCTCTTGGTCGTTCTCTGTGTTGATACTCATGCTAACATAGAGGTACAAGCATGAAGTTTACCAGATCAGGAGAAGATGCAGATCCCCAGACCTCCTCTTCATCTAGGAGACCCTAGCAAGTGCAAGCTGCCTCAGTGTTTCTGCTCTTACTTGAAATTTCCTCAAGAATGTGTCATCCACCATTCGAGTCTCGAGCAGCTAATAACAAAAGTCTGATATCTTCCTAAACTTTCCCCTTGCTTCACGAAAATAAGCAACCTCACCATCTGCCCTTTCATAGCTCTGATTCTTATCTATATATCTCCCATATTTTTTGTCAGAGCTTTCCACAGCCTCCCTCCATCAGCCATCCTATTCGGACATTTTTTCATTTCCTTCTCCCACTCCTGCCTCTGCCTTCCTGCAGATGATGTTTGGGGAGGGATCTCAGCACACTTAATCAAGTAGGGTGTTTACCCTATCCAACTTTAGTCACCCAAGTCAGCCAACAGGACTTTCCATACTGCTTCTACAGTTAATGAAGAGACAAAACTCCTCCAAGGGCTGAGGGACCATCCCTAAACCAAACTGCTCTGAAACCTTCAGAAGGGTGTGACTTTGTTACTTGGGAACTGAGGAAGATCTGTCAGGTTGTCTGGCAAACAGATGACCCTTAAAGTGGTATGGCTATATCACGAAGCCATAACCTTCTTCTCTTTCAGATGTCTCGGATTTCTCCTGTGATGTTGTAAGAAAGGCGTATAACTGTTACAAGAAGAAAAAGAGAGTAAGTCGGGAGTTCATGGTGGGTTTTGTATTCTCCAGTCTAACGCAGCAAAAGAAAAGGGCCAAATTAGCTTAATATCATAGAAGCATAGAATATTCTGGTTAGAAGGGACCTTAAGAGATCTCGTCAAAGTAGGATCAGCCATGAGGTAAGACCAGGTTACTCAAGTGTTTTAGGTGCTTCACTTGAGTAAGATGAAGAAGGAAGTGTATGCAGTTCCTACTGCAATTTTGTGCTTTTATTTCTTGGAAATAGGGAGGTGGGGTGGGATGGGGTAGTTTTCCTGTAGGTGTGCAGTCCACAGTGGAGTCCAGGCTCCAGAAGCTGCAAACATCTGAGATAATTAGGTGGAAAAGGTCCCCATTGGGAGTGTTACTTGATTTCTGTCAGAGCTGGCCTGAAGGTGACTGCATCCCATTGCAGGATCAGCTGCACTGCAAAGTCAGAGGTAACATCAACGGACATGAACTGGGTTTTCCTTGACATTTACGTGCATGGAGAGGTCCCATTTTAGAGTGAACTGGTTTCTTAGCAGCCCGTTCTCCCCTCCCCCGGCTTTTGTTCTTGACTCATGTTTACCAGCTGGAGAAAACATGACAAAATAATGAAAAAAAGAGATCTGCTTTGTGCATTAAACTTCATTGCTGAAAGACTAGAAACTACTGTTTGGCCTGCCAAGGCTTTAATTGTCAACTTATGTAAGAAAGGCTCTTATTTAATCCCTGTTTGCATTCACCAGGGGGTTCATAAAACAATTATAAGAATCTAGTGATAATCTTCTTTCAGCCTTTATACTCCAGTCAGCCCAAAATATCAATCCAGCAGATGATTGCTCGTATGTGAGGTCACTAAGCCACTGACTGACTGTATGACTCTCTGACTTTATTATTATTAATTGTTTTTATTAGTTACCGCTACTACAGGGCATGTGAGTCATTCACCCAGTCCAAAGTCCTTAATAGCTTCATTGTATTATCCTGATCAAAGTTGGTCCTTTCTGTTTCCCTTTCATGTGATCTTCAAAGTCATCTTTGGATGGACTGAAAAATAAAAATCTGAAAGGCAATTGTAGGCTGAAACAAAAATCGACAGCTCCACATTTTTGATAGATCAAAGATTAAAATCTTATGGTGTTAGACTGTCATCTTGTGAACAGTCTAAGACAGGCGTGAGACAACCACAGATCCTGGCTGGAAACAAATCAATGGACTCTCCCCACTAGACTGGGGGGCTCAAAGACAGCGAATGACAGATTCTGGTACTTCAGGTTAGCTTGAAACCATTACACATGCTGGATATTAAATTATACACATTGTCTCGTGTGCAAATGAAAAGGATAAGACTTTAGGACTGTTTCTATTCTTTTTTTTAGCTTTAATACTGCTTGATTTACAAGTTGCATTCATGCAATATCCCCATCATTTTAAAGACAAACTCTTGTCGATCAGATCTTTATATAAAACATTGCTTCAGGCCTGAATCTGGAAAGTTCCATCTCTTGCAAGACAGTGTAAGATTTTATCCTTTCATATCAATTGCTATGTGGGCAGGAGAATAAGGAGCATTTTACCAATGCTATTTTATTTGCTAAAGAACTGAAGCATGTGCTAAAGTCTTGTTGAAGACCAGGGATGATCCAGAGATCTTGAGGTCTCAGCTAAATCACGTGCTTAAGCATGTGACTGTCTGCCTGGCCTTCTGAGATGATGATGGTCTGAAATTCATGTCACAGAGACGAAACAGTCAGATTTAACTCTCTTCATCAAAAGCTTGTACCCCAGACTTGTAGGCAGCATGGTATCAAAATGAGATGAGGTTGAATTTCTACTTCACTGCTCTTTAAATCCAGTGTCATGACAAGTCGAGAACAGAGGAAATGCAATAAAAGAGACTAAATAGCAAGAAAGGTCAGATAGCTTTTCTTTTTTGTGCTTTCAATATAACTCTGGATAGAAATATGAAACTCTCATGAGATTTCTAGTTTTGTCATAATGAAATAAAATACTCTTAATTAAAAATATTTGTCATATTCAAATATTTCTAGAAGACAAAATCTGGAATTTAGGGCTTTATGTCTGAAGGTGTAATTAGCCTAGAAACTAAAAAATTGTTTTCATATCAAGAAACCGACCAGCAGAAGATTCCATCACTCATTTCTTCCAAGATCAGAACAATTTTCTCTGCTGTGGGACAGGAGTAATTTATACTTACTTTGTATGCAGTAGTGAGAGAATAAAGCTTAATATAGCGGTAATAAGATAAGCCACTAAAAGCTTTTACAGAAAAAACAGCAACTTGGAATGGGATTTTCACCACTGATACTGAAAATGGGCCCACATTTGAGAAGTTTCTTTGCTAAGGGTCTACATACATTATAATTTGAACAGAACTAATTGTTTTGGCTTGTGAGCAGACCTGCTTTTTTCTCTCAAGTTAAATGGTGGCCAATTTGTAAAGTGTCTCTGCACCAAAAAAAACCCCACAACAAAACATACCACTTTTTCATATTTGCATATAAGGCACAATTTAGCACAAGGAGAGAGATGGTAGAGGGTTCATAGAATCATGGCTTAAGTTAGAAGTGACCTTAAAGATCATCTAGTTCCAACCCCCCTGCCATGGGCAGGGACACCTCCCTCCAGCCCAGGTTGCTCAAAGCCCCATCCAGCCTGGCCTTGAACACTTCCAGGGATGGGGCATCCACAACTCCTCTGGGCAACCTGGCCCAGTGTCTCAGAAGAATTTCTTCCTAACATCTAATCTAAATCTCCCCTCTTTCAGTTTAAAACCATTACACCTTGTTCTATCACTACACTCCCTGATAAAGAGTCCCTCCCCAGCTTTCCTGTAGGTCCCCTGTAGGGGGGGGACCTGGAAGGGGCTATAAGGTCTCCCCGGAGTCTTCTCTTCTCCAGGCTGAACAACTCCAACTCTCTCAGCCTGTCCTCATAGCAGAGGTGATCCAGCCCTCTCATCATCTTTGTGGCCCTTCTCTTGACCAGCTCTAACAGGTTCATGTCCTTCTTATATTGGGGGCTCCAAAGCTGGACACAGTTCTCCAGGTGGGGGCCCAGGAGAATGGAGTAGAGGGGCAGAATACCCTCCCTCACCCTGCTGGCCACACTGCTTTTGATGCAGTCCAGGATACGGTTGGCTTTCTGGGCTGTGAGCACACATTGCCAGCTCATGTTGAGCTTCTCATCAACCAACATCCCCCAAGTCCTTCTCCTCAGAGCTGCTCTCAATCCATTCTCTGCCCAGCCTGTATATGTGATTGGGGTTGCCCCAACCCATGTGCAGGACCCTGCACTTGTCCTTATTGAACTTGTATGACACTTTGAAAGAAAGTTCTTCAGAACTTTTACTTAAGAGCACAGGACTTTGTGACAGTCTTCTGTGTTACAGATTTCCCCTTTAGGTGCCTAAACTCCCTCTGAGTTCAGTGAGAGTTTAGCAATTTAAATCCCTCTGTGGATTGGACACCATGTTATCACCTTATAGCTCAGATGAATTAGGTATTTCATTGTTCCTGAGAAGGGTTCCAAATTGCCATTTTTTTGCTGATCTCACCGGAGGTCCAAGAACAACTGAGCGGAGAGACAGGACTTATTGGCAGTTGCAACTTGGAGACTGGGATTTCACAAGGTTGGAACAAAGGCGCTGTATAGCATCATCTTTTGGTTATGATTTGGCAGATTTAGGGACTGTGGGAAGAGGTGTTCTCAATAACAGTGAGCAGAACTGCTAACATAGCTTTTACACATCACAGCTCAAGGATCAATTTGGCTGTGGCCTTTGACAAAGCTACTTCTTAACAACTGACTTGAAAACTGCTAGGATGAACTGTCTTTTTTCCTCCCTATGGGGCAACCACATTTTGACATTGCGGTTCTTAAATGACCGGCAAATAATTTCATATGCTGGAAATGAAGAAAAGGGAAGGGAAGGAAAGAAAATAAAAGATGTGATCTTTTCTTTTCCTCCCCCCAAGTTAATGAATTTTTTATAAATGTGTAAGCATGTCACTATTCCAAGCCACATCAAATCACTCCTAAAATCTGTATTTTAAAAACTGGAATGTGTATAATATGAATGGCTTAAGGAATAAAATGCAAAAAGATGTTGATGACGCTGGATTACCAGCCAGCTGGAGAATTAAAAAAGAGAGGGAGAGAGAGTGATGAAGAGAAGAACAAAAAAGCCCATGTTTCACTGGCCAAGTCAACAACCGTATTTTTTCAGTCGCCCCTCATTATGGAAAAGTGTACTCAGGTTGTCCTGGAATCTGAGTTCACTGTTTTTAAGGTGTCATATAATGAAAAAAAAGCATGATTCAGTGCAGAGTGTATGACGGGGAACATCTGGACACCAAACTACTGGAGCTGCCATGTTTTGCAGAGGGATGGCTCTGAGGATGAAATGGAATGAACTGCAACAAATACGGGATTTTGCTGGCAGCTTTAATTTATTTAAATGCATCCCTGGCTTTAGAGCAATTTCTTTGTTTTAGATAATATTTAAACATGTCAAAAATCCTCTCGTCTTCCTGCCCTTCATTACACATGACAGGGAGTGGATTGCTCTGGCCCTCTGTAGAGGAGGAATGAACGGAGATGCATCTGGATGGGCTTGGGATCACATGAACACCCACAGCAAGCCCCGAGCAGTTACCTTGAAACCTGCCTTTCCCTGGATGAGCTGAGACTGTATCGCAGGTTTTGCCAGGATTCTGTGAAGTGGCGTTGGAGCCTTGTAACCAAGCATGTCTAGAGTGTGTTTGGGGGGCCCTCCCTAAAGTTAGGCACCTCTACCGGTCCAGCATGTGTCTATGAGTTGTGTTTGATAATAACAATTGGCATTTATTGTGTTACATCTTGAACTTATGAAGCCATTCCCGAGGCTTCACTGTAGCCCTACTGTGATTATAAAAGCTTCAAGGGAGAATACAAAAACGCATGTGGCCATGTTTAGAAGAGGGAAGAGCTAATCATAGAATCATAGAATGGTTTAGGTTGGAAAGGACCTTGAAGATCATCCAGTTCCAACCCCCCTGCCATAGGCAGGGACACCTCCCACTAAACCAGGTTGCCCAAGGCCACGTCCAGCCTGGCCTTGAACACCTCCACGGATGGGGCCTCAACAACCTCTCTGGGCAACCTGTGCCAGTGCTTCACCACCCTCAAAGTGAAAAACTTCTTCCTAATGTTCAATCTGAACCTGTCCTCTTCCAGTTTGAAGCCATTCCCCCTCGTCCTATCGCTACATGCCCGAGTAAAAAAAAACATTACTTTTTGTAATCTTTTCTAAAGGGAAAATCTTGACTGTAACTACAAAGCTGAAAGACACCTCTTTTGGGGTGAGAATCTGGAAAGAAAAGGTTGGGGAATGTTTTCAGACCTGTCCATCAAAGCAATCTGTTCCATGTTTATTAGTTTAGTTTAGTTTAGTTCAATTTAGTTCCGTTTAGTTTAGTTTATTCCATTGAACTTTGTGGTCTTTAAGCTGTAGGATTTATAGTGTGTGACTCTGACAGTAAGAGGTGACCATATGAGACACTGACCCATTGGCCTGAACTGACCTGACCTGACTTGTGGACAGAGAAATTGTCTCTTTCTCCATGCCTGCACATGCAGACCTTGACCCAGCTGGTAAGCCTGCTTAGCAAGGGGCCAATTAGTCATAAATGCTGCCTTTCATTATGTGGATATTTCTTCTTTTGAAATGAGACCCAGGCTGCCAACTCACAGCGTTTCACGGGATAATTTCACCCAGTATCCAGTGGGCACCAGTGCTCCGTCACTGCAGCAGGGACGGCTGTGCATCGATGACAGTGCTGGAAAGCCCTGGCTGGTTCCCTGACTCATGGTTTGCATGACCTTCAGCTGGTCCTGTGCTGCTTTTTGCCAAGGGAGAGGAAACGTGTTGCTCAGCGTAGCTCAGGCTCCGCTTCCAAACATCATCACGAGGGTGAGAAGGGCAGACGGGGATCATGGCCAACGCTCTGACAACCGCAGGGTGAGTAGCAGCAAAAGAGCTGCTGACGGACAGCGGGACAAATGAAGTCAGCCAGCGCTGGCTCTGCTGTGGGGAAAGGTCAACACCTCCAACAGAGTTGTGATCGCTGCAAAAGCTACCCAGCGCCGAGTCTCGGCTGTGCCCGAGGTGCCGAGAGGGTCTGAGCATCCCAGCCTGGGGCTGGCTGTCTTGGGGAGGCAGGAGCCATGCCAGGCATCCCGGGGGCTTATTCCCCGTGGATGGGCACATTGACTTGCGGGCCACGGTCCTGCGGCTCCTCACTGCTCTTATCTGCACCCCGTCTAGGAGCCACAGCTATGCCTGAGTCAGGAAAATTTCTGAATGCACAGATTACATCTAAAGGGTTTCACGGAAGAAAGAGAAAATAAAAAAAAATAACCCGAGCTCTCCCTTTGCTGAGGCCAAGCTGTTGTCAGCTTAAAGAAAATGTTTTCTCTTTGTGTTTGGACAATTTAACAGATTTATTTCCCCCTCCTTTCCCTTCCTCTCCTTGGATGAAAGTTGCAGGGATTTCCACAAAATATGTTTGGAGGAGCCAAGACTTCAACACCAGCAGTTTTTACTCAGACCGTTGGAATGATCAATAAATCGGCACCGACTGATCTCAGAGTCTGAGGATGTCTACAAGGCACAAGCAGCTCTTTTAGGTAAGCTGGAGCAAGTGAGTAAGTCCAGTAGCTCTGGAGCCAAACCCTAAAGTGGATGCAAAATCATATGGGGAGCCAGTGCTGTGATTTTCAGTACAAGGGTGATGTAATGATTGAGTACAGTTCAAGTAAGTAATCTAGTCATCTGTTCGCAATTTTGAATTATGGCTGATGCAGTCTCTGCCTGCAAGCCAGCAAAAAGAGAGTGAGAATTACAGTTATTGAGTCAAGCCAAAGGCAGCAAAGGGATCAGCATCTTGGCATCAGCCTGGGGAAGTGGTGGGGGTGGGGGGTACGCAATTCGAAATGCGAAGCGGGGTCTAGCAGGAGCCTGAGATTTCAGAGACAGTTGGGATGTGACCAAAAGATGGTAGAGGACAGCGCGCTGAGTGGTAGGGACACCTTTGTCTCATCATTGCCCTGAAGAAGAAGAGAGGAGGCTTCAATCCTGAGCACGAGTAACCAAATCTGAATCCATACCACCCAAGACAACTACTTTGAACACATACTTATCTGTGGTGTTTGAATCCCACTTAAGAAAATTTAGAGTCATCCAGGGCCTGACCTTTAGCAAACCACAAAGGCAACCCATAAACCACAAGGCTGGAATCAGCTGGAGAGGACGAGGAAATCCAACACACTAGCATAGACTTTCAACTGGAGCTGGTAGCCAGGGGTATTACAAACAGGAGATGTACCAGGAGCATCTATGTAAGATCTGAGAGTGCAAAGCTGGATTTGCTAAGGGCTCCGCTAAGATTCCTCCACCCAAAAGGAGGAATAACACAGCACAACGTTTAATAATAGTAAGTGGCTGACTTCACCACCAGGTGCTAACAAAATATTTTTAAGTGTCAGAAACCGTAAAAACATGACATGATTCATCTTAAAACAAACAGTTGCTCATGTGAATCTTGGAGTGGAGGATACATGGAAAGTCCCAAAATGAGACCATCTCCAGAGTGCCATTTTTTGGGAAAAATATCACATTTGGCCGTCTAAGTATTGTAGGGCCTGATCAGCTGAAGACCTGTTGGGAATGGGATATTAGAGGATATAATTGTAATTGGGAAAGTAAATCTCCCCCTCAGAACCAATACCAGAGTAGGGTTTATTTTAAAAGATGGACACCTTTCTCATACAGTACACATCTGAGGGATTATCTACTATTCATGGAACATCTCTGCGTATGAAATAAAACTGTAACAAATAATCCATTGCACCAGTCATTTATATCAAACCCACAGTCTTTGCTGAAGGTTATATTTTTTTCATTCTGAGTTCTAAGCTGACTATGAAGCATAAGAAGATAAAAACATCTCTCGATTTTTTTTCCGTAGAAACACTATACTTCAAAATATTTCAACTGTTTGTCAAATAGTGTTAAGCATATTTAAGCCCTGAGGTGGCTGCCTTTCTTCCAGGGAGAAATGGTGCACTGCACCTTTTGCATGGATATCTAGTGACCTCTTATTCCTGCTAGAGACGAAGCAATTACTCAAAGCTGTAATGTGTTTGTAATGAACTTCTGTTTGCTGTGTCTGCTTTATCTGGCTTGTCAGAGACTTATGTGTATCTTAAAAGTCTCACAGTGATTCAATGGAGTTATGTTGACTTTATAGTCATATTTTTATAGGGTATTTGGGTCAACAGGTATAAGACCAACTGTGGCATTTACCCCCATAATTGAGTTCAGTAATTGAAATACAGATTCCTGAAAAGTATCTTGCTTGCTTTGAAGACGTTATTCCTTCTGCTGTATACTCAATGGTATTTCTTGGAATTTCTGGTCATCTTCTAGCAACAGTAACATACAATCTGTTTGTCCAATTATTTGCATTAAGAACAGTCACTCGTCAAGTACCTGCACTAGCTAAGCAGTTTCCAAAGGGCAAGTATCTCATGTTGGTTGACTTTTAAACTCAATTGCACTAAGGAAGCATGTGAACTACTCTTGCATTAGACATCAGAGAATCCATGCTACAACAAACCAGGGATGTGGGATGTAGGTTTTCTCATGTCTTCTAAGTCAGGAATGCTGGCTGAAGCTTTTTGTGCTGTTGGCACGTATCCACCATCCTCTAAAAGGAGTCTCAGGTATCTAATAAAATCTGGGCTCACAATGCAGTCTTTTCTTCTTTGGGAGAATTAAGAGGCCTTTCCTTCTCCATTTAGACATCTATTTTTATTTTTGAAAGTTACAAGAATGTAATACTTTTAAAACCTCTAACATGCTGTAAAGTTTTGTTTAAATGTTACAAAAACCCTCAATGTGCAGATTGTCAGGTAGGGAAACACAGACAATGACTCAGTGTGTCTGAGTGAGCCTCTTTCCCTAATGAGGGATTGTTTTTGTCTGAGGAAAACTCTCATGGCATTAGTGATGACATTTTGCAGCCTGGTAGGTCCACGTCTGGAAGGTTGTTAGAGCAATTGTAGGAACCTGGATACAAGCCCCAGTTTTGAGGTGAAGGCTCACACAAAGTGCTGCCTTGCACTTCAGTTTCCTTTTTGGTATCTGAAATGTGGCAGGCCTCACCCTGTTTACTAATTAAATGAGTTCTACCCCCTTAAAAAGTCTCTGGTTGCTCCTAATCCCCGTTATGAAAACTCTGGATATTCTCTTTATCGTGCTAAACTCACTGCGTTTGGCTCCTCATCCAGACCCTAAACAAAACATGCTTAAAAGAGCAAGACTATCTCTTAGGGGATGAATCTTCCCTGCTTTGACATAACCCAGGAGTAACTCTGTCCAACGTCTGTTTCAAAGACTTCTTGGTAAGAACACACAATCTAAAAATACCAGGGACCAAGATAAATCTGGACAGATCTTAATTGGGATCGGGTTGGAGTGGTTGTGGAGGTGGGAGCTTAAGACCCCAGCTTGGCCACTTGATGTCATCTGGAAGTTTGTTTTACCTCTTGGGATCAAATGTACCCCAGATATTTTCATCTGTGCTTTCTAAGCATTCATTCCCAGTGACCTGAGTGCTGCTGATGCGGCTCCTGTGTGTTTTGTTTCCTTCCAAAGCAAGGCTGTGATTCTTGCCTTTCTCCTGGAGACAGAGTTTGGAGGACAGAGGGGCTGAAGTTCATTATTTCATGTTGGTACACAGCTACCAAATAATAACTTGTTGAAAAAATACTCATATTGTCAGAAAAGTCCCTTTCTTATGTATGCTTTACTTAAACAGAAGATAATTTCTGAAAGAATGACACTGATGTAAGAGTGTTTCTCTACCAGGGTGTGCAGTCCTGCTCCTCCAAACATTTTCCCTGATGCCTGTCAGCCAGGATGTGGGCAGTGAGCTTGCATTCTGCCTTGGAAAGAGGGCAAATTCTATGTTTCTTTACAGGCACTGGCTACTTTGGTCTGTCTCAGTGTTTAAATCTTGTCCCCAACATATTTGAGTGACTTTTTCAGGAGCTTTTTGACTCAAACTACCCAGCCGTATTGACAATTCTCTCTCCTTTCCCCTCCAGCTACCGCATTGAAAGAAAACCCTGATTTCCCCACAGCAAACCTCTCTGTCAACATGTTATGCATTGTTCTGCTTCAGGGTGACCAAAAAACAAGTCAGAGGCAAATCTGACTAATTTCCCTTGAAACTCTGAAATCAGTGAAAAAAATTTCAGTTGGGTACAATTTCAGCATTGTACTCATGGGCCAGCCCCAGTTTTTAACAACCTTCAGAGCTACCCAAAGATAGTGTTGCAGTCATTAATGTAACTGATATTGTTGCCTGAAATAGTTGCTTTATGCTGCAGTGGACAATCAATTCCTTCTTATCCCATTGTTTTCAGAGCTACTGTGTTTGGGACGTTCCAGAACTGCTGTAAATTGGTTCAATTCTTTTCTGACATGTCACTCACTAAATGTTCAGGGAGCGTTTCCCTAATCCTGTCCAGATGAGCTGTGGATTCCAAGAGGTTTCTATTTTTGGATGTAGGCTTCTGCCTATATGCTACTGTTGGGCTCAAGTTCATTCAAAGGAATCACATTAGTGGGTGTGCAGATTTATTTCTTCGCTTCTGCTGAATGTGAGCTGAAATTGTTTGGTTTTGCCAATTGCTTTTCCTGTACGGAGGGATCAATGTCCTTCCTTTGCATTTTTCATAAACTGGAATTCCGTTCTGATGAATCAGAGATTGATTTTTACTCGTTTTTCATAGGGGCTGCTTCCTCCTGCCACCACTTAATTCAGTGGGAATTTTTATTATTCCCAGTTCTTTAGCAGCAGCATCTTGGGACCTCAGATGGGATTGGAAACTCTCTGCATTCACAAGGCAACACACTGAAAGAGACAGTTTCTCCTTCAGAAATTAGAATTTCAAAAGAAAAGGCAGATATGTAATAGGGGAAAAGTAGTACATCGTCCCTAATACAGGTGGACACAGAGACCTGGATTGACTGATACTGGACATTTTCCAAGTCTCAGTGTGACACCTGGCTTCTGCCTTTCTTGTGTCTGCGGATAAATTTCAGACCTAAAATTAAGCACCATGATCCAGCAATATGAAGTATGAACTGAACCAAATTCAAATGGACATATCAGCCAATGAAGTTTAGTTTGATTGACATGCTCTAACACAATACCCTGCCTTCAGCTGTCTACGTAGCATCACTGGTTTCTCTCCATAAGCAGAGCTGTTTTGAAATATTTTAGCCAAAATTGTTCTTAGAGTAACGTCAGAGGAAAAAGACATTGTTATGCTGTCTTGAAAAAATCTAAACGGCTATTTTGTCAAACCTCTAGTAGACTTGGTGTGTGCAGCAAAGATTTGGAACAGGAGAGGTGGGATGCCCTGAAGTCAGAGTTTGTCTTTGTCAGTTCTGGTGAAAATCCATCCAAGTTTGGCAAATTTTTCTGAAAATGTCATTTGGGGGCTGCTCAGCTATTCAGTAGAAGCTTATTAGAATTGAGTCACTTGGTTTTTCCAGGGTGTCTCTGCACTGACCATAATCCAGCCCAGAGCTACAGTGGAAGGCTGTGATTTTCTCACCAGTTGCACCTCCCATATGGAGTCCATTTCAGTGACATGTGGAAGAGCTGAAAGACTGCAATTACTCTGCTTTGAATACTCACCATCCTAGTATCATACAGAGCGCAGGGGACGGAAGCAGCCTCACTGTAATTTGCATTAATCAGACGGTGAGGATCCTGCCAACATAATGAAGGAAGAGACTGGAAGGAGGGCTTGCAAGACTTGTAGAAAAGTTGTGTGGAGTACAGAGGGATGGAGCTCCAGGCTTTGAGATGAGAGTGGCGACCAGAAAAGGTGGGGGTGACCAGCATGAATAAGTCTGATAGGGTGAGTAGAAGGCTCTATGCTTGGTGTTATACAGGAAAACAAAACTCTGTGAAGGATATAATTGACACTGAATTATTCTGTCTTTCAGCTGCTGCAGCTGATGTATAACATCAGGTTTTATTTATTTCATGGTCAGCGAGTGAATACTTCACACTCTTGTAGTCCCTTCCGTGATAGCCATCACACTGGTATCCAAATATTTCATTAACATTAAAGTACTTTAGGGTCTTTACAATGTTCCTGTGAAGAGAGGGAAGAAACTGGGGCAAAGAAAAACCTGCCTCAAATTAGACCACCGTTTCGGCTGTCCAGTTTCTGTGGTCTGCTTTTGCAGGGATTGCAGGAAGCCAATTTAAATTATATGAGGAATTTAGAATCATTTCAGCAGCCTCAGAAAATATCTTTTTTTTTTTTTTGAATACTTAATGTTTTGGATACTTTTAAATGTACCTAAATCTTACTTTATGTCTTTTTACTGAATAAAAGAAATTACAAAACGTGCACATGGGGTACCAATCCAAATCAAGGCCTAAAACAATTCACAGTAATCTTTGCTTGTCAATTTGGAGCCTGAGGATAAGTATAAGAATCCCAAGATATTCTTGTTCATACTGGATGTTTCACCTAAATCATCAGGCCTCCGACTCATCAGCCAGAAAAGTAGAAAACAGGAGAATGAGGAAAGATGACCCGTATCTTCCTCATTTCCCTTGAGACTCTGATGTAATCTCAAGGTGTTTCAGGCCAGGGAGGAAGAGAAGTTTTATTTTTCATTAAAGCAATAGTTTTAAGACCAAATCAATCTCTTACATGCACTGCTCTCCATTCTGGCTGAGAAAACCTTCTCAAGACACGATGTCAAGAAACAAGAATGTGAACTAAGTAGGAATTTTAGAAGGAAGTTAGAAGGCAGAAGATAGTGTGGTAGAGGATGTGGCCCAGAAACGGCAATCTGACCCCTAGTTCTGTTCTCAGCTCACTTGCTTGGTGCACATCACTTTCATTCCTTCAGTCACCAGTTCTTACGGAGCCCACAAACTATAGGATAAGAATGTGAATTGTGTTTGTGAATAACTAAACAATAAATATGGAAAACCAGTGCAAATCTGGGTAGACCTGGGGATCCATATTCAGATAGATGCTGAACTTTAGTATTCTTTCCACTAACTGCATCAGAAGCCAGGCTCTGCCTTTTTTGGGGGGGACAATAGATGGGCTGAGGAACTCTTTTCTCTGTTAACAGAGATGTCTCAGAGATGCCTCGTGGCTCGTCATCAGTTAAGGTGCTGAAGTCAACTCCCCACTGCAGAAGACTACCCTAAAACAATGTTGTAACTGAATCTTAGATGGCAAGTCTTGGAATGAGGTAGAAGAAAGTTACTAATTTGTTTATGTTTCTTCAACCCAAAGCGAATTTGTAAAAGCAGCAGAGATTCATTCAAACTCCAAGACACTAAATATTTGTGAACAACCAAAATTGCAGTATTTTCCAAATAACTTTAACACAGAAAAAGTGTGTGACAGTGATGCCTTTTTAGAGGAACTGGGGTCCTCGGTGGGAGACAGCTGCTCTTCTCAATCAGCAGTTTCTCTTCCTCCTTGCTTAGTTTAGGAAATGAGTCTCCATTGTTTAGTTTTCTTTTCTTCCAGAAATCAGACAATTAAATCATAAGCACATGGTCAACGAGAAGAGTTGCTGACATACAAGTACAGATGAGCAGGCTGAACCTCCATCCTTGGAACTGTCTTACAAAGTGGTTCAGTGGGACTTATTGGGATATTTTAGCTGTGACCTGATATGTTACTTCTGTATTAAGGCCTGGCCCTTTTCACTAAAGCTTGACTGGTTATACTGATAAATTATTATGAGAGTCCCAGCGGGGCTTAGGCCAACTATTACTCACCCAGACAATTCCCACGACACAGCTCAAGACTTGACAAAGGACAAACCCCTCTCCCAAATGGCTGCTCTGTCTCTAACTACACTTGGTTTCAGATTGTTCAGCCATCCAGTATGGGTCCATCTTGGCATACACAGAAGCAGCATAGCGATGATCTTTACAAGGCCTTTACAATCACCTCCCTTCCTTGAAGCTCATAGGTCCTCATAGCTCAGGATGATGAGATGACACCTAAACCTCAGTGCTTTCTCTGAGATGACTGCTACTTCTAACACAACTTCCCAGCTATTTTCACTTGGCTGAAAAGCAGGCTTTCAGATGTGCTCTTCACTCTTATATGACTGGCTGTTTTTGCTAGGCGAGGGGAATATGTTTAAATTGTTTAATTAAATTAAATAAATGCCTTTATAAGGATGCAGGTCTCCTTGTTTTTAGAGAAGATGGAGTTACTTCCAGAAAACATGATTCTGGGCAGTTGCTGAAACTGGATGCTCAGCTTCATCCTTGGAACCAGGGTGTATTCTTGTGGACTATAGGAACTGTTTTGGAAGGACAGCCACCCAGAATAGACAGCTACCGTGGCCATGTTACACTGTGCTCTGTAAATACTGCCCAAACTGTGGGTCTGGGGAAAGCCGAGCTCAGCGCATCTGCTGGTGAGTGGTCTGTGGTAGACCTGGTATTTCCCATATACTCACTGTAGCCAAACAGGACTGCAAATATATACGTATATAAACAATTAATTGTACATGAGCTCATTCGAGGATGGAGGGCTGGACTACATATTAGATGAATGGTAGTTCAGGCCTATTTTTCCAATGAAATCTTGAATCTCTGCCAGCTCATACCACTTGAGAATCTGGCTTCTTGCTCCTTATTTTGTACATTAACTTGACTTAATTGGTAGATTTTCCACACTTAATAATTATAAATATATAAGCAGCAGTGTTTGTTTATGCTTGTTTAAGCAGGGAAGGAACTGTTTCAAAGAAAAGACGTTTTAAGAATGGCCTAACTGCAGTCCCATATAAAATCAGAGGTTTGTGTCTACCGTGTGAACTGGTGGAGCAGAGAGGAGGGGAGAATTCAAGAGCAGTTAGGCAGTTTTTGCAGCCTGTGCATCAGTGGGTATGAGGTCAGGTGTCTACATATCATACCTGTACCCTTTTTGCCCACGCCACATGTGTCTCTGAGTGACCAGAAATGAATGTAGGTGGGAGCAAGCCGTAAAGAAAATTCTGAGACCAGAAGTCTCCTCCCTGAGCCAGTGCCTTTGTGTGGGCTGTGTATTGCGTATGTATTTTCTGAGGCAGACTCAGATTCCTTTGAGCTTGGCACGTTCTGGTTAAGATGAACTCAGCATCCAAATGTTGACACGAAAGCTGACTACACCATATACCATGGCCCCGTGCCACCTCCAGCTGGCCTGGGGCCGTGCTGGCACTGGCTTTGGTTACTTGATTTAAGACAGCTATAGACGAGGGAAGGGCAAAGGGTGCCTGAGGTGGGTTTACCTGGCATCCCAGCTGCAGGAAATGGCCTGCGTTCTTCTGCAGAATAAGGAGAGAGGGATGAGTAGAGGGAAATAAAATAAATAAAGCAAGCCAATGGTGTCATTAAAAAGAGGATGTATCACGTTTACCGTGTGAGTGTGTGACTCAGACACCCAGACACGAACATTCCTGCAAAGCCCCTAATGCACACGTGGAACCGAATTTTTTTGGCTTCCCAGAATGGCTTAATTTTATGATTCCGTGACTCATTAGAAAAAGCAAAGTGCCTAGACGTGCTGCATCTAGACCCAGTAAACACCAGTTACTGGTGTGGACACACGGGGACAAACGAGCAGGTGAGGGAAGGACGGAGGGATGGAGAGGAGAGCAAAGGAACAAGAGTCTCGGCCTCTTGACCCCCCCTTTCTCCTTCTAGTGGTTTTGTAAACATGTTTCTCTCTCTTTCTTTCCTTTTTTTAAGATTGGAGTGGAGGGGTTAACAGAGGTCATGTTAGTTTAAAAAATTATGGTTAACCTTACAAGCTGGGTTGCCTTAGGTCACGGTGATACAATTCCCCTCCCTTCTCCTGTGCGGCGGTGGTTCACAGAAATTCCTCTACCGCGGGGAAGGACCGGGCCTGCCAAGGCTATGAGCAATGCAGAACAGACTTACCTGTTTTTATGCACTGCTTAACTAATTATTTTAAAAAGAAACAGCCAAGTTGGAACAACTACCTTTTTCTTCGAGGAGGAACATTTTCCCCTTTTCCTTTTTTTCCCCATATCCCCCTTCTCCCCTCCTCCCTCCCCTTGTTTTTTTTTTTCCCCTCCGTTGCTTGGCTTGGCGTTGGAAACAGGTTCTCGATATCTGACACCTCTTGAAAGTGTAGTTTGGCAAACGGTAACCGAGTTCGGCTCCAAAAGGGCCCTGCACAGGGCTCGCTGTGAAAACACCTGGGTGTCTCTTACGCCTCTCAGAACCAGCCCTGCTCCTGCAGAAATAACAGCCGCCCTCTCCCTTCCCCCAGCCCCGGCTCTCCCTTCAAAATAAAAAAAAAAAAATAAAAAAAAAATAAAATGCTGGCACCGTTTTCGTAAAAAAACAGGTGGTCGGAGGGCGCTGCAGGAGGGCCATCTCAGCGACAGCGTGCAAAAATCCTGTGCAGAGAGGGTTTTGATTGCAAGCACGTACATCTGCAATTCGTTTTCCCAAGCGCAGGACAAATTAAGAATCTCCCAGCAATTAGGGGAGAAAGCTTCAAAGTGCAATCAGCAGTTCCTAAAAGAATATGTGCTGGGCTTTGAGGGAGGCTAATCCTGCTGCCTGCACTGGGCTCCTCTCCGCAGTCTGCATTTTCCAAGGCCAAAATTTTGGCCTGCTTTTCAGTCACACCATATAAAATAACAAACACGCAGTCTAAGGAAAACAATTTTTAAGACACAGTGGAACCCACTTTAATGAAGAAAACTGTTAAATGCATAAAACCCCCATGTGCCAATGGATAAATGTGCTGGAAGTGTGAACTGTTAAACCAACAAAATTGTTAACACATCATACTGCTGGGCAAAAAAATAAAATAAAAAAATATAAAAAGGGAGTGAAACGGTTTTCTAACATGCAACCCACTTTGCCTTTATTGTTCACATTCCTGCTGACATAAAGTTTCCTGATTTGTCCCCTGGGCCCAGAAATATGGCAAAAGCGGGAACATTAATTGTATTTGCCCCCTTTAAACTGCCCTCCCTGCTTTTCAGCTCACAGTGGCCAAGAATAGCTACATGGAAGGGGGAGAGTTTGCCCTTTTTTATTCAGGGTGATGAGTGAACAAGTTCACGTGGATTGTTTGTTTGTTTTTTTTTTAAACTGGTATAAAACTTTAAACTACGCCTGAACGTCTTTTTCCTGTATCGGTGGGGAAAATCAAGACTAGTTTTGTGTTTGCTGTTTCTTAAAATTCTTCTGTCCCTCCATGTTCTTGGTTTTCCTTGGGGTCGATGCTGAAATGAGGCTGTTCCTGTGGCCTTGCTGCTCCCTCCGAAGACGTGGAGCTCTCACTGAGTAAAAGCCTGATCTCGTGAGAGCCCCGAAGGCAACCGCTTTGATAAGCGTCCAACCCTGCGGCCGTGCTGGCGCGGTGCAACCTGGATCCCTGCCTCACTCCGAAACATGAGAAACTAAAAATCAGTCCATTGAATTTATCTTCATCCGAGTCCTAAATTACATGCTGTTCACAGATTTCATTTCCGCAGGTGGTTAAAATTTTCCACCAAAACGTGATTTCCACAAAAGGTGGGCTTTTGTCACAAATGAAGATTTTACCCGGAAAAAAAAAAAAAAATTAAAAAATGCACCAAACCAAATATTTACTGACAACTGAACATTTTTATCAAAAACTTTTCCAAAACTTGAAGAAGGGTCTGCAGAAAGGAACAGGTTGATGTTTTTTGGTTTTATATTTCCTTTAATGAGAAAATGAGAAAAAAAAGCATAGCAAATTCACCTGAAAATTAAAGAGTTAATAAAAATACTCATAAGGAAAAAAATACTTTAAAATATTCATTTCCGTTTCATAAAATTATTCTTAAAATTGCAGCATCTGCATGGAGCAGCCGTTCAGCTAAGGTCTGTGCTGCTGTTTGCCTGTCCCACGGGTCTTTTAGGTGCTGCTCTATGAATACAGGTATGAAAGTGCATTTATGATGACTAAACTCCAACCGTGAACCGTGACAATGAGGAGTTTATTCCTGTGGTTCAGAATGTTCTCATTTTTCTTCACTTGTCTGTGTCCCTCGCAAAATAACACGAGGTCGTGCCTGGCTTGAGGATGGCTCCTCTTTTTCTTGGCACTTGCTGATTTTGCTTCTTAGACTGATGTTTGTAAAGAAATTCGAGTCCCTGAGGGCCGTTAAATACGGATAGCACTGCAGTGTCTCCACGGGGAGGGTTTGCACCCCCAATGTGCTTGGATCTCTTGCTCTTAAGGAGACTCAGGGGCTGTGTCGTCTACTTGAGACCACTTTACACACCAGATAAACTTAAACCAGAGTCAAGTTTTGTTGTAGTTAAGCAAAAGAGTTAAGTCCTTGGTTACAAAAAAGGAAGCAAAACTCCAACAGAATATTATAAGCCTGAAAATCCAACACTGGCCTCTTTTGCTGTTAAGCATTTAGGGAATCTTCGGGGTCCTTCCTCAGCGGCTAAAGGTCAGCCCAACTGCCCCTCACCTGGAAGGTGTAGTTTTCTGGAGTGCACTGAAATCTGGTGCTTTTATCCCGGTTGCAGCTGAAGACCATCAGGGTGTCACTGTGACAAAATCGTCACAAGCAATGCATAGGCGGCTGTCACGGTCTCCACTCTGCCATTGCCAAGGTGCATTTTTCAAACTCTTTTGCAGATTAATTTCTGTAACAGCAGTTCTGGTCTGTCCTGATGTTTGTGAGGCTGCAGACAAAGCGCTGTTTCAGAGTCATTTAAGCCTGACTTTGAAATGAGCCCTCTGAGATGTGTGGAAGCTCATGGGAGCTCTCTCTCTGCAAAGAAACCATGAGAAAACCCTGCTCCCTCCTTCCAGGCTGGCTGTAACGTCTCCCATCTAACATCAGCAACCAAAAAGTCAAGTGTCTAGTCTAGTAACTTGGTTCAGCTCCCCTTTGTCTGTGGAGGGAGATGGAGGGCTGCTCATCCCCATCTCGAAGGATGAATCCTACCTTTGCCATTGGCTTATGTCCTTCTTCAAGGCTTCCATACAACATATAGTTTCCTACCATTGGAAATGTTATTTATGTACCACTTATCCAATCATCTGAGGTATACTGGTACATTTCCACAGAGACCACCCACTGCTGGTTACAGCTTTAGGATGAGGAGGTCTTCAGTTCTTTTCTTTTACCATTTATAATGTCTTGAGCTGCCACGGGGGCTTCAAAGCAGTAGCTGTGTGATCCACTGAGGTCGTCTTGCTACTCCATGAGTCAAAGTCCTCTTAGTACAAAATGGGGGTAACCATGGAAATTCTGGGCTAGAAAGAGCATCGAGCTATTCCCCTGCTTTGTGGCAGGGTCAGGAAATCTGTTTTATTCCTGACAGATGTCTGTATAATCTGTTCTTAAAGCCCTCCAAAGCCTTCCATAGTAAATCACTTCGAGATCTGAAGGTGAAAAATGCTATGAAGACCTGAATATTGTTATTATTATTAACAGTGTTGTTGTTCGGAGGACAGCTTAGCAGCACAGTTCCAGATGGCACTTTAAAAAAGAGCCCAGAAGGAATGAGTTATAGCAAGTTGCACCAGTCCTGGTGGAAGTGCTGAGCCAGCACTGCTGGTGCTCCTGCCTGCTGCTGGATTAGTCTGAAATGAGACTCCACAGCCTTTGCCTGCGTTCACACAGAGGCCAAGTACTGCCAATGGTTACCATATTACAGGGCTGTATTGCCCTACTAAAGACACTGGTGCTATTCCTGAATGATGCCATTCTGAAGAAAACTGGATACTGTTCACTCGGTCCCTTTTGCAGATGACACATGCAGCACGCACAGAATAGCACGTGCTTCTGCCTTCAGAAACGTGCGTCATGATGCTCAGTTGAATTGGCTATGTAACTGGGAAAACTGGTAATTGTGTATCTCCCCCATAGGACACGCGGGCGCTGATCCTGCACTCCCACTGGTGTTGGGCCCAACAAGTGGTCCTGAAATGAAATTGCCCCACAGCTCTCAACCAGACTGACCCTCTGCTCATTTAGTTTCCGATGTGCTCCAGAAAATTGTATGTATATTTAAGTATAGGGCTATCACTAAAAGTGCCCCGAGCAGGGGACGACCTACTGGCCTCTCCCTCTTTGGCTTCTACCTACTAGATATTCCATTTAACCTCATGGTTTCCCTCTTCCCCCATTGTGCCACCTCAACAATACGCAGCTCTGTTTAGAGAAATGAATGAAGCCATTCTTGGAGGCTTAGGGTGGCCAGCATTTGGACTAAGGATCCCAGCCTTTGCACTCAAAGTTTGAGGATTTTGAGTAGAAGACATTGAGTTTAAATATAATCTTGGAGAAGTTTCCATTCTAGCTAGTAAATCTAACGTCGCCGAGACAGGAGTCCAGGCATGGAGACTCAGGTGCAGTCCTTGGCATCCGTAGGTGATACCTAACACCTTCTGAAGTTTGCACAAACCAGAGATTGTTCCTGATACCTATTTTGGATGTGGCTGTCCTGTTTGAGAAACTAAAAAAGCTGAATATCATGGATGTGCCTAGGCAGTGCCCTGCAGACTCCAAACTAGTGAACAGATCCATTTACTCTTTGGGTCTCTAGCTATATAGTAAATGAAAGAGTGTACATCCCAGAACTGTTTGCCTAGCTTTTATTCTTATAGAAAGATTGTACGGATTCATATTCCTCTTACCATACGACGTAGAATAGCACAATATATCCATATAATAAGTTAATTCCCTTTTAAATTCTGGAGGAAGGAAGGAGAAGACATGTTACATCACTTTAACCAAATCTATTTGATCAAGTTCATGAAGAAATCTGTAAGTCTTTCCTTGAGAAAAATTAGGGTGCTGTGCCTAAATTTAACTTCCTAAACAACTGCCTACACAAAACTGGGGCGGTACCCAGAGCTGCAGATCCAAGGCAGGACTGCAGCCAAGGCACAACCGTGCATCGAGCGTGGCACTCCGAGGGAACACTCTCCCCTTGGCAGCAGGAGCACAAAACCCAGCTCTCTTTTGTTTCCCATGAGCTATCATGTCCTTGTCATGGGAATCAGAGATCATGTTTGTGTACCCTGGCGAATAAGGTTAGTCTGGCTGTGCTTCTTGCACTTGTGCTGAACAACACGGTAGCTTGTCTCCTGGTCTGTGCCTGGGACTACCAGCAGCAAAAAAGCTGCCGTATTTTTGTCTGGGAGCAACCAGGCATTTGGCACACCTGGGAGAGAGGAGCTTTGCTCTGCCTGCCCATTTATTTCCGTAGACGGACAGTATCCCCAGATGGTTACACTTCTGCAATACCCCTGGCCAAACACCAAATTACCCTCCTGTGCTCAGGCTCCTGTGTCTGCCGTGGGGCTCTGCACGATCAGAAGGTTGCCTGGCTTTCAGTATTCTTCCACTTACGGTACAGTAACTGGTTTAGAAAATACACAGGTATTTAAAAACAGTCATATACATGGCAGAATCCTCTAAAACAATGACCAAGTGTCTGTTGCCCTCATATTTCCATAGGTGAAATCGTAGGTTTATTGGAGCTGGCATAACTACTCCCCAGGCATCTACTCTGTGTTCTCCTTTCTTCAGCTGGGGAGTGTTGTACCTCGGTTACCAACCTTCGAAGAGGAAAAAATTTGGAGCTTAATTCCTCTCTGGCTTAAACCTTTGTATTTTTTTGGCTGTAGATTTATGTTCCAAGAACTTGGATTTACATAAAGACATATCTATTTGCACATAATTTGCAAGAGTTCCTTTTAGCCTATAATTGTGCTAAATACGGTTGTGGAGGCCACAGCATACCTAAAGTATTGCTGAATGGATTTTTAAGAGTAATTTTTCTCAAAAGTGTGCTAAAATAGAAAGATCGGAGGGGAAAAAAATAAAAAAAAAAGAGAGAGACGAAAGATGGCCTTGTGGTTAAAACCCTGGCCTGCAATTCAAGAAATCTGGGTTCAATTTCCAGCTCTGCCACTCACTTCCTGCGTGACCTTGGGCAAGTTGGATAATCTCAGTGTGCCTCGGTTCATGGGCATGCTAATAATATTGCCTTTGTCTCTCGTGCTGCCTAGAGCATGAGCGTACCACGTGTTTGTTTGCACAGAACTCAGCACAACTGGGACCTGGTCTTGGCACAGCCTTCTTGCTCTACTGTAATGGTAACAATAATAGTAATAATGTTTTCCCTCAAGATTATGTGTTGAAAGAACGGAGCGGGTGGTATAAAGGGGTTTCTTTTAGGGTCCTCAGTGGGTGCAACCCAAAGGAAGGAGCTTCCTCTCTTCTGCCGTGGGAGCCCAATGGTGACACCATCATGCACAGCTCTGCTGAACCTGAGAACCCAACAGAGGTTGTTGGCTACTAGTTGTGTCTTTTAACACCTCGTTGCAGGGTGTAAGAGGTTGTAAGGGACCAGGTAGTCTACAAAATACTAGGAAATAGTATGGAGCTACAAAAGAACATGGAGCTGTGTGCTCTTAGGGCAGCTGTGACTTCAGCCCTATCTCGTTGAGTGTCATTATTCTCCTTTTCTCCACCCAAGTAGGTCTTACTAATGTGAGCTCAAAATAAAACAGCCTGAGTGTTTTACTTCCCAGAGTAAACACGTTGAAAACAGTGGGGCTAAATACAGGTCTCGTCATGGAGTACCTTACCCAGATGTGACTGGTTAAGCTTTGTGATGCCAAATTATGAGATTAGTGTTGTGGATTTAGATCACGGGATGATTAGTCTAAGAATAACTTCAGTTTCTGAGCCCTGTCTTGGTTACCTGAGTTTTTGGAATAAGTGTCAGGGATCTGGAAATAACCTTAAAATAACAAATAAAAAGCTTGCTTAAAGAAAACATGTACTGTGAGTCCTGACAATCTGTCATCTGTCTAGCCTGTGTCGTTAGGAAAATCACTTTTCTTGTGAAGGAGAGGACAGAGATTAGCCAAAGTCCCTATGTAAAGAAAAGGAGCTGAATGAAATTGAGTAGCTCCTGTGAGCTACTGTGGACATGCACTGCTACATAATAAGGCAAAGACCGTAAAAATTGGTGACTTTGGGTGTTTAACTTGTGGCAGCTTGGAGAAGACCTGATTTTTAGGGACTGGGTGTTCAGCACCATGTGAAAAGCAGGGCAAGGTGGACAACCAAAATGACAGTGTTTGTGACACAAATGCCTGATGGATGACTTTTAGCAAAACCACTTTTCATTGTTGACACACTCAGTTACGTATATTTAAGCTCCATTTTCCATCCTATTTCCATGGATGAACAAAAGCTGACTTTGATCTGCTGGCTGTCTTTCTGCAGTCTGGTTAGAGGGCACCAGTTGCTCAGGGAGGCCTGGGGAAGATGGACAGTTTGACCTGGGCACGAACTTTAAGAAATTATTGCAGTAGGGACTTCTTGGACTGCAATACAATGTAATATAAAGAGAGCTGGGAGAGGTTTTGGGCAGCTCTTGCCCTGCAGACATGGAGCCTCTTTGCAACCCAACTGTCCCTGCAGTCGGTGGAGGGCTCCACTTGAGCTTCCACCAAGACATTTGACTTTACATGGACAGGGTATTGCTCACCGCGTCTTTCTAAGCATTTTGCAGGGTCTCATGCACAATGTTTCCTTCTCCTGTGAAATATCTTCCTAAGATTTTTCAGATGTTCAGGCAACATATTTTGGCCTCACTGAAAAGCTTTGAAAATGCTTTTGTTTTATATATAACCTGGAACAGCTTGTCAAAGCAGGTATCCCCCCTTCTACTTCATTTAGAAAGGAAATCCCCATATTTTTGATTAAAAATATAAAAGTCAACCCAAAATTTCTACGACTAAAAGTTCCCAGTATTTTGAAGATCAGCAATACAGTCTAATTTTACAAGATCAGGCTTTCAGTGTTACAGCATGATCTCATAGCCACGTATCTTCTGCACAGATATAAATACAAAGTAATTTATACCAAAATAGCTTTACAGTGGAGTATAATGTCAGAGGTATTCCTCCCCATGTCGCTGTATGAAAAAAGAAGGTATTTGCCTATGTGAAATAAAAAGACTTTGATAGTGCGTAAAAAGTCCTTCCCCCCCCCGAGTCTTCTTCTCTTTTAACAGTCTTGCGGGGAGGTACAAGGCACAAAGTAAAACCCAAAATTTCCAAGAGAGATGTGTTGTTTTTTTAGATGTCCAGTGTCTCGTTAAATATCAGTATTAAGAATGAAATACTTGGCTACTCTTCCACTGCTCTTTCAAGGAAATTACTTTTAGGATTATTCACATATGTCATTTTCACTAATTTCCCTGTCCAAACTTTTAGGATTATACGCATACATAATTTTTAGTAATTTCCATGTCCAAACTTTTTGCAAACTCATTAGACTTTAGTCCTTTCACAGGTATGGAAAAAATATCATGCTCAGGAATTCTTCTTAATAACATTAACTTTGTAACTCATGCAGTTTTGGGACTTAGAAAGTTTCTTCACCTGAGGTTTTTGTTTGTTATTCCAAATTTACTGCCAGAAACTTGACACTTACTCTAGAAACATTTGTCCAAGATGGGTTCCAGAGATTAAAGACTGGGTTTACTTGAGTAGTGTGAATTTAAGACTGTGAACTGCTTTCTCTGTTAACATTCTTATTTGCAAGTTCAATTTAGGCTCATGGGCTTGATGTACAGCAGAAGTAATTAAAAAAGAAATGGATCATTAACTATTACAGAAGGAAGTATGGTAGAGAGGTTGGAAATTTATGTAATCTTAATTTCTGTGCTAACAGACACAAGTTTAATCTACATTACAGTCTTGACAACTCTGAAATTGTACCATACTGGTATGAAAATGTTGTGAAATCCAGATCAGACCTCTGATACAGCAATTACTGATAATTGTGGCTTTTAATCAGGGAGAGGGGAAAGCTAGCAGCAGTTTTGGGATATGGGCACCATAGTAAGGCATTTTGGAATGGAAATTTTCTTATTTAACGTTAGGTGGTTAGAAAGCAGACATGTAGAGCTGAGCTAGCAATGCATCGGCTCTTGGGAAATCAGTAGCAATGGAAGTGCATTTTTAAGACATGATTCCTCCAACCCGTTTTAGATGCCCACTCTCAGATGAGAATCATGTGCTAAGATCGTGTCCTTTGGTCAAATAGGACCAGGGTCACTGAGCTGGTTGAAAATCTTTCAGATGAATTTTCCTTTCAGAGAATGGCAGGTTTTTTGTCATTAATGTTGACATGATTCTTCATAAAACAAATGTGAAGTAATAGAAAATAAAAATACAACGGGGAGGTGCGTAATATATCTAGATATATGCAGGTACAGCTGTTTGTAAGCGTGATTATGTGTGCCTGTTCATATGCAAACGTGCTGAAATTAAAATGAAAGTTTTATCGAATAACAGAAGCCCAATGCTTTGATTGACTTGATGTATTTAGAGGGGAGAAGGGAAAATGACAGTGCAGAGAAGGGATTTGTTCCCTGTGGAAATTTTGACATTTGATCTCAGTTTGTAAGGAGATGCCCAGGCTCTGGTGACATAGGCACCCTGGTTCTGCCTAAATCCTAATTCTGCCTCCAACTTGCTGTATGATATGATTTTAGAAGTCGCAGTTTTAAAAATGCCACTGTTTTCCGTACCTTTTCCGGGCCGCCAGATTTGGTCCACCTTCAAGACTGAATCACCCCGAGCAAGCAGTCATTTTGCTAAGCTCCTTATGTTGGTTTCATGTCACCTACGAGTACCCATCCCAGCCAATAATGATCCTTTATGGCCATCGGCGGGCGCAAGCTCAGCTCCGAGAGCTGCAGGCACGCAGTCGATTATCATCGTTGCTATAAAAAAAAAATTAAAATAATTCTCCCAGAGCAAGAGCGTTTCTCCAGCTTGCCTTCAAACAGCAGCTCAAAATCCTCTCCAGCCCTGAAGTAAGAAAGAGTTATGTCTGGAATATTTCACTCTGGCTTTGAGAGAACAACTCTGTGTATTCCTCAGTGTGTGAGCGCTGGATGAATGGCAACAGCAGTTCAAACTGTTTATTCCTTTCTTAGCAATAATGTTTAGGTTCATGAAAGCCTTCCAAGATATATAGAATTCCTCATGCTGAGTAAGGGCTCCTTCACTTATTGCTGCTGCTACACACTATGGACCATTCTTATTATACCTCCCTCCCCATTCATACCACTATAGTTAGGGGACTCTCAATGTTGTCATTATAAGCCCCTTATTTTTCAGGGTGTATAATTCAGCTGTAAAAAATTTGCCCTGGGCTGAAACTTGGCACATGAAGGCCAGAGAGAGGATTTTTGTGTTGATTATTTTTTTAAAGCAAGTTTTTAAAATAAAATAAAATAAAATAAAATCTGTTCAGCCATATTATGTTGTAAAAAGTGCAGGAAAAAATAGAAGTTAGTGGTTTCAGATGCTTTTTTCAGGCCTCTCCTGTGTAACTCAAAGCCAGCTTTGTTTTTTAAACTGAAATTTTCCAGGCTATTAGTCCATAATGTGAACTTGTGCCTTTCAGGTTTCTCTTTAAACACAGGCACGCACGAAAAGAAGAGCTGAGTTATTTCAATTAGGAACGGGGGCTGCTGTAATTTATTTTACGTCCACTTTTTCACAAGGATTTTCTTTTTTTTTTTTCCTTCTGCAAGGCACATGGGTGCGCACCACCTGAATAAGCGTTGGGGTGAGCCCCTCGGCCCCCGCCTGCTGATGTCTGCGTCTCTTTGCTGTGGGTCTGCTGGATCTCCAGAGAGCGCTGAGCTGGATACTGCTCCCTTAGCGAATCTACCGTCTTCCCCACACTGAATAAATGTTAAGGCAGGACTGGGCTTCCCAATGGGTGGTTTCCTCAGGGCTCAAGCAGGTCTAAAATTTAGTCTGAAGGAGACGGCGCATTTGGATTTAACCTTCAGGTCTCTTGGATCCCAGTCCGTTGTTTTGGCCACAGATCCATCATCCTGTTCCTGAGGTGGGTTGGATGGTATTTGATTTAAATTCTGGTTGGCAAAGCCCATGTACATGAAGGTTTCAGGCTGTTCACTCTCGAGGAAACTGCGGCCTGGAGTTCAGACCCTGTATTAAATCACAAGTTAAAATGCATTGGGTGGCCGGTGCCTCCTCTCTAGTTTGTTAACGGTTACAAAACCACAGCATGATGGCAGACTCTCTTTACAACACGGCTGGGGCTGGATTAGCAATGGAGAAGGGGTATGCAGAGGCAGAATTGCCTGCAAACAACTCATGCCTGTACAGGACCAACTTATCAAGTGTTCTTAAACGTTCAGTTTCCCCAGTAGTTTTTTTCTCAAGGAAGAAAAGGTCCCTAAGATTTAGAAAACCTGGTGACAACTGGTCTTTTGTTTCATTAAAAGCAAACAAAAAAAGAGTTGTTGCTTTATTTCCATTAAAAAAAAAAAAACCACGCATTTCTCAAAGAAGAACTTAGACTGGTTTCTTAATTCTAATTTTATTTTGATGGTAAAATTGTATTTGGATGGAAAAACCCAGGCTTTTATACATTTAGAATAATTATTATTAGTGAAAGTCTTCTGTAGAAGATCTGTATGAGAAAAAAAAAATCAAAATAAAGTAATATAGACATCATACCCAAAGATATATGTATGAAATGGTAGAGCACTACCTCTCCAAGTGACTCCACCAGATTTTACTCTTGGTGGCAAAGTGTCGGTTGGTGGGTGAATGAGGGGATGCTTATCAGGGCGAGCAGCTTGACGTACTGCAAGGAGTGGGATAAAATGGCAGACCCCAAGCAAGACCCCGCAGATCCTGGCCACAAAATTATTAGTGCCCTTACTCTGCTGGCTGCTGGTGCAGCTTTAAGAAAAGAGACTCATCAGGAGTGAGAGGCATGAAGGGCTGATGTCTCATACACCCAGACATCACTGGGACATTGTTTTACCAAATGTCTATTTATTTGAGGGACCGCTGTTGCTTTGCCTGACTCTAGCTGACTGTCTACCCAGCATCGGGATTTCCTGCAAGCCCAGTGCCTCCTTTCTCTCTACTAGTTCAGTGGCTCTGAGATCAGGATGCGAGCTGAACCATCACTGCTTTTTTCACAGCTGGAGAAACTTGGGTGACTTGCCCAGAGGCAGAAAAAGAAGAAATGAAAGCAATTGGTAGATAACATATATTTTATTTGTGTGTGCGGGTGTATGTAGAGGGGGTGGGGAGGGATTGGTTGCAGTTGCTTTTCAACATGTTGCGATCCCCCAGACAGGCTCTCATGGCTCCCATCAAAGCCCACAGCTCCATACGTTACCACAAATTCTGGGTTTCCAAGCCAGACGTGACCATGAAGTTCCACGGGATGGAAAGCAGTTATCCCTAACCCACATCTCACCTGCTGGCATGGTCTGCATGTGGGTTTTCTGTTCACGTTGGGTGGCCAAAGGACGACAAGCCTGGACACATCAACTCCGCGTTTTTTCAGGGTGGAATTTTGACATTCCTGGCGTTCAAATTTGCTCATTTATATTTCTTTTAGCCAATTAATGCTGGCTCCAGGCAGGGTTTGGGGTTTTCCTTCCTTATTTTTTTTTTTTTTTTTTCTGTTTCCTTGGTTAATTCGGTGCTCTAACTGGGGGCTCGTAGGCAGGGGAATACCACACACGCAGGCACTGCTCCTCCTCATGCCCCCTGTTGCAGCCACCATTCCTGCAAGACAAGGAAGCCGAAATGAAGCTGCCTAGAAAGCCTGTCATCGCGGCTCGCTAACCAGCTGGAAGCCGTCCTGCCGAGCAAGGGGAAGAGCCACCCCTCCGTGAGCGGGAGCCCAGTCCCAGCTCTGGCCCATCCTTGTGGGCAAAGCGAAGCTCACGGGAAGGACCTGGAGGCTGTTTTTGGTGTGTGACGGCACTCAGAACCCAAGCCATAACAGCAGCACTTTGAAAACAGAAAAGAAACCAAAGTGTCTAATATTGGGTCAAGCCAACATCTATAAATCAACGTCTGTGAATTTATAAACTGTTCGTAAATTTAAGTGCTTTTTGGAGAGCTGTTTGTTATTATGTCAGGGCTGGGAAGGGGGGTGAGAAAAAGTACTTATATTCACTCACCGTCTCCCTCTCCGGACTTGGTCGTACATTGTTCGAGTGGGGAGAAGGAGCAGAAGTTGTCTGGGCGAGGGGAGGTGTTAGGGGGATGCTGCTGTTGTGCCCTAGAAGCCTTCGGTGTGAGATATGCAAAAAGGACGAACCAAATTGAAACCACGTTTGTGCCTTTCAAATTCCCCATCTGTCCGTTGGCTGTTTTAGCCCTCCACCAGCTAACACAGCTTTATAACAGCCAGAGAGACTTGCGCCAGGAGGGCCTCAGCCGCTCCCTCCCTTTTTCCCCCCGGTGCCTCCAGCAGGGAGCAGAGGCACAAAATCATCTCAGCAGCTCCGCAGCCCCTCTTCCCCCACGCTCTGAGATGTGGTGACAGTCCCCGATGACTCTTCCTGCAGCACGCCTCCCTCCAAAGCACGGTGTAAAGTGACGCGGTCAATGGGGAATGAGATGCCACTGCTGTCAATGGGAACTGGTGAACAACTTTGAGGCAGGGAAAAAAAAGAAAACCCCTTTGCAATTTTGCTCCACCCCTAGCTGAAACTTTTTCTGAGGTTCCACTATATTTGGATAACTTTTCCTCCCACCTCTATTCATTTTTGTTCCTTTCACCACCTGCTGTTTCCACAGTCAGGACAGGGCACAAAAGTGTCCTGAAAGGAGTTGTCCCAGCCTGGCGGGAAGCAGGAAGTATTGGAAGGCCTAAGAGGGTGTGAAAAGTTTTGGAGGTTACGTTCACAAAATAAGACATTGTTCTGGTACGGTGCTGCTCATTCAAGTATCTCAACGCTTTGCACGCATGAATGAGTTAAGCCCTATAAAACACCTGTAGGGAAATGGTATCCTCCATTTTATAGGTGATGAAATGGAAGTACTGAGGGAGCTGAGGCCAGATTTCAAACCTGAATGCCTCCAGTTAAGCTTCCCAATCCAAAACAAGGCATTGAAATAAGCGTTCGCAATCTATCAAGTCATGCTGATATGAAGGGAATGGCTGGGTGCTTAGCCAAACCCAGGCTCCCTGTTGAGCAACCTATTTCCCAAAATTTTGGCCTGAGCTTTTGTACCAAAGCTGTGCAATCAGTGGAGACAAGCACAGGACATCGAGCAGTTGAATCCTAATATACAGGTGTGTGTTTGAATGTTCTCCAAACCATGTGAGCCTCTTTAGTGAAATAAAAATCCCCTTGGAAGCCCAGCGTGCTTCTGAAGTGCATAACAATACCCATCTTCCAAGAAGCCCAAAGCTCAAGGATCGGCAGAGTAGACATCAGTGTATTTTCTGAAGACGAGGGGAAGTTAATCAAAACATTTTCAGAGCTCTAAAAAATGGTTTTGGCACCAGTTAAGCAGCCACAAGCAAAGATTTGAAGTTAGTTATCTACTTCACTCGAACTTGACTTGAGTCAAAACTCCTCATTTCTGTATTTCATGTCCTGAGTTGACCTCCATGATTTCTGAGATACTCCAAAGCATAACAACTTTTCCTGCTCTTGCATGTTGCAGGAATAGCTTGTCATGGCCTGTTTGCCAGTATTTACAATGTTTCTTTATGTTATGGTGTTTGTGGTAAATTTGATTCTTTCTTTTCTGTAGTGCATGTTGTCAGCCTCTCTCAGAAAATTAGCTGTCTCCATATGAAAGGACTAATCCATTTTAAGGAATTAAGCATTTTACTATTGTCATATTTATGGTGACTCTATTAGCTCTTTTGTGAGGCTGCCAGGCAAGATTGTACTTAATGAATTTCGAATGTGTGGATTGGACACCCTATCCAAACATGCTGCTTGCAGGCTCAGGTGGGTGTTGCACCCTCAGTGGTATACAACAAACACTTGTGGTTCTGGTTCCAAAGTTTTAAACCTTTTCCCCATAGGAAGCACCACAACAATCAACTTTGATCGTCTGGGACCAAAAATAACTGAGGTCTTGAAGTGCCCTCAAAAGAGCCTGTGCTTACTTCTGAAGAGGTTTGTGAGGGTCTAGAGGCAGGACACGGTAAGGAAGAGGTATTTCATTTCAACCTGGTCTAGTGGGAGGTGTCCCTGCCTATGGCAGGGGGGTTGGAACTCAATGATCTTCAAGGTCCTTTCCAACCTAAACCATTCTATGATTCTATGATTCATGAAATACAATCTGTGCCTGCTTTCATCTGCCTGTAATGCCCTCATTGCTGAGTCTGTGATGCATTATATATAGTAAATGTATCAGCACTTGCAACCCTGCAGTGGATCACAATTCACATCCCCATCGCTGGGTGCAGGGCACCCTCCCTGGGCAGTGCTCTTCATCCTATCATTGCACTCCTGGGTTATGCGGTGGCTTTTCTTTGGAAAATACCAAAGGTTACTCACACAGAAATTATCTCTTCCACTTTCAGAAGCCATTGGACTTAAAGAGGAGATGACCCTGAGTGTAGAGGGATTGTTTTGTAGAGCCTGTCTTTGTAAAGCTGTGAGAGGGAAGACAGCAGCTAAGGAATCCATACACACAATATGCACTCAGAGGTCTTTGATGAAACAATATTGATGGGGACCTACCCAGTGTTCCGGCTTGCCAACGTTAAATGGAGTCCAGATGAGATGAATGGGGTGGTTTGCTCAACGTGGAGCACGCTGCTTACAGACTCAGGCAGATGTGGCTGCTTTACCAGAGTTGTATCTTCTCTTAAACAGGAAGATGCAAAACGCTATTCTCGTTTACATTAAAAAAAAAAAAAAAAGAGGAAAAGGGGGAAATTCTGGCATGGTTATCTGACTCATAGTGCTCTGGAGGCACTGGGGCCATATCTCCATATGCTTCAAGACGCAGAAGCAAAACACTGCTTGCACATCATCTAAAGAAAGGCAGCCTGGAAGCAGAGGGAAGGCAGCGCTGCAACCCTGACGGCTGGGATTAGGCCTTCCTGATAGACCCAGAATAGACTTTGCTGCTGACTTAACTAGTAACACATGACAGACCATGAATTTTCACGGAATAGCTGCTCAGAAAACGAGTAGGAAGTGGCTCGAAGCAAAGTCATGGAGACAGATATTTGCAGGGATTGCCTTCTGACAGCATTGTCTGGTGAACCCAGCCAGAGGACTTAACGTGAGCGAAAAAGAGCCTCAAAGTCCTGGCTCCAAAGCGCAATCTTGCCTAGTCCCCGTTTGCTAGGCACTCTTGGTCCCGGCTTCCGCTGGAATAAAAGGTGAGTCAAAGGAAAATGGTGTCCAGAAGTTCAGAGCAACCCAGACAGCCCTAACCACATGACAGGCCCAGAGGGAAGTTTTAAACCACCCACACAACAGCTTGCACAGCTTGCCAAAAAGTCAGATCCTTCGGCTGGGGGAAAAATAGCTTGCATCTGGATTCTGTGTTTGAAGCCCATGGTAGAGGAAGAAGAGAATGAGGAGGAGGAGTGGGAAATGTGTTCTGCACAGACCAGATTGCAATTTGATTTGAAGCATGAAAGGAAGGAGTTTATTATTCTAATAGTAATAACTCATTTCTCCCTATAAGTGTAGTACAACCTTCTATGAATGGCAGATCAGCCAAGAACAGAATTAGGGCCATTCCTACCACGGTTTCAGTCCTGCCTGCCTTTGTTTATTTTAAAAATAAAACACAGCTCAGTGTTTATTTGAATGGGTAGAGAATAGAAAGAGAAGTTCATCAGCTCCTAATCATATGGGCTAAAAGTGAATCCTTGGCAGCTGAACCCACCATAACGGGGCTGGCTGTGAAACAAGCTAGTGTGCTCGGGTTAATGGTCAGGTATCTATGTTTTGGAAAGGCAAAGCTGACCAGATAATAAGGTATTGACTTTTGAGCCAGAGGACCAACTTGATGCTCATGTTCGTGGTATGATCTTGAGTAAGTCATGAATCTCAATCTTGTTTTCTTCTATATGGCAGCAGTTGAGAGACAGTGATGTTTGTCTTCGAAAATTCTTGAGGACAAGGTATCTACATTGCTGGCTCTAGCTGTAATTTGGCCATAGGAGCTAAATCTGGACTAGCAAATCAAATGGTATCAGGCCTTGGCCTGAGCACTGCCACTTGGTTGTTTGTGCCATTAAATCGTTGGAATTGCCTCTGGCAAACTTTTGGCCCAGACCAAAAGTGCTGTCAGCAATTTCCAGCCATAGTCAGGGAGTTAACCCAGGCTAGGGACTGCTCCCCATAGACACCGTGTTTGGGAGTTGAGACTTGGATCAAAGGTACAGCCACACTGTCCCAGTTGGTCTCAATGGTGGGGAATGGGCCCTGGCACTGTTTAGTTATTGGAACTGATGTAGCCAAAATGTCCATAGAGTGGTTAGAAAGAGGCAGCCTTGGGTGATTTGATGGTGGATTGGGTTGTGGGATGCCTGAAATTGTGGCTGCTGGGACTGGAGGACATGAAGGAAGGGCTTGGGCCTGTGCTGGCATAGGGAACTGCAGTAGGAACTTTATCCTGTAAATTGGCCTGTGCTGTGTTTTGAGCATCGGTAATGTGGCACGTAGGCTGGCACACATGTAAGCTTGATGGCATAGCCACAGCCTGTGGGGATGCAAGGCAAAAACGTCATTTTTCACCTCTTTCTCAGTACCTGTCCCATGCTCACGTAAGACAAAACAGGCTTTGGGAGCCAGATGACAGTGCTGCAGGAGGAAGATGCATGGTGGAGCAAAGGATGAGGCGTTCTGCTTGTGGCTTCGTCATCAGCTCCCTCTGACCTCAGGCAAATTACTTAACCTCATTGCTTCCATTTCCCTTGCTGCCACATGGGGATAATAATACCATCACAGGATGGTTGTGAGCATTAATTAGCATATGTAGAGCACTTTGAAGATGAAAAGCTTTTAATGACTGCTGAGGATTATTAAAGCCGTTCACGTTCAGTAAGTGTTATTAAAAAGAAACCAAATCTGAATGCTCTGCACTGAACCTCATCAGATCCTGGGGCTTGAATACTGGTGGAAGGCCGCCTATACCACACTGTGTAATTCCTCAGTAAATTGCCCAGGGGCTGAATTTATCACTGGAAACCGCAATCCTGAGAGCTAGCCAGAAGAACCTAATGTCGTCTGCTGTGACTCACTCCACCTTCCCAAAAGGGGAAAAAAGGCAGTGGCGTGGTTATAATTGGGTTCACTTTTGATCTGCATGGTACTGGGGATTATCTGGGGGTTGTTTAAAGTAGGAGCATCTACTCCTCTTGGAGACATCTAAGATGCACTTGGATGCTACCAGACTGAGGCGTAGGAACTGGTTCAGCATTGTGTGGACAAGGATGGTGTCCTGTGGGCAAGTTTCTCGGAGTTGCCTAGACCATGAGTGAAAGCCTGTGAGAGGCCAAGAAAAAAGCAGGCAGAGGGATTTCACATAAATATGTGGTAAAATACTGAAACACAGACAAACATATGTTAATCGAATGGGCAAGTAGAAAAAAAAATAATCATTTCAATCTTCCTACGCTTGCCTTTACAGATGAAATGGAATATCTGAAAGGCTGTCTTTTGCTTTTGATCTCTGGCTTTTACTTGGAAATAATGCTGTGCATGAGGAGTGATACTTGCGTTGTAAGGGTTGGTATTGGAGACCGTGCAGGTCTGAGCACTGCGGATTTGCAGTGTGATTCCAATGCATAACTCATCTCTGCCTCAGTTTCCTCCTCTGCCTAATGAATTTGCAACACATGTCAGGCTTGCCCTACCCTTGACTTTGTGGTGCGTCCAGTGCTTCCATGCAGCTTGCAGGTGATGCCAAGAGTAGCTTCCATCTTCTACACCCTTAATTACTAGGAGCAAGATGTTGACATCCTGTAGTGTCTCAAGGTAGCACCAGGATTGAATTCTACTAAGGCTTTAGCCACCAGCTTTCCTTGCAGGTTGTCAGTGACAAGAATCTGCTGACAACTTGGCTGATTGATTGTTATGGGTTTTTTAAATTTGAGGTGCAATTGAATTCTTATTATTATTATTGTTGATATTATTATTACTAACATTGATATTATTATTACTGTGGTTATGAGAGCACTTTGTTAAGTCTTCTAACGAACAACATAATTTTGTTTATTGCAAAAGAGAGAGACAGCTGTGCTTGCATGTGGACTTCATGGACCTATTTCATGAAATCACTTAATTTTATGCAGTTTTATTAATTTCCCTTTATAGCTAATAATAACAAATAATTATAATCATTACAATGATTTTTTTTTTTCACATCCCCTGTTTTTCACACTGGATCTCATGGCTTTTCACGTGGCTCTACAAGAGAGATTGGTACTAACATCCATATTACAGGGATGCTAATGCACAGAACAGAGCTCTTCACCAGTGCCCAGCCTGGGAGTAACATTGATACACAAGACCCAGTGCTCCAGTTTGCTGTAAAACAAATTAAACCTATTCTGTGCCGCTCCAGGGTTCACAGACATAAAAAGCAGAGGAGTGCCCTATTCCGTTTTGTTACACTCAGAGAACACTGTAAAATACCCTAGCACAAACCGCCACTTGGAAAACCCCGCTGCAGTTTGATCAGCAATTCAAGTTTTCAGGATCCGGCACTGCTGCCATAAGTAGCAGATGTACAAACATCCCTCAAAATTAAAATTCGTCCAGAAATTTGTCCTTGGTGGAAAAAAGATCTGACTAGGTTTAATAAATTCCGTAGAGTCGACAGGAGACATCCTAGAGGGAATGTTGAAAATCAAGTGTTTTTTTCAGTTTTGAGGTGAAAATGGCAGAGGGTCATTGTCGTACTCTTGTGCGGAATGAAAGTCTGACCCTTTGGAAGGACTTTTTCAACATCTGTGGATGAATATAGCTGTGTTTTAATGGACAGCTCTTTTAAATTCAGTTTGGTTTCCCAAGTGGCTTGTTCTCCTTGGCCCAGATTCATCCCATCCCTCTGGAACAGCCCATTTTTTCCCACCTAGGACCCAAATTGCCCCTTGAAAGTATTTATTTTTCTTCGCTGATGATGCAGGAAACCTTGGGATTATACCTCCAACATAGACATCACAGTTAAATGCCAACTGTGTTGTGGGATCCCACTGAAGCCAGTAGCTTCCCGTTTGTGGGAAATGGATTTAAGACCTGTTGGGCTGTCATTGAGGGTTTCCTTCTCCCATTCTTGGTTCTCCACGTGGTGGGAACCACCAAGCTTCTTCAACAAGATCGTGTCAGACTCCCCTTTCAGGTCTGCCCATGCCATGCCTGGACTACTGAGGCATGGCTCTCGCTGGACATTTAATCTAATGGCAAAATTACTCTCAGCCCTGGGGACACTGGAAAATCAAAGCTCTTCTGCTAGCTGCTCATACCTGCCTTCATGATGGGGCAAGGATGGCAACTGCCACTGTGAGTACAGCCCTTTGGAGATGACGCTTGGAAAACCTGGTGGTGTGGATGGAGCCTCTCCCTGTGCATCTGTCTTGCTTTTCTGAGTCCTCAGAGGGCTGTGAAGGAGGGCAGGACTCAGGCTGCTGCTTGCAACAAGAGATGGGCTGCTGCTTCTCGTTCTGCAGTCACCCCAACGTGACACAATATCTGAAGTCCCACTCTTCTTCTTGGCAGCAACCAAGGTACTTTCTGCCACTTTCAAAGACTGTGACACAGAGTCTGTGGGAGCTCAGCCCTCTCCTTTTCTTTTTTTCATCCTTTTGATATTTTTTCCCCCTCTCCTATCCCACCTGATGGTGACTTCTGAAAGGTTCCTCCCTCTGAAGCTTTGTGCTTGCCCTTGAGAAGGAGATATATTACACTGTGGGCTGCTATTTTCAGCAGTTGAGTTGCGGAGTGAGAAAAAGTTGCCAGGGAAAACGGAGGTAGGCTGGTGTTAGAATGAAAGGGTTTGATTCTAAACTTACACTGGTTTTAGACTGCTGTAATGCAACTCACTTGAATGGAGTGTTTTTCCGGATTCATAATGATGTCAGTGAGAAGAGAAACCTAACGGACTCTGATTTAATCCCAGGCTTTGGCAAGAACCTTCATCTCCCTTTAATGAGCGGAGGTCCTTTTCATTAGAGACTCAAATACCCCGGTGATGGGTGCCAGTATAAAACCCTAGATAGGCAGACGTTTATGTAATGGCAGCAGGCAGTGCGCTTTAGAGAAACAGAAAAGGCATTTTAATCATGGTATTAGGCTAGACTCCACAAGACAGTATGGAAGGCATCAAGATGGGAATGCCATAACAATCTGGAGTGTGTTACCACTGCATTGATCTAATATTGCAATGTAGTAATAGTAATTTCAGGGATATCTTGCAAAAATGCACTCTGAGTTACAATGGAAAAAAATAGAGGGGAGGAGGGAGGAAGAAAGGAAAAGTTAAAGCCTGCTCAGCTGCTAACACGGGAGTAACTTTCTATTCACCACTCCTAGCTCGAATCTCTGCTGTCAACCGAGAGCGATGCCCAAGGTTTCCTCGGAGAAGTTAGGACTGTAAAAAAGAAGAGCTGAGTCACCCGCTCCAGTTATTCATTTATACACATGGGAACTGAGCATCCATTATCCATTATCCAGGGCATCTCTGGGCCCCGTGGCCCCTCTAAAAACAAACATATGGATGTTACCCATGGAGGACTGGAAAAACTTGGCTTAGGCAGAGGCACACAAAAGCAATGGAAAGCCCCCACTCCCCGTTCATTTCTGAGCAGCAGGAGATTTGATGATTATAGAGCAGTTAATGAAAGACACTGTCTGCCCTCAACTCTTATCTTGGGAGCATTATCAGCAGTCAGAGGGCTCCAGCCAGCACTGACCTACGTAGAGGTAGACATTTCACCGCCTTCAGGTTTGATATTGCCAACAGACCTTTGAAACATGCCTGCCTGTGTACTTTGGAAGGGTTGTTCCCTAATATGATGCCGGTATCCATAGTAAACCTCATCTCCAAATACATTATGCATACATTTGCAACGGTGCTCTGGACAGCCAGTACCACGCATCATATTGCCCTCATGGGCAGCCTGAAGGCAACTTGAGTTTTGATTGCTCATTGATCCCATTTGCCTTTGTAGCAGAAGACATTGTGTTATTCTGGGGAAAAACTGTTCGTAAGTCTGCCTGATACCATGCTTACAAGGGCAGCTTGGAGAAATGCAGCTGGAACCCCCAACATAAGAAGGACATGGACCTGTTGAAGTGGGTCCAGAGGAAGCCAAGAAGATGATCAGAGGGCTGGAGCACCTCTCCTGTGAGGAAAGGCTGAGAGAGTTGGGGTTGTTCAGCCTGGAGAAGAGAAGGTTCCAGGGATACATTATAGCACCCTTCTAGTATCTGAAGGGCGCCTACAAGAAAGCTGGAGAGGGACTTTTTACAAGGGCATGTAGTGATAGAACGAGGTGTAATGGCTTTAGACTGCAAAAGGGTATGTTTAGATTAGATATTAGGAAGAAATTTTTCACTCTGAGGGTGGTGAGGCACTGGACCAGGCTTCCCAAGGAAGTTTGGAGGCCCCATCCCTGGAAGTGTTCAAGGCCCAGCTGATGGGACTTTGAGCAACCTGGTCTAGTGGAAGGTATCCCTGCCCATGGCAGGGGGGTTGGAACTAGATGATCTTCAAGGTCCCTTCCTACCTAAACCATTTTATGATTCTATGATTGCAAAACACATTCACTTGGCTCCACAGATATCCCAAGGCTGGCCATGAAGACGCCCTGCAGAAATGGAGTATCCACAGCAGGGTAACATGGCCTTGGGACGTGCCTTGAGCTGCTCTAATGCAAACATACCTGATGAGATAAAAGAGCTTGTAGAAGACAGCGCTGGTGTTGAAGCAGGCGGTGTGCGTTGCTGTAATGTTGAAGGAGCATCACTTGGATTCACAGCTCAAGTAGTTACAACATGGTGAAGTGTTTCATGCTGGTAGGGTCCTTGGACTGATTCTCCTGCTCTTTGCCCACCGATGTTGCCCAGCATGGCCACGAAGCATTTTCTTTCTGATCTAGAGGGGGGTAATAGGATATTAGGTACGCATGCCAAGTTGATCGCACCCTTTACAATGTCAGAGCCTGCATGATCCAGAGCGGGAAACGAAGGGCCTTGCACTTGTCATTAATTTCACAACATCCATATTCTTTTCTGAAGTGGTTTATTTTTAATATCTGTCATACCTTTGTGTCCTTATTATTGTGCAGGCCAAGCAGAGTAGCCAAGTTAAGGTTTTTAGGAAGGTGGGTATTTTTCATTTCCTTTCAACTTCCACAGAAGAAATAGCCATGCAGCCGTGAGTGAAAAACAGAGGTGTTGTTTAAGAGAGCAGAGTGGCTGCATAATTGTTTAGGGAAAGAAACGGGAGTTAAGAGCATAGAGAAGAAAGTTATGAAAGGACAGTCTGTGAGGCAGACTTTGGCTTCTAAAAAGTTACTTAAAAGTAAAGTTAAGCTCTCTATATAAGTATTAAATAAAAATTTGGTTTCTGATCAACCCTGAAACATCAAGGCTCAGCTTTGGTTCCATTTCTTATTTTGGCCACTCTGATTTTAGGTGTGAGCATCCGCTCAGTGAAAAACTGCTGGCTATTAAACCAACCTTCCCCTGTGCTACGCTGTACGGCGAGAGCTGCAGCAAATGGGATCATACAGGTAGCACGCACAGTAAAATGTACAAAAGATGGTAGATACAATTTTAAATCACATGTTTAGAAAACAGAAGAATGGTGAAAATGAGAACAATGGCTTCCCGCCCCCCTTAATTTTAAATCATCCAAGAGAGCATGTTTGAAATAGCTTAAAAGATACGAAGTTTCTGTCTCAGCGCCTTGCAGGACGCTGCGAGCTCTGAAGCGATGTTGCCACCTTGTGGAAGAGGAAATCAACTCTGTTCATTTCACGAAAAAAAAAAAAAAAAAAGAATTATTACCTTTCACTCCTTGTAATTGTGCTAAATCAGAAAGTCCTGTGCGTTGGGAGGGAGGGGGTTCGCAGCACCCAGCCCAAGGGCTGAGGATGGGCAGGGACGGACCCACGATCGGAGCGTGCATCCCTCCACTCCTCATTCTCAAAATTAAGTATATGGCCTCTGATCTCCTTCTTTTTGCTCCCCATCCCCTGCGCTCGTTGCGTGTTTTTTCCTTTCTTTCTGAGGGACTGGTGATTTGCTCATTACCTTGCAAGTAAAAACCATGGTTTTTGTAAAATGCAATGGATTATTGTCCTGTAACAAGCAAAATGAGAGATCACCTCGCTTTTATGTGCTTTAGACCCACGATCCTTGCACAAGCAAAGCTCCCACTGATTTAGGGCTGACTTTTGTCTGGTTTCTGAAGCCACACTTCTCCGTGAGATTCGTAAAAGAGACCTTCAAATCCTGCGGGTACGTGCCCGGCTTGTGTGGGCCAACGGTTTGGAGAACACACATTACTTTTATGCTCAGGAAATCAAAACTGGGCACAGGGAAACGATCACTTTAGCTTTCAAAAAGAGCGAGTGCCTGACCTGGAATTTGCAGTATTTAGTTTCAGCTTTGGAACTACGCGCTCAAGAGCTTTGACTGCAAACCGGTATCACCGGGCACGGCTGCCGTACCACGCACACTGGCCCCAGAGCAAAATCCAGACTCCAGACATATTTGCCCTCTTTCTTTCTCTTAATATTATCCAGGGCTAACCTGTGGAGTGGGGAATTTAAGGGAGGTGCTCAGAAAACGTTCACGGCATGGAGGGATTATCCTACCTTTTTCTGGCTTTCCTGAGCTCCTCCATCTCCCCAGGGCAAAGGGGCATTCAGTTCTGTATCTACCAGTGGGCCATAAACGCTGATAAATTATTATTATCAAGGATTCTCAAAGCTTTTTTTTTTTTTTTTAATAACAAGAATTTGCCTCTCACAAAATGGGAGCTTTCATTTAAAACCTGTATTAATTTAAAATTGGAGTTCCAACATATGCCCAAACACTGCATTTCGTGATTTCTTTTTTACTTCTATTTTCTCCTGTCCTTGCTACTTTTTGCAGTAATGAAATAAAGTGAAACAAAACAGAATAAAATTAAATATTAATATAAAACAAAATAAAACAATATAAAAATAAAAAATTGAAATTAAACCCCACTTAACAAAAATAAGAAGAGGGATACAAGAGTGTAGAGAAGAGAGAGGAAAAAAAGGTACTATCAGTAAAAGCATGTAAAACTTTAACTCTTCCCTTAAAATAAAAAGAAAAAATATTCAAGCCTTTTTTTTTTTTTTAATGAAAAGTCTTCACTGTTCCTGTTTCTGGTCAGCACTATTTATAAGTGATTACCACTGAATCGTTCAGCCTCTGGCAAAGTCGGCATCCGACCGGCGGTGGGTAAACACCAACTCCCGCCGTACAATGTGAATAACAAACTTCCATTTACAAAATATGTTTACCCCACTATGTGCTTGGGCATGAATGCTACCTTCTTTTTTGTCTCCGGGTCTGTATTTCCCTCCGAAGAGTCCTGGAGAGCCCTATGAGCTCCAGCACTTCCCAGCCTACGTGCATGCACACACACACACATACACACACACACACACAGAGCCATGGACAGCTTCGGCACGGAGCCTCCCACCTCCCCGCCGGGACATGGTTTAGCAAGTTATAAAACCAAACTCATCCCAAAGAAGAAGGTTTGGGCAGCGTGGCATTCCTGCTTCACGCTGCCCACGGCTCCGGGGCTTCGGCATCAAAGGAACAAGGTTTTTCGGGTATTTTGGGTTTATTTAAAAAAAAAAAAAAAAAAAAAAGAATACTAAACTGCTGGACACTGAGGTTTGGGCCACCCCAGCATGTTAAAGGCACTGGGGGATCCTGAGCCAGCTGATAAAAATGCAATACCATGATAAGCTCCTCTTTGGTGACACCAAAGGATGGTGGGGCCCAAAACTGGAGGTTTTCTGCCTATGCCCACCCCACCTAACCCAGCACAGCCCCCAAATCCTGATTCCCACTTGACACTCTGCCAAATCTCTAGGATATTCCCATCCTAGCAAGCAAACAGGACAGTGGCCCCAAATACCCCTCCAAATATTTGCCCACCTTGAATCACCTTGAAATGCCATGGATGTTCCCAACAGGATCGAAGCCAGGCTCCTGTCCACGCCGGTTCAGCACTGGGATAAACACATCCCTTGAATAGAGTCAGATTTCCCCAGAAAGGGAAATGAAAGAAGGAATATCTACCTTCAATGCTACATGATTTTTATGGGTCCCTCTCTTTTAGATCACAGGGAAACAAATTTATCTCCAGACTCTCCTTTGAAAGAGATGGATTCACAGAAAATTCGAGCTGGAGAGTAGTTTAATCGTAATGATAATTTCTTGTAAGGTCATATTTTACCTGGAACCAAGTCAATGCCTATAAAAATGCTATACAGCATTCACAAAATAATTCCTAGATTTTTTTCTTGCAATTTTTATTTGCAAAGGCAGATGCAACTCCTGGTAACTCCAGTGCCGAAGCAAGAAAGGGCACTGTAGGCAGTTTCATGGTCAGTGAGTTGCTTTTATTTTAAAATCATGCTGGAGAGGTAAGAAAAATACATGGAAAAAGTTTGCAGATCATTGTAAAAAAAACCTTGTGGGCAGCTAAGCGAGCCTGAAAGCTGAACTTGTGCCTTGAGGCATTTACTCCCCAGCAGGTGCAATAAGATGCAAAGGGGCGACTGGTTTTACCACCCCAAGTCTGTGATGTTACTGGGAGCTGCATGAGACTCCCCTAACTGCTGTGTGAGTGTTAATGACCTGGGGTTTGAACAGTGATTCCTGATTATTTTATTTTTTTTTTTTGGAGTTTTCCCTTTGTCTCTTCCATCCCAGCCCCATCTTCCTCTGAAAACACGACGACCCTTTTTGACCAAATGACTGAAAAGGCAGGAGTTTGGACTATCAGATTTTTCCTTTGGACCGGTGAAGTGTAAGGAAGAAAAACCCACCATCTACTACTAGACGAGGAAAATTTCAATCATCAAAATGAAATAAAACAGAAGCTGGGCAAAGCTGTTTTTAATGAAGACCATTACAGGGAGAGGTGGCGTTTTCCTTCCCTCTGCGTGTGTGTGCGCACATCAAACCCTCTTCTATCCGGTCACAATCAGGGAGCTGAACAATCTGTCTTTAATTGCAGATGTTGTAAAAATAATCACATAGGAGACCAAGCTAGCATTAAAAATGTGGATTCTTGACTTCTTGCCTTGGCGTGGAACATCTTTCTATTGAACTGCTTATAAAGCAGTAAACTATGAGTCAAAATTTCTTCAAGAAGATGTCTTTTCTTGTTATGGTTATTTTACTTCAGAGGGTGTTTCCTGGCTTCGCCAGAAAAAGGAGATGGCGGGGAGTGTTTGCTCTGCCTTAAAAGACAGCTTTGTTTTTAATTATCCTTACTGCAGAATACAGGGAGATCTTTCTGCTTCCATTTTTTTTAGCTCAGATAAAATTCTTGGCATTTCAGCATTTTTTTTTTCTCCTCTGCAGCTTTTTCCCATTTGAACTGTTATTTATTACTTCTTTACTACCTTTCACGCAGTTAAATGAAAATCTCGACGCTTAATGGTGAAAACACCCCAAAGGAATTTAATTTTATATTAAGGGTAACGTCGCCCTCACGAACAATCTACCTCCAAACAATGAGAAATTGTTTCTCCGATCCCACCTACCCTCCTGCTCCTTCCTTGACTCTTCTGTTCAGTTTCGATCCCGCTAGGGGAAACGTGGTATTTTGTTAGTTTGAAATCAGATTGCTGTTGCCTTTTTAGTACCTTTATAAATCCAAGAACATTAGCTGAAATGAAGTCTAGTGCAAAATGTTTCCTTTCTATGGGACCTAACACATTGAAGGGTGCCAGTAGGTGGTCACTGTTCATAGACTTTAAAATGCAGATTAAGCCCAGCTGAACTGTGCCAAACCTTTTTCAACCCAGCTGAAGTCCAAAATAAATTCACACCTCCTCATTTCTGTCCTATTAATCAATCAATTCAAGAAACTGCAGTCTGTGGTGGGTATCAGTCAGAGACTTGTCTGTTCACTTGGGCTGATGCACAGAATAAATGTTTTCATATATTTTAAAATTAATTTTATTTCCTGTGTCTATATTTTTAATTTTGTTTTCTTTTGCAAGAATGCAACTGTGACTACCTGTTGTCAGGAAGACCATAAATTTCAAAGTTAAAATAACATTATATTCCAGTATTTGTTTTTCAGGGGAAAAAATCAAAATAGCAATCTAAAAAAAATAAAGAGGAAACTGTGAACCCTGCTTAGTATAAATGTACAATAATAAGATTTATTTTTACTCTGGCTGTTTGAGACTTCTCTAAGTTTATGCCAACAAACATAGCTAGAGTCCTAGAATGATCATAATCCATCCACACCAAGTACAAAGAAGGGTTTTTATTTTATGGAGACTTGACTTTCCAAAGTTAAATTGTTATGCGGGGCAAGGGCAGCATTAGCTAATATTAATGACCTCTAATTCTTTGCACTTTAATATTCGTATTTCCAACAGCTTTGCAAAGAGCAATTAGATAAGCATCCCAGGAGCCCCATGGAAAAGAGAAGAAATGTTCTCTTCATTTTGTACCCTGAAACTAAGGCACAGAGAAATTTAAGCAAAATCTGATGTTAAGAGAGTGGCAAAATAAGGAACAAGATTCAGATGGCTTCTTGTTTTAACCACATGACAAAGTTCCTTCCCCATAAAATAATAATAATAACTGCCCTCATACTGGGGAGTCCAGACAGGATGGCAAAGGAGCACCTCTTAAGCTCGTACATCCCTTGGCATTTTTTGGTTTGCCAAAGGAAGAGGGGTCCATGGAGAAAAGGTTGGCACTGCTACTTTGTGCCAGTCTGACATCAGTCTCCTGTGCCCTGAATGTAGCAAAAATCATCACCGCTCGTCTCCTTCAAAAAGAAAATTCAAATGAAACAACTAAATCTATATTCAAGATGTTGCCAAACTTAGATGTATACAATTGTGTAATCGTCCTTCTGCTTTTTTGCCACTTCTTTCTCTAAGAATTCCTAATCCACATTTTATCTGACATCATGTGGCATAGACGTGACTTACAGAGGACTAACCGTGATGACTCAGATGTCATTCCTAGGTGGTAAAAGTTAATTTATACTCCAGTATTGGATATAACTCAGATAATGTTTTTCTACATGCACCCAATCTTTTTTATTGACATTGTATTTCATTTGTCCCTTTATTATCTGGTCATTCTCTTTCATGAATACATTTCAGTTTTGATGACCTTGGATAAACCATTACTTGGTCACCTCAATCCTTTCCTACATCTTCTGTATATAAGATAAACCGCACGAGTCTTAACTCATCGCTCTGTTTGGTATCATTATTAAAGGCAACCATTTGTTTCAGTCTTTAGCTTGTTTCCAACCTTTCAACCATTAATCCATGTCAAGATACTTCCTCCTACACCATAAAAGGTTAATTTCTCAAAACTACTTGGCTGGGGGATATCGTTGGCAGCTTTTGAAAAGTCCAAGTAGTCCGACTGGATTCCCATACTCTGTATCCCCTTTTACTCTTTCAAAGGTTTCTAACAAATTTATGTCTCCTGACTTGAGAAATGCGATGCTGTCTTCCTTACATCAGATCTACCGTTGCCTACTACTTCATACAACATCTACCAGCACGCATTAAAGAGAAGTTAGAACATTACCTGGCATTCCCAAGATGTTTGGAGCTTTAAGGAAAAACGTAACTTTATAGCTGCCTTCTTCTCCTCATCTAGTATGGGGTCCCACACCACAATTAGTAGGTTTGCTTCTTTGTGAGTGAATTTCTTCAGAACTCATGAGTGAATGACATCTGATCTTGGCCATTTTTTACTGTTAAATCTTATTGGCTTGTTTTAAAATTTCTATTAATAACACCTCATCTTCACAGAGTTCTTGAGCTTAATCCACCACAGAGGGAAGTTTTGCTGCAAGAAACTCTCACTGCTTCTCAAAAAATAATGTATTTAGCTCATCTTGCCTAAAAGAACCAACTTTTCTTTGAATCAACCGTTACTTCTTTGGACTTTCTGATAGGCTGGTTTTCAAAGTAAAGTATTTGAAACTTTTTTATTAAGGTGTTTTTTAATGGTTTTGGCATGGGGTTCCTCAAATTATTTCTTGACTTGCTTTATTAATGTTTCGTATTGAACCTAACATAGTGTGCTTTTCTCTTTTTCCTTCCTTTATAAAAAATTTGTGATCTTTTAAAGGGGGATAAAATCAGGCGAAAATTTAGGGGGAATTTTAGTTGATCAATATAAAAAATCATCATAGTATCTCATCTTTAAAAGTCTCCACAGCAACTGCAGTCATTTGATCCTTTTAGATGTGCCTTTCTATTTCTTAAAAAAAATCCTAATGTTCTCATTTTCAAGTGGTTCCATTCTTAAAGTTAAGTATTACAGTCACAGGTACCTTTTTCCTTGCTTTTTTGTATCATGGATGCTGTATCCTGCTGAGACTTAAACCTATTCAGTCCTTCCTTTTAGCCTCACTGTTTTCATAGCAGTTCTCTGGAAATTTTTCAATTTTTTTATAGGCAAATAATTTTTTAGAAGAAATTAGTTGATTTAAAAATAGTCATTTTTTTCCTTTCTTTGGAGAAGAATGAGGAAAAAAAAGGCAAAATACTCAAGTATGAAAACCCTCTCTTATTCTTCTCCTTTGAAATGAAAGACAGCTTTCCCATTCCCTAACACATGAATAGAATAAGACTTTACAATGGGATCATTTACTTTGCCTTTGAAAACCTAGTTATCAAGACTTGAATTATGTCCTAAAGCCACCAAAAGTCAGTGCCACTTAGCTGTCCTGAAGCATGGAAGGCATTTGGGATGTTAGGATCACTCACGTAGTTTGGAAATGACAAAGCACAGCCTTCCATAAGACATTTTTATAAATATGCAGTAGCTTATCAAAATCCCAACTCCTTTCAAAGCTCTAGAAGAAGATGTAAGTGGCTAATTGAGAATCCCCAGGAGCAGCACATAATTGTCTAACGAGGCTTGATCTACCTGAAATGAGCTAGTTTACTACAGTGTCGTTTAGCTACTCTTTGCGTATGACTGTAAAAGGTTTAGCACGGTGACCTAATTGCCACAGCAAAAGCTGAGCTTGGTAAAGTATCTTAAAGACTTACCCGCTCCATTTGACCCCATGGGAAAAAAAATCTCCTGGAAACGTGAGCTTAAATTGTTTATAAGTCTTCCCCCTTCAAATGTAAATCTGCATGGGCACAACACAGCAGCAAGGCATCTAGGAAATCATGTGATACAAAGGGAGCATGCAAAAGAAGTAACCTCCAGAGAAAACAAAACCTTGGGAGATGGAGACACATCTAGTGGAAGGTGCCAGCTATTGCACTACTTACACAGTTGGGACCTTCCTCATTTTGTGCTCGTACAGCTAAAGCACAGACATGTCATTGTGGGTGCTCAGTGCTTCATCCCTCGTCATTCATCATGGAAAGGCCATCCATACCACACGTTCACCTGTACATTATAAAGCCGCTGGAGACAGCCGGTTGCAAATATAAAATCTGTAGTGAGATCTGATGGGTGAGAGTTGAAGGACTGCTGCTTTCTTGACTATACTGTTAACGGAAGAGGCTGATAAAATGTGGGACTTACAAAGTCGGAGCTGTGCATTGCAGGGTATTGGTGTCAAACTTGTGCCAAATATAGGAAGATATGTGGAAACCTCTGTCGAAAAGGAATGACTAATCATGGGTGACATATGTGGCTACAACATGACTCTGAGGCCCTCAGATGCCTGAACATAGAGGTGCTTAAAAATCTACAATGGTCTTCAAGGAACCAGGACTGGCTCCTTCATCAGACATCTGCACTTGGCTCAAGCCTAGACTAAGAAATCTGCCAACTCTTCATTGATATCTTTCATATCATGCCATGTGAGCAGATGCAAGCTCAGGTGGAGAAGATTGGACAAGAAAAGTGAAGGGGAGATAACTGAGTACCAAAAGGGGAACTGTTGGGCCAGGAGTGAGTTTAACAGCGAGAAGCCTTAAGGACTAGTCAATATTTCCTAATGGCCTGGTAACAGATGGGAGGAGAATGCCACAGCTGGTCACTGATAGAAACTGGAGGGGAAACGTCAGTGTAGAGGCAGATACGAACCAAAAATCAACAGAAAACAGATGATGGTACAAAATGCAAGATCACCTGTAACATGAGCTCTGTGGGAAGCTGCAGACATTCCACTGGAGAAGGAAGGAGGAAGGGAGACCAACTCTGTTAGGCATTCATGGGGTGAGCGAGGACTATCAACTACAACTCCTCTCTGTTGTAGAAAAGAGGGGAGATGTGATCTAAAGATGTATTTTGAAACTGTTGCCAGTAGTAGGTAAGGAAACACAAAGTTCACTGCATCATAAACATGCTGCTGGGCTTCAGCTGGAATGGTGTACAGCTCTGCTCACGTATGGAAGAAAATAAAGTCTTCATTTTATAACCTGTACTCCTGTACTTGTGAGGTCCCTTTGGCTGTGTGGTGATGAAGGAGAGGGTGAAACCAATGGGTTGGCTTCCAAAGCCACTCTTGTGTGCCAGTGAGGAAGTCCTCACATCTGAAGGAAGGAAGGAAGGAAGGAAAGAAGTAAGTGAGGAATTCCTCACATCTGAAGCTCAGTTGCAAAGGACCAAACTTGCTGCTGTTAGTCATTGCAGGGAGCCACTGACTTCAGTAGGGTGCCATCACTGCCGGTTGACAAAGTGTCTGACCTGTGGTTTCACTGAGAAATTTCCTGAGTTGTATGTTGTATGTCAGGCAAAAAATGCAGGAAAGAAACCGAAAGGTTATTTGGGGGCAATAGCCCCAGAAACCCAGTGTTTTCCTACTCGGTGGTAATCATGAGTATCAGCTTATTTTGTGGATACGTGTGAGGAAAATGTAGTTGTTGCAGTGTGTTATCAGCAAGAGCTCCTTCAGACATGCTTGTGGTTGGGCTAGGGGACCGATGCTAATAATTCAAGTTATCACTATTTAAAATTTAAAAGGCTTCTGTTGTGGTAAAATTGAAAGCTTCAGGAAATGTTTGCACAAACTCAGCAAGAAGGGAAGTTATCAGTAGTTTCAACCCTCCGTATAGCTCGTGCTAAAAATGACTAATGCTTAGAGATATACGGGGCTCTTATTTGAGGACACTTATCTGTAACACAATTCTTATCCTACTGCTGACCAAGGAAACTTTGTCACTGATTTGAGTGGTAGAATGGTAGAATAATCTAAACTGTTCAAATCATTTGTTAAAATTAAAGTCCGTGAGGTCTCATCTCCTGGTTACTTATGGCTATTGGTACCAAATTGCCATCATCCCCCATTATCTTACGTGGTAGCTTACAGCCCTGAGTGTTTGTTTTTTTTTTTTTTTTTAAATCACACCTATAAAAAAGGACAGTGTTATTATCCCCATTTTTCAGGTGGAATATGAAGCTGAGAGAGTCAAAGCTATATTAGGAACCTCCAAGCTATATTAGGAACCTCATGATGGTTGGGTGGAGAGGAGAAAGGGAATATAAATAAACAAATAAACAAAAAAAACCCTTGTGGAAATTTCCTGCAAAACAGAGCAGCAATGAATCAAGCATAGTCCTACACCTCTGAGAGTTGTGATCCTTAAGTCCTCTGGTGCAGGATCCCAGTCCATGTGAATTGTTCAAGTCTGTGGCCAAGTAAACTTGAATCTGCATTACCAGACTCCATGTGAGCCCAATACCTCTTCTTCTGAGAGAACAAAGCAATGATAAAGTTAGTGATAACCACCCATGTGTCACAAAGGGTTTGGAGGGAGGAATTCAGGTTTTGTGAAGTAAATGGAGCACCTGATTATTAGAAACATTTATGGTCCCTCATGGTAAGGCAATCTCCCTACCTTTGGCTTACTCCTCTTTGGAACCACACGAAAGATGCTAAAGTGAGACCATGAAGAACTGAACCCTGCCATTAGTTAAGGAAAACGGACAGAGGAAACAAGAGGTGTGTGCAAGACTTCAGTCTGGCCGGTCCCCATTTACACAAGGATTTCTTCATCCAGTCAAACCACTTTCACTGTGCACAACCTCTGACTGGCCTGATGAAAAGGGGTCCTTGCCTGGTTTGAGGAATTATGAGCTCACCCAACAACTGGACTGTCAGCCTTCGGTTTTAAAATGAGATTTTTTCTCTATGGAAAAGAAAAAAACACGTGTGAATTTTATGTAACTACAACTATGTATCTTAATACTGCACATAATCTTAAAATGGAATTGTATCTTGTCCACAAAATTTGACAGGATGGGTTACAAACGTGCCTTACAATTTGTTGAATGTTAAGGGTTTTTGAAGCAATAATGTAGTCCCCATGGGTTTAGTTATTATTATATGCTGTAAGACGCTTCCAAAGTAAGTGTCATCTTTTGGGGATGCTGGAGGACTGCAAGGTGCCCTAACTCACCCCAGGACTGACCCAGGGCTTCTCATCTCCAGGATGAGAAGAGGGAATGTCTCAATGCAAATCTGTTACGCTTTTTCCTTGTGGATCTGGACACATTCATGGTGGACAAATTAGCTGCTTTGCAGCTACTGTATCCCTTAGTTGTGTTCATCTCATTCATTTGGACACATTCCTCCATCACACCATGACCACTGAACTTCCGAACAATTTGCCAGATCTGATATTCCAGATAAAAATTCCATTAAATTGAACAGTTTTTCACTGGCATGTAAAGCAGTAAGAAGACACCTGATGTTCATTATCTTTTATCACTACCAGTCTTGTCTGGTTATAAAAAGGTCTATAAACAATGGTCAGTCTGGGGATTGTCTTAGCTAATGTATCATCATTACTTCAGCCTTAGTCCTCTACTATCAGTGATAAGTAGGTCTCCAGGAAGAAACAAAATACAGTGCCAGAAATTAAAACAAAAGATTCTGAAAGCCAAAGCAATTTGAGGACCAACCTTAAAAGAAAAAAAAAAAACACTGGAAAGAGGAGACAGCTGTAGGGCTCAGCTGGTCACACCTGAATCTCATGAAAGAGATGATGGAAGAGGATACTGGTCAACTAAAGAATACTTGCTAGCTTATTGTAACAGGAAGGAATACTAAGGGAAAGAACAATGCAAATGCAAACCCATTCCATACGAAAAGGACTAAGGTGAAATCAGGGAGTTACAGGTTCGCAATAAAGTTTGATTTTGACAGTAGGCAAGGTCTTGGAGACATTAGCAGAGGATGAGATCACAAAACATCTGGAAAAATACGAGCTGATACAAAGGAATCAGGGTAGTTTCTGGAACAGAAAATCATGTCTGACAAACCTGGTGGTATTTTGAAGGCAAAACAAGGGGCAGATGAGAAGTGACATGGTGAGTTGTAGGTGCCTCGCATTTCATGAAGGTCCTTAGCACTTTGCCAGCCAGTGGATATAACTATGTATGTTGAATGAAAGCCATCTTTATTAAATAAATAGAATTCTTACACAGTGATCAAGACTAGACCAAAATGGAAAAAGTGACAGATTAAAAAGAAAGAGTTGTTTATGGAACAACTTAGTTTGACTATGCTGCTTCCTGGATCTTGTTCCTGAATAACGCTCAAGTAGCAAAGCTGACAGCCTAAAACTGGGCAGCAATAATCAGAGACCAAATCACTGATTGAATGGACTTTTCCGTTCAGAGAATGACAGGGGTTGGAAAGGACCTCTGGAGATCATCTAGTCCAACCCCCCGCCAGAGCAGGGGCACCTACAGCAGTTGCACAGGACAGTGTCCAGGCGGGTTTGGAATGTCTCCAGAGTGGGAGACTCCCCCACCTCTCTGGGCAGCCTGTGCCAGTGCTCTGCACAGGAAAGAAGTTCCTCTTCATGTTTAGATGGAACTTCCTATGTTCAATTCTTGTGATCATTCCATTTTGTACATTCACGCTTTTGAATTAGCAAGTTGCCCTTTCCTTTCTATTTCTAACAGGTGTAAATACTCTTGTTGCTCAGGCCTGGGATGGTCTGTTGCTTTCAGTTGAGGTCCCTAAGTAGCCTGAAAGCTGGTTTATTTATGGAAGGCTCCATATGGGCAGCGCGCCACTTAGTTGTGGAGAAAGAGCTGCTTAGTTATGTAGAGACAATAGCTCAGATCCAGGATCCTGTAGGATCTGGGTGGTTTTAGAGACCAAAATTCAGTCAGCTCAGTCTGTGTATTGCCTGATGAAATATTCAGGTGCCTGCCTTCAAGAGGTGGGCGTAAAATAGCTGTCTGTAATTCCTGCATAGCTATGGAGAGAGATAACCACTTCTAAAGACCTAAAGAGGACAACCCATTTTGCTTAACTGTGTATCTCTTTCTCTGAGAGTGCAAAGAAGTAGAAGTATACTATAGGGAATGGCAACTGTGTAGGACTACCCACCATGTTCTCATGAGGAATGCAAAACGAAGAGAAGCCATGTGCCCAGCTTTTATATAATAATGACATCATGTCTCACAGTCTCCCCAAGACCTTCCTCCTGGGGTCTACACAACGTCTAGGATGTTTTACTCTCCATTGCCCACAAGAGTTTCCAAGTCAAGCCCAGACATAATGCAGTCTCCCTTTCCCCCATGAACCTAAACTACTGTGTGTCCTGGGTTACACCAGTCACATTATGTTACAAGGAGAAGGATCTGACAGCCCTGCTCTTTCTCTAACCACTAGTCTTTTGTCTTTTTTGTGTGTGGGTCTGTCTCCTGCTTCACAATTGACCAGAAAAAAAAAAAAAACAAACAAAAAACCAAAAGGTTTGTGGTGTTCTGGTCAAAACATTGTGGAAAATGTGGGTTCGCTTTCCCTGGAGACAATATTTTGCAGTTTCTACAGCTTTTAGACTCTTAGGAGGAAGTAGGATATTGCTCACTCCCTCTGACTTTAAAGCCCTCTCTAGAAGACTTAGGAGGAGACAAAGCGATGCTGCCTTAGGAAGGGCTGGAACTTTGGTCACAGCAGAATTTGACTGATACATTTAGGTGTCCAGAAAAATTTCTGATGAAATAAAGGTGCATTTAAGGAACTTATGGGCCTGTATAATGAGCCGTCTGGGAAAAAAATATGGATGGTTTGCTGTCTATTACAAAAGTGGGATTTTAGTTGACTGGATTTCATTCCAGGACGACTAGCTCTGCCTCTCAGCTAGCCAGCTGTCCTGGGCTCAGCCCTGGCCTCATACAGCTATAATGCCTTCATTTCTGAAAGTAGCCCATTTGATTATTTCCCAGATATTTCTTCTCTGTGCCACTTTGCATACCACTGACATGCTTTGAATTGTGCATTAATTCTTGCGATTGTTCTCTGTATTACAGCATGTAGGTCTGGCACACATCGGTCAGGTTCTAGTAAGACAAAATGAAAATAGGTGTTTCTGAGGGTCTAATATTAAAATCTTGCAAAGGATATTAATCAGCCCATGGAGGCACGTGGACTGATTTCTTTTGCCTTATCGGTTTATTATAGAGTCTGTAATGTCACAACACAAGATTTTCCTGTGGTTTTCCAATTACTTCCTTTATTTGTTCAAGGTGGAAATAACACAAAAGAGGCCTTAGCTGCAACGTGAGAATATTTCTACCCTCAGGATTCATAGAGAAATTATAAAGGGCATTCAAAAATTCAATTCTAAATTTTTCCCTGAAATAGCCTGAAAGGAGTCTTGTGGATCATCAAATCCAGCTGCATACTACTTCAGCCTCCCACATAACATAATCTGTTCATAAATTCAGTGTGCTCCTTCATAAAAGTGGTTAGGTTTCTCGCCATAACTACTCCTATGGGAAGGTTGCTTCAAAACCTCACTCTTCTGATGGTTTGAAACTATCTTCTAATGTCCATCTGAAATTTATTCATGGCCAGTTTATACCCATTTGTCCTTATGCCAAAATCATCCTGTAGTTTAGTCATATCATCTTTCAGCTTCTGTTCTGATACTTAAGCCTCTCCTCTCATGTATGAAGGTCCACATTCCTTAGATGATCCCGGTTTACTTCTCTGCACCATCCTTGTTTCCAGTTCATCCTTCTTGATCACAGGTGACCTGAATTTTGGCCACCATTCCAGAAGTGAATAGTTTTGCACCTATGCAAGTGCACACCTATAGTTTCCAGTTTGGTTCAACCAAGTGAAGACACGTCAAAAAAAATCTGATTTTGGTCAGTCTGGTTTGTGTAATGAAAACAACTCCCAGTATGTTGCTGCAGTGCTTTCAGCTCCATCTAGATGAGAGACAGGCTTAAAAAACTGTAATAAAAACTATCTTCATCCATCAAGTTCTCATCAATCTACATTAGGATATAAGTGTCTTTGTCTTTGATTTAGCTAGAATGCAAATTGCATGTTTGCATCTGAACTGTTTAAGAGTTATGGCTCAGGGACACAAAGAGGTTACCATGCTTTTGCGAGCTACCATGTGCCAGCTGAGCTGCCACAGATGACTGTATTTGTTGAAAATGAGATATAATGCAACCCATTTTAGCTCGCAGTGAGTGAGGTTGAAGCTATGCTGTGTAAGCTGTTGGATGCTGCGGATGAGGATTGGAAGGCATCTCCACAAAATTACTAACTTTAATAAGCTCCAGACTAAGACACCCAAATTTAGTGCTTATATGTACCCAAACTTCTGTTAGAGTCAACATGCGCCTGGTCAATTGTGAAGAGATGGAATAGACAACGCATTAAGCTGGACCCTTGTCTACTAGTGAGGTGGGCTATCTTGGTAGGCAACAGAGAGGGTCACGTGCAGGTAAGATCTTATACCACTTATCTTCAGACACCTGGGTTAGAATCTGTCCCATAACTTGGTACAATGCAATAATTCAGACGTATGTCCATGCTTTTTGGTGGCACTGAACCTGATATACAGATCCAAGGGTCAGCTGCAGTAATGACTTTTTCAAGTACTTTTAACAGATGTGCTGTGTCTAGGTAGTGGCTACAGGCAAAACACTGAACTTTCTACTGCTTTTTGAGACCAAGTGATGAAAAATACTCTTTGACTATGTGGTTACTGATGCAGTGTGCTGGATGGAGACTGGACACTTCTAGGTATCTACACATAGGTGTATGAGTTCACACTGTAGTTTGAGGACACAAGGTTAATGTGGTCAGTGTAACCAATGGAGTCCCGTAAATACTTCGGCTCATACTAAAAATATACATATTATGTAATTCAGCTGCCTTGTGCCACCTGAGGTATCCTAAAGTATCCCAGTAGTGCCATCCTAAAGTATCTCACATGTTGGTCTAGCAGGTCCCATGTCCAGTTTAGCAGCCCTTGTGTGTTTCTGTTGGCTAGCCAAGGTATTTCGTGCTGTGAAATAGATCTCCATTACCTATAATGTGATCTTAGAGACCTACTCATAGGTGAGAATTAGTCTTACCCTATACTCTGTGTCTGCTGCGAGCAGGCCTTGCTCTGCTTTTACATGAGTGATTTACACCGACACCCAGCCAGGGGCTTTGAAGTAAAACCCAGGAAGGATTGTCTGGGAAGAGACCTCTGTGCTTCTCTCCATATCTGGAGGGACCTTACTCTAGAGACTTCTCTGTCAATCATAGAATAACAGAATCATAGAATACCAGGTCGGAAGTGTCCTCAAGCATCATCCAGTCCAACCTTTTTGGCAAAAGCACGGTCTAGACAAGATGGCCCAGCACTCTGTCCAGCTGAATCGTAAAAGTGTCCAATGTTGGGGAATCCACCACTTCCCTGAGGAGACTATCCCAATGGCTGATTGTTCTTATTCGGAAAAATTTTCCTCTTGTGTCCAATCAGAATCTCCCCAGCAGTAACTTGTACACATTACCCTTCATCTTTTCCATGTGACTCCTTGTAAAAAGGGAGTTTCCATCTTCTTTGTAGCCACCCTTTAAATACTGAAACGTGATGATGAGGTCTCCTCTAAGCCTTCTTTTCTCAAGGCTGAACAAACCCAGTTCTCTCAGCCTTTCCTCATGTGACAGGCTTCGCAGTCTTTTGATCATCTTGGTGGCCCTTCTCTGGACCCTCTCCAGCCTGGCCACATCTTTTTTGTATAGCAGGGACTAAAACCACACACAGTATTCCAGGTGTGGCCTGAGAAGTGCTGAGTAGAGTGAGGTAATGACTTCTTTATCTCTGTTGGTGATGGCCTTGTTGATGCAACCCATCATCCTGTTGGCTTGCTTTGCCGCTGCAGCACACTGTTCACCTATATTGAGCCTGTTGTCCACCAGGACCCCCAGGTCCTTTTCCGCAGAGCAGCTTCTCAGCCAGGTAGATCCCAGCCTGTGCTGCACTACTGAATTGTTTTCCTAGGTGTGAGACCTTACATTTGTCCTTGTTGAACTTCATAAGGTTCTTGTTAGCCCACTCTTCCAGCCTATCCAGGTCTTCCTGCAGGGTGGCTCTCACTTCCAAAGTGTCCGCTCCCCACTCAGTTTGGTGTCATCAGCAAACTTTGTCAGGGTACACTTGATCCCGACATCCAGATCACTTAAGATATTAAACAGTGTTGGGCCCAATATCGATCCCTGAGGGACCCCACTTGTGACAGGTTCCCAGTTTGAAAAGGAGCGACTGACCACCGTCTGGGTGCAGCCTGTCAGATGGTTCCCCGCCCACAGTGCAGACCACTTGTCTACACCGTAACACATCTGTTTCCCTAGGAGGAGGCTGCGGGGAAATGTGTCAAAAGCCTTGGAGAAATCCGGGTAGACAATGTCCACCACTTGCCCCTCATCACCTAAGCAGGTGACTTTGTCATAGAAGGCAATTAGGTTTGTCAAGCACAATGTGTCCTTGGCAAATCCGTGCTGGCTTTTCCCAATCACATGCTTCATTTGATTTGTGATAGACCTCAGGAGAATTCATTCCATAGCTTCCCCAGGGACTGAAGTAAGACTGGTGAGCCTATAATTTCCTGGATCCTTCTGTAAGCCCTACTTGTATATGTGGGTGACATTAGCCTTCTTCTAGTCTTCTGGGACGTCCCCCCCACGGCCTGTCAAGTAGTACTTCCAAGCAAGACCACATCCTTTATTAAGCAATAGAGGTCTCAGATGTTACCAGAGTTTCCAACCATTCTCTCGTTGCCTTGCACCAAAGGATAGGAACGTACTGATGCTTCTTGCTCCTCAGAGCTATTTCCAAGCAGGTGCTGTGGGCAAATGTTCTTTCTCTGTCATCCTTGTGGTCCTTTGAAAGAGTCATTCAAAGCCTTGAATTCAAGTCAAGCCACAGGTCAGAGTTGAGAAATGGTTTATAGCTGAAATATTTTTTCCCTGTGTGCTTCAAATAAAGAAAAAAGAAAACCCAAGAAAATGCTCTTCTACCTTCCCACCCTTTTCTACAAATTCTTTTCTCATTTTCAAATTGGTTTGATTCGATTTCCTTGAAATATTGCAACACACACAAAAAATTGCTCCCCAGCTGAGAACTTTTTATATCAAGTTTCAGCCCTTCTGCTGTTGCATTTTTTTTCAGGAAAAGTTACAAAACCCTGAAAACAGGAGGGTTTATAATGAAAGTGCTGTCAAGGCCTTAGCTGTAGCATTTCCAGATGTGCTGTTGCAATTAGGGCTGGGCAAATAGAGTTGCATAAAATCAGAAGTGACCCAAAATCTTCGTCAAAGCCTTGAACTGAACCTGGAAGTCTTTAGGAGGTTTAAAAAGTTTGGTTGCCTTTTTCTCTGTGTTTTTAGGGGATGCTACATCCCATCTTGAGGTAGAATTGAATGTGAAGGATGTTTTTGTGGCCCGGTACAGCATTTCTGCTTCCAGTCACAGGTAAAATGGGAAGTATGGAGGCACTCAAAAACAAGGCTCTCCCTTCCTTCTCCAACTTCACAAGTATCAAAGTAAGCAGTTCCTTGCCTCAAACACCTCCAGATTTTGGAAACCTTCTAGCAGCCTTCTGGTTGAGTAATAAACCAAAACAAAACTCTTGGATTTGCATAATTTGAGAGTTTGCATCCAAATTTGGCTCTGGATTAAAGCTCTGCAGTACAAGCTCATCTCACAGTAACTGAAGGATCTTATTATGGCTTCAGATATGCACAAACACACATCTCACTTAAGGCTGCGGGAGTCCCAAGTGTGTACCCACAGCAAGGCCCACTGAATTTTATATTTTTCTTATATTTTCGTTTCCTGGTTTGAGTCTGGAAAGGAAAGGGATAGCAGGAGAAATCAGTATCTTCCCAGAAGGTGTTCTGGGTTCTGGGGTTATGTAGTGGGTTTGCTGCTCCACAGTTCGTACACCCACATAGCATGGGGACTCGAGAGAGGTGTGAGTAACCTGATGGAGCAGAGCCCACCCGTGTCCTTTGGGATAGACGCATTGTCTCTCACATGGACTTTGCATAACAAACTTTGCAGAAAGCAAGAAAACCAAACCAATTCATGTCAGAGGTAACAATAATAGCTGGGGAGAGCCAAGCGATCTTCAAACCTGTAGTTGAAAACAGGATTTTTCTCATACCTGGGTTTGTTTTTCCATGCTGTCACATTGACTTGAAGTTTGAATCCCCTGCTTAGATTTCCAGCAGGATTCTCCCTCTGTGACACATCATTTACTCAGTGAGGAAAACAAATCCCAGCAGGCTTTTGAGTCTTCCGAGTCTTGTGTGACATTCTACTCTTTAGATCCATTTCGAATCCGTGTCTCTCTTCAGCTAAGGTTTCTTATTTTCTTCTAACACCCAGTGGCCCCCCTTTGCTGTTGTTGAATAGCTGTGTATATTAAAAAAGCAAATTAGTAAGTAAGAGCTCTCCGAGAACACCCAGGTGCTGAGGAAGTTATATTTGTGCCTCCAGAGATGGCACGTTTTCCTCCTCAGATGATACCTGATCTAGTGTTATGGTATTGTGTTAACCAAGCATTATCGTGCTCAGAAGACCCACAGCTCACATAAGATGTAAATCTGAGGTCCTGCCTGCTTCCAGCGTGCACTTTAACCCAGGGGAGATTTGCGGGGAAGGCAGGAGGGATGACAAGGAATGGAGGGGAACAGGCATTTCTCTTACTGTAGACCGCCCTTTACCAGGCAGGATTCATCAGGAAGGTTGTTTTCCCCTTGTACAGACGTCCCAAAAATACTGCTTCCCAACCTCATGCTCAAAACCTGCCCTAAACAGAAAATACTCTTTCTGCTTGTGTTATCTTCTTAGTTGTGATCATGAGCATATAAATAGAAGTGAGAGCTGAAAGCCGTTGGACCTCTCACTTCCCAGCACACACAAAGCGTGGCAGTGTGATGGTACCTGTCTTACAAGGTCATGTGGCCATCAGACAGAGTAATGGGACCCCAGCACCTCCTGAATCTGCCCATCACAGCTACATTGCACTAGCTCCCATCTCCGTGTCTTCAAAGGTGTCCCAGCTTGGCAGCTGAGGTCCTCAGTGCTGGGGAGGGCTAGCTTTTGCTAGAAAATTTCTGCCTTGCCGAGCTGACAAAGATGTTGCATGCCTCCAGATATGTGAAAAACACACAAATCCACTAGGATTTACTTCTGGGCAGCATTTATCAAACCAAGGAGAAAGCTAGGTCTTTGGATCCCTGCCATTTTAAAGCTCTGAAGATTATTTCTGGTTACTGGAGTTTGACCTCTGCATTTCAAGTTGGAGTCTGTACTGCATAGCCTAAATCTAAACCAGTCTGTAATGTAGATGTGGTTTTCTTCCAGGGTCAGCAATGGCTTAAATCCATGCCCAGCTCAGTAAATTGGAAATGGCAGAAGAAGATTCTGGGGTGGTGGCCTGAGAGGAAGATGAATACATCAATCCCAGATAATTGCTGTTCTTTTTAAAAAATTTAGGATGTCTTGAACCTGTTTTCATGTATTAATATATTTCATGTATTAGGCTGGAGATAAGGCTACATGATTAAAATGGTTCCCTTCAGCTTTAAAAATCTATGAAGGGTTTGCAAAATTGGTTAGCTGTGTTTGAAGAGTGTTTTGGAAATCTCTGGGGAAAAATATTGCAGCATAGAAAACCAGTTGTGTTTATACAGGATATAATGAATGGGCAGTGCAAATACTTTGCAGTATAAGCCCAAAACCCCATGTTTGGGTAGCAGTGCATATTCTACTTAAAATATATGATTTAAAAAAAAAAAAATAATAATTTTTACTTGCCATAATCATCTGGGTTGAATTACAATAAAGTAAAGGAAAGAGATGAATAATGACAATTAGCAAGCTGGCCATTTGTCCACCAGCAAACTCAAAACAAGATTAACTAGAAACTTTCTAGAAATTTCAAACCTGTTTCATGGTTCAGGTCATAATTGAGTATATTGTACAGAGCCAGATCAGACACCTGAAGAAAATTACTGGATATATTTTTCCACTTTGATTGTGACTATGACTAGCTGCTTTGTGAGCATGAACAGGAGCATACCCAGTTTGCTGTAGTCCTGTCCACATCACGTTTCTTTAGGTTGTTCATATAAGACAATGTCAAAAACCTTATGAAAGTCTAGATAAGACATACAGTTTTTTAGCCTATTATAAATGGATATGTAATTGTTTGGCTTGATTTATTCTTGAAAATTCATCTCAGATGTGTTTTATAATTTTCTGTGATTTTACAAATCGAAATACAAATCTTGTTAGGCTTCATTATAATGAAGAAAAAAATATTTAAGATTCCAAGATATGTCCTGAGAATTGATGTTGAGCCAACCAGTACACAAATTTCAAATTATTCTTCTTCCTCTTTTTTTTTCAAAGATAGGCACTGAATTTGATATAGTTGTCTGTAATCTCACCTATGTTTCAAGAGTTATTGGATATAATACCTAATAGCTGTTGTCTCACACTTTCCTACTCCTGAACTTTACAGAATGAACTGGACAAATTCTCTTGCCTATTATAAGTGTGCTTCTAAATTTTATTTCTTGGGGACCAAATCCAAAATTAATACCTGTATAACAAAATAGTACGAACAACAATAACCACATGGTCTAGTGGAAGGTGTCCCTGCCCATGGCAGGGAAGTTGAAACCAGATGATCTTTAAGGTCCCTTCCAACTCCAACCATTCTGCGATTCTATGAACAGATAACATTGCCGGTGCTTTCTGCTTTTCGTGTTCTTTAGATATTTCAGTAAATTAGTATCCTAATAGTGCTTGCTAAGTAGAAAAGTAGTATCATCAAATAACGATCTGACTTGTTCCTTCTCACAGGAAGAGAGATGAAGCCTAGAATAGGCTTTCAAAGTACCCGAGTCCTACGCCTGCATTTTCTCCCAAAATAGTTGTATTGAACTGTTTTATTTGAGGCAAAAGTGCTCAGCATTAAGTTAATGGCTCTTGCTGAAGTCAGCTGCTTCATCAGCAATGTTGAGTGCATTCAAAGCTTTGACTCTTGATTTTGGTGTTTTTATACCTATATAATATGCATGTACATACATACCATGTCAAAAATAAGGATTTATGCCTTCCTACTTCTCTTGACTCATGACATTGGTATCTGTGATCCATTTCCTACAGGCAAGATGATGCAACCACCTTGTTTTGTAGGTAAAGGAATTTAATAATATGGCTATGACCAGAGTGTGCCAGTTAATCTCAGGGTCAGAGAGTGTGCCCTGGCAGTACTTACGTTATATAGATGTACCCTTAGTGCTGCTCGTTTGGCAAGAGGTGAAGTGGATCCAGGCTTTCGTTATTGCAGAATGATAGGGAAATGTCATAGACTTTGGACTTTGGATTTGGCTAAGCAAAGGATGTTGTCCCAAACTGCATGCTGGACCGTGGAGCATCAGATGAGCATCATCTGATCTGGCCAAAGGACTCCTGGAATGATTTCTGCCTTCAGTGCTACCCAGAGCTCTCACTTGCCCATATGGGCTGCCAGTAACTGAGCAAGCCACTACTCAGCCTTTCAGGAATTTGCCATCACTGGACTGGAAAACAACAACCTTTCTTCTGGCACAACTCGGTGTCAGGCCTTGCCATTGACATGTATGAAGTCTAACGCTAATGCTTATCAGATGCAGATGTGGAATCATAACAGAAAATTCTAGAGGTAAAGACATGCCAAGTCATTTAAATCCAGCTCCTGACTTCCTAGGGTGCCAAGCATCTTTACAGCAGGCGAGTATCTGACAGTTTCTAATGCTTCAAAAGTCTGGCGATGGGCTGAACTAACAGTCTCTGCTCTGGTTTGTATAACCTCAAAGCTTCATTTTCCAATTCTCCTAAAGCTATACAAAAAAAGCACAAACTCTACAATTTAGTTATGATTTTTTTTTTTTTCTCTCTGTTCGTCAGGAGCTGTACTTTCATGCTAGGATATCACTGTGCTAAGCACTGCACAAACATGGAAATGAAATACAGAGCCTCCCACAGGAAATCTACCTAAATACAGCAGAGATGACAGAGGGACAGAGATGGGCAACAAAAGGAAGCAGTGGCACTATGGTGAGATGACTGTAATGATGTGGACTAGATGGATGGACTGCAAGGTAGGTGGAAAACTGACAGGACCACTGGGATCACGGAACGAAGGTCATCAGGATGAAGTGCAATTGGTGACTAGTTGCTAGCAGTTTTCTTCAGGGGTCAATAGTGGGACTGATACTTTTGAACATCTTCATTAATGACTTTGAAGATGGGACAGATAGCACCTCAGCAAGATCACAGACAATGTGAAACTATGGAAAATGACTGGTATAATGGAAGACCATTCAGTAGTATCTTGACAGGCTGAACAACAAGTTGTCAATAACGTACCCTTCCAGCAAGGGTCTCTTCCAACCTACACTACTCTGTGACAACGGTCAGCAGTAGGCTGCTGCAGCCTGAAATCTTGTGAAGTTTTACTTTTTTTTTTTTTTTTTTCCCATGGAATCCACCTAAAGGATTGTTTGGATAAGAAATTTATTGTTTCATGAGAGTTTGGCTCTAGATATGCTTTGAAGATGAGGAATGGGAGCGTATTTGTTCCACATTCTCTTCCCTGTGGAAATCTTGAAGAACACCTCAACAGAAATGATCATCTAGTATAAAGGCATCTTCAGGGTTTTGATTGGTTATTCCTGCACTGAGCCCAAACATTTGTGCTTGGGAGTCATTTACCAATTGGGAGTCATGGGCTTTTGGAAATGAGAAAGGAAGGGGGAATGACAGAGTCTGTTGTTAACGGAGCAGTTTCTTAACAACAGTCCAGTGTAGAGATGAACCTGGAAACAAGTGGTCCTCATCCTTTTGACTCCTGTTTGCAATAGTTTTTCCTTGAAGTGAAAATGAATTGATATATTATGCAGATTTAAATGGTTTCTAAGGTATATGCATGTTAGTGACGGGAACTAGGCAATAAAAACTACTCTCTGATGCCTAATTACGTTAAAAACATTGCTGTTTGTGAAGGCAATAATATATTTTTTTAAATATAAGAGAAGAATTTAATACATGTGAATGGAGTGAGAGCACATAGGGATTATGAATATGGAGAGCGGAATTTTCAGTGGAAATCTCACCAGAGATACGGTTCAAAAACCTGCCTACTGTTGATCAAGTAGCTTCTCATATTTCCTACCTTGCTAACCCAGACTGACTGCAATCATCTTGCCCATTAACTCAGCACAACCACTTTGCTAAAGGGAAAACAAGAAGAGGGCAGAATTTCAAATGGTTTCAAGGTGCTGGTGACTTTTACAAACTGCACAGGCACCTTTTAGTGGTTAAAGGACGTGTTTATTTCTTGCAGTACTGGTTTGATTAAAACTGTTCCCCTTGCAAGTATGTAAAAGGTGGCTTTAAAGCAGTGCCTGAACACCTGCAGGTCTAAAGCCAGTCGTCTTGATTCCAGCCACCTTTTCTAAGTCTGTTTAGCAAAGCCAAACTCTGTGTATGGGTGTGTGCTTGCAATGCTTATGCGTGCATTAGTTAGGAATCGCACCACCACTTCTACGTTGACTGACCTTTATGGCTTTTCTTCCTGGTACTTCTAATGCTGTCATACTTCACCTCTTGGAACTGAAATTTTGGAATCTCTTTTTCAAGCTTTAGCAAAAATAGTTCTAGTATTTCTGAGAGCAAAGCTGCCAGTGGGAGAAGGGAGAAGAGGTGGAAGGAGAGGGGAGATTTGTAGTTTTGTGTGAGTGAAATTCAGGCTCAGCAAAGAGGCTACCACATTAAACCGAAAAGGGAACGTAACCTGGGACAGAATGAAAAGGAGAACAGATTAATACAAGAATCTTAGATATGGAAAAACACTGAGTGTGCAATCCAGTTGGGATCTGGGGTGATGAGAGGGAAGGAATGGACATTTTAGGAGGGGAAAAAGAAAGACATACAGGTAAAGGAGCTGAGAGAGGAAATTCTGAGCCTCATTGCTTGAGAAGATTTAGGAGTCATGGGAAACAGGATGTCTGGGAACCCAACTGTGAGGGCTGCCAAGTGACTGGGACCACGAGCCTTGAGAGGGAGACAGGAATGGCTTGGGACTGTGACAAAAAATATTGAGAGTGGAGACTCAGACTGCCCAGAGGAGATATATGGGACAAGTAATCAGGGATAAGAAAAGGGCAGGTTTGGGTGTGCCACGGAAGATGTGGGTCTGCTGAGTGTGCTTAGGACATCAAGGCCCATGCATCACTCTGAATATGTCATGGTTGCATGTATGAGGCCATAATGTCATGGCTGATAACTCTCAGCCTTCAGAGACCCCTCAGGGTTACTCACAGCAAACAACGAGGCAGCCTGACCCTGAGCCTGGAGTTCATTTCATCTGCTGTACGGCCACACTGTGTAAATGTCAGCATCTGATCCAAGTTCCCATTATAGCCCTGGGACATAAAGTAGGTGACTGAACGGCATATCTCATCCAGTGTTAGTCATCAACCACCATAAACCTTTCTCTTTGTTAGGTGGTGATCTTTTATGGGACTCGTTATCAACTGATGCTGCAGCCCATGAAGATGGTGCCAGAAGATTGCCAACATGCTGATGGGAACACCTCAGGTGATACTACACAGTCAAATTTCTGGCTTGTACCTAGATGATAAATAGCTTTGATAATTACAGACAGCATCTTCCTCTGTTGAAAGAAAATCCTGAAAGTCACAAATCCTGCCAGAATACATTTAAAAACAGTTTTAAAATGAGAATAAAGCCACTGGGTGATGGTGAGCTGAATTGGATTCTGAGCTGACCTCTTCAGGAGAGATCAGTTTGATTTTGCTGTTGAAATGCCTCCTGCTGACAGACAACCCATATAAAATTTGAATCTGGTAAAAGTATAAAACCAGCTGAGTGGATGACACTTGCCCGGGTGCTGACGACCCTTTTGATGTAGAAATCTTCTGTTCTGCCTCCATCAACTGCATCACCCCTCTAGATACTGGATTACACAACCTTGGCCTTTATCCTGGAACAAGTTAACAGGCTGTTCTTTATGAATCTTTGATGCAAGATCACAGCTGGTACTGAAGCATGCTCTGGTGTTGCTAATTCTGTCCACAATGTGCTCCATTAAGGTACTTTGTGAGCTAATGTCGCATTAAGCTACTGTGTTACAGGATTGTGTGGTGTCATATACCTTGTATGATGGCTTTAGGAATTAAATGTTCATATTGCTGTTGTGTGCAACATTTTGAGGTCTCTGGATGATTTTTAGGATGTCAGTTTATAATCCATTACAAAAAGGATAATAAATGTATGTTAGTTCTTTGATCTGTGAAACAATTGTGTCTGGCCCAGAAATCTTTGAAAGGGTCTAACTGCACACCAGATCTTGGGTCAGTGCTGTCTGGGTTGCAACAAGCCCACAAAGTGCGATGATAGGCAGAAGTACCAGGTAGGTACACATGGGAATGCGCATGTGTATTTCCAAATCTCCCCAAAGACATCAGGAAGAGCTAGAAACTTAAACAGTATCAGGCAGGTCTTGGTTCAGTGCTCAACCCACTGGTTCACACTCAGTTTTGTGTCCAGAACATCAAACCATAAAGAGTTTACAGTTGTCACACTAGGTCAGCTTTCCTCTTCTTGCTGCCGCAAAAGAAACCTAACAATTTCAGTGGTTAAGCCAAAAGCATCAGCTGCAGCATCCTGTGTTGTTGAAACCTCCTGCTCCTCTCAGCACAACGTCTTCCCTGCTCGTGTAAAATCCCATGTCTGAGGGCTGACTGGAAACATATGGCACAATCCCATGTAGATATGAATTTAACACAAGAATAAAGATCACAAACAGGGCCAGGCTGACTGTCTTATCCATTTGCATACCTTTCACTTGGAAACTTGCTGAAAGCTTCCCCAAATTTTCCATCAGACCAGAGACAATGCTTGGAGCTGCATAAAGGCATAGAAAGAGAGACACTCTGACCTAAAGGTCTGATGGAGTAAAGAAACCAGGCAAATGGAAAAAGAAAGTGACTCTGGAGTTCCTCACATTTTGTCTTTTTCGGGCTACCAACTGCTCACTGTGTCCCTGTACTTTCCCCATTAGTCTCTCTGTCTCTTGCATGAGATGCTGTGTTATTTGGGGCGAGAACTATTTTTCTGTTCAGTGCTTGTACAAATCCTGTCACAACAACATTCTGGTTTGGGTGTGAGGCTGCTGAGAGCAGTAACAATACTACCAATAGTAATAATTATCCTATTTTCCAATTTTGCGCTTTAACCCTGAAGTCATCTTTCTGGGCTCATATTTGTGGGAGCTCAGTTATTTTAAAAAAAAAAAAAAAATTAATTCCAGACAAATTGGCCCTCTTCCTGTTTGCTTCACACAGACAACGATTAGCTCACAAATCGCTTGGTCAGACAACCTGCTTCACCAGTTCCATGAAGGAACCAAGACCCAGTGAACACATTATTGGGCCAAACTCTATTCCCACCGTGAATTTATGGTGATGGGTACGCCAGAAATTTTTTCATTCTCGTACTGAAAACCTGAGGGTGGCCATAGAAATCACCATCATTTTCAGCAGATTCCAGTGCCTCCAAGCATCTGCAGGGAAATTCATTTGGCCAAACTGCAGAAAGGAAAAGGGTGTGGGGAAAGGAATTAATAATTGCTACAGCTATCAATGTCTCTGCCATTTGCATGCTGGAGCCGCTCCAAAGAACTTTGCCTCTTTTTGGAAGTCCCTGTTTACTCCGGTTACTTTGTACTGCACTAACGGCTCCAATAAATTCAATGCTATTCCTATGGCTCAGGGTGGCTGTCATCTGAGTTTATGAATGTGAGATTTGTTTGGCTCTCCTCCCCCCCCCCCCCCCCCCCATGAGTGATTGGGATTAGAAAGTGCGATTATATTTGGGCAGAGGGAGAGAGATGCTGCGAGAAGGCAAACTGAACAGACATTGTGAATATTTATTTTTTTGTAGATGGAAGGCAGTTGTATTTATGTGCAGTTGTAAAACAGAAAAGATATTGGGTTCTGGTGCAGGAATTATATACTAACTGCAAAAAATGTATACAGTGAGAGCTTATAATAGAAACTTATTCCAGCAGAATCATTTTTTCAACAAACATGTAGATTGGCATGTGGAGCATGCTGTGCTGAAGAGATCGAAGCTTGATTGTGGTTTCATATCTGGCATTCCTGAGTGAGCGGAGAACTGTGGTCCTTATTCATAGTATTTCGGGCTGGGGGTAGGAGAGGGGATGCTGCCATGCAGAATGGTTCTTGGTTTTGCAGGGGATGGGGAGCCAGAGGAGAAGCAAGTTCCTCTTTCCCTCATCTTAACTCTTCTGCTCTCTGTGGGTCTTTTGGATGTAACAACCTTGAGGTAAAATGCAAAGAGGAAGTGGAAAATTTTGTCCAAACCAATTAACTTGCTAAAGCAGGCTTAACAAATGTAATTCATTATGATAACACAGGAGCAGGCGCTTCTATTTCCGTGGGTGGCTTGGGTTTCACACGAGGAAATCAGGAATGAGATTTGGTTATCCATGCTGGAGGAGAACATAATGTTATATGGTTAGAGATTTCAGGAGGACGAGGCATTTCAGCTTTGTTTTCTCAGTATTTGCAAGACTGAGGCCTTATGAAAGAGGTGGCACTTCCAATTCGTATTAAAAAACTATCATGTCAATACACTGCTGTAAAGGTTCTCTTATGGTAAAACGCATGATCTGTCAGCTGATGAAGAGCCATGAAGACATCATCTAAGACAAGCTGGCATCACCATAAATATAAAAATTTGTGTGGTTAAGTACTGCTGTTTTTTCAGGATCGGGGAGAGAGGGTTGTCATGTCATGGACTTGATAAACATGAAGAATTGGAGACGTACTAGTGAGATGACATGTAGTGTAACTCTCTAAACAGACGCTACCAGGAGTCCTACCTGAGGAACTGAGTTATAAGACTAGTTTCAGGACTCTTCGGTCCTTCAGTAAGCTCAAGCTCTCCCACTGCTGAAACTTCCCACTCCTATTTTCTAAGAAATTGATGACAAAAGTAGCAAGTTTTTAATATTTTGCCCATTCAAACGGAGTCCGAGATGATTTAAGGCTCTACCCTTAATTGTTAATTAAGGCTTTGGATGACTAAAGAGCTTTCTTGCATTGGAAGTATATGTCCCTGATCTCATCCCATTTTAGCATTTTTACATGATAAAATTGCTGGGTTTTTTAGGCTGGCATAAATTAATAATCTCTGTTTTCTTATCTTTTCAATGACCTCATCTCAGCCTTGCTCATATTGGTGGTAGAGGCAGTAGAAGACCCACACTGGGATGTGATTCAAAAGTGGATGCAAAAAAAATTACGTTTCTTTTCCTGCTTACTACTGGAGTCACTGAGTGATGTGCTGCCGAGGAAAATCTGGCTAGCCTTGCAAGAAAGTGACCTGGAGTACGCGCGCTGCAGGATACCTGGGGAGGTATTTGGAAGCTGAAGGAACTCCGGGTAGAAAGGTTCAAAGCAGAACTGATGGTTTTGATGTATTCCAGTGCTTTTCACACAAGCTAAGATACATTTTCTGCTGTAATACATGCTGTCATCCTCAGTTCTACTTTGTACTCCAGATCTCAGACAAAACGTGGGGTTTTTTTCAAACTTTAGATTTGGGTAAAAACTGTTATATCTGATAGAAAGAAATGAGGTATTGCCCCATTGGTGGAAGTCTTACCATCCAATGCCTGTGGTGTAGCTCTGCCCATCTAACCTAGTTCTACTAGTCTCACTTTACAGACAGTGGAAAGAAACTGGTATGTCTAGGAAGTGACTTCTGGAGCCCATTTTAGAGATTAATTAGGACCAGTGCCCTGGAAGAGTCCCTCCATTCCCATGGCCTACAAAGGGAGGCAGCTGCCACCTCCTGTGTTGCAGGGTTTGAGGAACCCTGTCCTTTCTACCAGGAAGAATCTCAACCCTTTCATAAAAAGGTTATCCTTCCCCTTAAAACCGCCAAGCTGTTTTGCTCCCATTCGCACTGTAAGGTGGTTTCAGAACCTAGCCATCCAAAAATTTGAAAGCTACACCTAATTTTTAGAGTAAATATACTCCAAGACAACAGAAGCCCCTTTGCTCTCAAGCCCCCCTCACTCTCTCACTCATACAGCTGCTTTTCCTCCATGAGAGGGAATAAGTACCAATCTCCACTGCCAAAAGCCAACTGCTTTTAGACTCCCTTCAGGAAGAGATATTAATTAGAAAGTTATTTTCAAATTTTCCTAACCGAACCCAAGATGGACATAAGCACTAAACCTTTCAGCTAGAAATATTTGAGTGATGTCTGGAAAAGTTTGACAGATGTATTCAGTGCCCGAGATTAGCAATCAGTTAAAAGTATTTTTGGCTACTCTTACTTTTATTCAGAATTTACTTAAGAAACTTGGTCAGGTTCTGAAGCAACCTATATTCAGATCGCAACATGCAAGTTTGTGGGAATATCTCAAAATACAATGGTGACTGTCACGTCTCATTTTTCGTAGAGTGGATTTCTTATTGTATAGTGCATCAAAATAGAGTGCTGTGTTTCAACTTAGCCTTCTGAAAGACAATATGGGGCTGCATATCCAGAAACACAAGAACTGACATATTGAAAGGGGTAAATGATATTGAGTCTTCGGAGAAAAAAAACTATGGAAAAATTAAAGCAGTCTGCTTGAGTTGCCATTGAACATATGGATGCCAGATTGCAATGGTGAAAGCCCTCACATGATTTGAATGCTTTGACTTTTCACAGTGGCCTAATTATGATTAAGAACTGCCCTCTGTAACAATGTGCAAATCAATAACTCGTTTCTCTACGCAATGAGGAGAGCTCTTTAGGTTGCTTGGCTGGCCGACGATCAAGGACGTTGTTCTTGAGCACTGATTGCCCTTCATAGTGTATTATTATTCATGGAAATATTGCTTCCCACTCTTCTAATGGTGACATCATGAAATTAGTGAAGACAAGCCCCCTTTCTCAGCAGGACAGGCGCCAGGATCGGATGCAGGCATGACTGACTGGTCCCAAGGCAGATGCTTTCTGGTTTCCGACTGCTCCCAGAGGGGGCTGTCAGGAGGGCTCGACGGCAAGCTGAAGTGGTACGGGACTAATCTTAGCAATCCATTTTAATAGTACATTTAGCTGATCTCTGCTCATGAACTTGTTTTCTTTAGAAAGTGAATCTGTGACAAACTACCCCACAAAGTAAGAATATGTGGCTGACCTGCAGTTTATTTGGTCTTATACTAATGGAGAGTTTTATATTCCCAGTTTTTTCTGGGAAATCAACCAGATAAAGCAGATTTGCTAAACCATTACTGTCCCACACAGAAATTACAGTTGAATTTGATAACAGGGGTTAAATTGGATTTGGACAAATGGAAAAGGGTTGAGTGGGATCCAAACCTTTAATGAAGTAGTAAAGGTGATGATTGGAGAAAAGGTGAAAATAAATCCAAGTGTTTGAGCGAAAAAATCTCAAGAGAATAGCTCAGAGCATCCAAGATGGACTTTCTGGCAGTACAGCAGAAGTTCAAGAAGGCTGAAATCAGCAATGACCACAGAAAGACAGAAATGCTCCACTACCCTTAAAGAAGAGAAAGAAAAATATCCAGTCCAGTTAAGAGACATATTGCCTCTGTAAGTGTTTGTGTCTTTACTCTGATTATAGAGGAGCTGAAGGCAATTATGCTACTAATTTTTGTGGCTCCACTGTGTGCCTAAAGTTAGGTAGGACGAATACAGGCTTTGGAACCATATTCAGATTACTTATTTCCAAAATCTGTTAGTAATGTATTCAGACTGCCAAGCTTTTTCATGTCTTTCTGTTTTTTTGACTGCAGTAAATGGTCTAAAAAGCAAGGATAGAATCATAGAATCATAGAATCATAAAAAGCAAGGATGAGCCTACTCAGGGCCAGGCCAGAAGCCGAGTGCCCAGGGCAAGATAGGAAGTTGTCTGGGCAGCGCTGTCATGGAGCTCAGATGGACCTGATTATGAGGATTCCTGTAGCTTTGCTGTGTCCTGAGGAGTCATTCCCTCTGCTTTTGTGACTGAGTAACATGTGTGCCTCTCTATCTATCTGGTTTCCACTGACTACATTAAGAAGACAAGTTTGCTTTTTGGTTTGGTGCACTCAGTGCCATCCCAAAGCCCTGACCACCTGATCCCATGCACCAGGTACTCTGAAGTGCTCATGCTGAGGATTGACCCCATTTCAGGAAGTTTTTTCCCCACAATTTTCATAGAATCATAGAATGGTTTAGGTAGGAAAGGACCTTGAAGATCATCCAGTTCCAACCCCCCTGCCATGGGCAGGGACACCTCCCACCAGACCAGGTTACCCAAGGCCACATCCAGCCTGGCCTTGAACACCTCCGGGCATGGGGCCTCAACAACCTCTCTGGGCAACCTGGGCCAGTGCCTCACCACCCTCAAAGTGAAAAACTTCTTCCTTCTTCCAGTTTAAAGCCATTCCCCCTCGTCCTATCACTACATGCCCCAGTAAAAAGTCCTTCCCCAGCTGTGCTGTAGGCCCCCTTTAGGGACTGGAAGGCCGCAATAAGATCTCCCCAGAGCCTTCTCTTCTCCAGGCTGAACAGCCCCAACTCTTTCAGCCTCTCCTCATAGGAGAGGTGCTCCAGCCCTCGGATCATCCTCGTGGCTCTCCTCTGGACACGCTCCAGCAGGTCCATGTTCTTCTTATGTTGGGGACTCCAGAGCTGGATGCAGTACTCCAGGTGGGGTCTCATGAGAGCTGAGTAGAGGGGCATTTTGCTCAGGAGGTGCTGACTGTAGACACAGATGGATTATTGCACTTTTCCCTGAGCACGTAGCTGTGTGTGCACTGTTTGTAAGGTTCAGAGCTTTGTCACTCATGGGGAAGGAAGATGTCTCAGTGCGATAGGTCCCGCGCAGCTGTACAAGGATAACTGGCTTTACACTTCAATCCCCAAGCAACTTGCACTATTATTTTCTCTGCATCTGCTGCCTGAGCTCCTCAGATGTGCCTTGTCACTGGCGTGATTGCAGTGACTTTTAGAACCCGTAGTTCACCCCAGGGATGACTTCTAGTATCGAGCAGCCTCTCGAGGGTAAGCAGCTCTGAAAAGCGAGTTGTCTCAGCCAACTGCTTCATAGTTTCAGTCCCCAAATGGCTAGCTCTGTGTGTTTGACCTTGAGCATCTGGCTATACATAAATATATATATACACACACACATACTCTGGACAGCTTGCTCTGTACTGCTTACAGTGCAGCTCCATTTAAGCTCTGTGTTTTAAATGCTTCCCAAGAGCCATGGTTTAAATTGAGTGGAGTTGACTACTTATATGAAAAGCCATCTCCTCCTGAATCCCATCCATATCCTGGCAAGTGTCTGCCAAAAATATTATTTCCACCCCCTCCTCTCATGAAATATGCATATAAAATGCCCCCTGAATGGTACCTAAAAAATTCATAGTCCCTGACCACATTATAGTAATGCGCGTGGTGGAACGTAGCAGTGTAAAAGATGCTTTGTGACTCCGACAAGCGATGATGCCCTATTCAGGAAATTAATATACAGGAGAAGTCTAAACATACAGGCAAGATTCATGTATATTATTCTGTAAGAGTTATTCATGTCTTTGGAACGAGTGTTAGAGCTGTACTCATTTACAATATTTAGTGTGCATGATAAATATTTGCAGTTCAAAGTTAGAGAAAATATATATATATATCAGTATATGTATACACATGCATTGAAATATACACATATTCTACCACGAGGTAAGAGATTTTAAACTGCATTTCTTTTAATTGCAATCATCTCATTTATTAATAGAGAAGAGTGGTTGATACACAAAGATTTTCTTAACCAAAAATGACCTGGGATTGACTGAATTTAGAATTTATAAATATTTCTCAAACAAAAGAATGATTGAAGGACTGGAAAAAATGCTTCACTTTCTCATTCTGATTTTGCTGGGGGAAATGTTTGGCTTTTATTTTTTTTTGTTTTGAAATACAAAGAAGAAACTAGTTATTAAGGGCTCTGTAACAGAGATTTGTGCTTAATTCCCAGAAACTCCACAGGGAATTGGGAACTGGGAAAACGTCACTTATTCTTCCTGTTCAGTTTTCGATCTCTAAAGTGGAGATAATCTTCTGTCTTTCCGTAGGGGGCTGAATTGATGTTCTTGTCCTGGCATGCTCTGATTTTAAAATCTTCAAAAAGTTTTCAGCTTTCAGTAAAGGTCAGTCTTGCCCTTATTTATTATACACAATAACCTGCTGTGGGAGTTTGGGGTAAATGACTCATCGTTATGGTAGCACTTAGGAATCTTCTCTGAGTTTGCAACCTGTTGGGGAAGGCCCCGTATCTACGTGTAACTGGAGACACTGGCTGCTCCGAAGAGTCTTGCAGGCTAAAAGAATTCGAGAGAGGAAGGAAGTCTGCAATTTGTTTTTCTCATTTACCAGGAGAACAGAAGCGCAGAAGTATCAGATGAACTGTTAGGGATCATACAGGCAGGCTGTAGGAGAGCCAGAACCTGAGCTGACATCTCCTGCCTCCCAGCATTGTGTTTGTCCCACAAGGTCTCCTTTCTTTTCTGCAAGGAGAACCGCATTTCAATTAAAGACGTAATTTTTCATTGCGGTCGAGACCTGTCCAAGAACGCGAAGGAAAAACTAAACAGAAAACACGAAGGGAAGCCTGCACTGCCCGCCTGGATGCGTCTTGCCTTAGTCACTGCTATTAATCCCTCCTCGCTGAGTGAATGCAAGAGTTACCAAATTCACACAGAGCTCGGCGGGGAGGACTCACCTTATCTGAAAGCCACTTTTTGCAGCACGCGGAGCGCTGTGTCTGCACAACAATGTGTCAGGCTTAATAAAACAAGCGGAGAGAGTGTGAACACATCCACTTAGCGACAGAGCCGCGGACAAGTGAATAAACACTCCTCTGTGCGTGTGCGTCTGTGTTGGAGTCCAGTGGGTGTTAGTCCAAAAGGCATCTCTCTCCTCCGCTGGCAGAGACTTCTGAAAAAAACAGCGTGTCGCATCTCTGCCTCCTGTAACCATTGCGCAGCGGCCAGCGCGATATCAGAGCTCCAAGAGGCCAAATCAATGCCTGGCTTTCCTCCCAAACCTTATTAAGGCTGACTAGAGCTGTTTGCATCTCATTTTCCAGCGAAGTGATTTGAATTTGTGATTAGTTAAAATAAATTATTCTTTTTTTTTTTTTTTTTTTAAACAGTCTAATAAAGCAGGGACTGTAGTTGTGGATAATTTAACTGATGGGGTTTGTACTCGCTCTTGAATAACTCGCTTTGGGGAAATCCTGCCAGAACTCAGCGGAGCTGCACTCACGGGCACCGGTCAGGAACATAGCCTACATTTCTGTCTTTGGAGTACTATATCAGTTCATTTAGAAACATATAGGAAAAAAAGTGTTTTGTTCAAATTAGTCAATTCCTTCCACCCATGCCCAGAGCAGATACTGTTCTGGCAAAAGGTAATGCTTCAGGATTTCAGGGACTTTTTTTTCCTCTTTTCCAATTCTGTTTTTTATTTATTTATCTTTTTAATTTAATTTCCATCTATGCTGGCTATAAACCAAAAAGTATTTAGAATTTCTGATAAATTCCTGCTTGCAGGATTCCCAAAACACGATGGCTCTGAAAAGAACAGGGCTCTTCTGACCCAGAGATTTTACTTGCTCCGGCAAATGCTGGGAAAAGAGACCACTCGAAGCCCTACTGCTATAGTCATCCTCCTGCTGGCATACCACTCCCTAATTCATGTGCTGGTCCAGCTAGGTCCAAAGAGGACAGCTTGCATTAGAGCTTGTTTTGCCCACCCTTAGAGACTGTCTCCCTTGCCCAGGCTCTGAATTGCAGCCCTGCAGCAGGGAACCATCACGCTCAGAGCACTCTGGCTCTAGCTGGGCTTCTCCAAGCTTCCAGGCTCCCTGCTGTGGACCTGGGAGCCGAGCCCAGATTATATCTACTCTTCCAGGCTCTTGGCTCCAGGAGAGACTGTCTGGAAGTTTTGGCATCAATCCCTGCCCTACAGCTACAGACCCTGTAATCCTGAAGACCTCGGCTTTGGGGAAATCTTCTTGGTAGGTCTATCAAGGGGCCGTCCCGCCTGGAAAGCCGTCTATACATATTTGATCTTGGTGGGTCTATCTGGGGGGTGTCCCACCTGGAAAGCTCTCTGTGTGAATTTGAATAACTCTTCAGTGCCAGAAGAGCGAGTGCATGAAACCTTGGGCTGTCTCTCATAGGAGAGCACGGAGGACAGGTCTCCCCCTCTTGCTCTATCTCTAGTCTGTCTCTGTTGCATGGTTTAGATGATAGCCTGTTGGTCAAGCCTTTCTTCTGGGATGTGAGATGGGTGGATTTGAAGCTGTAAAGACTGAGGTGGTAGATGAATCCAGGTATCCCACTTCCCAGTTGGGAAACATCAACTACAGCTGCATACTGCACCCCACCCTCCGTTATTATCCAGGGATTAAGGCAGGTGCCACATTGCAGCAGGTTCAGAAACACACTGCAAAGATGTACGCAATCCTCCATCCTCCCAGACAGAATTTCTGGGCAGAAAAACAGGACATATCTGGGATGAGGTCTCCTCAAGTACAGGCAGAGAGGCAACTGGAGAATTCAGCCTCAGCTTCACAGAGGTTCTTAACTCTGGTGTCCATTGAGAGCCCAGTCCTTGGAGACATCATTTCGCACCATGCCATATTTCAGCACTTTGTACTGACAGGTAGGCTCCCCTCCATAACTCAGCTACGTGCCTCCTAGTCCTGCCTCGTTGATTGTCTGGTTCCTCTAAAAGCATGAAAACACTTCACTCTGTTTTGTGAAGTCCCGTCCCAGGACCAGGTTCCTAAGAATTGTGGCTGTGGCACTGCTGGGAATACTGGAGCTCAAATTGGGGTTTTGTGTGGAAAACAGAAAAGTCATCCTAATTCCCAATGGACTTAATGAACTCCCTGGTTCTCTCTCATCACACAAGCCCACCTATTTTCTCCATAAAATCCTGGAAACTGTAAGGCTGTGTCTCGTGGTGTAAATTTTCATTGGCCTTTTTTGTTATGAGGTAGAAAACCATCACCAAAATAAGAAGGCAATAGCCGATCTTCCATTCCATTGTTACATAAAACTATTTTCCACCACAAAAGAAAAAATTGGGGCAGTAATGATAAGTCCCTCCTTCTCTCCCAGTTCTCTTTAATAAGTTGTGAACGTCAACAATAGTCATGGCTATCTAGGTATTGACTGAAGTATTATTTACTGTACAAAATATCTCCTTTCTTTTTACTTTTTAGAACAGTCTATGCAATTAACTGCAAGACAACCTGCATTAATTCCAAGTAGACTCTCCCAGCTCCCAGGAAAGTCAGAAAATGGAAAAATGAAGTCACTGTCAACTTCCAGATGGCATCACTGAATGCAGCATTGCAGCTTGGAATAGCTGAGATCAGCCCTGCACAAATCATGGTCCCTCTTAGACACACCCTGATAATCCTCACAACACTCGTTATTTCCAGGTGGGACAGCATCGTTAATCTTTATTTCCTCTAGTGAGCAATATATTAACACATTTACCTCCTGCCCTTGCTCCCCTCTCCCTGTGGCTTTATTTCTTGCGTGCATTTACTTGACTGCTCCTTCCGTGTTCTGTTGCATTGAATTGCATCGCATCGCAGATGGAGCCAGTTGGTGAATCTTTTTGCCACAACTGATCATCGAGCAGGCAAAAAAACCATGGTGCTCCTCAGAATCTAAGTAAGCAAGGCAAAGTAAGCATCATGAGTGGAGATCTGCTTTCAAAGGACTCTGTTAAACACCTCGTTCTCCAGCCTCTGCTGTCTCAGACGACCGACAAAGCAGAGGTGTTCCTGCTCTACAACAGCGTGACTTTGCTTCTAAGTTAGAAAAAGTATTTTGGATATGTGGAGACCAATGTTAAGGAAGAGGATGAGGCAGGGGAGATCTCCTTGCATTCTCCGAGAAGCAAACGGAGAAGAGCGCTGGATCTCTGCAGTCAGGGGCTATTTAAGCTCTGTCTGCTTCAGACACTTCCCTTGATTTGTTTTGTGGCTCTCTGGGTATGAGGAAAGTTTCAGGAAGAGGGAGAGTCCTGTATTTAGCTGGGTTAAGCCTGTTGAGTCTAGGTTTTCCAAACTTCCTGGAGAAACCTTCTCAGACAGAAATATATCAGTCCCTAGCCCCTGAGTAGTAAAGCCATGGCACTGTTGAAAAGCTGGTGGATGACTTTGTTTCAGAATTTCCAAGATGAGAGGACCCTCTCAGCACCTCCGAGGACTGATGAATGGTAGTCTAGTTCCACTTGCTGAGGAGCCAACATGGAAAATCTGCAGGGGGGACATGAGTGATGGAGTTTGTAGTTTGATGCTAGTTTGAATCGCAGTCTGATGAGAAAGAGAGAAGGAACAGCCAATACAAACCATCCTCATCCTGTTCTCCCAGCAGTCTCTCCTCCAAAGCATTGCTTGGAGGTGAGCATACTGGAAATACTATTATTACTCAACTCCTGCTACTGTGAGACCGCCAGCGACTTGTGCAGAAGGAGCCAACTTAAATGACAATAAAGTAAAATCCTTGGCAGCTGGGAGTGTTTGCTTCTCGGTGTCTGAAAAGGGAAGCCTGGCCTGTGCTCCGCACTCATGCTGTTTTGGAAACCTGAAGTTGTCCATAAGGCATCGTCTGTGCAGAAGCCCTATCGCCAAGCAGTGGGAGATGTTGTCCTTAGCTGTGACAAATGATTGCCAGCAGTGATTTCAGGGAAGAAAGAGCAGCTTTCAGATGTACTACATCTAGCAAGCCAGGGAGCTAAGCCGAGCTGCAGCGCCTGTAGTCATGCAAACACGGTGGTGCCACTGAGATGGGCCAGATCCTGAGAGCATTTACCACGCCATGTGGGTGGCAGGATTTGGCTTGACGCTCATCGTGTCACATGTCATTCCCAATATTACGGGGCCAGGTCCTGCAGAGCTGCGTTGCCCTGGCCGAGGTGGAGCACTGTAATTGCAGAGAGCTTTCCGTAGGGTCTGGGTTGACCCTGATCTGGCCGATCCTACTGACGCAGCCCTCCTCACCCCGCTGTGCTTCCCACATCTGACCTGAAAGGGTGATGAACACCTTCCTGTGAGTACTCATTGTTTTTCTGAATTAATTTGGGAAGGTCTGATCCAGTTTTCAGAGAAGTACAGAGAGTCTTTCCATTGATTTCAGTGGCTCTTGGAACGGTCCCTTATTGCATAAACTCAGATCTCTGCTATTTCGTACTTCATTTCCTTCCATACCCTTGGGTGAAGATCATCAACTCCTGTTGATTTACTGCACTTGAACTGCTCAGGTTTCTCCATAATTTTTAAATTTTTTTTTTTTGGAAACTTGGAGTTTCTTTCAGGACCACATTCAGACTTCTCCATAAAAATTCCCTGAGAGCAGGAATTTCCCCATTATTTTTTATGGTTGAAGAATAATGCAGCAAAAGGAACACAAAAAAAGCCTTTAACTTCCCTCCTTCTTTGCTTATGTCTCTAATTGCCTCACTCTGTTCAGCTTGGTTTCATGGTCTTGTAGATATTAAGTTTTACCTGAAAACACTACACTTTGCTGTGCATAAATATAGGGATGCTTAAAATCAGACACGGGTTACAAGAGTACCTGCTGAATTTTCTTTCACAAATTTAATACCATGCATTCCTGATTGCTGGTTGGAATCAGGGAACTGGAAGATGCGGAGCTCTGATGCCGTGGCAATGTCCATTTAACTGGCTTTATTGTAAATTCTTGCATAACCTGTTCTTCCTCCATATTTCGCATCCTGGATTCACAGCACCCCCTTGCTCAGACTCATTTAAAGCTACAATTGCAATTCTGCTGATTCAGAGGCAGCTATTTTTGTCCCATTCTGTGATTCTTACCCTGAAAAGCTAATAGGAAATGGCATTTTCTTAGCCTGTGTGCCTACTCCTCTATACATTCAGAGCCACTGGCTTTCAGTCTTCCTAGGCTTGCAGAACAAGAGCAAGCATAGTTAAGACCGAGCTAGCTGCCTCTCACTGCCTGTGCAGTCAATAAAATTATTTCTTTTCCCTTCAGTTGTTTCTAATCAAATCCACTGGAGTTTAATGAGTTGGACATATATTGCTGAATATCTCATTCAGTGGCCGTAAGGTACACAGAAACTAAGCGCATCATTTATTCTATAGGATCCCCATTGAAAGTAATGCTACAGGAAAGGAGACAGCCCCTTGCATCTCAGATCTGAGGCTACATTTGCAGGGATGGAAAAATAAAAGTCATCCTTCATAATGTGTGTACACTTGACAGGTGATTGCAACTGAATGAACACATGGCCTTGAGATTGTTGCTGCTCTGTGGCTTTCCAGATCAGAATCAAATGCCTGACTCTTAGTGGTGTCACAGGAACACTGATTTTCAGCCATGTATCTCTTCTAACATCAACGGTTTATAATGCTGTCACCTTATCAAAAGTCCTTGGTGAATGGGATTCCTTCACTGAGTGCACATCCTTCTTCATCCTTGCACTTCCGCAAGTGCAAGGTCCTGCACCTGGGGAGGAAGAATGCTAGGCACCAGTACAGGTTAGTGGCGGACCTGCTGGGAAGTAGCTCGGAGGAGGAGGATCTGGGGGTCGTGGTAGACAGTAAATTATCCATGGCCCAGCAATGTGCCCTTGTTGCCAAAAAGGCCAATGGAATCCTGGGCTGCATAGGGAAGAGTGTGGCCAGTAGGTCGAGGGGGGTCATTCTCCCCCTCTACTCTGCACTGGTAAGGCCACAACTGGAATACTGTGTCCAGTTTTGGGCTCCCCAGTTCAAGAGGGACAGGGAACTGCTGGAGCGAGTCCAGCAAAGGGCAACTAAGATGATGAAGGGATCGGAGCATCTGCCTTATGAGGAAAGGCTGAGAGAGCTGGGACTCTTTAGCCTGGAGAAGAGAAGGCTGAGGGGAGACCTCATTATGGCGTACAAGTATCTAAAGGGTGGGCTGAAGGAGGATGGAGGATGGCTCTTTTCAATGGTTCCCAGTGACAGGACGAGGGGCAATGGGCACAAGTTAGAACATAGGAAGTTCTGTTCAAATATACGGAAACACTTCTTTACGGTGAGGGTGACAGAGCACTGGCACAGGCTGCCCAGGGAGGTTGTGGAGTCCCCTTCCCTGGAAATTTTCAAGACCCGCCTGGATGCAGTCCTGAGTGATGTGCTCTGGGCAATCCTGCTTTGGCAGGGGAGTGGGGCTAAATGATCTCTAGAGGTCCCTTCCAACTCTGAAAATTCTGTGATTCTGTGATTTGTCTGAACCTTGCTTTTGTGTATTTATTACCTTTGCCACAGAAAAAACTTTCTCCAAGATAATTGGAACCACTAGCAAAATTTGCGTCTCTGCTAAGTCTCATTAAGTGATACTGCTGAAACAAATTTCCTCCTTCTGACTGATCACCACTATATTCTCTCTACCTTAGGGACTCCTTTGCCCCGTTTTAGTGCAGTGTCTGACCCCGGCACCGTGAGATGGCAGGGCAGCAAGAAGGACCAGCAGATCAGCTGGACGTAGGCTGTGCACATCATCTATTGATATTGAGGCTTCTTTCCCCATTCCTTCTTATGACATTGCTTCGACCTCCCAGTCTTACCTTATGATGGTAATCGAGACATCACAAGTGATGTGGTATTGCTGTTTCTGAGATATATAGGTGTTACTATTCTCAAAGTAAAGATGAAAGATGACATACATAGAGCTCAGGACTCTCTTTATGAAAAGACTGTGTTGATTTTGCATTGAAAAATTTCTCACATTTTAGGTGTTTGGTCCCTGGGTTAAATTCACAGGTCCAATTTACTCACTTGGATTCACAGCTTGGACTCTTGTCCATATGTTCATAGACTAAATTGGCTTGTTAGGTCTCTGAAAATATGAAAGGAGGAGAAGACGATCATGAGCCCCTTATATAAATTGCCAAATGACAGCTGAAGAAGGAGAACTACACTGTCCTTCAGACAGCTTTATTCATTGAGGATCGATACAGATATTCACTTGCTAAGCAATTACAACAACAAAAAAAGCTGCCACTTCTCAGGCATGGATCGTTGCCTCTTCAGAGGCTCTCTTCAGAGGCTCTCTTCAGAGCTTCTTTATACACATAATGTCACTATTAAGCTATCAATGAATTTACTGATCTTTCCTCTGCAGTGTGGCACAGGTCCCAGCTGCCCAGCTAAGACCCACACCTTATGGTGGGTACCTCCCTGCAGTCTGGCTTCTGGTATCGTCTGCGCTGCTGGAACAGACCTCAGAGACATGAGATATGAGGGACGATAAGGGAGAAGTCCTCATCATCCTTCCCTGTGTTTCTAGGTCTTGGTGTCACTATCACCTCAAGCTGGACCCTGGGAACAGGTCAAAGTGGAGAGAAGACCACCTGTCTCCCCATCATTTCTGGACCTTGATATCAGCTGAGGGCCAGCAGCCAAGAAATTATTAAAAGCAACTTCCCAAGCCCCTTTCAGCTGTATTGCACCTTCTCTTTAAAATGAAAACAAGAAGCAAGTCAACTTAGCTTGCTGAGCTCTGGTCCAAGGGCTCAAGTGTTTCACAACCTGGGTTGGGAGCTATTGCAGCATGGACTTAGGACTTTCAGAGTCTGATTAGAGCTCAGATCCAGGCTAGGCATATGGTTTGAGCATATAAAAAATCTTCATTGAGATATCACCAAGGATATCCTAATATTTATTTCCATGGTCCCCTGAGTTCCCTACAGGTAGCTGACAACTTTCTTCATTCAACTTTTAGAGAAATGTCTGTCAATTCTGCTGTTGCCATCCTATTTAAACACTGCAGAGATTTTAGTGGTGGTACAGTAGCACTCAGATATCAATGATTCCTTTCTCTGCGCCAGCTCCTGAAAGCACACACGCCTCTGCAGCCATGAAAAGCTGAGGAGACAGCCACCATCCCGAGGTGCCACCCAAGCCAGCCACCCTTCTACACAACCTCCACATGAGCCATGTCTCGCTCTCCAGGTGAAAGCAGAGAGGGGCACCCACAGACATGGGCAATGTTTGTGCTGCTCCCTTATCTCCATAAATCTGGGGAAAACCAGCCAGGACCCGGGGGCTGAAAATCTGCGCTTAGTCAACAGATAATGTGGAGTTCAAATCCAGCATCTAAATCCTGCAAGCCTTTTGCTTGATTTCTTGCTTTCATGCAAATCCCGATTAGCTCCTAGGAAAGCCTCACTGGGATCTGGATGTCGAGACTGATGTGCATCGTGGTAAGGGCCTGTCCACACCTTTGATGCTGAGGAAGCTTTGCTCTGGATGCAGACTTTGAAGCTGAGCTGTGCTTTCATTTGAAACAGAGCTTGGCGGCTCAGCTGCGGAGCAGAAGGGATCTGTGCTCCACGGCTGGTGGACAAGCTAACAGAGATGTGTTAACAGCTGCTAATGTGCTGCAGCTCCAATTTCGATTTCAGAGCATTGTGTGTAAAAAAATATATAAAAAAATATATTAAAAAAATCAGACATTAGCAGTTAATAACAAGGGAACATTTCACTGGTTTCTCTTTTGACATAATGGAGCAGGAGGGTTGGTGAACCAGGAAAGGCTCCATAATGCAACATCCTGAGGCTGACACGGAGCAGAGAACAGATGAAAAAAGCTCCTACTCTGCCTTTAATTTATAGCACATTTTATTACGTGGCACAGATTTAATAAGTGAAAATATAAATATCAGGGTAACAATTACAGAGGCACTTTACTGGAGGAAACAGAACTTGGAACTCACGTCAACCTACAAGGCCCCAAGATTGCATCCAGAACCTCTTATTTCCTCTGGCACTCTCCGCTCTGGGTCTAAACTGCGTTCTCTTCATCGCAGTCATGTGGTTGGGTGGTGGAGGAAAACATTGCAAGAGTTTTGTTGTGTTGCAGTTTGGAGAGGCAAACATATGCAGAGGTATCTCTGGAGAGGCACACTCGTATGCTGAAGGGTTGGCGTAAATAAGACTTAAGCACCAGCCAAAGAAGTTTCAAAACAGATGGTTTGATATTCAGTTAACCTCAACAGGATAACAAAAGAGCAAATATGGTCACGCAATGAAGAGGTCGCATGGATAGTGGACAGCATTTGAAGCAGTGAAATGGTGAATCTTCCCCTGGTGTAATCAACAAAAAAAAACCACCAAAACAGTGTGATTGCATCTATCAAGGATGTTTGCCAGCAATAAGCAGGTAAATAATGCATAGGAGATGGCTTTGCATCTGTATTTGCATTAGTGAGGCTGTTGCTGCCTTGCACATCTGGTGAACTTCAAGGAAGACGTGGAGTAAATGGGAAAGGTTCAGAAAAGAAGTGATCCAGGATCTGGAAAACACACTTGCTGCTTAATTTGTTCATGGGGCAACTAGGGAATGATTTAACTGAGCCTGCATGGTGGACCTGGCCTGCCCTCACCCTGAGCTTTTGCCCTGCATCGCTTGCAGTGTGCTCTGTTAAACCTCTATGCCTATACCTGCAGTTGGGAAGTCCTCTGAGACAGCAGAGACAGTTCAGCCCACTGCCCTGAGCTCTGATGTGCAATGTGGGTGATGACTTCCCAGTTGGCAACCAGCTTGGGATTTTATTCCCAACTGCTTTGCCTCTTAATTGCCGCTTCTCGGCTGTGATGCTGAGCAACGTCAGGTCTGGGCTTTGGCCTCACGGTTAATAGCACTGTCTGTTGGCTGAGGCTGGATTACATACTCCTCCCTATGGGCAGGAGTAAGGTGGGAAAGGCTTTCATGTAGACAGGCACCAGGAACTTCCCTGTTTCTTAGATGAAATTAGAGCCTGACTGTGCAGTTTCTCCCTCCGCCCACTATTTTGGGATATTTCTGTCTGCTGGTTTGGCTGCAGACTCTGGTCTCAGCCCACAGGTAGCATTTGCTGATGGTTGCTACGTCACCGTGAGTCAATGCCACTTGCGTCTCAGATGACATTTGACTGGATGCTCAGGTTAACAGGCCAGTATGTTTGCTCAGGTGAAACTTAGGAGCCACAGCCCTAACCATGGCCTGCAGGTACAGCTCGGGACAAAGACAGCACATTATAGAGTATCTTCTAAAGTTCTTGCAAGGTTGAATGTCTTGAACTGGGACTTGCAAGTGTTCTAGGCAAAAGCTTGGCACAACTTGTAGGGATGAGGCTTACCCACTAGGTCTACACACCCAAGTTTGTCATGGCTCCTGCAGGACTTGATGCTTGGGCGGTTTCCCAGAAAGTGTTGTACAGCTCCTGCGCAAAATGCACAAACCACCGCATGAAATTCTATGGTCTGTGGTGTCCAACAATCAAACTAGATGGTCCAAATAGTTCATTTCCCCTGGCCTTCAAAACTGTGACTCCTCTAAAAATAAAAGCCTTGAATTTCCCCCTTTTCCATTCCGCAGTGAATGCTTGGAAGGGGGAAAGAGGCTGGATCTGATTTGGATCCAGGGGACAGGTTAGAAGCAAAATAATAAGAAGCATTAAAGTGAAAATGAAGAGTAGCCAGATCACTGAATTTTAAAAAGAAAAACAAACACACAATAAAGCGATACCTCCGCTGTTTGGACCAGCTCCTACTCCAAACCACCTATCACATCTCATTAGAACAATGTTGAACGCTTTGGAAAAGAGGTGCCTGCCTAGGATCCACTTTCAAAGAAAACTGCTGGGAGTTTACTTAGAGATGAAGAAAAAAAAAATTGGAGCTTTTTATAAGAACCAGAGAGAGTAGAATTCCTCACTCCAAAGCAATTGTTATATTTTAAATATTCTATTAAAGAATCCATTTTCTTCTTTTTCCTTAAATGGCTGGGGATAGGTTTCAACGTACATCTTGAATTGGGCTCTGCAGCGTTAGGATTTCCAGTGGCATTTGGTTTTGATAAACCTCTTTTTTTTTTTTTTTTCTTTTGCCTTGAAGCAGTTTGTTCTCTTGGCAAGAATACAGAGACTGGCAATTGTAACTCACTTGTTGTTGCCAGCAGTAGGGAAGGCTTGAGGTCCTCTTTTTCAGCTGTAGCACGTTTGGATGCTTGGAACCAGAGCAGTGAAAGGAGGGGGAAAGGAGGAGGGAGAAGGAGGGTAAAAAAAAAAAAAAAAGGCCCCTAAATCTGTTCTTTTCTCTACTGTAAATTACAACCCTGCTTTTTTAATTTCCTTTCCCAGCACAATGTTATTCATTCACTTCCAAAATAAACAGGGGGCTTAGAGAGTGAACAGCTTGGGAGAACAAACTGTCCTCTTTTCACAGTCCTTACCTGTCAAGAGCCTGATTAAACACATATACGCTGATGGCAAGTATGGCATGGTGGCCTTTGGGAAGCTTCTGCATCCCAAGGGGTCACACTAGGCTGATCCTGAAGCTCTGAGGTCTTCAGAGAACCGATGGGTTCTTGTTCAACTGACCCACTGAATGAGGCTAAAAAATACTATTTTTCTGTAAAGGCTCTGTTTTTCGAACCCAAACCCTTTAGGACTAGCTTGGAAGAGACTGTAAGGAAAGACTTCACAGTTGCTAAGCCTTTTGAGATCCCTGATTTGGGACCGTAGATGTTTTTCTTCAAGAAAGGTGACTTGGGAGATAGAAGTCCTTTACTAAAAAACAGGCAACATAAAAGCTCATTCTAATTATATAAATGTGTGTTTACTGTTTTTGTTTGGCACAAGAGGCCTGTCCTCTTCATGGATCTTCCAGAATAGCCCCACAGAGGAATGTGATTTTATGTTTCTTGATGAGGAAGTCAGATGTTCCTGCTTCATCATTTCTGTTTCCTCAGTGGATTCCAGTATTTCCTTCAAGGAGACCCCTATGGTCTAGACAAAAGCTACAAGCTTTAGTAAAGCTAAAGCAGGACTCATTTTGCACAGGTCCTCTTCCACCCAACTCCTGACCCGTCTCCCACACATCCCACCCAGCTACCGACTTCTACAGTACTCGTAGAAGTAAAATTCATGATGCAGGCAATCAGTAACCAGGGTTACAAAGCAGACTGAGAAGTGGAGGTTTTCAGCTCTGTCTGTGACTCCACTGCTGAGATTGCAATAACCCTGAGCAAATTTATTCACTTGTTTCCCATCGTGACTTGAAAATACCATGGCCTGAAGTCTATCAACCAGCAGTAAGCGGTGGGCGTAAATGGAAACAGGAATACTGCTGGGATGGAAAAGCTACCTAGAATCATCAAGAAGCTGTAGGTTTTGGTGTCCTCCTGCTCCAGCCATTGTCCCTACCCTGGGGATGGCTGTGGTAAGTCACCCTTCCTCCAGGCATGTGTGTTCCCACTGCAGGACTGGAGGGTACCGTGCAGATCTGGGAGGATGTAGCTGGTCCTCAAGTCTGTTACTCCAACAGCAACCTTGCTGCTGATGGTGGCAGGGTCTGGCAGAGACCTGCAACAGATAAGAGGGACGTGAGGTCCAGTCCTCTTAGTGTAAGAGATGGGTGCCCAGACAAATATACTTGCAGTCTGGAGGAAAGAAAAACAGGGGAAGGCCATCTTGGTTTCATTTTTTTTTTTTTTTTCCATTTACTGTGTATACTGGGTGCAGCTAACTCGTCAAGGCCATTTTCTTGAGATTTTTTTCTTTCTTGCATGTAAGTGACTAAAGATTCTGGAAAAACTTTTAGATTTTTCCTGTTTGCATAAGTCGGTTGTTGATGTGTGTTTCTTTTTTGTGTATATATTTATACATAAATAATGCTGGAATACAAAATAATGACTGGTTTGTAGAAAAACCGTCCGGAAGTTTCTCTGTATCCAACCCCATAAAGCAAGAACCAAAGGGGGTTGTTGGGTCGATTTCACAGGCAACAAAGTTAAAATGGATGCAAGGAAATAGTTCTGTTTAAAGCATATAATCACCCTAAGGAATTCCCTGCCACAGGAAATCATTGAGGCAGAGTTGAAGAAGGTCAGAGAGATATTTTTAAAGGCCTCAATGTTTATGTGAATGAGCAACACACATGTCCTTCTTCTCACTAGCCAAGAAGATGGGTCAAATATTACAGACACTCAAAATATATGCCCACTACATAAAAGCTATGGACGTAAGTCAGTGATTTGGGGTAGAAAGGTAACGATTTCCACGGTATGTTTCACTAAGCACCAGTTAAAAAAGAACCATAAGCCAAATCAAAGTACATCAGTATCTGGAAACATACATTTTGGGGATCAAAAAGTTCTAAAGTGATCCAGTGATACTATCATGCAGTTACACTAACGTGTGTTAGAATTTGCAGTACCTAACTACTTTCTCAGAGCTTTAATCTTAACTTTTCTCACTTGCCTTAGTGTTTTGTTATAAAATAATATTTTTCCCCTCTTTTTGTCTCCCTTTCTATGTGGAATAACTCCTTTGCCTGTTACACATTACGGTCTAATTGTGTTATCACCAGGCTAGCCTTTTTGTATTTGAAAACTGCAGAAAGTTTGGAGGCATGCCTTGTTATCTGCCATCTGTAGCTCGGGTTTTCATGGGTGATCTTGAGTGTTTCAGTTTATGGAGGCCAAACCAAATCTATTTCACAGGCATCCAACTTTCAAGCGCTGAGCACACATCCCCTGAAAATTGCCTCCTCTGCTTTATCCCCAGCAGAGCTCTTATAAATGATGTACTGAAAAAGAACTCATCACTTTTTGGAAAATTCCTTTTCCTCAAAGTAGGATTTTCCAAAAAGTGATTATCTTTGATTTTTATTCACTCTTAGGGCCATATGGACAATGTAGGGTGGGGGTATTCCCCCACAGACTGCACAGCCTGGTGCCCCAAGAGTAAGTTTGCCCCAGCCAGTTAAATGGCACCTGGGAGCGCAATCATCTCTGCCATTGCACAGCTGGAACTCACCCTGCTTTGCTTTTGGTTGGGGCCAACTGACAGTGTCCAAGTACTGTCCCTGCACAGCTTGGGAACTAGGACCTTGCAGGCACCATGACCAACAGGCAGGTTGCACCCAGCCAGCCTGTTCTGAAGACTAAAAGATCACGCTACACGCAGGTCACACCATGCCTGTGTATTCCCATCCACCTCATTTAGTAGGGGAAATGGGGCACAATGGGCTCAGGACTTGGATGCAGCATCTCATGCCCTTTAGCCATGTGCCCAAGTGCAACCTCAGCATGAGAGGGGAAAAGAAAGGATTTGGGGTCTTGTTCTGACGAGGGATCTTGTGCAGACAAAGGGTTCGGATGGGGCTAGGGCACTCACTCAAATCCTGCAGGATAGACACAGCCACAAACATCTCATCTGATTCACACCTCTCAAGGGAAGAAAATAGCTCTTTTTCTGGCCAGATGGGACAGAACCTTAGAGAAATTAAGTGAACGGAGTTGACTTTCAGCCAAGAACTGTTAACAGTTGTCAAGGCAGAGAAATGACTTATTCAAAAGTATTAATTAGGCCTGTACAACAGGTTTTGAAGTAAAAATTTACTCTTCTCACCTTTTATTCTTTTCAGTTCTGATCTGCTGTCATTTGGGTGATTTTCATTCTGGTCAGCAACGCCAGTAGAAGGCAGAAGAGCAAATAGGCTTCCATTTTGCTAGTTCTTTCCTCACAAGTTAAGAAAAGAAAAAAAAAAAAAAAAAGGAAAACGGGTAATGGGAACGATCACATACCTCTAAACTGGGAGATCTACAGTCAACAGCCCTGTCCCTAACAATTGCTACGAATGACTTAAAAGAAAGACTCAATACACATTGGGGACAACAAAGGTCTAAACATTGTTACAAACCTGCTATCACCCTGTAGCTCCCTTCCTAGCTAACCTTACTCTCATCAGGTCTAAAAATTCTGGTGGTTATGAGTAACTTGCTTGAATACTGGAGCTCTCACCGCTGTTACCACCAGTGGTAGCACAAGCGGGAATTTTAACAAACAAAACCTAGCACAGAAACACTACAAACTGGAGTCAATTAAAGACTGGAATGGACTGGAGTCACTAGATGTCATTCTCCATTGCCACACTTCTACCGGTACCTTACATTTCAGGAATTCATTCAGAAAAGCCGAGCAAGAGTATCCACTCTTTTTAAGGATAAGTTGGCTGCAGTCCTGCATATCTTGTGGGCTGACCTGAAAGCATGGTCCACAGCCCACATAGCAACTTGTCCTCTTGATCTGTGACTGAATCAACTTCTCCACATGAAAGCATTTGCAAAGTAGACTGTGCTGCTGGGTTTTTGGTGGGAGGTGTCCTGGGAGGATGAGAAGCAAGTGCAGGAAGTCAACAATGAACCGGTCAAATGGCCCAAAGTAGCGAACAACCTGGCCAGTCCCACTGCCAGTTGATCAGGTTGACTCTTCTGTTTCTCGGGTGGTGGTTCAAGTTTCAGAGGAAGATATAATCCTCCCTATTACACCTTGTTGGTTACGCAATAATTTCTTTGACATGCAATACTTCCTCAAACTTGACAAAATCAACTAATTCCTTGATGGAGAGTGATTAGAACACTAAATATACTGGGGTATTAGCCATAAAATCATAGAATCATAGAATGGTTTAGGTTGGAAATGACCTTGAAGATCATCAAGTTCCAACCCCTCTGCCATAGGCAGTGACACCTCCCACCAGACCAGGTTGCCCAAGGCCACGTCCAGCCTGGCCTTGAACACCTCCAGGGATGGGGCCTCAACAACCTCTCTGGGCAACCTGTTCCAGTGCCTCACCACCCTCACAGGGAAAAACTTCTTCCTAATGTTTAATCTGAACCTGCCCTCTTGCAGTTTAAAGCCGTTCCCCCTCATCCTATCACTACATGCCCCAGTAAAAAGTCCTTCCCCAGCTCTCCTTTAGGCCCCCTTTAGGGACTGGAAGGCTGCAATAAGATCTCACCGGAGCCTTCTCTTCTCCAGGCTGAACAGCCCCAACTCTTTCAGCCTCTCCTCACAGGAGAGGTGCTCCAGGCATTAACACTGTAAAGAATTGATGCAGAATGCTTTGCTCCTCTTCATTAGAAACCTACTTCCATGTCCCTAGGAGTCTGCTGAGGCTCACAAGTTCAGGCTCAACCCTCCTGAGTTTCTGAGTTCCAACAGTGGGAATTTCCCAGGCTTTTAGTGTGGTGCAGCCACTAATTTGTTCTAAACCTACTTGTTAAATTGGCCATTCTTTTTTTCTCACATCCTCATGCTAAGGATGGGTGTTCTCCAAAATAGGGTGAGGGAAAGCAGCACATCAGGATGACCTTAGAGATGAGCTAGAGTTTTGCCTCTGAAGGCTTTCAGTCAATTGGGAGTGACATTTGTTTAACCAAGACAAAAGTCCTGTGGCTTTGATTTTGCTGTCACACAGCAGCACAGCTTTGGAAAAACTAAGCAAGGGACTGTTTAAACTCAGATTATAGCAGGTCCTTTTTTTTATCCCTGTGGAACAATAAATTGGCTTAAAATATAAGACAATACCAAATGCTTATTACTCCTGTGGAGAATTAATGAGCCATGGCATCTAAACTATTGAGTGGTCAGACCATATGTTATTAGAAATGGTGGAGGCTCTGTATTGGTTAGGGCTGTTATGCGTTTCTGATTAAGGCTATGAAACTTTACCAATAAACACAGCTGAGAAATGAGCATAAACAGTCAATCCGTACGGAGGAAACCGGCCACGTGCAGTAAATGTAGCAAAATGCAGTTTAATGAGCCTTGTAGAGACTTGCTGCATCCAAGAAGCTTTCCCACAAATTAATATTGCCTGAGACCAACTGCTTATCAAAATAATCCTTGGTCTTACTGGACAGTGGTTCTATACACAGGGAGCATAGGAGACTTCTGACACTAATAATCTCATCACTCTTGGGATATTTACTGCTGGTAATATGTGTCTTCCCTACTTGTAGGGCCAGGCAGCAACGATCGACTGCAAAGGAGATTGTGAAGCAGATCCAATCTCTTGAGCGGCACCAGCAGCCCAGTCACTGTTCTGTGTCTCAGTTTACCCATCACTCTAATGTGATGCTAATACATACAGCCAATGCAGCTTCCCAGGTTTGTACTGAAAGGGTTTAATTAATGTTAATGCATGTCTAGGCATTTCAGCTCTTGTATTCCCTCATTGTCTTGAACACCATTTAGCAGACAATCAGAACATAACTACTATTAATAATGAACAGCTTAGCATCTTGGATGAATCATCTCTGAGTGCGTATAAAATGCTGGTGGAGTTTTGGCCAATATGAATACACAGCTCACATCTACATCTAATGCTGGGGAAAGCTGTGAAGCAGATATGTCCACAGGGCATGGCTCAATGCTGTCTCCCAGCCACCGCGGTCCCAAAGGAGTGTAGCTCGTCTAATGCCAACTCAGCAACACTTCCCCTAAGCAGAGTTTGCCCTCCCCCTCATTCTCCAGTGAGCAGTCTCAACTTCAGTGGGAGACATGCCTGAGAGAACTGGTGCACTGATTTGACAGAGTATCTTGATTTGTTCTGGATGCTTTCATAGATGGGAAAAAAATAAAAAATGAAAATAAAAAAGTGCAGTTTGTTGTGTCAGAGGAGTGTGTGCTAAGTTGTGTTGAAACTTCTTTCAAAAATCGGGTCTTTAAGAATTTTGGAAAATTGATTAAACTTCACTGAACTGAGAAGAAACTAGTGTAAGTCTGTCATGGGAAGGTCTGCTGAAACCCTGGTGGCAGCAAAGCCAAATTCCTGTTATATACACCAGGCTCCTTCCAACCCCTTTCAGCTTTCACTTGTTTATTATTCTTGCTTGGTTTACAAGCTCCAAAGAAACTTGACATAGATTATTTTACAGGAACAGCCTCAACGCATCTTGAGATGGATTATTTCCTTCCTTCAGAGCTACAAGAAGGCTGGTGTTGCTCATGGTTTGGTATCTTTTGACATTTCATTGAAAAAGCTTACTTTCTAACACAGTAAGACTGCAGTGTGGCAAAGTCTGACCAACACAGGCCCATTTACCTGCTGGCGTCTCCAGTGCTCTGGGCTATAATGGGATTTGCTGTTGCTGTCACGCCTTATGTCTGGTTTTACTGTTTAGAAAGTGCTCGTTTTGACCTACAACAGCACTGATTAGAAGGGTTGCTATAAAGACCATTCTTGTGAGGTGGCCTCATTCTCGACAAGAAGCATATGATGCAGAAGACAAAGGTAAAAAAAGTAAGTAGAAAAGGCAAGAAAAAAACTGTTGAGTGACTTGACATTGTTTATTGGTTTGTTTTCCAAAATAAATAATTTCTGAGCTATGCGATCAATGATCATTTGGGGGTTTGCAATAATATTTAGGCTCGTGTCTGAGCCATTATTCCGACCTTCAGTGTTCAGGCCTGCTAGATAAATGGTCTTGTCTGAGTCTGCCCCTATTTCATGTACAAACTGGGGAAAGGTCAGTTTTCCGAAATGAAAATCAGGTGCTGGTATCATCTCCTTTGAGATAGGGGTTGGACTAGATGATCTGGGGGTTGGACTAGATGATCTCCAGAGGTCCCTTCCAACCCTGACTATTCTGTGATTCTGTGATTCTGTGAGTATCAGAATTTAAGAGAATTGGTAGTGGCTCAAAAATGATCTTGCATCAGATGGAAACTAAAAACTTCCCCAGGGAAGAATTACTATTAGAATTACTATTAATTTATTACAACACGCTAATAGAGTGTCATGGTTAACAGCGCCCAATGGGAAGATGCTACCTAACACCAGAGATAAGGTCATTACACAGCAAGTCTGGAGCACAAACGGACCCTGTGGCTCAGTCGCATTGGGGTTACCCAGCCACCAGAGGGAACTGGATCCTGCTTCAAAAGCAGTTTTCAGTTAGATTAGCTTGATCTACAAAATTACCTTCCTGAAAATTGCACCTGAAGCTTACTGCACTGTCCTACCAGGAATCCAAGCTGAGTTGTTCTCCAGCGATGTTGAGGCCTTTTACGCGTAGTCTGATGGAAAGCTGCAAGCAGGAATTATTGCTAATTAACATAACTCTTCTAGTGCACTGCACTGAATTCAGCCTTCTGGATTATTCCATTTTCCAGTGAACTACAGATTATAATATAGCATGTGTTCTGTTTTTAAAGCAATTATGCTTAAATATACTTGTTCTTCAGTTTAGTTTTCCTTCTGAAAACACAGCAGTCATCTTCTATCAACAAATCCATTCCAGAATGTTTTCGCTAGCAACAGTTACTAAGACGTTTTTCATTCAAAGTGGAAGCTTGGGAGGGATATAATCAGCTCTCTAGCATGGCTAGAAGCATTTGCCAGTAGCTAAAATATACAATGAGCAAAATATCTGCCTTTAGGATGTTTTTAAAACAAAACAAAAAAAAAAACAGAAACCCATCATAGCTTTAGGACATAGACCTCGTCTGCTTCTCATCCTGGAAAAGTAGGAGTCATTCTAGTCTAGCAATGAGATGGCTGCTTTCAGACAAGAAGGAACAGCTCTCTTGTCCAAGCAATCAAAGACCATATGACAAGAATGACTGGAAGAAACCATGTCATTGACATTATGTGACAGGATTGGCGTGTGGACTCCAAAAATGCAATTATAGAAGCTTTCCTCACAAAGTGGCGGTCTGCAGTTTGTGTCTTCTCCTGGATCCTCACCGCTGCCCAGAGGGTAGATGCAAGCGCATCCAGGGTTGACCCTGGGGGCAGTTTGAACTGTTCATGCCAAGCAGCCATGGTTCTGTACCCAGGAACAAAAGTTAAGCATCTAAGAAAGTGGTAAAGCAAACACAAAGCCCCATGCCTAGTCCTCACTGTTGAGGTAAAGCACTATTTTATTTTGATTGAAGCTTTCATTTGTTTTACTGATCACTGGAAAACACTTGCTTCTTCCATTCTTTCTACCCTCATCATATTGTAGGGGGGATCAGGCAGAATAAACAAACTTGTGCATCGCTTGTTTCCAAGATTTTGTGCTCATCCAACCCAACCTGTGGACTACACTCGTGTCCCTGTTCCCTCACTTGTTATTAACAATAATGATTTTTACTAGTCAGTGTTTTTAGAAGGTCCCATTCTCATTGTGCATGCATGCCTACATGATTCATGAGTTTTGGATCGCTTTTGAGGTTAGCTCCAAGAGCCGTTTCAGGTGGCTGTGATGTTATCAGGAGTAACTGGAGAAACAAAGGCCTTTGTACAGAAAAATTGGCAGGTAAGTGAATAAGGAAATTATTTTCAAATCATTTGTTTTAAGGTATATTTATCATACTCAGATCTAAACATATTGATTTATATTACGGTTTTGGCATCGTAAACATTTGATAGGATTATTTATTAAAATTGTATTGCTCTTTTTTGGCTTTCCAAAACCCACTTTTAATGAAATATTTAAACACACATATGCTACGCAATTGTCTGACTCCAGCTCACCTCTTCAACACAACTGGATTGTATGAATATTCACATGTTTCATAAAGAAATCCAGCACTCCTGGGTGCAGGCAGGTCACAGAGACGGGCTTCTGAGCTAAAGCTACGAATGAACCTAAGTGCTCCTTCCAACATGGGATTTTACAGGGATCCTTCAAATTCCTGTGGCTGAGGGCTATGCACATTCACATTACTGCTGGCAAAGCCCCATGGGCCTTAAGTCTCCACCAGAGAAATTACACCAGCCTTGAAACTGCCACCCTGCTCAGACCCCTGTGTCATGTCAGAGGCAAAGCAGAGCTCTCAGACTGCCTGTTTGCTCCGTGGTCTTTCCTTTAGTATCTGCTTCAGATCATGTTATTCTTTGAGTACAGTTATTATATTTGGCTTTGCACCAACCAGAGGTGGCAATGGAACTTTCTGAGGTTGCCATGTGTGTCCCATCTTATTCCACAGCCCAGTGACTGAACTTGACTGCTCTCCTGTTAGTTTGCCTACCCCGCCAAGGAGATGCCCAAAAAACTACCCCAGAAGTCAAGATGTGGGTTAAAGCTCCTGCCTCAAACTTCTGTAGAGGACATTTGAGAAGATAAACCCCCACTTTCCTCTTTGACTGCCAAAGAACAATGAATCTTTCTGCAGGATTCCATAAAACTGGGTTAATGTGACTTAGGTCTAGAAAAAGATTCAGAGCTGAAAATCCCAGCTGGAGACCCCCACATAGCTATGTCTTCCTTCATCCAGGACCAGGTATCTAGAAGCCCTGGGTCTTGTCCATCTTCTGATTTTCTACAGGTTGCCCCAGGTATTTTTAAGATCTGCTTTCTGTCATTGGGTAATCCTATTCGTTGATCTAATTTGCTTACAGAGATCCTGAGTGTCTGATGCCTGGAACAACCTGAGTCTGATTATAGATCTAGTTTTAAGTGACTTTTCCAAGAGTAGGCAGAAAGCAAACGCAAGAGCCAGGAATGGAAGCCAAGTTTCTTGTTTCATAAACTCCTGAGTTAACCACTTCTGCTCATAACAATCAACTATATATAAAAAAAAAAATAACAAAGGGGAGTGAGAAGCAAAGCTTTCAAAGAACCAAACCCAACATCCCCCGTTCAGATTTCTTGAATGCTTTGTCTTGCCAAACATTTACGGCTTTGAGCACTGCTGGAACTCTCAAAGCTGGTGGATAATTTTCCCCACAAATTTTATTATTGTAGAACCTGATTCTGTTACCCATACACATCTTGGTCAGCCCCACTTTTTCCCCCAGAGGCTGAAAAAAGCCCTTAAGCTTTGAGGGGACAGAAGACTGCCAAGTGCAGAAGCTAACTTTTGGGTTGTTTCCTTTTCCTTAAAAAAAAAAAGAAAAAAAAAAGGGGGGGGGGGAAATGAGCAGATGAAACCACGTTGCTCTTTAAGCTTTTTTCTTGTTAATAAAATTTGCTATCCCTTGTGATACTAACTTTTCCCTGCTGTACTACCCATTTATGACAGAACAAGGTAACACTGAATATGAACCAGATCCAGTGAGAAATTCTCCCCTCTGTTCGTTTTCCTGCCAGGAAAGGCAGGTTTACTACACTCTGAATGATTCTTGGAGGTGGTTTGGTTTTGGCAAATCGTGTAGAAGACCTAAGCAAGAGGTTGCACTGGAAATTTGTGTTATTTTCTGTCGGCTCAGAAGGGTACTTCTGACTTCTTCTCAGTGGTGGTCTTTAAGAAGGCTTGCCGAAGACCTGGGTGCTCAGTGACCAGGGTCTGTGGGTCTTTCCGTAAGGAAATTTGGTAGCAGGTAGGACTGGGTCTCTATTTGATGAGGTGCTTTGAGGTAAAAAAGAAAAAGAGAGGCTATTAAGATGGACTATTTTACTACAATTTGATATGCACGAAAGCAATTTCCACAGCCGTTGCTACAATTAGAGTGTAAACATTTTTAAACAGCCATATCTACTTTATTTCTTGGGGAACGAAAATACGTAAATGAATAAAGCCAACAGCAGCAAAGAAGTAGTAGCTTCCTGGCTTCTGACCAGCAAGGGAAAACAAAAACAAAACAAAAACAAAAGAAAAAGAATAAAAAAAAACCCAGCAGTGGCTGCTGTGCAACATAGGGGAGAGGAAAAGTGCAGTAAACAAGACAAAACAGACCTAATTGGAAACAGGGCCTCCAGTGGCACTCTGGGATGGAAGGTAAGCGGAGAGAATGGGAGAGCTGCAGAGAAGATTAGAAGAACTGAAAAACCCAAAGAAAACCGAGGGGAATTGAATAAAAACAACAGTCTGCTTACAAAAGTAAACATAGGGGGAAGGGAGAACATGCAAAGGGAAAACAGATGCACAGTGAGACAGTGCTGAGGAGACAGAGGGAGATGAAAGTGGTCTGAAACAAGAGGGAAAGTCAGAGTGAAAAAAAAAAAAAACAACAACAAAAAAACCCAATGAAAAATATTGGCAGGAATGCCTTGGTGGCCTTCATGTACTGAGATGCCTCTGGTTGTATAGGCCCTGGGGAGGCTGGTGACATTTTATTCACGCAGAGCAATTTGCCACCAAGGAGCACACTGAGGAATCTGAAACACAGAAGTGCTGTCTTAAGATTATTTTTAAAGTGTCCTCCCTGTTTGTGCCTCTTCCTCCTGACTCATGCAGATATGAGATGGAGCAAATGAGAAAGAGCTCTGAAACTGAGTCAGGGTACCCATCTGAGGTCTGGCTTCAGCCCAGAGAATCCAAAAAGAGCCTGATCTGCCACCAAGCAGCTGAGCAGCCTCTCCCAATGGGCTGTAGGTGCACAGATCTCCAATAGTCTTGAAACCAGAAGGTCTACAAAATCATGATTCCATCTGGAGAAGAGAAGGCTCTGGGGAGACCTTATAGCCACCTTCCATTATCTGAAAGGGGCCTACAAGAAAGATGGAGAGGGACTTTTCAGAAGGGTATGTAGTGACAGGATGAGGCATAATGGCTTCAAACTGGAAGACAGTAGATTTAGATTAGAGATCAGGAAGAAATGGTTCTCTAAGGGTCGTTGAGGCACTGGCCCAGGTTGCCCAGAAAAGCTGTGGCTGCCCCATCCCTGGAGGTGTTCAAAGCCAGGACAGACAGGGCTTTGAGTGACCCGGTCTGGTGGAGGTGTCTCTGTCCATGGCAGGGGGGGCTGGAACAAGGTGATCTTTAAGGTCCTTTCCAACCATTCCAACCATTCTATGCTTCTATGATTTCCAAGCACAAGCTAGGTTGCCTGTAGAAGTGTGTCCTTTCTGCTAAAGATGCACAAAAATAAACTGCCATGGAAATAGCCTGCTTTTTAGAGATTCTGTGGAATCTCTTGGAAACCTACAGTGGTTCAAAGCACTGTAACAACACTCAGAAGGTCTTCTGATGTGAAGTAGTTTGAGCTTAAATTCAAAGACTTGAGATTCTTACAAGGCTATTCTGGGGCATTTGGGGAATGAGGTCAGGTATTCCTCTGAAGAGTACTTAAAGGATGGGGTGGTCTTAGGGTTTCCTCTTTCCTTTTTCTGCTGGGAAAACATTCATGACAGGGCACAACAAGACAGAAGATGGGATCTGAAAATTATTGCTGATGATTACCATCGCAGGGCATTGTAGACACAGAAAGGATCTTTGTCTTTTTGGCAAACTCTATGGCACGTGTTTGATTTGTTTTCCTTCAGAGTTTAGGGTTTTTCAGAGCATCGGATGAGTCTTATTGACAGCATTGGCAAAAAGAGCCTAATGACTGAGTCTGGAATGCTGAAGACGGTCTCAATGGGAGGGCTCAACATTTTGCTCAGAATTGCGATTTTGGGTTAGTGATATAGCATTAAGTGCTGTTGCCTGTGTTATTCCCATCTAGCGAAAAAGCAGAGGATTTATAGACCAGACTCTTATCTTCTTTCAGCCTTCATCTCTCAGAGTACTTAAATGTGTCTGTCTCTCTAGTTTGTCTCATTGACCTCAATGGCTACAACTGTATTAATAAAACAAACATTGCCAGGAGTCATTCTTTGGCTTGGAGACTAAAAGTCTGGTTACATTCATGCTATTAAACTCTGTTAGCCTCTAAAACAGGGTGACCGCATCCAGCCATCTATTGGAAGTGGTCCCAGGAGTGATGATGCCTGTTCCTGCATCATCCCTGGAAGAGACCTGGCAGCCTGGCGAGGACCATTCTGGCAACGTAACAGCAGATGCCATCAGCGAGGTCTGTCCAAGGAACTAGTTGTTCTTAAGGAGACTGAGGCAAAGAGCAAACTGTCCCATGACTGCCCGTCTCTATCCATTGGTTCTCACTATTCTGATACCAAAACTAGTAGAGAAATGGTTATACATGCGAGAAAAAAAAAAGACCCAGTACAATTTCCTTAACCTAAAAAAAGTCCCAAATCCCTTTAGGACAAATCCTCAAAGACATGTAATTTCCTCACCCTGTAAAATTTCACTGTTTTGCCCCTAACCACGGTGTTTGCCGGGAGAATTTTGAAACAAAATGAAATCTTCTGTCCAAACACAAGAGGGGTAAAATTCCAGTTTCTTCTTTCTGTTTTGTTTAGAGAAAGGTCATGAGTGGTTGCTTTTTGTCAGAACCAAACTTCCTCAAAGCCTAAGTCTCCTCGAAATGGAGTTTTGGACCACTTTTGTTATAAGTAACAACCTCCAAATCCAACAACGTTTGGATTTGGGACTTAGGTGTGGGCCTATTAACAAATTAGGACGGTACATGATGCTAGGTTGAAGATCCAAACTTACCCAAATGTTCAGGGAATGATCAGATCTGTGGTTTTGGTTTAGCTCCATCACTGGTTTAGAGGGAGGAAAAGTAGTTTGGACTTTGCTGATAAAAGCAGCTCGTGCTTGAATCATTTTATACCGGTAATGTGTTAAATATACCGCAGCAGATTCATATGGCAAGGAAGTATTTTAAGCATTGCAGTGAGTTAACTGAAAGGAACCATAGGAAATATATACCAGAAGTTAATTTTTTCCAGTTCTTTTTCAGCTCTGCGCCCTGCCTGTGTTAGCTCTTGTGCAGGGTGGCTTATTTTCACTTAGAACTGCTTTGGAATCATTATAAAATACAACGCGCACACCGCTAGGACACAGGGAGTCTCTTGGCTTATGTTTTGCAGATGTCCGTAATTTAATTGGACCAGCAGGTGACCAGGATTACGAGGTCACCTTATGACGGTGATCGGCCCGTGGCTGAACACGGGCAGCTCACAGTAACACATTGGGGCTGTTGTACCCGCGCTCGAGCCCTGCACGCAGCTGCTTTTCAGCAAGTCTGTTGTGGATATTAGATGCTCTCTGCCCGAAATCTGTCCCTTGAGGTTGAGTTACAAAATCTAATAGTGCCTTCTGGCCCTAAAAAATGTGTCAATCCAGCGAGGTGGTGGTTTCGCTTAAAGGTAAAGCAATCCAGGGAGCTTTCAGGTCTGGATGCAACAATCGGTGATTATGGAGTTTATCTTGACATTTATTAGTTGTTAATGGCAGTGCTTCCAGAGAGCTAAGCACTTTCCAGGCAACCACACAGCATCCTTGGCCTGCAAGAGCTGGTAGTTTAAGAACACACAAACACTAAAGGAAACAGCAAAAATAAAAAGGAGTTTTTAAAGTTGTTTTCTTTTTTTTCTTTGTCATTAAAGCTCACTGGAGTCATTGCTAGTCAGATGGTGGTAGGCAGTGTCTCAGAGGTGGAAATATCCACGGTGAAGGGAGCTGCAGGTTGACCTAGTTGGGCATGGTGAGGTCAGTTGGAGCTTGGGCTTGGCCCTCTCCAGGTATGTAGTGAGTGCCAAAATGAATGAAAGATCTTGCCTGGGCAAGAAAAATCACTGCTTGGGTGAAGAGCCTCAGTGTCTGTGGCAGAGGTTGTGACCGAGAAGGAGGTCAGCAGAAAAGAAATGAACAGCAACTCAGGAGGTCACGTTGAGGAGTGTTGCCCCTTTGAGACACGATTGGTGCTGGGACCATCGGTAATGGCTGGTGATCCTGAAACTATGGAAATACAGCTGCTTCTTTCCCACTAGAAAGAAAAATTCTGAAAAGCTGAGATCCTTTTGGGTGGTCTTCCCAGTGTCTGGCGCGGTCCTGCAACTGAGGATGGAGGAAGGACTCGGACGTCTCTGGGCTTGGGCTGTGCTGATGAATGACATCCCAAGGCAAATGAGCATTACACAGCTAAGTCAAGTCACTCAAGCTCAATTCTGGCTTAACCAGCGTGGACTGAGTAATTTCTGAGCAGAGTTTTTTGCTCGCCAAACTATTATCTTGACTATTTCTTTATGGGATGCCATGTGACATGGAAAGGCCTTTTCTCTTTTGCCAGGAGAAAAGCTTCTTCCAGCAGATAAGTGAAACAACTCACTGCAGTGACTCTCAGTATAGCAGTGACAAGTGGATGAATAGCCAGGGGTGAAAAAATGCAGCTAATCACATCACCGAGTCTTTCAATATCTATTTATTTATTGTCCGGTTTCCACCTAAGTCCAAAGACTGAAATCCAACTCTGAACTCTCCATCCACATGACTTGGGCAGGCCTTTTGACCTGTCTGGACTTTTCCATTTGTAAATATGGGTAATAACGGCAGGTAACCTCAGTAACTGCAGAAAATGCCCCATGGAAGTAATTTGCAGATCAGAGAGAATAGTATAATTGTTCAGAGATCGCAAAGGACTGTGTAGAAATGCTTTTAAATAATGATGCATCACTTAATTGGGGTAATCTCAGGTTTCAGAGTCATCTCACACCACACCCTGTGTCTCTTCTTACGGTAGGAGTGACACTGGAAGCAGAACCCCAGTCAGTCAGATCCTGATACACAGATCTCTGCCATTTCCATTCAAGCTGGTGCATTTAAAAGTATTTAAATTATTTAGATTCATTTATTTAAAATAAAAAGAGACTGCTACCAGTGCAGGTACTCTAACAGACCCCTGAACACTTTGGATTTCTCCTGGCAGATGCCCTATGTATCGATAAACTCCTTATAATGAAGTTTGTGATAACTAGATAGGCTTACCCACCACACGACTGCTCTGAGAAGTGCCAGTGCTGCAGCACAGGCCACCCTGCACAGCCGAGAAGGGGCCCCGTATAAGATGAACCTTTGGGGCAGCAGCAGATTTCGGTGAAGGCAGCAGCCGCTGCTCCTCTGAACTACTACTCCAGGCTGCTCACAAACTCACAAAGGCATCAGTTATGTCTCTCTACACTCCTCAGCTTTTTTTTTTTTTTTTTTTTTGCAGCCATAAAGAGTCAGGACTTTAAAGAAAATCATCAGAATAATCAGCGGATAATCACAGTTGCGTCGCTCCAGATCTAACATCACCATTCGGGTCCTCAATCCAGTTTGTTGAGGAGGTAGGCAACCACACGTGCTGCTGAGACTGGGTCGGGGTATTCACACTGAATACGGCAGCAGCCCCAAAAGGGTGGAAATGGCATGGCTTGAAAGTTTTACAAGTGCTTGGGAGGGATGAGGGCTTGTAAGAGCCAGGCGAGATGCCTAAAAGCTTAAACAATGCTGAGTGCGGCTCAAAAAGCACTCCCTGTGGACAGACCATCTTTTCGACACAGCCAGAGATTACCCATATGTCTTTAAAGCCCGTTGCACGCTACATGTTGCATTCATTGTGCACAGCAGCTGAGCGCTGAACAAATAAGCTGCCGCTGCTGTGCTGGATGGGGGAACATCCTGGTGTTGCTATGACATTCCTTGTCAAGTTTTCAGACTCAAATGGATCCCACATGGGGGGGGGAAGAGCATCAGGCTCTGTTGGCAAGCGGGAGATTTGGAGGCTTGGAGAGATCCCCATCTCCCATTTGGGGAAACAAAGCATCTTTTATGCTTCCTTCCAACCAGGACAAGGGGCTGAAATAAATCATCGAGTGACCCAGCCACTCCCCTGCTATTATAACAAGCAGCTGGAGGGCCACCAAAACCGGGCACCGCTGCTAGTCAAACAGGCGCTTTCCCGTTCGCCTTTTATTTGGATTCACTGGTGGCACTCTGGGGGTTTGCCGCTTCTTTCTTTGCCTCCTAGGGTCCAGAGACACTACCAGTAAAACCCCAAAGCGATATTAAAAAAAAAAAAAAAGGGGAGGCTGGGCTCACTGCCAGCTGTTGCTAACAGATGTGCCTGTGAGCATCGCAAAGATTAAGCCAATTTAGCCGATGCAGCCCGCTCGCAAACCCAAGTGCATTGTTCGATGGGGCACAACAAGCAACTGCAGGAGGTTAAATAAATCCCAGGGCATAACTTGTGCATGCTGTGGAAAGCTTCCAGAAAGGTGCTCAGGAGTCCCCTGCGCTCATTGCCGCAAAGAAAGGTTGGGGAGCTCTCTGGGGCAGATGGTTGGTGCCCAAACACTGGCACCGTGGCACCAAAATTATACCCCTGCATCTTTAGCATCTTTAAGCTCTCATGCACCCGCTTTGAAGATAATAGGAGTGTATTTAAGAGGTCGAAGTGCAAGTTCCCATGTGTCCAGGTTGGATGGGGTTGACTTCCATGACCTTGAAGATGCAGCAGGTCTATGGCGGAGCCAAAAGCAGATGCCCGAGCCTTTTGCTGCTGCTTCACAGCCACCTTCCCTCCATCCCTCCCCTCGTCTGGAGCCTGTCCTGCACCACGCAGAAGTGGCGGCTGCTGCAGCCCGCTGGGGCTTGTTTCCTACCTCGAACCACAGCCTCCAGGAGCAGCGAAAAGACGAATTTGGCGATGCCCTGCAAAGCAGCTGCTTTTCTGGGCCTGCTGCCTCTTCTGCTGGAAAAGGAGAGGCGCAGCGGGAGGGAGGAGGCTCCAGCTGGGAAGGTGGGGAGGGCGAAAGGAAAACCGGGAGGGAAGCGCCTGAGCAATTTCACAGCAAAGGCAGCGTATGAAGTTGCTTCGGTTCGTGGTCTGCACTCTGGGGTTTGTCTGTGGGAAGCCTGCAGGGGTGTTGCAACCTGCCAGTGCCAATAAACATCACCACAAGACCAGAGGAGCTCAGGGCCTGCAATATGAAAGGCAAAGAGAGGAAAATTAGAAGCAAAAATATGAAGTTAATAAAAATCCTTTATCCAATCAGACTCTAAAGAGAGCACAGCCATGGGCTGGAAGCAGCAGCCGGGCGCTCCGAGCCCTCACTTTGCTTAATTACCTAATAGCTTGCAGAGCCCCTTCAGCTTTATGAGATGCACATTTATTCGCAGCTGTCCTGCCTTGCAGGAGCCATGGTAGCTGGTGGGGGGTGCCTCTGCCCCTGCCCCCTGCCTGCATGCAGGGCGATGGGGCTCCGCAGCCCAGATGCTCCAGATCTCAAGGTCTGAACTGGCTAAAGCCCTTTAGGTAAATAATCTTTCTTGTTAAGTACATAATTTGCCCGCTAAAGGAAAGAAATTCCCCCCTCCCCACTGTTTGCTCAACAGGTCCTCTGGGTGTTTTTTCTGAGTCCGTATTCCCAGGACGGAGGGTCCATGATTACATGAAGATCAGAAATTGTGCCTGTGGCTGGCTGGGGGCTGGCAAGGGGTTTGCTTTGGTTTCCCTGCCCTGCTGTTACTGCAAGAAAACCCCTTCTCAGCTCAGCTCCTCTCCCCTGCTGGGAGCAGCTCCCAGAACAGGAGGAGGGAGGGATGCTGGAAAAATCTTTCAGCACTGGTGGGTGCATTTTGGGGGGCTGGAGTTAGGCAGGGACAACACAGGCACAGAGCTACCATAGGTATGGGCAGCATCCTGGACTCTGGTGAATAATGGGGCTGGGCACAGTAAATCCTAGAATCGTAGAATACTTTGGGTTGGAAGGGACCTTTAAAGGTCATCTAGTCCAACCACCCCACAATGAGCAGGGACATCTTCAACTAGATCAGGTTGCTCAGAGCCCCGTCCAACTTGACCTGGGATGTTTCCAGAGAACGGGGTATCTGCCACCTCTCTGGGCAACCTGGACCAGTGTTTCACCACCATCATTGTAAAAAATGTCTTCCTTATATTTGGTCTGAATCTACTAGTTTAAAACCACTACCCCTTGTCCTGTCACAACAGGCCCTTCTGTTTTGCTCCAGGTCAGGCTGATAATGGATCTAGTGAAGTTTTTCTCCAGGTTGGACTAATGAGGACTGCTGGGGTGCGTTGTCTCCCCCTGTGTCATGGGATCCTCGCTGCTTCCTGGGCATTTTGTCCACGTACCCCATCCCAGCATCCCAGTTCTGCCAGGACAGCTCCCTGCATCCCCATCCAGCGACCAAGCTTGCAGGCATAGGTGTTTCAAAACTTTGCCAGCATCCTGGCACCGGGCTCCGCTGATGGGAAGGTCACGGCAGCTGTCATGCAGGCAGAGAAAGCCAAGCCCTGCCTTCAGCAGATTGTGAGAAGCTGGGTAGAGTTCTCTGTGCTGACAAAGGACCGCTCGATATCTGCTGCCTCAGCGTGTCCCAGGAATAAGCAGTGCCTGAAGACCTCTCTAATCAACAAGAAATAATTTGCAAGGTGCCCATGACTAGAGCACTTCAGCTTTTGATTAACAGCTTGCTTAGCAGGGCAAAACTTACAGGTACCGTATGCAGGAGTGTTTGTCCCCCCAGTGCTTGGCCATTACTTCTGGGCCTTGTTTGTAGCCCTTTTTTAGGGGAGGATATTTGCCTAGATGGTTATGGAAGAACACGATGGCTTTTTCAGGGCTCTTAGATCCAGAGGACAGCAGTCATGACTGACATGCAGGGATAAACGCTGACCATCTGGGAGAAGCTGATGGCTTATTTTGCAGCTGAGCACCATTAAGCCCACCTGGTCACTAATCCCCAGGAAATTGAATCATATCACAGAACTGGAGGATAAAGGAGCTGAGGGGACCTTATAAGATCATCTTATCTGACCCTCTGCAATGTGACAACATCAGGGATCCCCTGTTCCAACACCTTTTGGTGTTACAAGATAAAAAAAAATGGAGAGGGAAAGGAGAAGATGAAAATAAAAGAAAGTGTTTAACAGGAACTGCAGTGTTATTCATTCAATGCCTACCCTGTTGTTATTCCCTCTGCTGGCAGTTAGGTGTTGGTATAACTGAAGAGGGGAGATTTCTTATGGCACAAATCTTCTTAGTGAAAAATTTGGGTTGAGCGTCTGATCTCTGGTTGTGCATTAGGAAGGTCTTTCTGCTCACCACCTGTAGTATATCACTGCCAAAAGGAGATGGGTCCTCAAAGCAAAGCCTGCCCACAAGCCCTGGGCTCTCTGGCTATGGGGCAGTGCCAGCTGTGTGTTTGCAGGGTACCTGCGCTCGTCGTGGCTGTGTGTTCCCACACCTACAAAGTGACAATGGTTGATGGATTAGTTGGTTTTTCTCGGGTGGGCTTTGTATGATGATGCTCCTGTGATCCTGCCCTATGACCCACTGCCTTGGAAAGACAGCAGAGAGGTACCTCATTCCCTTGACAGGTTAAGCTGGACCCAGAAACTGATATGACTCTGCACATGAGGAACAATCCCTGACCTCCCTCCTTGCCAAAGACAGTGTGAAAGGTAAATGCTGTCCATCCTCATACACCCAGCTAGTCAACGGAGCAAGCGGTGGGCTTTCAGAGCCTCCCTTCCCAGATGTTTGGATGTAGACATAGCTTTGTCCCAGTCATAGAGAGACCTCTACGTAGCTTTCAGGGTATTTCCCAGGTATCTGGGCCCAACTATGAGGTACATCATACATAACCAGTTCACCAAGCTTCAGCTCGTCTTTCATTGCTCTGCTTGGGGTACCACCACCCTGAGTGCTCCCGGTGCCAGATGCTGAGCACTGATGGGGCCCAATGCCTTGCCCTTGCCAGAAGCCTGGTTAGACATGGCTGGCGATGGGCACGCCACCCCCTAATTTCCCTGCTGAGGCTGTGAGCTCTACCTAGCAGAGCTCATGACAGTGTCCAGTGAAGCTTAAGGCTCTGCAGAGATCAACCTTTAAGAAAGGTAAGGCATTCTCCCCTGGGATTTACATGGTCCATGGGACCCCAATCTGAAACCTTGGGCCATTTACTGGGGCACCTACACAGGACCCAGAGAGCCCAATACAAGACATTGATCTGGCAGTGATGGTTTTTGACCTGATATTATCACTGAGGAAATCTACTACATGGTCTTTTCTTGCTGAAAGAGTAGCTAGGTTATGTTGCAATAGCAGACACAATTTTTTTTCTTCTACTTGAAAGAAAAATGGCAAAAATTCAAATCCATATTGTGCTTTTAGTGAGTGTGTGAAAAAGGTTCACACAGATGTCTTTTTTCTGCATTTCTCAGCTCCATTTTCCTATTTTGGGCTCATTGTGAAATCATTTTATAGGACATGGAAAATATAAGTAAGATAGGCATTTTTTCATACTCATTGATATTTTTGAAATAGAAACTCAAAGGCTTCTGTTAAATCCCAGTCAGTTTTAAAAGTGACATAGATAAATGAAAATGTTCAGGATTCAGCAGGAAACTGAAAAAAAAATAATAAGATGTCTTGGGAATAAAATATAATAAAATAAAAATTTTCTTTCTGTAAATATTAAGCAGAGATGGAAAAATTCTCTCATTTCCCCAAACTGTTCTATGTAGGAAACTCAATGTGATGGGACGAAAAGGCTATCATTGGTTTTCTGAGTTGCAGAAGAGGAAGATGGTAGATACTTGCTTAACTGAAGTTAAAATGAATAAGTTCTTCATAGAAAGGCTTTTGATAAAGTCTAAACATATCATCTCAAGCTGCAACTGATAGAGGCCGTGTAAACCTGATTTTTCATACCCTCAGTGCACATTTTGATTCTTATTTCCATTTTTCCAAAACATCTAAGCCCCACACTGGGCACTGCTGAAAACTCGCCCGTTGCCTAATTGGGATCTGAGCTCTTTTGAAAATGTATCTCCAATTGGGAGAGCTGAGCACTTCTGTAAATCTGGAACAGGTTTTCAAAGGGAATTAGATGTCAAGTTTTGAAAACACCAGTAGGCATTTAAATACCACCGAAAGTTTGGCTGTAGGTGCTCTGAGGATAATAACCCTTTTCTTCCCTTCATCTAGTCTTTCTTTGGTGTCCTCTTAGATTGTAAATCATTGTGTGTACAAGCTGTCTCTACCGTGCGTGTGTGCATCAGAGCCCTGACTTTGGTTAGAACTGCTAACCATTGCCAGAAATGCATTTGAAAATATTGATAATCATCCCTTTCATGTCTGTAAGTGAAGAAGGATGCAGACTTCAGGCATAAATTAGCTTTAATCTTAATTGGGCCCATTATCCCCCTTTTTTACAGTTTCACGCCAGGCAACGCCGCAGTAGGTATTGCTCGTGCACGCGACTTAGAGTAAGCAAAACTTGCAGAGAGTTTGATGTGAGCTTAGTGGTTACACGGTTACTGAAACCAGGTTTGATGTGAGATCTGTCACGCGTGGCTTCAGCGGAGATGCGCGGATGAGCAACGAGTGAATATCTGCTCCCCTTCCCCTGAATCTCAGCCCCTAAACCCGTCCTGCCGGCGCGTGATGCAGCGAGTACCGGGTCTAGCTCTTTTACGAGCTCATCACGTGCGAGGGTTTCTGGAGACAGGGGGGGATTTGCAGGCTCCAGACACATCCCTGCGGCTGCAGAGGGTCGGTCCATCTGCTGCACGGTGTACGCTTACGTGGAGTCGGCGGAGCCGGCTGCCAGCTCTCAACAGACAGATCAAAACAGCATAAAACTAGATTAGTATCTGAAGTCCGGATGAAATTCCCTGACGTTACCCCTTAAAAGTTTCAGGTGGAGGATAAAGAAAAATCTCGTAACTCGAAACCTTCTGATGTCCAAATTGTTATGTTATATAGGAAATCTCCTTCTTTCTTACAGCCCCTGGTGGACTTTCACTGATGAGTGACTGGGCCATCTGTTTAATTTCACGATTAACATGTGTGTCGTGCAGTTACAAACGCTTTCCTCCCAGAGCTGTCCGGCTGCCCGTATCTGAAGTGTAGCTGATTTCGGTCCAAAAACCACAGCGGGGCGTGTAATTAATAAGGGTAATGTTGTGATATGATAAGTGCTGCAGTTTAGTGTGTGGTTGAGCCTATTGTTAACCCCAGAGCTGTTAATTTCAGGGTAATGTTTTAAGCTGATTTACATGAGAGATAAGCAAATTCATCTGTATTACAGCAATAAGACTACTTAGCACTTATCCAGCTGCCGATCTTAAAGCCCTTTATAAACATTAATGAATTAAACTTCATGTTCAACGAGGCTGCAAACAAAGCTATCACGTAATAGCCCCATTGCTAAAAACAAAATCCAGAAGAGGGGGAGAGAAATCGCTGCTTTACCAACATGAGCCGAGAGCAACTGCCTCCATTTTTTATTAGTAGTTGTAACAAGCCCATTTTATGGCTCTGTCCTTCTTTTGACAACAGGGGCAAAACTCCCTTTACCTTTGATGGCCATTCAATGCTAGCTTTCCCCTTGCAACTTCATAGAGAAATATCTCTTTATCAAAAGCCGGTGTTTGAAACACACCTCTGATAAATTAAGAGGGAGTGGGTGAGAATTTTTTCCCATGGTGTTCCAATCCATACTAGAAAAATGTCTTTTATGCCCCATTTATCTACGTCCGTGTCTTTTCTGTCTCTGCTCAACAACAACACGAAAAAGATCTATATTTGTGCAGCAGTCAGTTGGGGTCTATTCCCAGCTCTGCACGATCAGTTAAAAGGGTCCTAAGTGCTTTGCAGTGGCTCTAGATCAGACCTGAGGATAAATGCTCCTTCTTGTTTAAAGATAGGTAGCTCCACAGTAAGCTAGCCAAACCCACCGAGGGAGTCGAAGACATTTTAGCTGCCCTACAAAAAAGCCCTCATTGATTAAACAGGACTCGCCCCAGTAGGTTTTGCAGCACGTGGTGGTGCCCTGCAGGCATTATTTCATGGTGGGATGGGCAGTCCTCAGTAAGACAGCTTCGATTGTTGCTATAGGGTTTCACGGCAGGGATACAGACTTCGGTTAGATGTGGTCCTGGTTGCTTGTGCTACGTGTTTGACTATTCAGTAGCAATGGCAAATAGGAATTTTAAAGTCTCAGCAACCTGCCAATCAAATGTAACCACAGCTGGAGAGAACCCATACGCTGGGGAGCATGCAAGGAGGTGGACAAGAAAGGAGCTGCGGGCATCCCCTGTCTGCACATGGAGAAGAGATTCAGAGGACGATCAGGCCAGATTTGCAGTGAGCTCCTCGCCCTGCATCAGTAGAGCTCACCTTCTAGGTGCCCAAATAAGTAGTCATATTTTCTAGAGCTTGGGTGACCTGCAGTTGCCATCTCTGGCCACCAGCATCATGTAATGATGGTTCTCACATGCTCTGCCCTCACTTACACAATAGGGAAGAGTCACAGTCTCCCGACGAGCTCTGAGGACAGATTCTACCAAATGCAGTGCTGAGACAGGAGTTGCATCCTCTGGTCATGTCATAAAGGCTGTTTCTGTGCTGCGTTGCCTGTGCCCATGCCCACCATCGCTGCATCCCAAAACATACCCAGGGTTCTGCTGGTGGGGGGGAATGGCAGGGTGATGCAAAGCTTTGTGCTTGTGCTGTGTTGGCAAGGGTCTCGTTACCACAACAGCCGACTTACTTTGCATCAAGGCATCTGGAGGCACGTCTGCTATAACTCCGCCTTAGTTATTGAGGAGAAGGGAGCAGCCAAGTTGGAGAATTCTTACAGAAGAGACTGATGGCTATAGGCAATGGAGTCCATAACACTGCAATTCAAAGTGCCTTCCTCTAATGTCTGGGGCCAATCCTGGAGAACACACTTGCACCTGCATTTTTTTTCTCGGATTCAGCATAATTGCTGCATAAATACCTATTATTGTTGGCTGAGATTCTTGTGGGCATCACCTGTGAGTTGTGTTTGCATGGAGCACTATCAGGGAAAGTGTGAAGTGCTTCCAGCTGTGGGTTTTTGATTGTCACCAAAAAGGATGTCTTATGGACCTTTGTAAAGGCTGCTGAGAGATGGGGACCCACAGGGAAGAGGAAAGCTGCATTTATCTGGTTGGCAGTCCCTGATACATGAGCTGGGGCACTCATCATAAGCCTTTTGCTCACAGACAGAAAATAATCTTTCCTCCTTCAGCTCATCTGAAAAAGAAAAAAAAAAAAAAGTGTGCCAAGAAAACTCCTATCCAGGGCCTCCTAGACACTTTCCCAGTGCCAGAGGATGATCTTTAAACATCTGTTACAGCTCTGCACATGAAAGGCTCACAAGCACATTAGTTTGCGTGTTCAGTCATCCCATCTCCGAGGGGAATGTGCTCATCGGCTGACGGAGCTATCTGCAGGATGCGATTGTTCATGCTGCATCCAGGTACTTGGCAAGCGAAGCGGGTGACGATGTTCTTGGCATCACACCTGCCTTGTATAATCAGCCACGGGCGGTGATTTCTGCATTATTATCTCGCTCTGCCCAGGGAAGAGAGCGGCTGCGAGCTCACAGCTGGAGCTGGCTGAGCCAAGCAGCTCAGGAGGAAGGATTTTGTCTCCCCTTTCAAGGCAGAGCTGTGAAAAATCTCACACTTGATGGGTTTTTCCCCTCTATCTAGATTGAAGGTGTTCAGCGAACTCGGTGGATGGTCTTTGGCCTCAGCTTCTGAAATAGTTTTTAGGCAAAGTGCTCTTCTTCCCTGGGAGGGGATGGAGGTGACTTGCAGGAGGTGACACACCACCTTTGCCCCGCCGAATGCACCTGTAGCTTTCCCAGTGGCTTCAGAGCAGCCTCAAAATCACCAAGGCAATGTCAGGAGCTGAGTCCAGATGTCATCAGCTCCTGCTGGTTTGCTTTGACAGCAAAACCCACCTTCACGTACTGCTGTATCTTGTGATATAAACCCCCATCACTGGCAAAAGAGTTAAAAGAAACACCGAGTGTCGTAGAAGGCCAGTTTGCCACATGCACCCTTTCACTTCTCAGCCTGGACATGGGAACTCACCACAACTAAGCACAGGCTTCTGGGACCTGTTGGACATCTCCAGCCTCTTCCTCTTGTGTGTTAGTCCTGCAATTCTACGGTAGCGTAAGCCCCATCCAAAGCAGCATCCTCTCCCCTGTCTGCCACTAGAGTAACAGCTTAGGTTGTTGTAAGTTTTCTACCTATGCTTTTATACCAAATATGCTAGAAATCACCCCAGAAGAGTCAGCTTTCTGAAATGTCTTGTGCTTCTCAGTATTTGCCCAACCAGAAATGCTTGCAGTAAGCAACGCCTCCCAAGACAACTCTTTCAGGTGAGGAGGCAAAAGAAAAAGAGGATTGCTGAGATGTCCTCGGGTCTGTGTCACATGAGTGTTCAAACCTGGGCTTGTCTTACCCGAAACTCTTTGGTCAATTGTCCCTGCTCCTATCTCTAATCTCTTCTCCAGATTTATTTCAAAGAAGGTATTTGGACTGTTCTTAAGCCAAAGTCTCCTGTTCAGTTCAGTCCTCTCCTATATACAGCAATGTGTCCATCTTATGCTTGGATTTAAGACTTTTTGCACGGTGGAGACAATTATCTGCTGGAAACCAGGCACAGAACAACACCTGGTTTCATGCAGTGCACCAGGCAAATGCTACACAAGTGTCCTGGTCCTCAAACCAGGACAACAAGTAACAGTTTTTGGTCACCAATGGTAAGGGCTGGGGTTACAGCTACGTGCCTTGAGGTGAAAAAGCATCTCTGATCTGCTCGTACCATCTGCGTGGTCGGGGGACTGCCTCTTTCAGAAAAGGAGACACAGAGATGGGGTAAAACTTGCCTAAATCTTACCAGAACTTCGATATTTTTTTTCCTCTCTTTTTCCTCAATCTCACCCCATTTAATTCCACTCGTGCTTTCCAAATTTGCAATAGTGGGTTATTTTGTATCTGCAGACACAAATCCAAGTCCTGATCCCATTAAAGTTAGTGGCAAAACTTCCAATAATTTCAACTGCACCAGGACTTGGCTCACTGTGAAGAAAATGTTGTTCTGAAGGCAATATGTACTGCCACAAGGATTCAGACACCCATAAATCCATCAGGGCAATGAGTATTTCCATCTGCCATCCAGCACTTGGAGCCGGGTGTGTTAACAATATGAGCTAGAGAGTGAAAGTTACCAGCAAATGCATTTCTGCAACCATTTCTCCCACTCTTATGAATGAGGTTTTTGCATTTACTGGCAGAAGGATAAAGAATGGCTTCCAGAGCACAGTGGTTTATGTGCAGGTTGGGCGTTTGGGACAGGAGCTGGGATGCCAGTTTGATGGACACCTTGAAAATCTTGTAGCTAGACCTGTTTTCAAGAGGCCGGTTTGGGTCTCAGGAAAGCTGAGCTCATTTCCCAGCTCTGCCACCGACCTCCTCTGTGTCCCAGGGCAAACCATTTGATCTCGCTGTGCCTCGCTCCCTGTGCTGTAGCATTTCTAACTCCTACCTTTTGCCTTTGCCTATGCAAACTTTCGGGCAAGGCTGTAATACACATAGTAATAGTAATAATAATAGTAATAACAATAATGACAATCCGGTATATACACTGCATCAAATCTCAGCCACCCGCATCTGGCCAGCTGCATTCTGGCAGGACTCTCACCGCCGAGCAGCACACACGGGAACCCTTTAGCTGGGAAAAAAATCTTTCCCTTTCCCGGTGAGTAATTTTAAGGACTAGACTGGTAGCAAAGCCAGAGTGAAACCTGGAGGCAATTTTGCTGGCGTTCTGAAATAAGTTTTATTTAAGTCCATAAATGTTTTTGAAAAGTCTGTTTTAACAGAGGCCAGAGTGCCCTGGGGTGACTCTCTTTAAAGTGCTTTGTTTTGTTAATAACGATTTGTAAACGGCGTCTGTCGGAAGTGCCACTATCTTGGAAAAGTCTCGGCTGGGAAACTCAGGTACCTTATGTTACTTAACGTGCTTCGGGTGTTTTTCCTTGCAATAAAGCCTGTTAATGCTGCGAGTCCGCGTGGCCACAACCGCCAGGGCGAAACGATGCTCTGCTGAACAGCCAAGGTCTCAGGCGAGATTCGGCTGTCCCTTCCTCTGGTGGCATATGGGAGGCCATCATGGGGAGCAGATGGCATTAGCCCGGCGCGTGGGGAGCAGAACATCTTCAGGAACTCACCAGGTCATTTCTGAGTGAGGGCATCCTCAAACCAGGATGGCACCTCATCCCTGGAAGATCCCTGCTGCCACCACAGCTGGATGGTACTGTCATATGAATAAAGGACCCATCTCACCTGTTGGAGGGAGGACCCAATTCATGGCACAGAGAGTGTCCCTCTGGGATGGAGAACAGAAGCTATGGGGATGCCCTGAGCAGAGAAAAAAGGCCAATGCAACCAGTCCTGGCATTAATTGTCAGCAAAAGGAAAAAAAAAAAAACCACAAGTTATTTCAATGTCTCTATTTGTATTTAGTGGGAGTTAAGATCCTTAAGCGCCTTTAGGAAATACTCAGAATTTTACCTGCTGCAGATATGTCTCCAAGCATGTACTGCGTGAAAACACGATCACTGATACTACTCCTTAAAATCCCACAATTTGGTTTGCCTGCAAGCACCATTTCAAGCCTCTGGGTCCTTTTGGAAGGTCTTCTAGGGATCCACAGCACTATTTCCTCCTCTCAGATCTACTCCAGCAGCTTCAGTTGGGATAAAATTACAACGGCCATCAATCCAGCCCTCCTACTTCAGAGCGCACGCTAATCACCACAGAGGGGAAGGAAGCAATTTTCTTCACACTTTATTACCGCACAGCCCCATACGTTACAGATCTCGGTGCTGCTCTTTGTTTTGCATCCTTGCGGAGCTTCCGTCATCGTCTGCTGACGGAAAGCCAGGCTGGAGAGACCACCGTGGTGCCCAGATGGGATTTGCCTGACCTAATGCAACTACCTGCAAGTTTGGCTGACACCAGATCTCTAGTCGGTGGAGGAAGCGGGAGAAGGTCAGGGCATGATTCATTCCATGCTAAGAGAGGTGTCCACGGCAGACGGGGTAAATCACCCTTCGGGGGCCCTGACTCTTTGCTTTGGCTATAGGTGGAGCCCATATTATTCACCTGTTTGAGATACTTAACTTCTAGATGGCCAAAGTGAGAAGTATCTCTCGCCTCCCTTGGCCATGCCCCCGTGCAGGATTTCTTCTTCAGATGAACGAAATACCAGAGGATTCGCTTATGCTTAATAAAAAATAGCCCCGAGCACACTGTCTCTTAGCAGGTTGATGCCGGGACACTAGCACAATATGGATGTGAAATGATAATGATAATTGCTGGTTTGGAATAGGGGGATATAACTGCTGAAATCCAGTGGAAGGGACCATCAAGAAGTCCTGTTCTGAAGTGACTGTGCACTGGGATGGGGTGGAAGAGGAGGGGAAGTTTTATTAATTATTATGCTTAAACCTGAGCGAAACGGCAAACATTGCTGCTTTTAAAACTTCCCAGCTGTTCTTTCCTTTGTTCTGGTGACTGCTTGGAAGTTTGAGCAGTGATAAAAGCAAGGACTCTTAAAGCAGTTTGCAAAGTTGTAGGAGACTTTAAACAGCTGGTATGATAAAACACCCACATTTCCCCTGACAAATGTTAGCTCCACCGGTAGCTTTTAGAGAAGGGATCCATACCAGAGTCATAAAAGAAATAAAATGGTTAAGTGTAGAGGTGACGTTCTGGGTTTTCCCAGCTCAGTAAAGATATGTCTAACCAGCCATTATCACGCAGGTGCACGTATATCATTCAACATCAGACATCAAGGAAAAATAATCGCCTGGAGTGAGAGAGTAAAGTTCAATGAAAGTTTGAAAGCATTACACACCAGCACTCCTAAAAGTATAATCAGACACTGAAAAAAAAAAGACTCCCATGCTTTTGTTTGGTTGATGAGTTTGGGTTTTCTGGCTGCATCAAATGGGAGCTCATACAAATCTGTCTTCATTAGACTTCTTCTAAAAACAATTGTACATTTCCTGGAAGCTCATTAACAGGGGAGCATTGCCAGGCTCTTATTCATAATGGCCCTGATTCAGCAAAGTACTTAAACATGTGCTCTGGGCCCAATGATTTATAGTAGAGGGTACAAGAGTAACCCAAACTTTTTCTTAGTTGTAGAAAATACTCAGCTTTCATTTGCATTTTCAGTGAAAATTCTGGTCTATGCCTCTTACCTTTGATCCGATCTGTTTTAAATAATAACACGTTCAATATCTACCTCTCTATGATTCCGCCAGTCAGCATAAAGCCACGCGGCGCTTAAAATTGTTGGTGACTCCACCCCTGCATCCGCTGATTCCTCCTCATCTCTTCTGGAATACTTCAAATTCCCCGGCAGGTTGGGAGGGCAGCAGCTATTACCTGTTGAGCACAAGGACATCTCTGGCGGTGTCGTCCTACCTGGTCAAAAATTCAACACAAACACTTCAGCTAATTAACTCTTGGTCTCAATGTCTCCTAGTCTAAATGTCTCTTCCCCACCAGTAATAGATATTCCTTGCAATTTTTTTCTCCTGTGTTGCCCTGCTGTAAATGGTGTTGAAGGACCAACTCTTCCCTGCCTCAGCCATTGCTTCAAGCCTGCCTCCCAAAATGCACGTGTTGGAGGGTAGCTGCAGACCTCTGTGGGGGTGTTGTGGTAGGTCATTTTGAAGTTCTCCAAATTGTGCAGTATGTTCAGACATCAGGCAGTTTTTGAAGTCCTTTGCACGTGTCTTTCCCCTGGTTCACTGGGTGGTTTTTTGGCTCTTCCCAAGTGAGCTGTAACAGAGATGTTGAAGGTGCTGTGGGATGGAGAAGCCGTGCCGTTACGTGTACTGCGGGCCATCAAGCTCTGCTAACTGTCTTGCTGGGACATGCTGAAAACCTCCAAAGATATTATTGCTTTTGGGTCCCTCTGCTTTTCATCACCTGACTTGAGGCACTTCAGCAGGAGACCAGTTTTTGGAAACACTTAACTCCCTGCATTTACAAAATGGCTGCCTGGCTGGGCAGCTGCCTGTCGTTCTCGTATGCATCCATTTCTCACTCCCCTTCAGCTCTCAGGTCTAAGGGACGGCCCCTCAGTGAGACGGACCACGGGACATGCAGGGATAGTAGTCTCTCTGCCCTGACCCTGAGCCAGCCAGACCCTGACCGGCAGCAGGATTGCTCCCAGCTCTGGCCAGCACAAGTGTGGCCGTACAAACACGCAAAGCGTTTACGTGTTCACCAGACTCCGAAGGAGAATGGAGGTAAAGGTCCTTCCTGTGGTTTCATTTTTTAAAACAGTTTAAATATCTTTTCCTATTGCTCTGTCCTCACTAGAATAGATTTGCTGTTCCCTGCCAACTGTGATCCAGCTTTGGTCCTCCAGTGAAGGACCTCATCCCAACCACCTCCAAGGGACCAACATCTACTGCTGCTTTGCCCTATTTATTGCTACTTCACCATTCCTATTACTGCAGGCTGATAGCCCCAACTGCAATTAAGTCCTTACTACATACTAGGCGCTGTACAAACACGTAGGCAGAGATTAACATCCCTCTCAAAAAGCCTATAATAGCCTAAACAGATGAAATAAATAAGGAGGTGAAAAGATTTGCTGGGAGGAAAAGCTGATTTTCAGATTTGCACCTGACGGCACCAGGTCTCGGTGCCTGGTCGTTAATCCCCGATTGCCCGGGGGAGCACGTGCCTTACCTGCTGGAGGTCCACAGCTGGAAAGCCTTCCAGCTCCAGATTTGCTATTGCGATCCTGCAGGAAACAAATCCCTCCTTGCGTGACGCGCGGAGTTGTACCAAGTCTCGTTACAGAAAATGTTTTATGCTGTCGATCTTCCAAAGCATCGTCACTGGCAGCAGGGCACCGGCTTCAGAATGGGTGGATTCTGCTTCCAAAAGCTAATTAAAATCGTTAGCAGATCCCTCAGATCAGCTGCCAGAAGCTATCCTTCATGACAGTAACCTCATATTCCCCCTTGTCTGCTTGGGTACATTTAAGAGTTATTCTGAAGTTTATTATCTACCTTTTAAAAAATAATTCATGGTTATTTTATAGTAAGTAAGGGGAGACATCTTAAAATGATTATGTATACCCAGATAAGCAATAAAAATCACAGAGGTCAAGAAAGAGAGGGCTTGTTTTGAATGTTACAAGTGCTGTGTATCCGCTGCTAGGTTCAAGCCCAGAATCTTTGCCAAATCCCCTCAAGTCAGATGTCTTTGCGCTCTCTGCCTGTTAGAAATGGTAGCCGTGACGCTGCTCAATGGGAAGGGGATGGAAGGCTGAAAGGAGAATTCTCAACCAGAAAACAGTCACGAGACAATATCACCATTTAGGATTTCTTTCCTTTGCCCTGAGTTTCTAATCCTCTCGTCCTCCACCATTCCCAGCTTTGTATCCTTTGGAAATGGTCCGTATTTGTGGTACAGATAACAACTTTGACAAGGATTTATACTGCTTCCCTGAATACTTGCATTAAGAGTGCAGCTGCTCTAAGTCCCTGGACAGAGAAGGGTGGTTCAGTTCACTGAATATAGGCTGTGACCCTCAATAAATTGAAATAATACTGTTCTCCTCTGAACCCTTACTTGTCCTGTCTGTTTAAAGGGTTTTTTTTTTGCCTTTACCGTGTTGTACAGTGGATTCCCCTGATGCTGACACAAAGCATTTCAAGATTTGTAAGCCACGTTACACCTGCAACGTGCTGGGTGAATGCTGCAAGAGGTGCATGAATTTCAACTATGCCGAGAGCCGCTGGCCACAAGCATTTTGGCAGTGAAATCGAGTGGCTAAAACAAAGGATTTTGGGCTACTGTGGGCAATTCTTTGTGTGGCTGATTGCTTTCATAGACATGGAAACTCATGCTGGAAACATGGTTCTAATAATTAAAATCATTTGGATATTTAATATAGAGTGTTGGTTTAGTTCTGTAATAATAAATTCCAGTTTTTCTTCTATTCTGTTTGCTACAATTTAACTCTTAGTGGTAAAATAATTTCTGTTCTACTTCTGCTTACCACTCTATGGTTAACTCTGGTGCTAAATTAAATGGATTTATCCACCTCTGCAGTTTTTTAAAAAGCATGGGATCCCAGCGATTTCTCTATATTTGTAAGTATATCAAATTAGCAAATACGAATCTATGAATCCTAAGTGATTAAACCGTGGCTGAATTTTTTTAATGAGACCCTTGTTGTGCTCTGGCTCTTTAGGTGGGCTGGCTTTTCAGGTTTCATGTAGTTCTGCCAAAATCACATTGGTCTTATCCTGGTACTCCGGAGCAAAAAGCGCAGTTCCCATTAATGATGATTATTGGCAGTCGCAGTGGTAATAAAGAACTGAGGTCTGCTAGCACAGCCCTGGCTGTAGGAGGTTGCCTGCAGTGCCTGGGTGAGCGGCAGAAGACCCATGGTCCCACTGGTTGCTGGTGGCGTTGTCCTCAGTAAGCATCTCAGGGTGCATTGGTGTCCCTGTCCTGGGCACCATGCCACAGCAAGCTGCATGAAGAACCCCATTTTTTTCTCACCAAGACCTATAAAACTACAATGTTTGCCGGGTGTGAGCACTGGTCATGCTCGTGACACTTGTTGTGGGATAAGAACCTTGCCCATGGGCTCCTGATGGAGATTTCAGAGGTCTCCTTTCCCTGTCCCCTGCGCAGAAGGCTGTTGGACAGGTTCACATGCTCCTGACAGACCAGATTTCCATGTTGAGGAAGCAATTTCAGCACCCAGGAGAATATTACTCTAGGCCTGAATCCAGTGACCTGTACTCAACTTTTACCCCATCAGGAGAATAATGACAGAAATTGGAAGAGGGGGAGATTGAAAACCTTTTGAGGGAATGCTTTCCCATATGGTGCCACCAGGGCTGTGATGGTGTACCCCACCGCAGGGGCACATGTTAGCTGTTGACTAGAGGTTCAGCCCTGGCTGGCACACTGTCCTTGTGCCAAGTGAGGCTTTGAGGGGTCATCCCCCACCTGGGATAACTTACAGATGGATATTTTGGCACTTGAAGTCCCCTTAGGAAGAGGAAGGGAGTCCAATGCTGGCTGTGTCTCACAAGAGGGAGGCATTCACCCAAGTGATTGTCCTCGATTAAAGGGTTAACCCACTTCGCTCCTTAGCCTAGTGTCCACAGCTGTAGATATCTGCCTACTCCTCAGTCCAGCTCTCTTCCAGCTGAAGCTCTGTTCTCCAAGTGCTCCACGTGCTTGGGACCATCCCAAGGCACCCGTAAGATGGAGCTCTCCATTGCACTTCTGCCAATCCAGTCTGTGACCATCACTCCTGCACATGGGTACCAGTGATTCCAGCACAACAAAGAGCAGCTCTGGATGGTTTTGCTCAAAAACGATGATGGAAAAAATGTTCTTTATGAATTCTCTCCTACAGTGAGAATTTTCTGTGGTGATAGAAGGTCCTGGTCCAGTTCCTGCCTCTGTTTGAGGAGATGCCACCTCTCTCTCCCATCTGGTCAGGCTACAGAATAAGACTTTTTTTTTAATCTTTGGCCTCTCTGCAGGGAGGACTGCAAGATATTTGGGGACAGGGGAAAAACAGGCAAGAGAAAGTGGGTTTTTTGCATCTTCAGCTGGGACAGAGGAAGCCTAAGGCTCTGGGCCCTGGGCAAATAACGTACTGCAAATTACATTCCTTGGCTGTAAGACAGAGACTATCTCAGGAGCGTGGTTGGGAGGGCAGGATCCCCTCCTGGCCTGCCGCGGGCCCTGCGGCGGTGAGCAGGAGCTGTGGGCTGTCTGGACCGAGGTGTCTAAATCCATGTGCGAGCGTGGGCTTCCCCTGTGAAGTTCGCTCCGAAGGCTGCTCAGTGGTCGTTTGGCTGGGATCCCTATCTGCTCAGCCGGATCCAAGGTTTTGAAGGCTGTGCCTGAGACTGCTGGATGAAAAGATAACAACTAACAACACTGCCAGGTCTTAACCGAGTTGCTGCTCAGCCGAGATCCACTCAAATGCCTTGAAATAGCCTGTTTACCACAAAAATGCCCAGAAACTGACCAAAAGCTTTTGTAAGCCTGACCCATGCCACGCGCAAAGGCTGTACCTACAGCAGCTGAGCCCCACCGCCCAGTGACAGCCACTTCCACAGCCATCCTGGAGGGAAGAAGCAGTCCAGCCCCATCCATCAGTTCATAGTGAATAAATACAGCAGCTCTGTGCATCATTCACCTAGCAGCGGGCCGTCTTCAAAAGTTTTACAGCTTTTTTTCCCTTTTTCCTTTTTTTTTTTTTTTTTTTCCTTTTTGGTAGTAGGAAGCGTCCTTCGAGTGAACATAAGACCATTTGATGTTACAATAAACCATTCTGCTGGCTCAAATCAAAGATGAGGCACCGAGGTGTTGTAAAAATCTTTGAGTCAACGAAAGACAGCTGGTTGAATCATTTCCCAGATTTTCATATGACTCATAAATTTGTTACATAGTGAGGAAATTCCCTGAAAGCTTCTTGGCAGGCACTACCAGTCTGACCAGTAGCTAAGAAACACATAACCTTCCAGTTATGGGCCGGGGGGGGGGGGGGGGGGGGGGGGGCAGTGTGGGGAGGAAACAAAGACTTCGGGTTTGAGCATGGGGTCAGCTGAAAATGCATTCCCGCCACCAAAGCCAGAATCCTTCTGCACAAGAGGGCAGGAGATTTAAGGGACAGCTTCCTGGTTGTAATGCATATGTCCGGAAGGGTCTGCCTCCTCCTCCTCTCTCCTTCCACCGATACACTCGGGTGAGCACGTGCACAGAAACATGCGCAGCCGGACTCCACGGGGGTGGCGTGGCGGTGTAGATACCTGAATATCAGTCGAATGCGTGAAATTAAACCTTGGCCCTGTTAACCAGGAGCATGGCATTCCGTTTCATTTCTTGACAGGCAGCCTAAATCCTGTCTTGTTCGGGCATCTAGCTAATGGCAAAATTGTAGATGCTTCTGTCACCAAGACCCACATTTCTTTGGGTGGTTAACATGTTTGAGAACCTTTAAAGGGCAAAGCCTGTCTACCTTGAGTAGATATGTTGGGTACTTGTGTTTGGGTCTCCCTGTGAGACCTTCAAGTGCTTTTTCTCTCACCACATTGAGAGGAATGTCTTCCTTCACAGGAACCAATTATTTAGACACATATAATCTTGGCACAGATTGGGGCCTCAGTGATGTGGACCTCAGGTCCCTAATGTAGCCTGCCCCAAATTAAGGTGTGTGAATAAGCTCTGGTGTCCATCTGTGTTAGTGCCAACATTGGAACAAGATGTCTCCTAGCATCTCAGAGACCTTTTGAGCCCAGAGTTGTCTCCATTACCCCAGAAAAATAGAGTGTTACCCACAAAAATCCCTCAACTTCAAATGTTGCTGGTGCAGACATCTGCATCTGAATTACTCCTTCCTCGTGGCCAAAGGAAAGGAAGAGTAGGTTCCTCTCATCCCAAGTTAAGCACTATGAAGCTCCACATGATCTCGGGTATCATACAGATAAGCTCATGATAATTTTTTTTCATGTCCCTGTGATATATAAAGAATAAAACAAGGGACATACAAGAGACATATTGTTGAAAGCTGTGACATACAAGAGACGTATTGTTGAAAGCTGTGATGTACCGTCATTAGTGTCTTGATAGTAAGACCCTACAATGCAGCTTGTGGTTGTTCTGTTGGGTCTCTAAGCTCTGCACATAGTTATCATTTGAGGAACCACCAAGGCATCTGCAGGGCTTGGTGAGCCACACTCTTGTACAGCCTGGGTGTAAGCACGCTTCTGCACTGGGCATGTGCATGTCAGGTTGTAGCAGAGAAGCCGTGGTGCCTTGGTGTGTTGGCGGACAGGTCATCTCAGGGTGGTTCCCTGTCATGGGGACCATGACAGGGGTACCTAAACCAGCTGCAGCAATTGGCCCCAGCGTGTTGGGTTGGGCAATGGGACTGAGACAGTGTCCAGGTTGGAGAGCGTGAAGATGATGAAGGCCACCTTGCAGAGACTTGGTGACCACCAGAGAGACGTGGGCTGCAGTCTGAGAACCGTGGATTCAATGTAATTTTAACTAGCGCTTCAGAAGTGTGGTGACCTGGCAATTTGCCCCAGGGAGTTGCACAGAGTTAATTAATTCATTAGGCAATTCAACAGCCATAGACAATCACGGAGAAAACTCCCACTAACGTCCCAGCGGGTGAGCACACAGAGGCACATGCACGTTTAGCGTACCGCTGCTCCCCGCTCCCCAAATCCTGCTGTGTTTAAAGAGGCCAAAGGAAACACAAACGACATTTTGTCTCTTCTCCCTGAAAAAGACGCTCGCAAACTCTGACCAGCAAGAATGGATTGCATTTCAGGGAGTTGTTTATTCATCCAAAGCTCAAAAGATTTAAGAGTTTAAATAAAACGTCTGAATGAGGCCCCGTGTATGTGAGCCTCTGAAATGCTCTTTTTAAGAGACAGACGTCTGACGCCTTGGAGGAGCTCCTCAGTGGCAGAGAGGGCTTTAGCGGCTTCAGTCGTGTGCAATTAAAGCTGATCAGGGCTTCAGACTGGTTGACAACACAGAAAATCGTGCTCCAAAATGCTTCTCCGCGTCACGTGTTTGTCACAGCTTTAGCTTCAAATTGCAGCCTGAAATATACAGGTTTAGGAGTAAAAATGTTCCTAGGAATTCAGAAACTTTACCAAACCGTTATTCTGACTGCTTTCCAGATTGACTCTTTTTTTTTTTTTTTCTTTTTTTCTTCTCTCTCTTTCTTTCGGTTGCTTTAATTTAGTAGAGGAAGTGAAGGCAAATAGTTTAATCATAACCATCCCTAGGGGCAATTTAGAATCATTTTCTCATTAGTGCATATAATATGCAGTATAAGTAATGTTCAATCAGATGGTTGCTACAAAGGCCCGTGCAGACACTGAAATGAAATGTACTCCAATGCTATGAATAGCTGAATGAGAATAATCTTGTCTTTTTGTATCTCATTTCTTTGTTGGTGGGTGAAAAGGATTTTTTTTTCCCCTTTCTTCTCTCTTTTTTTTTTTTTTTTGGGGGGGGGGGGGAGGTACACACCAAACTTTCTTCTAAATAGTAAAAACAAGTTATAAAAGTGGAGAGATTCCAAGACTATTAAGGCTCCAGGGAATTCAATCACAGACAGCCAAAGGCAGGAAGTATTTGAAGAGGGAGAAGAAAATAAAAACACGAGGGAGCAGGAAATACACGCTCTATAAAGAAGACTTGACTGGGAGACGTGTCACACATCCACAAGAAGAGTCCAACATGAGTATATGAGGGTATTTTGGGGGAGACAGTAGCTTCAAAGGCTTCTCCTCCCCCAAAAGCTCCTCAACATGATGCATTTAACTCCTCCCCAGATTCCTCATGCCACCTTAGAATCATAGAACCATTTAGGTTGGAAAAGACCTTTAAGATCATTGAGTCCAACCATAAACCTAACATCACCAAGTCCACCACTAAACCATCTCCCTCAACACCAGGTCAACATGTCTTTATACCTCCAGGGTTCCTAATACCCAATCTAAACCTTCTCTGGCACAACTTGAGGTCATTTGTGTGGGTCAGACTTTAAGTTGGATCACGGAAATGACCCTGGTTAAAAAACAAGCTATAAAAATCCAAGATAGTGAGGCAGGGTCTTCTTGCACCACCATTCCTGCCAAAGCTGGCACAGCATGGGATTACACACCGGGGTGTAGATGGGTAGATAAGGAAAGTAAAATGCCTTGCACATGGATGGTCAGGCAGCTTGATGATGGCCTTATTGCTCCCATCAGCCAGGGTGGGCGGTTCAGAGACAGCTACACCATGTAATTGTGAGCTCATGGATCATACCGGTCATGATGGGAATTCCGAAGTGCACTGCCTGTGATTTCAGAACAAGCTGGGAGCTGAAGAAGGCAAGAGGAAGAAGTTAGTAGGACCCCCAGTTGTCTGCCTCTTTCTGTATTTCCCAGTAGGCTCAGGGTGAGCTCGGGGTGGTACCTGCTGGCTTTGATGGACCTTGTCTGAGAGAAGGGCAAACTCTGTGATTTCCTACTTTCCAACTGGCCTCAGGGTGGTGACCGGGATTGGATGTTGTCTCTTGGATATCAAAGTCTCTACATAAAAATGTAGTGGCTTCACTGGCCTGTTTTTTATAGGTTGGAAGAGACGCGAGTGCTGCTCCCAGAATCCACAGAGATCAAAGGTATGAAATAGGACTCCATAGCAAGGGGGTTTGCAGATCGTTTTTCAGGATCATTCAATGAGGGTTTGAACCTCCCAAGTTTCACTTAATTCTTCATAACTAAATAAAACCAAAAATTCAAAGTGAAACTCAACCCAGAAATCCACGTTCAGCTTGGTTTTGGATGGAAACCAAAGGAAATCATTTAATCCCAACATGGTTTCCACCAGAAGCTCTGTATTGGTCTGGCTTTGGTTGAAACTCAGCTTTTGCTTCCCTTTGCTGAGCAGTTCATGTAAACTATGGGATAAGAAGAAACAAATTCAGGAAATACTTGTGTATTTTCCTTTAACGGTTTAAAAATATCTTCTGAATTCTATCAAACACATCAGCTCCATGAAACTCCAGGAAATGCAACAGTCCAAATTCTCTGTAAATTGGAAATAAGAGAAATTTGTCACTGTTTATCTTCAACACAAACACAGATATCCCCGCACTGGAAGATCTAGGAACGTGTAGCCTGCAAAGTTTTCCCATAGGTGGAGGAAAAAAGGCAACTCCAACATATATTCTTTGTTTTGATAAACAAAAATGAAAGGCCCAGCCAATGCAATAAACTACTTTTTCCTCTCACGTTTACGAAGTCTGAAGGCACCAAAAGCATCACGCTTACTGCTGCAACGGACTTGGAGGATGTTTTCTGAGATCTTAAACATTATGGTGTTATACTAATTTCCAGCAGCAGACTTTGAGCGATTAAGGGCAAGTCTAATTATCGTCTTATCTCGTGGGTCATTGCAAGGAAAACTCTGTTAAAGGTGACGGGGTAGTTCAGATAGTCTGTTAGCAGTGGCTAGTAGGTATCAAAAATGGATGTTTTTTATTTTAGGATGTGCCTGCGTAAGTCCCACGAGAGACTGTCATACAACAGCAAGTTTAGTAGACGGGTTTGTCTAGCTCATATCCTCTAGACCATGAGAATGTGCTGCTTCATAGGAAGGGATAAGAAACCATAATTTATGCTTATGGGCTGAGCGGTCCTAAGCAGGAGTATTTTGTTAAGCCAATAATTAGGGGATGCCTGAACTCAGAAGACGAAGTACTTGCTCCTTTGAGCTCATGGATGAGTTGATATCAGTAGATCTGGACTACTACTGTAAATTGTTATTCCCCTTTAGGCACGCTGCATGGCAAAAATATTTGTTTCCAAAGTTTTGGGGATGATTGTTACCCCATAGGGAGCACTGGGCATCTGCAAGCTGTGTGCAAGGCAACCTCACACCCCGGAGAGATTTCGTGGAAACCCCGCTCACTGACTGCTTGGTTGTTTCTCTTCAAATTCCTCATTAATATAATCTCCGCTAACAAATCTTTTCATTGCTCAACCAGCTCTGTAGAAAACAAAAGTACTGTTGGGGGAGTGTTTGATTGCAACATTTTTTTTCTGTAGAAATAATTATTAGCCAATAAAAGTTGGAAGGCGCTTGGCAGAGTTAAATCTTCCACTGGGACTGGGTGATTCCTCATTGGACCCTCTTGAAAAGACCCAAATTAATTTTGCCTTTGCCTTGATTTGATTACCTCTTGTTTCACATGCAATTGAGCTTCAAACCAGAGATTTATATCTCTGTATATTTATTTACCCTGTGTAATAGCACTTGTTGCTCCTTTTGACTTTATTTAGTGCATTAAGTACAGTACATAAGCGTATTCTAAAGACAAGTAAAAAAGCAAACGTAAAAGAAAGATTTAAGATACTGATTCGCACACATGATGTTGTTGTGCTTCTCTCCTTACTTTGACTGTATGCAAGAACATAATGTGTTTTGGCCAGACCGTTGTCAAAACAGACAGAGATTAATTACTGGGGCCATTTGTTCTGTTACAAAAAAGATAAAAATAACTCATGAGTCATGACAACAGCGAATATTGTGGAGCCAAATCCTGCATCCTGTTTGCCATTTTCTAGCCTCAGCGTAGAAGAAAAGATGTGATTTTGAGCAATGATCTGATGCTATCTTTAGTACCTCTGCAGTGTTTACACAGCAAGGGAAGTCGGTGTCTGGCATTGCCTTTAACGACATGCAGACGTGGTTGGGGAGGAGGGTGTCCTGCCGGAGGCTGTGGAAATGGAGTGTTGCTGGATGGCACTGGGAAGGGTTTGTGTACATCAGTAGATATGGCTGCAGGGCGGAGACATAACCTTAAAACACGTCAGGACTCAGACATTAGGGGAAAACCCGTAGTTTTGCTCAAGCAGAGTCCTTCAGCATGTGCTTGGCATTTATTAGCATGTTGTCATTGGGCTGTGACCACGTGCTTAGATGCTGTGTGAAGAGGACCTCCAGTCTTAGAGTGATCTTAGGAGGTCTGGGTTTCATCCCACCTTCCCACCCTGTGGGACGTGTCTTCCCATATAGGGGACATGAATAAGAGGATTCTTACCCATTTGCTGGTATAACCTTAGTGTTTCAATGTTTCCTGCCCTTCTATTTTTACTAGCATGGACAAGGAAATGGACTTCACCTCCGAAGGATTTTCATGGCTATAGATGAACACCTTTGTGTGGGCAAGACATCACTGTAGTCTCCCGGGGAGTGCTGTCACCATCTTTCATGCAGTTTTATAGCTTCAAATCCAGCAGTGATGCTGCCCACTGTAATACCACAGAAATACCAGCTAATGGGTCTGCATCCCCCTGCCACGGGCTTCGTACGCTGATACAGAAGGAGGGAGGACACAACGGTGATCCGGCAGCTTAGCCCCAAAGGGGCTCCTTAGCAAATGGTGGGCTCACTAAGAACCAGCACTGGTGGCACAAGTGAGCCTCATCTCCCTTCCTGACTCCCGCAGGAGAGAGGGAACCTGCTTAATCAGCTCCAAATCTTGGAATATTTTACCAATGAAGGTCTGAATGCGGGGGGGCAAGAAGTCGGTCAGCTCTCGGGTAAAGTGGGCGCTGAGCAAATAGGCTGATAGCATTGGCAGAAAAAAGGAAAAATTTAAAACACGAGCCGGACATGCTTGCAACCATCTAAAACCTTAAAACATGTTATAAAAATCATTCACAGTGTTTTGCTTCAACAGTTGTAGCTGTTTTGCTCTGTTAAAAGACCATCTTTTAAGAGAGATGAGTCTATAATGGATTAATTGTGCTATCCAACCCGATAGCACTTGGCTGCGGCTGTACCAGCATCTGCTGAGATGGTCAAGGACCGTTGATGGCTGTTCTCTCATGAGGGAGTCATGAGCCAGTCCAGGGAGGGTGGGTTTGGGTCTGTAGGTGCTGGAAGTGATGGCAGTGGGATGAGTAATGCGGCTCTGCAACCCATAGGGTAGGACGCTCAGCCACAGAAAAAGCTCCCATCACCTTGTCACTTTTGGGGGTGAGACAGCAGCTCTTCCTTGCCTACTTTTTATTAAGCAGTTTCAGATGTAGCACAGGGTCATGTGTCACCAGTTGCACTGGACATGGGGGTCCGTACTGCGCCGCTGGTAGGATGCTCCCTTTGCACCATGGATTCCCAAGCTTTCTTCAGGTGTTAGCAGGGGCCAGCACTGATTTTTAACACAGTTGTCATTCTGGGAGTATGAATTTAATAAGGGCATGGCCACGCCCCACTTTAGGGGCAGGGATAGGCATCGTTTGGTGGCCGTGCACTGGAGGAGTGACCCTGTAACCTCAGCGGGGCAGCTCTGAACTCTACACCCAGGCCCGAAGACTGCTCAGACATTTTTCATTTAGCAGTGGCTGGGTATAATAAACAAAGGTAAACCTGACCAGAGTCTCCTAACCTCTTCCTTGCGGTGCTACTGTCTGCCTGCTCTGGGGAGCAGGGAAGAAGAGCCGAGTTCCTTGTTGCTACAGCGCAAAATTGGGCGGCTCCTGGTCCAGGCATTGCTCCCCGGCAGAGAGCTGCGGGGATGAGACTCTTCCAGCTGAGGCTGTCCCTCCCTTTTTTTTTTTTTTATTGGGCCAAGTGCTCTGCGGAGGAGCTTGAGCCAGAGATGGCCAAAGACCAAATACATCACCTGAGTCCCATCGTCTCTGGGAGTGTGGTGATGCCAGACAGAAGGCATTCGAGGTCAGCCCTGCACGTGTGACATGAGCAGAAAAGCATCAGGATGCACTTTTCTTTTTTTTTTTTCTTTTTTTTTTTTTTAATTTTGCTGGCACACGTCTTGTGTGTCAGGTCATTCCTTCACACATACGCATGTGTGCACTTCATTACAGCTCCTCGTCTCCCTCCCTTCCCCTGCTTTGCCCCACTTCCCTGCAGTATCCTCCTTCCACCCTGGGGCTTGGAAGCCGTGCTCAGCCTCTGCAGGAAAACTGCTTCCAGCTGTGGGCTGTGATGGGCTCTCAGCCGCAGTGCAGCTGTTCTCGGGCTTCTGCTCCCTAAACCAACGGGACGGGTGGGGAAAGGCTGATCCTTACTGCTGGCTGTCTTCAGAAGCAGTTACCTGAGCCTGGGTTTGGAGGTTGCCTTTGGACACTGCCCGCAATAGGCACAGGACCCTCCTGACAAGACAAATGGATGTGCAGAGCTACAGGAGCTAAAGATTTTGGAAAGGTGGGTCACAGCGGACTGGTGTCATCCACACCATCAGTGCAAGAAGGGTCTAATGGCTGCTCGGGGGCTCTCCGCTCCTCACAGCGAACTTGCTGAAAAGGGATCTGGTACGCGCTGTGCCCACGCAGAGGGCAGCTCTGTCCCCCGGGTGCTTTCTCCCCGTTTGGTTACCTTCTCAACCCATTACTGACTCCGTCTGGCTGGATGTCAAATACTGTCGCACTCCAAAGGAAGGCATTCGAGCCTCCTTAAAGCACTCTCCCTGGTTTCGGTCACACCGCCTCGGATACTCGGGCCACTGCAGATCAAATTTCTCTGTCTGAAAGGTTAAAAACCCCTGTGAACCATTTCAGCCGGTTTCCTAAGGGCAACTTTCCTTTTGGGCCAAGGGCTCTTCTCAGCAATGTCCAGACGGGTTGGGTGTCTGCTTCTCCTTGAAACCAATGGGACAAGAGGTGCTGTATTTGTGTTCCTGAAGACACCAGAAACAGCCCAAGTACATTGGATGAGATCAACAGGAAGACCTAAGCGCTTGCAAGTGGGACTTGCAGAGAATATAGCTAGTTTGGCCCGAAAAGCTCTCTGCAGTCCTTAGGCCCCCTCACTGCTTTGTCACAAACATGTCCAGAACTGGCCTGGGCTGGAGGCTTCTTTCTCATCTAAACACCGCTGAGATTTGCACCAGCCAAAGTGTCCCCAGAAGGGTTAGGTGCAGGATAACCCAGCCCCCATTTTGGAGTTCAGCATAGCGTAAGTGGCCATGACTACATTCGTTCTTATGCATCAAGACTTTTGGAGGTACCGCTCAGCATCTCTGCATCCCAAGGCAAGGAAGTCCTTTAGAAAAATCTGTCCCTTACAACACCAAAGAGTTGGTAACCTGCTGTCCAAGGGGTCTTCCCAGTAGGTAGGTAGGTGCCTCCTAACCAACTGGCATCTCTTGACCTCTCCTGGCCAAGTCTCCATTGTTATTTGTGGTTCTTTTGCTTGGTATTTCTGAGACACATGTCTGCCTGGCTCAAGCTTTCGCTGTGAACCCTTCTTCTTCTGGCTGATTCGGCAGTTTCTGCAATTACTGTCACAACCGCCCCTTGCGTGGCCGCATCGGCTTGGCTGTGCTCCTGCGATCACTCATTACTGCTGGGACAAGGGAAGGCAGACAGACGTTTGCGCATTCTCTGGTGATGCACAATCTGCGTCCTGTGGTCACTGGGTAACTGTAAAATTAAAACAGATCCTTGCTGTTAACCAAAAGGCATTTGCAATAAAAGGAAGCGAAATACAGTGCTGGAGGGGTTGTTTTGCTGCTGACAATACATTCTGGGATCTGCTAGGAAATTGGATTCACTACTCCATCCTCACCCCCACGATTAAGTTTACCCCCAGTTTAATGTGATTTAGAATTAGGTGAGATATTTCATCTTGATAGTTGGTTCAAGGACCCTTTTTTTTTGCCTAGACTTTGGTGGCGCTGCTATTATTAAGAATGACAGACTTAAGTCCACAGGATGTGTAGCAAACATGAAATACATAAAACATAATTCCTGAGCTTCCTTCCCCTTCTCTACAATCCTTTGGTGGTTTAGAAGATGCTCAGCTGCTCCCACTTTCCTATCTAGAGCCCAGGCAGGAGACCAGAGCCAAAAAAACACTGCTTTCACTGGAATTTCCAGGCAACATAGTCATGCTGGATGGTCCATCTTTGGGACTGGCAAAAGCGAGAGGGGTCTTGGTCACTGAAGGTCTGGACTTTCAAATTCCTAACAGTGCCGAAGGTTTGGCATCTCCTCCAGAAAGGCACTTTCTCATACAGAAATGACACGCTAGTGTGACTAAACATCTGCTAGCACAGGGACAGAAAGTGGACGGAGCCCTGCGAAGCAGTGACAGCCCATTTGATACATGGGGTGAAAACACCCCAGGGGGGTGAGGGAGAAAGGATCTGATAGATGTAGGGTTGGGGCTTTCCTGGTGTGGAGAAAAGCAGGGTTCGTGCTCTGCTTCTTCAAATTACATCTTCAAGATTTTTGCTCTGGCTCCCTAACGGAGCGCTTCAGCCCTGACACAGCCAGGGGTGGTGAGACTTTCCTTCTGGGTCCCTTCTGCATTAACTGCTATGCAGGTTGGTGTCTCTGCAGGACTGAGGTTGGCCAAGGCTGCAAGCAGCGCACGTGTGAGTCCTGTTAGGATGGTGGTCAGAGGTGCACATGGCCAAAGGAAAAACCGTGGAGCCATTACGTGGTGATGGGGCAGGTTTCTGTCACATCACAGAAAGCCCAAGGCTGCGTTTAGACGTGCGAAGATGCACCACAAATCATAACCTTTGGGATTTAGCCCACAGCGCTGAGACCTGCCAAACCCACCTCCCCCATTTTCCAAGTCACCAGGCAATGGTGCAGTCAGGCTATTTAAGCCATCCACGTTCAGCTCATCAACACTGATGAAAAATAAGCAGGTTGAGCAGATGGGATCCATCAATGTCTGAGAGATGGGGGGTTAGTACTTAGGGAACTCTGTCCTCTTTCACCAAAGGACTGGCTGCTCCTAGGTTTAGACTCGGTTTCCTCTAAACTTAAAGCAAAAAGACCAACGTTGTCTCTTTGCAACTAAAGCTGCAGGAAAAAAAAAAAAAAGGAATTAAAATCTTTGAGGTCACCGTTGTAGCCAAGAGCAGCTAAGGACATAGAAGCAGCATGGTTTGAAGGGAGAATATCTTTGAATAAACCGGCTGGAAAAGGGAGGTGAGGTTCTAGTTTCAGAGTTCAGGACTTCATGAATACCTGTGTTCTCCACCTATATGGTCTAACAAAGGACCCTACCTCTTCTGAAAGCGCTTTGGTAGGAGCACAGACCAAGGAGGGGCAAACCTGTTCTGTGCTAAAGATTGATTTGGTTGAGTTCAAATTAAGAACGAAAAGGGGGGTGACGACACAATCTATGGAATGATTTAACTTCTATTTATAGTCATTTTATGGTCAGCCATGCAGATTAATTAATGTGGCCAGCAAGCTCACTCTTTTTTTCAAGATCCAGCTACAGTGATGGTCCTGCCCAAGCCCTGAGATAATTCATGAACATTAACAGATAAGAGAGAGACAGCTTTGAAATCAATGCTTTACACAAGGGCCAGATATTATAAAGATCAGCGCAGTAATTATTTAAAAAAAATAATCATACAGTTGAATTACTTCAGGGGTGCCTTTTTGTCTGAGGTTCAACCAGTGGATTCAGTCCTTTTAATCAGAATTAGTTCTGGAATAGATTTTGCTGGCCGTGGAGCTAAAAACGTAATCCTGGCTGGCTCGTTCAGCTTTGTTAAGCATCTACGACTATTTTTCAAAAGAGGATCTCTTTCTTCTCCTGACAGAAAGGCTCATCAAATACAGACAGGAGAGGAGAGGAAAGGAAATCTCAGCTTCATTGAAGTTGAAGCCAAATCTCCCATTGGTTTCACTGGGGCCGCGATCTCACCTAAGCTGCACAACATACTTTAAAATGCTACTGGCATGATAATTATACAAAATAGACCCCACATTTCTTTTTCTGGGAGAGGGGAGGGAGTGGGAGGAGAAGAGGGGAACCTAACACACACGTTTGTCTGATCCTATGAGGCATTTACCTGTAGCGTGTACTTGGCAAAAGATCTGATATATGAACTGAATAAATAATAAAATAGTCTGTGTTTCCTCGCGTCACAATTCATAAATGCTTTCAATGTACATAAATGATCTCAAAAGAGGTACTTGCATTTCCTCTGAGGAATCTTGAAGGAATCCAAATACATCAGAGCCACGTTTGTAACTTGGAAACCTGAAAGTGATCTAATGAGGCAGACTCTGTCTAATCTGATATGTGCAAAACCTTTGACTTTGACTTGAAAGCGAGATTTTTCTAACCCTGACACTAAGGCATCTCGTAATAAATGATAAAGAAAACCCAGAAAACACCCCCCAACAACTGGCAAACAATCAAACCCACTGTGAGCAATCACAGCGGCAGCAGAAGCGGTGCCCACTTCTTCACCTTCTCACCGACTGCGTGGATCACAGCTACGCCTGAGGCAGCAGGAATTGGTTAAGCCACCTCATTTAAATACATCAATAACTTAATGAGCCATAATCTAGCTGGAGGGAAGAGGAGAGACGTACCTGACGGCAGTGCCTGCATGCAACCAAAAAGCGCGGCTCCTCTTCTTCCCCACCTCTACTCCCCTTTGCTTCAAAGTCATTAAGGTCCTCATCCAGCCATGCGCTTAGAGACCACGTTGAATTTTTAAAATGATGGGACAATTGTATGTACGTCAGCGGGGACGTAGGGATGGACTGGCTTACATATACCTTAAGCTTACATATACGTCCTTTTCTGGATCAGGGTCTCATCTCTCCCATGTGAGTTAACGTGAATACAAGTTGTCCTGGTTTGAGCAACACAGGACTAATTTCTCTTTTAATGCTTGGGAAAACTGCACTTTTAGAAGACTCCAGTGTGTGAATTTGTGAAAATATTTATTTTATAGCCAGCTATGGGATGCGGGTTTCAAGGTCTCACTGTTTTTGAGCTCACCAGGTGCGGGGATGAGGAGGAACGAGACCTGGTACTTGACCCAAGCTGGCCAACAGGATTATTTCATACCATGAACGTCACATTCACTATAAATTAAAAAGTTTGCTGCGAAGTTTGCTCTCTCCCTTGATGGCTGCCATCCTGAGAACTTCTTGCCCTGGTGCCGGAGCCCTGAGCCTTTCCCTTCCTCCCGAAGCCGCAGCGCTCACAGTGTCCCACATTTGCTGTCCCTGCTGGGAGTGCACAGCTTCCCACTGACAGAATGTGCTGAGTATAATCCTTCTATATTTTTTTTGGTATCAGGATCAATATTGGTTCTTTAGTGCTATTAATGTTAATTATCTACTCTTATTCTATTATATCTATTTATATTTCAACCCCCAGCTTTCCTTGTTTTTTCCTGATTCCCCTTCCTGAGCGGGGAGGGGTCATCAAGTGATAGAATAATTGCCCAAACGACAATAAATTGTTGTGGGTTTTCTCAAACCATGACACAAGTCTTGAAGACCAGCAGAACCAGGAATTCTGTTGTTCTTAAGCAAAGGTACAGGCTGGAGTCGGGGAAAGGCACAAAGCACAAGTCTGGAATCAGTTACAAGGAGACTTTGCTTTCAGACGAGTCTCTGGCTATTTTTCAACGTGCATTTCACTCAACTAAGAAAATGGGGGGAAATGCTATTCGATACCTCCCTTTTAAATCCTGCTCGGAAGACAGGTGTTGCTTTGAACCCGCAGCGCGGAAGATAACTGCAAGCTGGATTCCTGAGACGAATGTGAGGCAGATTAAGTCCAGACCACAATCATGTCATCTTCTCCAGCAGCATCGCTGTCCCGGGATACCGAAGGCAAGCCAAAGTTCACACACTAGTTTAAGATACTGCTTGCTAGTTTGCAGCCAAAACAAAAAGTTCAGACATGGGTTTTGATGCATTTTATTTAGAAATCTCTTTGCAAAAAAGCAATGAATCTCCAGCGTTTATCATCAGAGGCTCAGATCCAGCGGAGTCGGTTGGAGCACCTAATTGTGGGTAGTTGCCTCATGTTAGCTACTCGCCTTGGAGCACCACGGACCATGTTTCACAGTCACTTTAAGCAGACAATGAAGTGGGACAGCCTCTGACAGAGGCAATTCCACCTTCGCTTGCACTTCCTACCTCAAAAGTCATCCCAACTCACGCCCGTACTGGGCGTTAGACAACCAAGCTGGATTAACACATTTTAAACCAGATGTGGCTGCCCCAGTGCTTGCACCAGTAAATATGGGGACAAAAGCAGAACAAGGAGCAATGGGCAAAGACAAGATGCTCCTGCTGTCGCTCCTGCACCTGGATTGGGGTAACTCTCGCTATCATTGCAGGCTGGGGGATGAAGGGATGGAGAGCAGCCCTGCTGAGAAGGACTTGGGGGTACTGGTGGATGAAAAGCTGGACTTGAGCCAGCAATGTGCGCTCAGAGCCCAGAAAGCCAACCGCATCCTGGGCTGCATCAAAAGAAGTCTGGCCAGCAGGGCGAGGGAGGGGATTCTGCCCCCCTACTCCACTCTTGTGAGATCCCACCTGGAGTACTACATCCAGCTCTGGAGTCCCCAACATAAGAAGGACATGGACCTGCTGGAGCGGGTCCAGAGGAGGCCACAACGATGATCAGAGGGCTGGAGCACCTCTGCTACGAGGACAGGCTGAGGGAGTTGGGGTTGTTCAGCCCGGAGAAGAGAAGGCTCCACGGGGACCTTATTAAGGCCTTTCAGTACTTTAAAGGGGCCTACAGGAAAGGACAAACTTTTTAGCAGGGCCTGTTGTGATAGGACAGGGGGTAATGGCTTTAAACTAAAAGAGGGCAGACTCAGACTAGATAGAAGGAAGAATTCTTTTACAATGAGGGTGGTGAGACACTGGCCCAGGTTGCCCAGAGAGGTGGTAGATGCCCCATCCCTGGAAACATTCAAGGTCGGGTAGGACGGGGCTCTAAGCAATCTGATCTAGTTGAAGATGCAGCTCGTTGCAGGGGAGGTTGGACTAGATGACCTTTAAAGGTCCCTTCCAACCCAAACCATTCTATGATTCTCTGATGTTGGCCATTGCTGGCTGGAGTGACTAATTACGATGTTAAAACAGTGCTTATTTCTCTGGAGATTTGCCATGTTTTGAAGAGCTGGCTCCAACTCCATTGGATTTCTCACAGGGAACCTCCTGTGCCTTAGAAAAGTCTCCCCCTTAACTCCAGCTCATGCTTGGTTTTTGTTATCTGCCGGGTATGGATGAGACACTCAGCTGCTATAATTTAGCGGTGCTGTCCTGTTAGCCTTCCCAGGTACCCGAATCCAACTCAATTGAAGTAAATGACGGTCTTATCAACTCCATGGACTTTGAAGCAGGCTCCAGCTTCGGGATTGATCCAATATGTAAATGCCAAGTCCAATTCCAGAAAGGGAGGAAAATCATCAGCTGCAATTCTTTAAAGACTTGCAGATACATCTTGGCATGCTAAATGGAAATGAAGGAGTTTCTCAGGGAGAACATTAAATAATTCTCAAAATAATTGTTAACACACACAACCCCCATCCCACCTGTCACTCAGTGAAGTAATGTTTTACCCACTGCAGTAAACTGTTAACTAGTTCACACTGTTTGTACTTACACTTACTCTTGTTCTTAGAAACAAAGACTAAATTAGTGATTGGCTTCATAAGTTTAAAATAAAAATTTGGTGTCAAGGTATGCTGGTCACCCTCGTGTCCACCAAACATCTGTATTCAATTACAAAGCATTTTAGAGAGAGATTCAGGGAACGCTGTTTGGGACATAAACTGGACCTAAGCCCAAGGAAGGGATCTAGAAAGCCCAAGCTCCATCACCACCTGCTGTTGGAAGCATTGACATCTACCAGCACCCAAATGTGGTTGAAAAAATTTCCTAAGCGCTTCAATTTAAGCAACCACACCGGAATTTCTTGATCTAGGTATGTCCTAGCCAGGTTCTACTGCTCCATTCATGTCCCTCTGGATCCAACAGAGCCGTGCAGAGAGCATCCAGAGTGAAGTTTTGAGAGTGACTCCAGCAGATGTAAGACTGCCCGACGTAGAGTGAGCACTGAGGCTGCGAACAATACCCAAGATCTTTAGCATCTGCCAGTGATAAGTTACTGTCCCATAGCATTGAAATACTTCTGGAAAAGGAGGCAGGAGTGGTGCCAGAGTCCCACCTCTGGCAATATCTTGTGTCTGCAAAATAAAGGCCCGAAGCTCTAGCAGCGGTTACCCAGAATAAAGACCAGACTGGGGAGTCTGTCCAGCTTAGCATCACCTTGGCACTTTCCGTCCTCTGGTTGCTACAGTCCCAATTACAGCAGGGCTCGTTTAGGACCCTCAGCAGTACCTGTCATTAAGCTTTCTCCAGCACTCCTGAGCTCAAGAAGCACCACAGGGCCTTGAGTACCTTCTGAACCAAAAAGGCCTCTCCTTGGCTCACAGCAGGATTTCCTGGCAGCTCAGGGCAGGTAAAAAGCCAAAGCAGGGTACAATTCTGCCCTCATGGCCAAATGGTCTCCTGGGGTGCACTAAAAAGAGCATGGCCAACAGGTTGAGGGAGGTCATCCTCCTCCTCTACTCTGCCCTGGTGAGGCCACATCTGGAGTACTGTGTCCAGTTCTGGGCTCCCCAGGTCAAGACAGACAGGGAACTGCTTGAAAGAGTCCAGCAGAGGGCTGTGAAGATGAACAACTGAATGGAGCACCTCTCTGATAAGGAAAGGCTGAGAGACCTGGGTCTGTTTAGCCTGGAGAAGACGGAGGCGATCTCATCAATGCTCGTCAATAAAGGATGGGTGTCAAGAGGATGGGGCCAGACTCTTTTCAGTGGCACCCAGCGACAGGACAAGGGGCAATGGGGACAAACTGGAACACAGGAAATTCCATCTCAACATGAGGACAAACATCTTTGAGGGTGCCAGAGCACTGGAACAGGCTGCCCAGAGAGGTTTGGAGCCTCCTTCTCTGGAGATATTCAAAACCTGCCTGGATGTGTTCCAGTCCAACCCACTCTAGGTGACCCTGCTTTGGCAGGGGGCTGGACTAGATGATCTCCAAAGGTCTCTTCCAAACCCCAACCATTCTGTGTTTCTGTGATTCTCTAACAGAGCTTTAAGTAAGGCAAGAAACTTTGTTCCATTAGTTTTGTTTCATTATTCATTATTCACGACAAAAACTGACTGGAGACAATGAAAATAGTGAACTTGCTTAAGCGTTGTCTAGAGAAAACACTGAACAAACCTCCTGGTGGTACCTTTCAAAGACAACCTCATATTTGCTACGTTGCATGCTGCAAAGGTTTATCTGCCACAATTAACGATTGGTTAATTATATGCATTTCAAGAAAGAAACGTGTCTTTTGTCATTTACCAGTCTTTCTGACTTTGCCATTAAAAATATTTGCTAAAGTAGAATGTTTGAATACCTGTTTAGCTCTGAAGTTGTCAAAAATACAGGAAACAAAGAGGCTCTGCTGCAGCCCTAAAAAGAAAGGAAGTAATTGTAGTTGTGGTATTGGTAAACCTGCAAGGGTTTTCTGTTAATATCTCTAGCTACCACACGACCACAAGAACTGTCATGATATGCGTTTATATGATTTTTCCTTTTGGGTATAACCATCCAAGCTAAAATACCCCATATGCTAAAAGATTGATGCTTAATACTTCTTTCCAGATGTGCTCTGGTTTAGTTAAATATTTAACACATTTTTAGAAGTATGTAGTCCATAATTGCATTAATACTTCAGAAGAATGATGTCCTGGTGTGTAAAGGGAAAGATATTCCAAGGCTGGCTGCATAATCTGCTTGCGCCGGCGATCAGCAGAAATCAGACAGGTTGCCTTTGGAAAACCCCTCTGATTACCCTTGATCGACGTGGATGGCATTTTAACAGCTACACCACCACAACCCTGACAGCATCCCCAAGGCATCTTCCCAAGGCCTAAACAAAGTGACATTCTGTAATGCGGCAAAATTGCAAACAGCAAAGTCCTCGCTTTAATTCAAACATATTAAAGAAAAACCGTACGATGCATGCAATGATGTATTTAGTTGCTGAATTCTGTGCTGTTAACAACACACATTTTTGCCTTTTTTTCCCTGCATTTCCACAAACAATTGCTCAAAGCACCCAAAGTGCTTGGAAATAAGATGAATCCCTGAAGAAGTCATGAACACAAAAATAAAAACATGGAGGTACTCCTCTAACAAGATGCCAGACTCTGGCAAACGCATGTACTAGAAGCACTGGGAATAGCAGACAAAATTTTAAACAGTAACATTTAACTCAAGAGTGGTCTGACTGAACAGTACTCAGAGAAGGATTTTGGATGAGATTTGAAAAATTATCTCAATCAACAGGAGGTGGGAAAAAAAATAAAAATGTATTCACCCCTTTCGATAATCCCATCCTTCCCCTTTAGAAGAACAGTCAGAGCAGAAAGAAAATGAAAACCTGTTGAGCTGCGGTGAGAGGAGTAAATAAGGAGCTTTTCTCCACCCAATGCCACCACTGCTCTGTGCAACAAAGCATACTGACTAACCAACTCTCAAGGAGCAACAGGAAACTTCTCCAAGGACCTCAGAAGTAGTGTGTGCTCAGGATGCACTCCATAAACCCCTACGTGATGAAAGGGGACCCGGCAAGATGATGTGGCCATTGTCTGCAGTAGCACACCAAACAATGTTGAGGGCATGCTCCCCAGCACTCAGGCAAACTGGCACAGCATGGACACGTGCAATTAAGCTACCAGGGCTGGCTGCATTCCCACTGCCTACTGAGCATTCCCAGTGTCCCTGGCCCACACCAATTCACAAGCCACGACCTGGAGGTGCTTTGAGAACACCAGTGGATCAGAGCCAGAATGGAGCAAAGGAAAATTCTAAAAACTAAACAGAACAAGCAACTGAGTTCCAGTCCTTGTGATGTGGAAGAGACAGCCTCCGCAACCATCTTCCACAAGGTTTGGGAACAGTGATGTCACCCAAGTCCTTCAGCCCATTGTATAAACGTCAAACTGCAGGAAAAATTCCATCAACCAGATGGAGGGAACATGCATTCTGCACAGATTAATTTAAAAGCGTTAGTACTGAGAAAATTTAAGGGTACATTTTCTGCTGAAATCTACGGGAACAGTTAGGCTATGCTGGGTGCTCTTATAAAATTTAAACCTACCGTGTTTCAGGATGGTGAAGTTATGCGTACTGCCAGTATGACCATTTGGACATCTTGACATAAATGCGTGTTTAGTCACACACACAGAGTAGAGTTGGGAACACAGTATTACCTGGATCACAATTACCCCACGCGGGTCCTTCCCATTACAAATTACAGTCTTGGAAAATAAAAGCAGCAGCAGGGGAAAAGAAGAAAGACAATTTACCAGAAACACAAGAGAGGCCTGCGATAGGGGAGGATTCCATTTTAGTTAAAAGAAGGGCGTTTTATTTCTTAATTATTTTTTAACATTCCAGGTTTATTCAAAAGACATTATTCTGCAGGCATGTATCTTACAGGTCTTAAGACTGATAAAACACTAGGAATAATGTGATAATCCTAGCAAATGAAGACAAGGCTAAAATCATACCAGAGTGATTGTTTTTTTTTCTTTTAATAAAATTTTGGACATTTCAATCTCATTTTTAATACTGGCCAAAGCCATTCATGCCTAGAGCATTTGGAATAGTCCATTAAAGAAACAAAACTTGACAAGATGCAAATGGCAGACTACACTTGATTTCTGCAACTGATGGCAAAAGCTGCTGGGGAAGTATCTGTACACTTTAAAAATGTTACATCAGTGACGAATGGAATATTGTGCTTTAATACTTTGCTTGAAAAGTCTCTTTATCCAACATGAAGTCAGCAAATCTCTGCTGGAGTTCTTTTTCTCTCTCCTGCTGTCGCTGCACATCTTCCTTCAGACACTGAAAGGAAAACAGAATTAAGCAACCAGTCAGTTCTTCCAATAGTCACACCCATGAATATCTTTAGCAAAGGTTTTACTTTACTTACTTCAGAGGAAGGGGTCAGAACTAAGACAGGAGACTGCTAAAATTACTTATTTTAAATATAAATGCAAAACAGAGTAGTTGATGTAGAGTATCAAGGATCACAGTTATCTTACTTCAAATATAAGGTATCTTACCCTGATTTTGACAGTAGTTAATATCAAATGCTTCAAAAAGAGAGATTTCAAACTGGAAACTTGCTACAAGCACTGCATTGCATTTAACAGTTATCCATGGATTCTTCTTCCACGAGTTTGTTCAAAACCTTTTTTGGGTAACATTCCCAATTAACTCAGCATCCTGCAACAATGCCTTCCACAGGCCTTCTTCCCCTAACGACACAGCACATGAGGAGAACTACTCCTTGTTCCAAACCTGCCAGCTGCTAGGTCACTTGATCTCCCTTCAGTCTTGTAGCAGAAGACACCATAAATGTATTCTGAATATTAGCCCTGAGTAAAGTGCCATTTACTAAAACCAAGTGCTGTTAGTAGCTCTCAAGCTATTTAATACATTTTTACTGTTAACTTTTACTAAATCAATTAATCACTTCTGAGTTTGTAAACACATCTATTGGTATTTCCAAACAGTCTTCACAAAATCAGTATTAAGAACTGATATATTTTATCTTTTTTACAGCAAGTGCTCGAGAAGATTTGAGACTCAACGGAACCCTCTCTTCCAGAAGAAAGAAAAATTAAAAGAAAAATTGTGCTCGGACGAGCACCTATTTCTTGGAAAGCAAACCTGGCACTGGCTCAAGACTAGGACTGAGTCTTGGTCGAGGGTTGCCTTGGTAGCTGAATAAAGCAGAGAAGAATATCCTGGAGATACTTAAACTAAGAACAGCGGCTCTGAGTCACGGCTTTCAGGCATCCCCGGACACCTATTTCTGCTAGTTCTGGGCTGCAGGTAAGGCTGCTTAAGAGAAAGAGATATCTTCCTCCTCAAAGCCATGCCAACCAGTTAGAGGCTGGTAAAGCAGGTGCTGTTATTCAGGAGCAATGGTCCAGATCACACATACACACATTTTCAGCCCACAACAGGGCTGCAGGCAAAGGGCCTTAACACTGAGGATGGCTCAAAAGTATAATTACAGAACAACTGCTCAGCTTCTGAAACTGAGAGCCATGTTGAAAGCCACTACTGAAATGGTGTTATTGTACTGATTTCTAGAGGTCCAGCCATCTGCAAGGCTGACAACAACATGGCTTCAGGGAAGAATACAATCAACGTGAAAAGAAAGGAGAAACTCCTGTAGTATATACCGGCATTTGGCCCATTGACTTTAAGGAAGGCGGCTTTACACAAGTTTCAGATCTATGCTATGTTCTAACAGTAATTAAAAACAAAATGAGCCAAATTAAGATAGATATGGAACTTCTGCTGATATGCATTGCAGAAGATTAATAAAATAAACCACATGAGGAAATAAACCAAAAACAAAGTTAAAGAACACACTAGTAGATTAGTCCCAGCCTGTAATATGTCACAGAATCTTTGACATCGAAGGGAACGGCAGAAGAGTCTGGTAATAGCAAAAGCATAATTTAAAAAAGACCATTAAAAACTTGATACAAACTCAGGCTGTGAACCTCAGAGCCCATGCACTCTAAAAACTTCTTTTCCACAAAGTGCCTGTATTTGACCTAAGGTCAAATTACGTTTAGGAATCTCACCTCCAGTCTCCGTGGGATTGCAGCATCTTCATGTTTCTTAAGTTCCTCAAACGTACGTAGCTCCAGATGTGCCTGTTCAATTTGGTCCCACAAATCATTCAGTTGTTTGATGAGGCCCATTGCTCGAGACTGATAACCACCAAGCAAGATCTTCAGCTTCTTCTCCATCTTGGCAGCCCTCTTTGCTTCAGTTGTCATGTGACCTCTGTTTATCTGTCAGAGGGAACACAAGATTTTTTTTTTATTTACCCAGAAATCAAAAGTTAAAAAAAAAAAAAGTAAAGCTGTATCTGTGGATCTGTGGAACTGTATAAAGTTGATTGAGTTCTTTGCTTTCTATTAAAAAAAAAAAAATCAAACCGCACATTTTACAACAACCTACGTTTCCACATTAAAACCTTTACAATGTAAGCACATTATTCCAGGGGTAAAGTCCACTAGCCAAAACAGGGGGGATGACACACCATATAGAATCACAGAATGGTTTAGGTTGGAAGAGACTTTAAATATCATCTTGTTTCAACCCCCTGCCATGGGCAGGGTCACTCCCATTAGACCAGGTTGCTCAAAGCCCCATCCAGCCTGGCCTTGAACACCTCCAGGGATGGGGCATCTACAACTTCCCTGGGCAACCTGGGCCAGTGCCTCACCACACTCAGAGTGAAAAATTTCTTCCTGATCTCTAATCTAAATCTACCCTCCTTTAGTTCGAAACCATTACCCCTTGTCCTATCACTACACGCCCTTGCAAAAAGTCCCTCTCCAGCTTTCTTGTAGGCCCCTGAGTACAGCTTTATAGACAGGAATTGTTGCAGTTGCTGAGCTAAGCAAGCAGCCAAATCACGTGATAGCTTGCTACGCCACATCCCACTTATACAGGAGATGTTCTTTGCCTTAGTAAAGGAAAACTAAATAAAGGTATTATGTTCCTCCTTTTCAAAATTCTATTCTTAGTCTGCACAAACAGCCACATCTTTCAATCCTTCTGGCTATCCCACCAAGATTCATCTAAATCATATTCATAAAGTCGGAAACCTTAAGGCAGCTCTGAATCTGTGTCTCTTGCAGAGAACCATAATGAAAACATTTAAAGCGGTTTGACTGGCAAACGAATGGCAATGTTGGGGCATGGAAGCACTGCAAGGAACAGCAGAAGGACTATTAAAATGGCAACTACATCTTATCACCCATCTGCATTCACTTTCTCAGGACAGCAATATCAGGAAACAAAGGACTACAACTAAATCCTGATAACTCACAGAGGTGGGACAGGATAGAGACACCAACTACTCTCTGCTTCTAAAAGGTATGAAAGGCAAATAAAAAAAAACCCACCCCCCCAAAAAAACAGAAAAAAAACCCATGGTCACCATCCTGAGAAGAACCCGGGTGCCACGATGAGAACTCAACGGGTGGTAACACTTCATTCCTGCTGTCATCATAAAGCATCCTAGAAAGACTGCTTGGATTTAGATGTCTCAGTAGCTGAATGCTGGACAGATTACTTGAGTAAGCATTCAAAGTTGCATTGGATGGGGCTTTAAGCACCTTAATCTAGTGAAAGATGCCCCTGCCTATGGCAGAGGGGTTGGACAAGATGAAGGCGCTACAGAGGGATCTGGACAGGCTGGACTGATGGCCTGAGGCCAATGGCATGAGGTTCAACAAGGTCAAGTGCCGGGTCCTGCAGCTGGATCACAACAACCCCATGCATTGCTACAAGCTTGGGGAAGAGTGGCTGGAAAGCTGCCCGGCAGAAAAGGACCTCGGGGTGTTGGTCGACCGCTGGCTGAATATGAGCCAGCAGTGTGCCCAGGTGGCCAAGAAGGCCAAGAGCATCCTGGCCCACATCAGGAATAGCGTGGCCAGCAGGAATAGCGCAGTGATCGTTTCCCTGTATTTGGCTGCACTTTGAGTACTGTGTTCAGTTTTGGGCCCCTCACTACAAGAAAGACATTGAGGTGCTGGAGTGTGTCCAGAGAAGGGCAACAAAGCTGGTGAGGGGTCTGGAGCACAAGTCTTATGAGGAGCGGCTGAGGGAACTGGGGGTGTTCAGCCTGGAGAAAAGGAGTCTGAGGGGAGACCTTATTGCTCTCTACAACTACCTGAAAGGAGGTTGTAGCGAGGAGGGGGTGTGTGTGTGTCAGTCTCTTCTCCCATGCAACAAGTGACAGGACAAGAGGAAATGGCCTCAAGTTGCACCAGGGGAGGTTTAGATTGGATATTATGAAAAATTTCTTCACCGAAAGGGTTGTCAAGCACTGGAACAGGCTGCCCAGGGAAGTGGTGGAGTCGTCATCCCTGGAGGTATTTAAAAGATGGGTAGACGTGGTGCTGAGGGACATGGTTTAGTGGTTGACTTGGCAGTGTTAGGTTAATGGTTGGACTCGATCTTAAAGGTCTTCTCCAACATAAGTGATTCTATGATTCTATGATCTTTAAAGGTCCCTTCCAACCCAAACTTTCCCATGATTATGTGTCTTCGTGTTTGTAGGCACGTGAGTGCCAGACTGCAAACAAATGAAAATGGCTTTGTCTTAAAACAAAGTAACCTCATCTATCTGTAAGACCCCCCATTCAGCTTTACTACATTGCCATAATGTTGCAATATTATTCCCTCCCATGCCCTACCAAAAACCTGGAGCTCCCCGGTGGCCTCTCAAGTAACACTACTTTTGTGCAGGGCTTTTCCCTTAGGGATCTCACAGCAAGAAGGTAAAATTATCTTTAGCTAGCAGACAAATATTGAGATAGGACAATGAATCAGCTGCCTAAAGGTCAGCAGCAAAAGCCAGATGCAAAACCCCACAGGTTACAAACCAATAGTGTACACAACAGATACGACGAAGTGATGAGATTAAAATGTGGTATCAAAACCACAAAGCAATTGGCATGTTAGACATGAAGCTCTCCTGCTGTATCGTTCCAGTAAGCGCTACCTGGTGCGCCCTGGATTTATAAATCTTAGTTTCCCCAAAGTTGTCCAGGTCAGTCCTCTAAAACCATAATCCAGACATAATCCATAAACAGACAAGTAATACAAATTACAAAATTCTGCCAACTGGGACACAATGCAAATAAACAAGCATATTCCTGTTAACGTGTTATAAATGTTTTAAATAACACTTATAAATAGCAAAGCTAACAGAAGCCTTTGTGTATTTTTATACATGTATTCAGCAGGGCAAAATTAAATGAGCAGTAAAAGCATGAAATAGCCATCAGCATTTTTAAAGCCTGATAGATGGCAAAGAAATCTTTAACACTGAATCACAAACCAGCAAATAACAGAGGACTATACCACTGAGCAAAACTGTGGAGAGGAGTAGCATTTCACATCTCTAAATATGGACATAAGTGTCCTGGTTGGGACTTTTTAATGCTACTTCCTTTAAAAAAATAATAAAAGAACACCTTTTTTTCAGAAAGCATTGCGTGAAAGATGCCAAACTCAACAAAAAAGGAATCAGGCTTCTCAGATTTTGATTTTTGCCACAGTTAAAGATATATTAGTGCAGGAGATGAACAAAAATGTGTAAGTTTTCTCATTTTTGTTAAAATATAAAAGCCCATCTCGGAACCAGAGTGGCTGAATCGCCTATCCTTGCCTCGCTTCTTTAAAAATCAAAACTTTGCTGGTGAAAGTTCTTACATACGAAGGAATTACCACTGATCAACCAAGAAGTAGAAGCTTTTCACTGCTCTGAACCCTATGATTACCCAAGACACCATCTTTTACCAGTGAAACAAAACTCCATTGGGAAGGAACTAGTTTCTGATCTATCCTGTACAGTGATGACCACAGTCAGCCAGACAGCCCCAGCCACTAGGACTAGCGCAGCCATCGCAGTCTTACACGCCAAGCCGTTGCAAAGGGCATTTCATCCACCTTTCAACCATCCAACTTTATTAATGTACACTCTATTACACAGCTGCATGTTTCCGTAAAACGCCCTACACCCCTTAACAATTTATTCACTCATTTAGAACAGTTTTAGTAGGTGGTGCAGAGATAAACAAAGTGAATGGTCAGGGGAGCAAACTGTTAATGGGTGAGCGAAAAAGAAATTTGACTTTCTGAGCTGTCTAGTTTGCTCCTGGGGAGAGAGATGCAGACTGCTATGTTTTTCAGATTCTGTTTGCAATGTAGACTTAAGTTATGCCCAAGGTGCTTTAAGCATACAGAAAGGCGCCTCTTTTTCAATATTTATATAAATATAGAGAAAATTAAATAAATAGATTAGGGATTTGTGAGGATACTCTCTGATGGAAAAGTATGAAAGCTTTAAATGTCTTCACTGGTAAATAATATGCTATTACTGCAACAACAAATACAGCTGTGCGGTAAATGAACTATTTTCCAATTACTGTTTCTTGGATGAAAAACCTGTGTTGAGAGCCACTGACATTTAGAGATCATGGAATAGATGGATGCATAGGCAAACAGAATTCTGTCTGTAACAGAAGTCTAATGTAACAAAGATCAGTTGTCCCATGTTGTTTCACAGCATTACAGACAACGCAGCGTCTGGAGCCTGGTGTGAAATGAAACTTCAATCAGAATGACACTTTTCTAGAACAGGTTAAAAAAAGACTATTTTGAAAAGTTCCACTATTTTGTCGCCCCAAGTGAAGACCTGTCAACAACCTCATTTTCTAATACAATGGTAAACACCGGCTATCTGAGGACATGAAATACAGTTATAAACACTATGTCCACCATACAGAAAAGAGACTGGATGAGGGCATTGCAGTCAGAAGTCCTGGATTATCTGCATGCTCTAAGTAACCCCAGTAGCACTGGCAGAACTGGGCTGCTCTTGCACTTTTACACACTCCAGCTGGGATCCACTTTGCTTGGCTTTAGACATCAACACTTGAGCTTGTCACCCGAGGTCTTTTCATAATCAGGAGAGAAACTGGCAACTCTAGGGCATGGCTCATCTGATCCAGGGCCTCAGAACAAGGCTAAGCACGCCACTGAAGTGCTCTTCACTAAGATGGGAGCACAGACTGTTTGCTCAGACACCGTTACCTAAGGTCAGGTGGATGACTCCCACCCTGAGTGTGTACTATTTTAATGTATGAGATATAATAAAGCATTGTTTTTTTCTCCAAGAAAAAGCAAAGTCAGTTCAACTCTAATGCTTATTATAGTATCAGACACTGATACTGACTCTTGAAGTTTTCAGACAATGAGAACTGGACTTAGTATTTCCGAGTTGTTCTGGATATAGATCCTTACTTTAACTACTAGAGCTCCTTAGATTGTATACTGCTATTCAGCCCTTGCTTTTCTACTCAGTTCCTTGCCTATCTTGGATTACCATAGGCTTCACTGTTGTAAAACGAAAAATAAGAAAAGAGAAAAAAAAAAAAAAAAAAAAAGAAAAAAGCCTCCCAAGTATCTAAACCCAGAAATAACAGCCCTTTCTTCGTTCTATGCTTATAGAGAGAAATGTGAACACTCACCACCTTTCCTCTTCCCTCCCAACTACAAGATTTTAGGACCTACTAGGAAAAGGTCAAAAGTAGGTCTCAGCTTTTGTAACAAATACTATTTATTAAAAATTGCTGACTGCTGCATTAATGCCAACAACTGCATATAATTTTAGTTCAAGCTTCGTAAAATTTTAAGGCTCAGATACCAAGCTAAAAATTCCAAGCAGTTATGAAGAGGTATGTTTAAACAGTAGTCTACATTATTTGCTTAAAGCTAAGAAATAGATTTCAGCAAAATCTGACAACCATTTCCCCCCTTAACCTAGCAGAAAACGTAAAGACATTTGAAAGATTTCTCCACTTAGTTATTTATTTTGTACTGCTCCTTGGCCGGCTTTGGTTCCGCTGACTTTTGCACCAGCTATAGCAAAATGAGAACAGCATGTACAGACATAGGGTAAAATGATCTATGATGTTAGGGCAAGTGTGAGAGCCCCATTCCATCCCAAACCTCTTAGGTAAAAGCCTTCCCTCATGCCTAGCAGAGTTGTGTTCAGTTTTCAATACTACACTAGAGATCCAAAAAGAAACCAAAACAGAGCAACAGACATAACCAGAGGTTTATAAAACATGATCTAGAAAAGGAAACTGACTGAAAAAACAGGGGGTATTTTTGTTTCTTCTCCATCTAACAAAAAAAGAGAAAGTGAAGAAAGACGCAACAACATGTTTTAAATATCCCAAAGATCATTGTGAAAAATTAGTCTGTTCTTATGTCCACTCAGAAAGGAAGAGGGATTTAAATTTGGCAAGGAAAGTTTAGATAGGAGGTTAGTTGTAAGGTTTAACTAAGGACAACAAAGAACAGGGAAAGATGGCTTATGAGAGCAAATATCCACTGGGAAAGATTTGAGAGAAATCAACCCCGAGGAAGGAAGGGCTCAAGTGCCTTCAAAACTGCATTTTCATAATTCCTCATCTCACTAAGTCTATTGAGGATACCCCTCTTCAGTTCAAAGGGTTGTTTTTCACTGTACTCTCCATTAAATGTGAAGCTTTTGGTAAGCCCTAAACAGCATTAAGCTCTCTTGTCTTCTAATTGATCTTCTTAATCATGCCTGATGGATAAAAAACATGGAAGAAAAACGGCCGCATGTTCTTACCAGAGCCATAGTAAAAAGTAAACCAACTGGTTCTGTGACCTCAGAGAATCAACATATCATCATAAAGCTGCTTTGCTCGCGCAGAGAAATCTTCTGCCAGCTTCAGCTACGCTGGCTGAATAAGTTACTCTTGGAACCTATATAGGACTACTCCAAATGTTACTATAACTTCCTTCCTTCCTCACCTCTGCCCCACAAGTGGCCCTCCCATACTCAATTCTGCTGGCAGGAGCTGGATTAACTTAATTTAAATAGTAGGGTTTGTGAACTTGCCTGATTTTGGCTCAGTCAGCCAGAGTGTCTGGAATGAGACAATGCACGCTAAGATGACAGCCTTCTGCTCAACGCCAGGTTACACCAGCGTTTCAAACCACCCCAGAGACATCAACGACTAAAACTAGAGCATCCTCTGTGCATGTTTAGGTGATCTGCCCTTACAAATTTGATGGTGCGCTCTGCAACAGCACATTTTTAAACAAAAATTCATTAATTGCTTTATTTAAAAATATTTTTCTGTTTCCATGCTCTTGGAAAGAGCTCTCCGTTTTTTTTGTCTTGAAACACTGTTTCATCTGTCTAAAGTTTAACCAGGCAAAAGCCCTGTAAAGCCTGTCTCCTACCTACGAGCTGGTAAAAAACGTAACTGTTATCTCTGCTGGAAAGTGAGGCTTGGGGTTACTAGCAAAGAAAAAATTGCATTTCCAGTGTGGAACTATATGGCTTAATCTATCAAACTGAAACCACTCCATGGCTTGAAGCAATTTCAGCACTCCGATAAAGATGATGCTTACTTAACGTACCAGGGGGTATGACGATCATTAAGAAAAGGTGCTGATCAGAGTTGACTGGGATCACAGTTTTTCATGGAAAGATTCAGTCATAGGTGACCCTCAAATTAAGGCACCACTCATACGCAACTTCACAACTGAAACTAGACCAAATGTTCAAAGCTTGCATGGGAATATAAAGTTATCTTTCCCCAATTTAACAGGGCAGCCATAAACTCCCATGCTGTACCTTATTATGTAGATCATGTATCATCACAACTTACAGATACCTGCAGAAGGCTATTCTCTCCACTCACAGTCAAAACTAACAACCCAAGAGCAATCTCCATGTAAACTATGTTTCAGAAATTCTGACAATTTGCCTTCAAAGGTCGTAACACAAGCTGGTAGGACTGTTACATAAAGACAGTACAGGGTACATCAAAAGCAAGTCTTCCCACAGAAGTTCATAGCATCCAATTATCTACACCTAGAATAATCCAGAAAGTTACCGGATATGCTAGCAGTCACTGCTGATCTACAATGATCTCATTAAAGCCCACTTTGAATATTTTTATTTGGGAATTGCTTCTAAGACTAGCAGTGTTATCAGTGTACCCATATATCACAGTAGAAATACATCTAGAAGAGCACAGTTTAAGAAGAAAAACAAATAATTTATTTTTACTATGCTTTTCTGAAAAATCTCTACCTCTCCCTGGGAAAAAAAAAAATACAGTAAGATCACAGACAGCAACAACTACCTCAGGCTAACAGCTTTGATTAACTAAGCAAACACGCCTTACTGCTGTGTCTGACGAGATAATACAGCAGCAAGCACAGTGTAATTACCTTCAAAAACTATCACTGCAAACCCAGAGTTCTTGGACTGGTCTCTTCCAGAGAAGAGGCGTACAATCTTGTGGAAGCTCAGGCAATAAACAAGTTAGCAAACAGCGTGGCTCCCACTCAATACATAGCAGAAGCCCCATGTTGAGCTTGCAGCAGTCACGAGTACTATTCCAGCAGCTACTGTAACACAAGGGTAAATGAAGCAAATTACTGTGTGAGCAGCAACTCACGCTTGCCCAACATTCACGGGTTCTGACACTGCTTCACATGAGGACAGGCTTTAAAGAGCATCAGGTCTGCAAATGAGGTAGCTTCCAGCAAAAGACCACATCAATTCATACTCTTCTCTGTCCAAACACAATTTTCAACAGCGACGGTGTGCAAAGGCCTTTTGCAATGAAGAGGTTTGTCAATGCTGAACTTTATTTCTAAGCACATAAATTCCCATTATGAACTACATTTCCAAACGTGAAACCTGATTTCACCAAACACCACAGAGGAAATCAATGGCTTTAGACATGAAGGGAAAAAACCTCCCACTAGACCAACAGCAACTGGCCAAACAAAAAGTAACTGCTATGCAGTCTAAGCTTATTTTTAAAGAACTTTTTTCATTGCTCATTTCCAATGTTTTGGCACATCCTGGACTAAGGACGAGCAGAAAAAGTCATTTTACTATAAAAAAAAGTTATCCCCCTCCCCCCCCAAATTATGACTTTAGAAGAAAGGCTAACACAACGGTCCAATCTGAAGACAAATTTCAGACTTATAGGCAAGATCACAGAAATAAGAATACAAAGAAACCTCCAGCGTTCATCTACTTCCTTCCAAAAGTCCCAAAGTCAGTCCATAGTAAGAGAAACGGTGTAAAATCAACTAGTAGCATTTTCTTCTGAAAAGTAGTGTTTAACAGCCAAAGTGCAGCTCTGTTTCCCAAAGCTTTCAACTGGCAATCTGGGAAATATTGCTTTAAGAGTTGACTAGTCACATTTGAATAAAACTAGAACTGCTTTCCTCCTTCCTGCTCACAGTGATGAAGATTTTGGGCTGGGGGGCTGCTAACTGAAAATGTAATTTGTGGGGAAAACCAGGGATGTAATAAGTTAATTCACCTAAAGGACAGTAAACAATGGTGTGTTTTGGTTTGTTTTTTTTTTTTTTCCAGACTTCTAACACACAAAGATACAAAGCTGCAGCTCAACTCAAGAGGCTGTAAATGGAAGAGACAACTACTTTCCCGGTAGTACAAGTACACTTAAAGATTTAGCAGTTTTAGTGATTTTCAGTCACAGGTCTACAAGTGCTTTGCAAACAAAACTGCAGAGCCCCATAAGGTAGACATTACTCCTTAAGGTAGACATTACTCCTTTTCTAGTGACAGACGAAACAAGTGAGACATTAAGACCTAGTTTTGTTTCACTGATCTGAGGTGCTCTAGGTGCCTCTGTAATAAAAAGAGAAAAACAGGAAACTCGAGAGGGAAATTCAACTCTTAAATGGGCCAAGCTGCTCTCAAGGGGTGCCTCGGTCTCTACCAGAAACAAAAGGCGCCTAAGGCAACTGCAGCTTTGTTTTAGTTAGGAGGCTAAAATAAGGTGTATCAAATCTGCGCTCATGGGACTTGCTCAAAAACAGGCAATAAATACTCACCTGCACTAGAAAGAAAACACAAGATTTCTGGCTAAATCCGTTTATCTTCCCTGGCATGTTTTTTCTTACTGCAGACATAAGTTATCCTTGAAAATACAAAAGCTTTTTTTTATTGCTTTCCTCGTTATAGGTTATGGGTTACCTTCATTGTGGATCTCACAAATATTCCAAAATGTGGCGAGCAAAGATCTCATGTGTTATAGCTAGCTGATCTAATATCTGGCTACTGTGGAAAGGGGTCTGCTGCTTAATCTAAAGATAATTAATTGTCTGCCAATTCAGATTACCACAGAGTTACTAGAGCACTGGTACAAGGTCAGAAGTAATGGCAGGGGGCAGCTGGAGAAAAATAAGTAGCACTGATCCTTTTTGGCACAAGCTACAACGTTAGAGCATCTCATCTATAGCACAAAGTGCATGGTAACCACTCCAGTAAACAGTGAAAGTGTTTTAATACACAGGTAAAGACAATTCCTAAGGGATCTGCCAAGTTCCTGGGTTTCCCAAGAGAATTATATACTCTACAAAATTGCTATGCTAAATACATGTATTCAGGTGATCGACTGTACTTTAAGCAGAGATCAGACACTGTGACAGTGGTCTTGCACAAACAGCTCTATCACATTCTGAACACCTTGACAATGATCAGATGTGATCCTCTGGTGCCAACTACATTTCCAACAGACCTCATTAAAAAAAACCAACACAAACGTATTTCACAAAGGCAACACAGTAGTACAAATTAATATATGTGTCCATAAAAGCAGACTAGTGACGGCTTCCGCCATATTTTAGTTTTATGAGTAACTTCTCTATTCCTAGGCTTATAAATTCTCTTATTTTCTCCAGGTGTTCTCAGTAACAGCACACCTGAAAATCCAAATGAAACTGCAAGCTTTACAAGCACGTAAACTACAGAGAGAAATTAAAATACAATCTCCAATAAACAAATAAGTGATACACCTTGCAGCAGAGTGTACCATGTAACCCGTAAAACTCCAGCTAAGCAACTGGTTTTCAATGTAAATTAATTCAGAGGACTTGAGCTGCAACTAAAAGCAAAAATGGACACTTTGGTCCAGTAAATTACCATCTTGGTGTATCTTGGATATTGCAAAGAATAGATAATTTACCATTCTTTGTGTATACAGTGTAACTAGAGCTTCCTCCCCTGCGGACTTTCAATAGTTTTTATAATTTAGCAATCAACTGAAATGATGAGGTTAACTACCACGGTTTTAATAAAAATATTTGTATGCTGCAAACCAACATCATGAACTGTCTTCAAAAGAAAAGTAATGCTGGCAGGAAGTTTCTGCGTTACAAACTACAAACAGAAGCACCTACCTTGTTAAACCGTTGCCTCCACTACCTCATTTCATCTGATAAAGTTCCTAGTTTAACATATACCTTAGGTAGGAATGCTTTTCTTTATAAATATATTGTTTGGAAGAGAAAGGAGCACAAGGTATTGCAAAGAACTGCAGCAGTTACTAAACGCAACTGCGAGCGTCAGAAAACTCCCAGTTCTGAAATGCCTCGCACTGCAGCGTAGCCGAGCCTTGAACAAATATGCTAGACTTCTAGAAGCAACTGGAAAGATCAGAAAATCCCACCAGGATTCAAGCAAATTTAAACTGTACTGCAGACACAGAGGGAGGTCACAGGGATTCATTTGCATGGACCTGAAACTCCCCATCCATAATGCAAAAAATTCACACGCTAATCTTGTAACGCTCTTAAGCCACATTAAGTAACACATTCAAAGAGTCCAAAACCCTCAAAATAAAGAAGTGAAAAGTATTACTAATATGTAGCAGTACATTCCAGTATTAAAACTATTGCTGAGCTGCGCACGATGCCTGGACAGGATATCTAGCCAAACAGAAGCTCTCCACAACTGCTCCACTTTGCCTCCTCAAGTTCATCAATAACAGCACAAATCTGTTTGTGATATCACCATCAATTTCAGAAAGATAAATGTCATGTCAACATATACAAGGCTGCCACCACTAAATCACTCAGGCAGTGAAAACAGGCCAATTAGAGAAAGACGACTGTTTGTCCACGCCATCAATCCGCCCAGTAATCTCCGAGCGATGAAGACAGCACTAGAAATAGCTGGCTTTTTTTGCACGGGATCTGCAGGGTGTTAGCAGTCCCACATGGAAGTATTAAGACAGTGACTACCCGATGTGCAGCTGTCTCCAGCAAATATCACTAAACTCTCATGTTTTTTCCTAATGATCTCAGTGAAATACAAAGGGGAAGAAGCAGCCCCAAAAGCTGACCAACATCAGTTTCTGTTGCTGGCAAACTCTATTTTATAGTTTCTACTCTTCTCTCAAAGGAAGTTAGGAGTACAAGCAAATATCTTGGGGTATTGAAAGCTGAGCTAATATCCTCTGCTTTTCATTAAGGTTGTCCGATACTTCCCATTAAAATATCTATTTCAACTGATATTGCTTTCAGACAATTTTCCTTGGAAAAACATTAAAATGAAGGTGGGTTCTACCATTGCTGAGAACAGGCTAGGAAAAAAAGAAAGCACTGTGCTTTTTTCATTGTATATTCTTTTTTTCCATTAAACTGCTTTATTATTTATTATTTTTAAAATTATTCAGCTGGTGACCTATACTTTGAAAACTGTATGTATATCTTGCTTTTAGGAAGGGCCTTTTCAATAGGTCAGGCAACAGAGCTGCACTAAACTGCCTTCTGCACACACTTGGGAGAGATTTTCAGCTCAAATTTAACTTTGTGGAGTCCACCTGCACTCAACAAACAGCAGGTTGTGAAAGGCAGCGCAGCACTTTCGCTGCACCTGCCGCTGTGGGGCACAGCAAGCTCTGCCGGCCCCGGGTCCCTGACTGAACCGGGGCGTGGGGTATTTTAAACGCGTACACAAGTTTGCGAGACCTCTGATTTGTATTTTGCTTCTTGGGTGACTGTCTTGCGAGCAAAGAGCAATGAGCACTCACAGAACGAACCAACGCAACAAGAGTTTGACGAATGGTTGACTTGACCTTACTTTCTTTGCTTCAGTACCCTTAATAAGCATACCACCGCCAACGACTCATTCAAATATTGGGAGGAGATGAACCGAAATCAACAGCATGAGAAAGCCCACACAGAAGTAACCAAATTAGACTGCAGAAATAGCACGCAGCATAAAGGCACAGGGCCACACGCTGAACAATAAAGAGAAAACAAAATATTCAATAGCTACTCATTAAGCAAACACCATCCACCCTGTGCAGTAAACGAGTCTGTGGAAAAACTAGGCTGTAAACATGAAATTAAAGACTGTCTCATAATGCACATGCATACGCAAATTAAGGCTGCCAGAGTAAGGCTGTTTGTGCATTCCCTAACTTTTGACTGTTTGACTTTGCAACTTTAATAATGCACTTCTAACGTAGTTTTGGGGCGTAAGACATTTAAATTTCATAAAGCATTTGTACCCAAATGAGGTACAGCCCTCAGAGAGCTGGCGTGACGCCAGCACAAACCCCTGCTGCCATGCAGGCTGGCTGCTGCTGTGCTCAGATACTGGTTTTTGTGAAAATCGAGTAGAGCAGAGCGTGTGGGGAGCGCATCAACCAGCGGGCAGCGTTGGGCAGGGCAATGGTGCTCTCTGCTGGGCGAGCAGCCGCATGACAAGTGCTCCGGTACCAATGCTAAACCGTTCAGCTACTGGGCTACGTGAAGGTGAACTGGTCCTGGCCCGACTGGTCGACTAACAACTGTGGAGTCTATACCTGGACAACAGTCTCGACCGACAGACTTTACAAAACACACATTCACGTGTATGAATCAAGTGAAAATTCAGCTTTTCTGGCCTTTCCCCCATGTTATTCTGTGGTAGTAGCTGTTTGAGGAGGTTTACTTCTAGCAACAGTAGCTATGTTGATGTTAAATACAGAATAACTTTAAAAAAAGCTTCCTTTTACCATGGAAAAAAAATAATCTCATGCCTGCATAACTTAGAGAGATTTCTAGGATAAAACAGTATTTTGGAAAACAGTTAATGACTTACTGCAAGTCTGAACAAACATATGTTCTGTGGGAAGAAACCGTTTAAAACCAACTTACTTTTTATCATGAAAGCTGTGTATTTTTGTGTCGTGTGTGGAGTGTTTGGGCGAAACTCTAGAGATGGGACAGGGTAAGGGAAATCAGCGTCAAAGGGTTTGAACTGCTTTCTTCTACTCAGTGTGTCATACCTCAAACAATATGCTCTCCACAACTCCCTCAAGCCCACCCTACCAAATGCCTCGTTAAGGCCTGACATGGTTGCATTTTGAACGAACTAATGCAAGCATGTTAGCACTGGAGAATGCTGTATCCTACAACTCAGAGGAAAAAGATGTAGTTTCAGTTCTTGGTCCCTTAGTAGCAGTGCCCTGCCATAGTACTCAAACTGCACGCAGACACGTTGGCGAGACATTGCTGTCTGAACTCTGGCATTTTGTACTTGCAGAAAATATTAGTTATGCAAACGCACAACAGCAAACTTGAATTTTGAGTTTAAAATGCACTCATAAGGAAGCCTACTATTTCCCAATGAACGAGAATGGGATCACAAATATCAGTTGATCTCTTTTTTTGGAGGGAATCACTGGAACTGGCAGAGGATTCCAATCTGTCAAGAATTCAGGGTTATTTGGACCTTCATGTATGTAAGAGTCAATCAGAAACCAAATCTTAAATTGGAAAGAGAACTTGAGAGGAGTTTTGGGACAGCCATGTTGTTTTTAAGCATCTTTCTCTGAAGTATCTCATACTGGCCACTGTCAGGGATAAAGTGCAAAACTAGAAAGATTTGGTACCTTATCTGCTAATAGTGAAGATGAAGAAAACAGCAAAAAATCCACATGGAGAGCAGAACCTGACCTATTGTTCAGTAGAGAATAAAGTGGGTGAGAAGAGCAGTCTTACAGCTAATAGTGAAAAGAGAAACTGTGTGGGAATACTCTAGGGATATTTTAAGAAAAGGAGGAGGATGAGAGAAGGAGATTTAAACACCTCGCAAACATCTATGAACTACCTAGCAGAATTCCTGAAGAACGTTTTCAAAGGAATCCCACCTAAAGACCTGAATGATTTATAAAGCAACCTGTAACTCTTACACAGAAAAAAAGAAACAAAACACATGGGGAGAAGCTTTAAAAAACAAAACAAAACAAAACCATGTGCAAAAAGCAACACTGACCTCAAGCCTCTTTTCAAGTGACTCTATCCTGTCTTTCTTGCTGGCCAAGTTAGCTCTTGTGTAGCGGCTCTGTCCAGGCAGGTATAACACTTGGCTGTAACATTCTTCCCACACCTGGTTATAAGCTTCACTTGAGAGCTCTCCATGCCCCATTCCTTGCTTTACCACTTCCATCTCTTGCGCCAGTAGATCCTGTGCCTGTTGGAAATGATAAGAAATAAATTGCAGTTACAATACACAGGATAGAAGAAAATTCCTTGTTTTCAATCCTTCAGTGTGCAATTCACAGGGGCAGTTTCTCTTTTCATACCAAAAGCTCACCATCAGGTTAAGCTAACTATGAAATCTAACACAGATGCTGTGGATTATAAATGAAACCCAGGCTAGAAGGATACTCAGAGCACAACTATCCCTCATTTTATGTAATTTGGCCAAACTTGACATCACTCTGCTGTAGCTAATGAAAGCTGTGGCACAGCTAGATACTTCATCTTGCCGAAGAAAAGAGATAAAAGCAAGGACCTTGACGGGAGGGAGAACTGTACAGACAGAAGCAGCTGTTCTATGAAACAAAATATCACTTTTAATTTCCTTTTGTTTGCCCTTCTCCACACAACCTGGAAAGTCAACTCTAAATATTAATGGGTGAGCTGTACAAGCTTCACTGCAGGAAATACTACTCTGACTTTAACACACACTCTGTTACCAGAGAACTACGAGAAAGATATGAGCATTCTGCTGTTTCCAGTTTAGTTTACAAAGTAACTTACAGTGAAGTGAAAAGATTCATGTTGTTCTTGCAACTCTTAATAGCCAGGTGCACAAACCTGCATAGGCACCCCGGTCCTTCCAATTTTATTTGTAAACATAAAACTCAAATATCTTTGCTGATCTGGACTCCGGTGGTTATGAGTATATGTCTTCCCTTTCAACAGGATTTATATGTGCACCACAAATTTCCCTATCAGCAGTAGGTATCTCACTACCAGCAGACATATGTTTTATAACAGCATATTGCCCAGGAAGTAATTCAGGTATCCCAAGATTAGATGATTCCAGGGATACTGGGGAAAGGAAAATTAATTACTTGTCTTCGATGGTCAAAACAGATAAAATAGCAGTACTCTAACCACATCTAATAAAGCTAAATCTCATAAAGGTTGACTTTCAATTAGCCTCTATTTGTACACTGTGAGGGAATACTTAAGGGTATTTAGTTGTGGCACCAAAACAGTTCCACAGCTTAAAGAGCTCAGCACACTGTGCTTAGCACCACTGCTAACCCTTCCCAAAAGAGCACTACACATCAGGAAAAGAAAGACGCATTTTATGAAGGGATTTTAGCAGGAACATGTTCTAAAAACAAATGAAGAAATAAAGCAAAATAAACAAGCCCCAAATGAGAGCACAGAGATAGGAAAACTTCCCTGGTTTGAATTTGATTTGAGACAAAGAGGGAATATTATGCAGAACAGCGTTAGAGAGCAAGCAGGAGCAAGGATGCAAACAACTTCTGCCCACCAGTTCAGAAATAAAATTTCCAAGGACTCTGAAGAAAGTTTCCAGACAAAAACTATTGGACTGTGTAATAGCCTCTAAGGGAAGTGATAGAAAACCCAATTCTCGCTGCACTTCAAAACAACCAGAGAAAGCACTCAGAGTGTTCCTAAGAGAACAATCTGACACTGGCGGGCCAGTGAAATTCATGATCTAACTGTATTTTCCATCTTTAATTTCTCCTGCTCAGAAATCTTCAAGTATAATTTTTCATTTAACAGCAAATTGGAAGTACATACTGTTCAGTGTTTCTCATTTTAGGCTCTTGATTCATTGGTCAGATATGGTCAAGGAGACGGATTTAAAATCTGCTTGTATATCTTTAGAGTCACTTTAAAGTAATATGGGATTTAGGTGTAGAGATACCACAGCTATTGTCAGAACGCAAATCTCGGATAGCAGGAGTCTGCATAAAACATATGACTTAGTGGCACGTGATTTTGTCCTTTTCATTTATTTTTATTCCTGTAAGCATTTGGTCAAAGGTTACTGGCAAAACTTCACAGGTGAAACTTTTTGAAAGAGCTAACCACAGCACTGTGCGTCTGAACTGTCTATCTGTCACTTGGCAGCAAAAGGCAACATCTGTAGCTGCTTAAATAAATGAACAACCCGAACCGGAACCCTTGGTACAGGACTGCTATTTAACTTGGGATTACAATGCAAAACAAGACAGAGTGCCCAGACAGCCTACTCATTTCATCCAGCAACAACCAATTCTGTCTGTTCAGCGCTTTTTAACCAGGTATGCTTTAAGATCAGTTGCCACAGCCCAGCAGGGTCTGCGTGAGCACAGCTCTGTTGGATCAAGCTTGACAAGCATAATTAAACAACTTGATTTGTTGCTCCAAGTTATAAGCTGGCTACCACTGACATATTTAGTCTGTGCTACTACGAAAAAAAAATAGCTTAGTAATTATGGATTAACAAGATACACAGGCAGCAGAAGGTGGATATCACAGCCAGTTAGTTTCATTGATTTAATATCAATTTCCAGAAACAGCAAAGTAGAATTTGGTAACTGGTGGGGTATTACAGCTCCTACCCTTACGTAAAATGATAAGCAATCACAACACATTCAAAATTGTATCTAAAAGGCAATGTGTCTGGACAAATATCGCACCCTCATCATTCTGCTGTCTACATAAACATTAGCTCACAGAAGAGAGAACGTGCGCTTAAGTTATCTTTACAGCTCTTCATACACCCCTCTGAAGACCTCCCAACTAAATTCTGTGCAGACTTGAACCCACCTTTTTTTGCAAGATTACAGGACCGTGACATATGGAGACATTAGGTGACTGGTAATTAGGCCATACAATTCTCACCTTCTTGAGATCCTCTTTGGAGAACTTCTCATAAGGATTTTGTTCCAAGTAAGCCATATGTTCTGCATTGTTGCTTCCAAATCCTGGGCCTTTCCCCTTTTTACTGGTAGGCTGTTCTCCGAATGGGTGGTGTAAAAGATCAAAATGAAGCATAGTAATCATCTCTTTTTTTATTAGCTCTTCACTTTTCTGCAAGTCTGTTAGAGGTGGTTCCACATTCAAGGGTCGCAGTATTGTTTCATTAACCTGCCCAGGAATAAAAAAAAACATGTTCATAAACATCATACACACCTAAGATCACGTTAAATTCATGTGTCTCCACCTGAATATGCATTTTATATATCAGCTAAACCATGCAGAACAGGTGCCAAAATCCCCTGCGGTGTGACACAGACACAGCAACCCAAACACCCAATTGTGCTTTCATTTGTGCATATGAAATACCTCATGACAATTTTGCTGTGAAAGTTTCCTAAAACACTGAAATCAGCATACTCAAATACAGATTTCATTCTCTCATGATCTACCTAAATTGTATTTCCTCCTATAATAGTTAAAACCTTTATTTCTGTTTTTTTCCTTAAAAGCAAATTTCGTTTGCACTTACTTCGGAGGGCCGTGGTAGATTCTTCTGAACAGCTTTGTGCATTCTCTTCAATTCCTTTGCACGCTCCGCATCTCGGAGAGCCTAGACAAACAAGCAAAGTACTACTCCAGCTACTGTGATACCATCAGATGCTTTCTACAAATGCATGGATGAAAAAAACCTGATTGATTACTGCAGCAAAGATTCCTTAAAGTATAAAGACTTCATGTTATGAAGTCACAGCCAAATAACAGGTCACTCTTTACACGATGACATCATAATTTACTGCCTCTGAAATAAACTAACTCCAAGAGGAGAGATATTCTAAAAAGTAATTTCCAGCGATCAAATTCTCCTTCAACCTCAACCCCAGCAGAGTTTGCTCTTTACAAATTTCTCTGCATCAAGTTTGACATCTGCTCTAACTCTCCAGACAGGAAATCCACCAGGAAAAGAAAGACTCTTAAATTTGCAGCCAGGATTCCACATGTCCTCTTCTACGGCATAAAAGTAACTACTTCATTAAAACAATACTTGTGGAAGTGTAAAAACATGAGATTTCTCTTTATATTACACTTCCAGGCAATAAATTACATGAAAAGGTAGTGTTGTCTAAACTTTCACAAATGATGACAAAGACCTTCCATGTTCTAATCCCAGCCATGTCATGCCTTCATTTGGAAGGCAGGATGCTATTCTCTTGTATGACATTACAACTCAAATTCTTTTCTCTGTTCTACACATATAAATTAGCTGTATTTATGCAGAATTTTTATTAGTGTGTGTGTATGCATGAGACATGCACATATATGTACATAGTATGTTCCTCTCTAAACGGGACATGCTAGGAATCAAATTCTTGGAAATGCTTATATGAGAAGATATCAGAGCATAGGATTTTTTTTTCAAATATTTTGTTCACTTGACAAAGCACAGTCATTGGCAAAACCCCCTATGAACTCAAAAAAACATTTACTTGAAGGTATATGACAAAAATAATTTGTCTGTCACAACAATTAGGATAAACAATAAATGGAAAAGAGGCTGTTCTTATACACAGAAAAATTTAAAGTATTTCTAATTACTGGCTCGTACAGCTATTTAGCCAGCAGAATTTAAGCGAGCCTTCCTTGATTATGCAACAAAACAAAATAAAAAAACGGGGACCCATTCACAACTTAGCTGTCTGGGTAATCACAGAATTATCAGAGTTGGAAGGGCCCTCTAGAGATCATCTAGTCCAACTCCCCTGCTAAAGCAGGATTGAATCCTGCGGCACAAATCATACAAAAGGGATTGCCTATCTGTGTGCTACCAGTCTGCCTGAATTTGTATATACCTGCCTTATATTTCACAAACAGTAACTTTTGACCTTAAGAGAATAACCTGAGACTGGAAACAAAAAAAAAAGAAAACCAAGCATGTTTAAAATCAAGCACGTGTCTCTGCAGAAAAATGCTTTTAATTATATTTTTATCTTCTGGGGGACAAATGCAGAAGGTAGGACGTACACACTCTTAGAGACTTCATCTTAGAAAATGACACGTGATGCACGACATTTAACAAATTAAGAAAAGGATTCAGAGGGAAAACTGATTTAGCTTCTGTGTGTATATACTCTCATGGGAGCACAGTAAACAGGTACATTTTACTTTGTTATTCTGTAGAAGCTGTGCCACTTCCACTAAACAGGTATGAAACTATGGAAACCATACAAGGAACTTATTTTATTTTAAACAAAAGGCACTATCCACATCACACACACCTACCTGCTTGCGGGCATCTATATCAGCAGTATCTTCTACAAAGGCTTCATCTACTTCATGTTCCTCAAGTTCTTTTTCTGCATTTTCAGGTAAAACAATCTCAAAGTCGTTCTTTGGAGCAGGAAGAGCCATGAGTCCAAGGCGCAGGTGTTCACGAGACTCTCTCTCCTGTTGAAGTAAGACTAAGATATAACGCTTCTGAACTCATGCAGTAAGGTGCAATACAATCAAATTCCATTCATCTACATTAACAGACATGAACAATACACAACGAATATCACCCAGCAATCTTAGTCTGCCACAAAGCCAACAGAAACAAAATTTTTCAAGTCAGACAAAAGGGGCATGTTACTAACCCAGGTTGGCCTACAGACCACCACACCAGAGTTTATGGACTGTTAAGCACAGAAACTCTCTGATGCCACAAAACAACACACAGCTTTCTTAAAGATAGCTAATGAAATCTTCAAACAGCCTGAAATACTCAAATAAAACAACAGCATGGCACTTCGCCTCCCAGTAGCTTCAGGACAACAGCAGATTCACACAAACATCTTTCAAGAAACTGAAAACATGTGAAAGTGTGTCCACACTGATGATAGACACAGAGGTATTTGCAAACCTAACTGGAACTTTTTTTCTTGCAGTTGCTTGCAAATCTGGGGATTGTGGCACGATACAAAAATGAGACAAACAGCACCAGGTCTGGAAACTAGTGGAGTCCATCAGGAAATTGAAGCCCCAGTTTTCCTTCTAGCAGTAAAATGCCTTTTTCCTATAAAAAGGCTATGGCAGAACCAAAGTAAGTATAAGGACATCAAATAATCCTTGTCCTTCAAGCTAAGAGAAAACCTGAAATTCTGAACTCGAAGAGTTATTTTTGTGAGAAGAACATGCCAAAAACTTGAAGTGGATATCCTTAGCTAGCCCAAAAAGAAAAATGTCAATAGGTCTGGTGGGAGATATCCAAATTCACAGCTAAGGCTGCAGAATCAGCCACATAAAAGGAGTTCCCAAGGTGCTACTTATTAGGTATATGCCCTTTTATACCATGTCTAATTGGCGAGGTACATCTGGCTGAATCTCCAAGAATGGAAACATCTGTTGTCAAAGGCGACGAAAGAATCTGGATGGGACTCAGATTACTGGACATCTCAAAACCACGTGCTGCTAATGGCAAAAATTAAACTCCTTTAGCTCAATGTTGTCAACAGGGCAGACTGATGAAAAGGTCCTGTAGGTAAAGCGGGAAGCCCAGATGATGAGGGATTTGAGAGCTGTGTAGTATGGCGAGGAAAATGAATCTTTCCTTGATATATATTTCCTGCTCAGCTTCAAAGATACAAGTAGGACTGAAACTTAACTATGTCTTCTTTGACAAATAGCTTTAGGGTGCTTTTACTGAGCATACTGAAAGCTGTTCTAAGTGGCAAGATTTCTGTTCTTTCAAATTTTATCAGGTAATGAGTACAGACCTGTAGACAAGTGGTAGAAATAACACTTGCTATAAAGTGCTATTTCAGGAGATGAGAATTAAAATTCCTGAAAATTAACAGAACACTGACACCCACTTCTTAAGTACTTCTTACCATTTGTTTTGCATAAGATGGGTCACTGTAATCTGCCATTCCCTCTTCCGGGTTGATGTTCAATTTATCACGCAGTGGAGTTCTACCAGGAGTTGTACCAACCACAGGTTTCGGAGTTAGTCCTCCGCGTGGAGTTAAGCCTTCTGGTCCATGAGAAGGTGTTCTAAAGGAAGTGCAGATACAGTAATTTATTTTTTTTCTCCCCAAAGAACTCTACTTGCAAAAGTCTGAATGCTGCAAGAAGTTATGTAAATACCATTAACAAATACAATCTAGATTTTTTATTGGGAGGCAGTGAAACCATAATACACAATTAGAAGAATCCAAAAAATAAATTGTTTAAACCTGGCAATGCGTAACCAAGGACCTGTCAAGCTGAAATCTAGGCACATCATTATGTTAAGAGAAGTTTCAGGAACTATATCAACACAAACTCCCACTGTTAGTTTTGAGAGATTATCTTGTCACCAGGTGCTATTCTGGGATACAGTAATCAGGATTTAATTGCAAGATCTGATTTCCCTATCACCTGTGACAAGTCATTCACTCTGAATCCATCTGGCTTAACAGCTGTCCCATCTTACAATTGAATGAATCACTCTGAACATGCCTCTTTGCTTTCACTGATTACTGAAGGAGTAATTACACTACAATAATTACTTTTTAGCACCTAAGAGGTTAGGCAAGATGGATTAGATTTTGTGGGCCTCAGTTGCTTCTCCTTTAGGCTGGGAAGAAATCCTGTTCTCTATGCAATAACTTACTACATGAAAGGTGTGCAGACACTGTCTTGGGTATAGCCGGAAGTTTTCTGTTGCGAGCTTATAATGGGGTCTCACATAGTGATGACAATAATAATAATAATAATAAAAATAAACTGAGAAGACATTGTTAAATGTCTCAAAGCAAACAAGCTCAGGAAGGGGAAAAAGTTTTAGAAAAAAGCCTATGTTATGGTACTCATCTACAGTTACATAAATATTTTCCAACAGCAATGTAGGTGTGCTATAGAGAATAGCCCTAGCGGAGACAGACTGGACACGATGATTTAATATATCATGTCTAGTTACTAGTCACTGTCATTCTGTAGTAGATGCCATAATGGTGGACAAACACAACTGCATATATGGCCTGACACACACTACTGACCCTCTTTTAAGGGATACAACAGTGCCTTATTTACTGGGTACGTCTGTGAGAGCCAAGTGATGCTTTCCCGTTGCTTGAGGTTGTTCACCCATTTTTATGAATTCTCGTTTAGTATAACAAATACAAGCAATAACATTTTCAGGATGACACCCACAAAAAAAACCCAAGTGAAACGAACTTTTGTTTTCAAAGGAATGTTTCATAGGATATATTTACTTTGTTGATTACACTAGTAGAAAAATCTTTACGCTGATTTTCCAGAAGAAACAATTTCCAAGTAAGTGGGTTGTTTTTTTCTAGTTGTCTTAGTTCCATGCAGTGTTTAAAACCCTATTACAATTTTCCTTTAATACCTTTTGAGAAAATTCTTATAACTAGGACATGAAAAAAACCCACTGAACAAAAAACTTAATGCAAGGCAACAACTTCCATAAAAACCGTGCATCAAGATATTACAAATTTTGTACCACTATAGGAAAAAAAGGTGTACTTAATGTAAATATTTGCTCTTTTGGCGTAAATAATAAGATGATGGCTCTGCTTCACTACTCTACCTCCTTAAAAAGTTATGGCTTCCCTTTATTTATTTTGAACCACTTAATGGATTATTCTTTTTTCCTCTCTACTCAAGGTCTTGCATTTTCACACTGATACAGCATTTCTGCAATCAAGCCAAGTTGATACTTAGGTACCATATTTTCATGTGCAAATGTGAATTTCAAAAGCTAAAAAAATCACCCCAAACAAACAACAAAGCCCAATCAGACAACAAAATTAGAATGTCTTTATATTTTTTAATATAAAATACCCCAAATGAACAGCCAGATCACTCCAGGCCAAACTCTACATTCATTCTGCACTGCACTGACGCCAACAGATCTCCAAAGGATTCATTTATGTAGATCCAATTAAAAGAGCAGGGCTTTTGCACACAGCTTTTAAACAACAAAATAAAGCTGCTTTTGAAAAGCTGCCATAATGGTCCTTTTTATTTCATTCTCCACTTTTCCTACTAGCATGATACAAGTAAAATTAGAACCTAACCTGAAAAAAACTGACAGACAAAATGTACCAAGTATTTTTTAGCCATATGGTATTTGGCATTTGCAGGATATATATTTATTCAGGACCCACTGTATGAGTTAAACCAGCAATTCCATACTATTTAGATTGGCAATATAAGAAATATTTTATTTTGGATATATATGGCTTATAAAATATTTACTCCAGCTTTTCAAAAATTCGATGTGGGTTTGGCCAAGGGACCTCCCACCCCTTCAACTCAAAGGCATGACTTTGGAAAGGCTAGGATCCACATACAGAATGACACTCCACCTTACTATTTATACTCCTGTATTACTTCAGTAAAATTTATACTGCTCCAGACCACAGAAGACCTCATTTTGGACCAAAACTCCAGTGAGCTGTACACTGTACAAATATAGATGAAGGTGATGTCGCTGAGTGATGCGAAAGACACAGAGAAGGAGAAACTTGTACAACAAGGGTTTGAAATAAGAGCGAGTTAAAATTTGTTTTGAAGAACTGATCATGATGTACTATTTCACACATTGCAGTCCACTCCCTCCACCCACCTCCACCAGATACAGGCCCAGCCGTGCACCCAGTAGAAAAACAGTCGGCTTTACCTGAAGGGTGTGGAAAGCACAGTATTTGGAGTCTGAACAACCTGTTTCTGTGGTGTTACTCCCGAGAAGTCACTTTCATGCAAGGGAGTGTTAAGACCTCCTTTCAGGGGGGTATCCACATTAGTGAGAGCCATCAAATTCTGTGCTTCCTGTAGAACAGACAACACATGCAGTGCATCACTAAGACTTTCAGAGTCACACCCTACTATACGTGTTTAAAAGACTCAGTAGCAGTAAGGACAGGTGAAGAGTTATTTGGATATCAATCAGTTTGTGTAAAAAGTTTACCACTTAACTCCCATAGAATCACAGAATAGTCAAGGTTGGAAGGGACCTCTGGAGATCATCTAGTCCAACCCCCCTGCCAGAGCAGGGTCACCTACAAGAGGTTGCACAGGACAGCGTCCAGGTGGGTTTTGAATGTCTCCAAAGTGGGAGACTCCACAACCTCTCTGGGCAGCCTGTTCCAGTGCTCCACTACCCTCAAAGTGAAGAAGTTCCTCCTCATGTTAAGATGGAACTTCCTGTGTTCAAGCTTGTGCCCATTACCCCTCGGCCTATCAATGGGCACCACTATTTTTTAATATAATAAATAATAAATTAATAAAATAAATGGTATTTACAAACCCTACTGCTCCAATGAAAGGGGTTGTAATCTTCATTTTCAGTAAAATATATCAAAAATTGGAATTGCAAAAATGACTGGCTTACTTAATGTTTCAACTTCCTTCAGTTTGCCAGACTCCATAAATCTGCAAGATTTATTAGCAACTGAATACTCAAGTCATCCTAAGGATCCTCATTTTCAGAGGCAACAGCATATTTGCACTCTGAAATCCAACATCAATGAAGTTTATCCAAACTGCACTTCAAAAAGAATAATCCAAAAGAGATGGCCACTATTCAGATTTTTGGTCCGTGACTCAAGGGTCCGTGAACACTCTCTTACTTTTTTTTTTTTTTTTGCCTTTACACTGAAGAATTAAGGCACTCTGAAAATGACCTGAGACAACAAAACTAATGCATATAGCAAATATCTTCACATAATACCACTAATCCTTCTACAGAACTGCGTACATGCATAATACTGTGACATATGTGATGTCACAGTACTCTGTCTGAAGGTGAATATAATCGTTCCTGAAAACATTACACAGAGTGTTAGGTCATGATCTGTAGAGTCAGGAACTTTCTCTTTTCTCCCATCATGAAACAAAAGCTGTTGAAATACAGATCATTACCAACATAGGGTTGGGGGGGTTTGTTTGTTTGTTTGGGGTGGGGTTTTGAGGGTGGAGTTTTGTTTGTTTGTTTTACACACCAGGTGCACTGCTTTAATTTAGCCATTTCCCCACACTCAAGAAAACATTACCCAACACTACTAGTTTTTGAAAGAACCTACACACACACAATCAGTGCAACACAAATATAATTCAGAGGCTGCAGAAGTAGGTTTTTGAAAATCTTTGTCCTTAGTGGTTTTAAGCCAATAGAATGCTAGGAAAATATTCTTGCATTTTTGCAGTTAATTACTTTTTGCAACTGAAATAAAAGCTGAACAGCAAAACTATGTAGGAAACAACATTAAAGACATCATTTTAAGGACATATACACCTTCAATACTGAGAGGTACCCAAAACAAGGAGAAATTATATAAGACACGAGGAAAAAGGTTAATGCTGAAAGTTGCATGCACTATTTAATACAAAAAAAAAAAAGGTGTCATAGTGTTTTGAAGCACGGTGACAACTGATCAGATAGAAGTGGATCTGCTCCTATGCTTTTCAGTGTGCCCTGGAGGTCACGTGTCAGTTTAAACCCCACTACTGCACATCATCTAAGGAAGGTTTCTATGGTATTTACAACATCTATTCAGCTGACTACTATTAAAACTAAAAGCCCATTCTGTACATTTATACTCTACCTGCAGGATCCTGTCTTGTGCTGCTGGAGTTTTGGGAGTCCTTAGTGCTATGCTGTTGTTGGTCACATTATATTCAGACAGAAGAGTGCTGGAAGCCGAGTTTGTAATTCCAGATTCCTCAGCAGTCTGGCGTGCAATCTCACTTGCCTGGCCTACTTTTACAACTTCTTCAAGTTCTGTATCAGAGATCTTTAAAAGAGAAAATTCCAAGGCATAATAAGATAAAATACAACCACAAAATCCACTTGATAAAACAGAAATTATTGATCAGCACTGGCCTTGTGTGTCATTTATTGATCAATGAACAGCTTACCTGAGGAGCTGGAAGCACTAGTTTACTTCTTTTTTTGGTAAATTCTGACACTCCACTGGTCTGGAGAATAGCTGAAGGCAAGTCTGACTCTTTTTTCCGTTTCATATGTTGTTTGTCTTTTTTGCGCTCTCTTCCCTCCCTTTCACTGTCATTACGGACAAGAGAATCGGTTTAGAACATACAGGACAGCTACAAACTAAAACAAGCAAAGAGCAAAAAGCCTGCATGCTAATAAAAAACTGGATATGCCGAAATAAAGCATGTTGCAGGAAAAGTAAACCACCTTGCGGTGCAGAAGCTAAGTGATGAGACATGGTCTGCAGATCTTGCAGCAGAACCTAGAACAAGGCTGTGTAATGCTTCTACATTCTGGAATTAGGCAACAGGGGGTTGCTTCACCTACAATCAGCAGGGTTACTCAGTAAGAAAAAAAATGTCAGTCAAAGAATTTAGACAGTAAGAATAAGAGGATGTGAACAGTCCCTTTTCCTCCAGCAGCTGCTAAGGGAAGACGAACATTTTCTGTGTGGTATGGGAACCAAGTTCTCTTCAGTATTTAATGAAAACGCTATTTTCTTCATGGCAGTCTGAAGCTCCTGCCAGACCCTCTGAACTAAGAGCTGTACAGTAAGAATTAATTAGATACCAAGCTAATAAATCACATCATACGCAGACTGGACCTACCCTCTCAGTAAAAAGTAGCTGGCATAAGTAGTGGGAAATGCAATTGTACAATTAAATATGTGCCATACTGCTGCTGAGGAAGATGGACATTTAATTTCTCAACTGCACGTTTGAGGATTTTTTCGGACGGGGATAAATTAAGCATTAAAGGAGATTGTAGTATTACTTTTGATGGAATTGCTCTTAAGTACAACAAGTAAAATCTACACTGGAAGGCAATCTTAATAATGTTACGACTTGGAGAAAGGACTGCAAATACACAAGCAAATCTACTGCTAAAAGAAAATAAACCTCAAAAAACTTGAAATTTCAATTTAAAGAGCAAGAATGTGCCTGAGAAAATTTATTCTTATGGAAAAAGGGTTCAACTAGAACTTTTAGAAAGATAAAAATACCAAAGACTGAAAAGGCAGAAGCAAGCTGCACTGGTATCTGTCCCACAGAAAATACAACTCCTGCCCACATTATATTTCAGACATTTCCATGACTTAGCATTTATAATATGTGTTGGGTTTCTTTGTTTTGTTTTGTTTTTTCTTTTTCAAATATAGTGTTCCCTCCTTCGCATAACACACACTTACGATCTTAATTCTCCATCCAGGTCTTGCTGACGTAGCTTCCTGAAATCTGCATCCAGGGACTGGTAGTTTTCCTCTGATGTGTCATAAAAACCAGGGGCAGGCTTCTTTTCAAATGGAATTTCTGCATTATAATCCACACCTCTCTTCTTTTTTCTTTTCTTCTGGATCTCAATTCCAGCAGCCCGAAGTTCTCGTCTTTTCTGGAGAGCAGCAAGCCGTCTAAGAAAGAGTAATGCGTGATTTAAAGTGTACACCTATAGGTGGCTCCTGTATCCTACGATCTGGTACTACTTTAATCAGTTGCTCCTGACATAGGGCTGCACGTACTTAAACAAGAATGAAGCTCTTGTCATAAATGACTATCAAAAAGTCTCATATTGCAATGACTTAAGGCTGTGGCTATCTTTATGCATTGTAAGTGCTCCAGAGTCAACAAAAGCAGTCCCAGTGTATGAAACTAAGCATAAGTTTACCTAGCTTCTTCCAGTTGCTTCTCTCTTGCTTTTCTTTTGGCCTTCTTTCCCTGTGTATTAGCCAGACGAGCTCTAGCTTCAGACAGCATTTCAAGTTCATCTACAATAGCACAGATAAATACAGCTGTGAATTTGCACTTAAAGATGGGAGTAAGGGAAAAAGCGACATTAAGATCAGAAAGCAATCTTTAAAAGCTGAATGAATCAGTATTTTCCCAGGCATTCTGTATGATCACTAAACTAGTTTTCTCCAAGTTGTTCCAATACATTTTCTAAATCATTGGCCAGATGAAATGAAAGCTTTAAGAAAAGAATGCCTAATGTTGAAAATAATTGAAATAATATCTAGAGCAAATCAAAATATCTACATAAAAGGCAAACTTACTACACTAACAAAATAATAATTTCATTTACATCTTCATTTGAGAGTACTGTATTAGAGAACTTGTTAATTTCATTTACATCCAGATCCAAGAGCACTATATCTGTGAACTTGTGACTGTTCAAAACCAGCATTGATTCATGCATGGAATTTTGGCAACATTCATTTTTTTAGTTCATAGCATCGCTATGTGTGAGGAAAAAAAGTCACGTAGTCCTGTGCTTCAGCACAGATTCATCTGGGAGGTAGGAGCTGATGGAAGAAGATGATGCAAAATAAGAACGCAAACAAGCAGAGCAGTTGTCAAAACAAGTAACAGTCAGTCATGGTAAGTGATGACGAAGACAGATCAGAAGGCAGAAAACACACCAAGAAAAGGAAAAGTACACTGGGAAACTATAACTGACTGGCCCGATACAGAAATGAGACAAAACCTATACGAAAAAGTCATCAGGGTGTTGAGAAAAAAAAGACAAGAGAAACCCAGCGTACAGAGGCTGTATAAATAGTTAAACCAAAGAGATCAGATTTCTGCCAAAAACCAGTAAACAAACTCCTATATTACCTTCATCCATGTCAATAGGATCTGGCCTGGCTGGTTTGGTTTCTGGATTTGGATCAATTTCTCCAGGTTTAAGTTTCCGAGGATCATCAGCAGTTTCTTCTTCATTGTCTCTCTGAGCAGCTTTGTCCCTAAAAATCCATTGTATGTATGTCACAACTGGCTCTTTGTTTTCCCCCAGGCTCATAATAACCATCCTTTAAATGTCTCCAAAGACTAATCAAAAAAAAGTAACCTTGTACTATGTACCATACATACAGCTGCTACACAATTACTGCAGAAGGGATTTATGAACATGGCACAGTTACATAATCTTAAATCAGACAAGAGAAAGAAGCCAACACAGTATTACATTACAACAATGAAATATATTATAAAATACAATATTGACAAAGCTAATAGTAGAGAACTCTCCCCAGGTAATCTTCAGCAGTAAGGATGAAAATTCAGGCAGTGTGACAAAACCAACCACTGAGTTTCCCATTACGCTTTTATACTCAATCAGTCACACCAGAATTAAGAAAGCTCACAAGGGAAAACAGCAATTTCCTTCCCAGCTCGTGGCCTAAAGAAACCCTATGTAGCATGCAGAGATAACGGCTGCACATTCAGCCATTTCAACAACATGTGTCTGGTGTCTGCTTTTTCTTCTCTCTCACCCACTCTCTCACGCTGATCAGCCAGTCAAAAAATACCCAAATAAACCCGAAATGGAAACCTATAAAAAGCATGAATCTTGACACTCCTCTAGCCAGAATGACCAGAAGCAAGAAAATATACACCTATCTCTATTCAAGCCTGCTCTCCAGGTTCCAGAAGCTTCTTCTTTCAAGCTAGACACATCGACTGAAAAGAAATAGTCCTTAAGGGTTTGCTTCCAAAAGGACTTCGTCAACTTGAAACCACCATACTTCAGCACCATGGGAGAAGGGAATGACACACCACTACAACAAACTCTACAGATTCTCCTGCTATGCACCTCTAGCACAACAGTAACTCACAGCAGAAATTCATAGTGCTCCAAACACTGTGCAGCAGTTCTTCCAATAATTGGGGCAATGGTTCTCCACTGGGTTGGCATTAGCTTGGCCAGGTGCAACAGCTTCTCTTCCTCTTCCCGGGACCACTCCGTCTTTTTGATGCTCGGGTCTAGCCATTCATACCTGTTAAAAAGTGAAAAAATTAAGGACGACAGATCCAAGCTATCAATTGATTTGTCTTGAATTAATTCAGAACAAAACTTGTAATGCAAATTTCACAGTTTCAAGTTTTTTCTGTACAAAAGGATGCTTACTCCAGAGTATTTTTATGACATATGTATTTGAGCTTTAAAATGTATTATTTATCCACTGCTTTTCATACAGATACTGCCTTCTCTTCCTTTCTCCATCTCTATTCTGGCTAAGTAAGGAGTCAGAAAATTAATCCATAAAAAGAAAAGTAAAAATCACAACAAACAAAAGTACCAAAAACACTAGATTTGTTTTGTCTGGATCTTACTAATCTTTAACTGTGCCTGTACTGTTACCTTTATACAAAAGTATTCTAATAAATATGTGCAGTTCAGTACTCGAGAAACTAAGTCTGATTCTCAAATAGATTTGTACTGCATGTATTTGCATAAATTTTAAGCTTCTATTTTTTAATATGAAACCAAATTCCAGTGCATTTTCTAACATTTATCCTCAAGCCAAACTCTCATTATGAAAAATTAGAAAATTATCTGTAAGAGAGATTAATATCTTAAAATTTTACTTCCTTGATAATACGCACTGATTAGATTAGTTTAAATACAGGGGAAAAAATCATGTATGCAACCTTAACTGATCCTGCATTTGCTAACACTGCAGTCACTGGCAAAGAAAACATTTGGCTACTTTTGTTCAATTACTTTCAAGCAATAGGAATTCAAAATATTCACAATAGCAGAAATCAAACAATCTTAAAACTATTGTTCCTCTGTGGACATAAATTAATCTGTGGTAATTTCTAAACTCCCACTAATTATGAATCTCATATTCCCAGACACAGCACTTCTCACTTACCATCTGGCTTTGCACTGCTTTGCTGATTTTCTATGCAATAAAGAAGCAATACGAGACCACTGGTTTTTGCCATATTTCATCACAGCTGCTTTCAGAATTTCATCCTTAAAAAAAAAACACACCAAACCAACAACTGTTATGAATCACAAGCACTTGCAAAACAGAAAGTTTGAGCTCAAGCACAGAAGACGACAGTGGATTTCACCTAATGGGTTGACCCAGTGAAAAAAGCACAGCACTGCTGCTTCTATTCTAAATTTTCTCAAGATGAATGAGGATTTGTATTTCAAAGGCAAATAAAATCAATAAAGATTATATGAAAAAGACACGTGATGATTATTGTGGCCAACTTCACAGACCCGACAGAACTTCCAAAGCGATTACTTTCAATCACAGTTTTTAAAGGTTCTGTATGTCTTCCTTGAAGGACAGCAGTAAGAAGGTAGGGAAGTGTTTGTCTGGTAATGACACAACATTTGGAAAAAAATAGAATTGATAGATACATTTGGGTGGTTTGTTTTAAATAAGAATATAAAATTATCTTCTTTTTAAATTACATACTTTAATGCAAATGAAAATCTAACTATCGAAGGAATATGCTATTAAAAAAGAAAGAATCACAAAAGTAAAGGAACTTTAAAGTACATTTCTCTTTTACAAGTAAAATTTAAAATAAATCACTTTAATGTTCAGAATGTAACATCCAAAAGTGCTGATCCCAAAGCTTATAAACTTCTGAGAAAAAAATATGTAATGGATTCAACTTGGGAGTCAGGTTGTTCATACACATCAAATGTTCACTGAGACTTCATCAAAAGCCAGAAGTCCTATCAATTGTCTGTCAATCCGTCCATCAATCCCTCTCTTCCCTCCCCCCAGATAAATGGGTTCATTATTTCTGGTTTCCTCAAAGGTCATAAAGTGGTATTTTAAATGCATCAAAGCTATTCTTGCAGTCTTGTCAACCACAGATGTTCCTCTTCTGTATCCAATAACTACTCGTAGTTGCGTTCAGAGTCTGCTCAGCTGTACCGTGCAGATGCTAGTCATCAAGGACAGATACTCTGTCTAGCACAGACATTTCTCAGAGCACACTGCAGTTTTAACTGTAAGCTGACGACGAGTTCTGGCTGGAGCTGCTACAGGAAACAATTCGTGTAATTTCTATTTTAAAATAAATAATAAATCCTCTTTTGTTTTTTAAAATTTACTTGGTGTTATATGGCATACAGTAGCCATACTGATGTCATTGGCAGGCTTTTTTGCAAGTAATTGGTCATTTTACAAATGACCTAACATAAAAATAAAGAAAGTGGAACCAGTTTAACATTTTATGGATAATCAAAATGCTCATAAAAAAAAAAAAATAGTACCAAATAGAGCTATTTCATTTCTTGTAATCATTAACGGGTGATACAACCATCTACATAACCCACTGATGTTTCTTTTAAAAGTCACCAAAATCAGGCATTATAGAATACCATAAGGACAGGGTTAAGCACACAGGGGTTCTTCCTACCCCCTGCTGACTCCCAATTTAACTGCCTCCTGGCACACAGCTGATATGTCACAAATGGTTAAAAGCACATATAGGACACAGTACATTTATTATCTGCTATTTTTTCTCACTGCTTTCTGGAACTACATACGCATCTAGTGTTTACAGTACACAGGGCCAGAGTTCTGGATTTTACACAACGTTGGGTTCCTCCTGTTGCTTTAAGCATGCATGCCATCTAATAAAACTGGCATCCTTGATTTCTCATGTTATTATTTTCTTTCCACAATCAGTTGCAGTGCTGAAAGCATGTGATGGCAAAAATGGGAGAGAGGGATGTTTTTTTGCTCTTTTTTGGAACAACACATAGATTTCTGTGTACAAAGCCCTTAGGACTGCACATGAAGAGCTCATACCCATCTTCACCACTTCCATATTCAGAAAGGCCTTCAAGGGCAAGAGATTCCGGCTGCCTCATACCCCTAAAGAATAAGAACCCTGCCTACGAAGTATAAGACACACTCCAGCCTGCAACAGGGACATCTCCGAGGACGAGACGGCCTACACATCCCTTCCAGCCGCTGTGGGGCAGGGGCAGGACACACACATGGCTGTCCTGTCCTCCCCAACACGCAGCCTTCAGGGGAAACAAATCTGACTATGGCTGGGGACGAGGAGGAAGGTCCAGGCGGCTGAGGAATCAGAGCCACAGTACCTACAGACACCTAACCCTCTACATTCCCCACTACATAGGGCCCAAAACAACCCCCATGTCCCCCCGCACTGTTACAAGACACCCTACTCGACCAACCCCCCTGCGCATGCGCACTACGACCGCTACACCAGCGCCTGCGCACTAGCGCAGTGCACCCCCCCTCCCCAGCCGCTGAGGCCCCGGCCCTTGGGGGGTGGGGGGATTAAAGCGATCAGAGTCCTACCTCGGTGTTCCGCCACACACCGCCTTTAATCATAATCCGCGGCATCTTGGCGGCGAAGGGGATCGGACAGTCCGGCAGAGAAAAAGCAGTGAAGGAAAAAAGACGCCGCTCGCCTCAACGGGGCCGGCCCAGACCCCGCGCAGGCGCCCTCCGCGGTCACAGCTCTCTGCCTGCGCATGCGCGGAGCAGCCAGCACCCCCCCGCCGTGTCCTTGGGCCCTGTGCGCATGCGCGGGGTCGAAGGGGGCTGGCTGCTCCGCGCCTGCGCACAATAAACGGGGCGTTTTCCTCCCTGCGCATGCGCACAAAGAAACAGCGTAGCTGCTCTGCGCATGCGCTGCCTCGGGCACGGCGCTTTGGCCTAGCGCTGCCTGTCGACCGGAGGTGCGCACGGCAGAGGGGACGGGGCCTGCTCTTAAAAGGATTAAATTCATTAAATTCTGTCCAATTCCCCCACGGACACAAACAAGGATGGAAGGAGACAGCAGAAAAAAATCGGATTTCATTCATGGCACGTTTACAGCACGTTTTTTTATTCTGAGGAAAAAAACGCACATTTACTGCAGGCCCCGTGGAAACTGAGGTATTAGCACTTTGTAACACATAATAAATAAAAACTGTCGTATTTCCCTCTTTCTGTCATAGATAGATCAGGTTGAAAGTTAACCATATTGCAGCACAGTTTGATTCACCTATGTTCATTTACTACATCCTGTGTTTAACTTTTATTCACATATTTAGTAGGTGCCTCACATATAAAAAAATGACACCTATTTGCTCAAGTCGTGTGCTGTTAGTGTGATTTCCTATTATGTTTTACTGTTTTGTCCCAATTCAAGCTGCATTCATAAAGAAAATTAAGCAAATTTTTTTAGTTGAAATAAAAAATTTCATAGTATGATTTAGTAAAGGCTTTGCTTTTTGTTAAAACTGCACAAATAAAAAATATTACAGTTTCAGCCAACAAAAAAAAAAAAAAAAAAAAAAAAATCAAGACCAGCCCATATCCTTATTTTAAAACGTAAAATTTTACATTTAAATTCCTCTTACTTGGCAGACTGAGAAACACTTCAAGTCCCCAAAAGTGCAGCACTTGACATAAGGAAGAGAGCTTAACCTTATCAGTTGTGAAATCCTTTATTCGTTTTTTATGACAGGGAACCGCTTGGAATAGCTGTTTTTACAAACTCATCAAGCTCCATCTGAAAAATGTTTTCTGTTGTTCTTACAACTATAAGAAACTTAGGCTGTTTACAAACTCTTTTCAAAATTTCATTAATTTTTCCTCCTTAAACACAGCTCCCTTCTTTATAATTGTACACTCTACTTTTGAACAATTATTCTCCATCAGATTTAGCTTTCCTAGTATCATCTGATATATAGGCTTACAATTCTCTTCACCATTTGTTTCCTAACTGTTCTTTTGAATTATTCTTCAAATAAATTATCAGAATTGTACAGTAATACAGGTTAAAAATCCTCCATGCTTATAAAACAGTGTTAGTATTTCCCACAAATGCTTTTCTTTAATCATATCAGGATAACACTCTTCTTCCTCACAACTGTATTGGGTGGTTAGGTCAATCATTCTAAAATCTGAATCACTCGTTCCCAAATGGTGACCTCCCAGCTTGTAGCAAAAGCCTCTGTAACCACTAGGGTTCGTAATCACAGGTATTTACTTGTCTGATTTTACTGCAACTACAAAGATCTACATCTATTAATGAGTTTCAATCCACTCTTGGAAAATTGCGTTTCAAATCACGGAATGGCTGCAGGACCTCCAGAGGTCATCTGGCCCAACCCCCTGCAGGGGGGAGCCGGGGGGGCCCAACCCCAAAGGTGGTTTCCCAGGACCATGTCCAGATGGCTTTTGAGTATCTCCGATGAGGTATCTCCAATGAGGTATCTCCAAAGAGACCCTAACACCTCTCTGGGCAACCTTTTCCAACCTGTGTTCTACATGACTGAAAGCCTCTGTAAGATATTATCTATATGTATAAAGAAAAGCATACATTTGAAAGCAGTGCTAGGTTCATGTTCACATTCTCTAAATTAAGCTATAGGTTTACTCTGCTGTTTCATGGACTGAACTGTAACATCAGGGGACAGTAAGCACCAGTCCTTTGCCACTGTCTTTCCTCACACAAGATGGTAACACCACTGTTCTCAATACCACTGAACGCAACTACAGCCAGTGATGTCCACACAGTGTTTCGAGCACTCTACAATGTACTCTCTAAAACAAAGATTTATCTAGATGTGAATATAAAGTGGAAGAAGCATCTGTCTGTCTTCACCTTACCACGTAACAACTGCTGTTTGGCACAAGTGGTCCTTATACGTGGTATTTTAGATGCACAGTAAAGCTCTTTAACAAAAGAAATCTTACAGTTCAAGATACTGCTAAGGTTCTCAGCATAACTAAGTATTTGCAATGGGTCAGCAAGCAGTTAAATTAACAGAGAAGTTCTTTGAAAGTATGGTATTGTCTATTTTAAGAAACAAAGAGCACAGCAACTACCAGCCTGAGAAAAGATAAGGCATTTCATACTAGATTAACATTACTTTACATAAAATTAATGAAAATTAATTCAAGGATTCTCAGTATCACAAAATATCTGATTAAGGACAATACCGTTTCTGTCAGACTACTCAAAGAATTATCAAAAGTACAGAAGAAACTGCCTAATAAATCCTTTATATATATGCATATACAGAAAATATTTTCATATGCCAATTATACATTGATGAAATCAATCTTTTGTTTCTGTAATTTTGTGAGATACTTTTTTTTTTCCTCTTGCAACTATTGCAAGAGCACCTGGGAGTAGGAAATGCAGCTTTCAGCAGATGGGAAGTAGCATTAAGCCTCCAAACAAAATGACAATTCTTAAATGAAAAGTTATTACTATACAATATAATGTGCACTTCCTTCCCTCCCTTTAAACATTCTTTCAGTTAGACAAGAGGTTTTTTTTTATTAACTTTTTACAAACAAATAAGTGGCACAGAATAACTGAACTGATAAAACATTAGCCAATTCATAACCAACCTCATGGTATTAAGAAGTTACTTGGGCATGAAAAAGTGCCTCCAAGATCTTCTTTAGCACAGCCTGTGCTAGAACTGAAGCTCTCAGAAGAATCTGGAACAAACCAGTACCCTGAGTTTCACTCTCTGGACCAAAATGCTGGATGCATCTATGACCAGCCATCATTCTGGAAACAGCAGGAGAATGTAAAGCAACAAACAAATTCAAGACATGCAAACCTCTCCATAACCAAGTACCAACTTGCAATTCCCAAGCTTATATTCCAAGCTTATGTTGCCGCTTATGCTTTTCCAGAAGTTTTTTGGTAGGCAGCACCACATTACATTTTCCACACTTGTACTTTTTAGTGTGTGTCTTCACGTGCTTTTGGAAAGCATGTTTATCTAGCGTGGAAAATTTACACCTTCTGCAGTGCAACTTTAAATGAGTCAGCAAGTGGCGCTTCAGGTGGCTAGATGTGCGGAAAGCCACAGCGCACTGATCACACTTGAACGGCTTCTCCCCTGTATGGATTCTCAAGTGTGGCTTCAAGTTGCCATTGTGGGCTGTACAATAGCCACACTCTTCACATGTGTATGTTTTGACAGGCAGCTGCTTTTGTTCGTAGAGCCAGCCAGCAGATGAGCTTTCCTCACAGGAGTGTGAAGCCAGGTGCTGTTTCAAGGACAGCCATTTGCTCGTTGAATAGTCACAGCTCTTGCACTTGAGATGTTCCATATTAAAATGCGTGAGACTGTGTCTTTTCAGGTGACTGGAAGTACGAAACTTCTTCTGACAAACACTGCAGCTGTACGGCTTCTCACCTGTGTGAGTTCTTACATGTAGTTCAAGGTTGCTTAAAATATAAGTAGCATACTTGCACTCTGCACACTGATAGAATCGTGGCTGACTTTGTGCTAGCAAATCATTTTTTTTGCCTCTCTGGACATCTGGCTGTACTCCAATGACTTTCGAACCAAGCAAGGAATGGACGCTGTTTGAACCCTCTGAGGAACCCAAATCTCTTTCTGGATACATGCTTACATGCATTTCATGATCCAATTCAAGATTCTCTAAACGGCTATCTACATAGAGGCAATGGCCAAACTCGTATCTGTTCTTTACATGAACAAGGCTGTGTTTCTGCAAATGGCTTGATGTTTTAAATGTCTTACTGCATTCTTTACACACAAACGGTCTTTCATCTGTATGTATTTTTAGGTGCAGCTTGAAGTCTCTGTGAACAGCAGTAGCATAATTGCAGCATTGGCACTTGTACATTTTGAATGTAGACAAATTGGAGGGCCACGTATCCTTTAAGTTTTCCACAAATCTATGATACGCATCATCATCTTGAACTTGTGAATGAGAGGCGCTGGAGGTGAAGAGTGGTTCCTCTTTGCAAACGACAGAATTCAGAGGAACTTCTGATCTATTCCCAATAATAGGTAAGCTGTTGCTTCCATGGCTCTTTCCAGGGTACTTCTTCCCAGAGCACATTTTCTTATCGTCCCACACATAACCTGCCTGCTCAAAGTCTACTTCTGAAGCCAGCATTCTCCCACTGAGACAATCATTTTCTTTAGCAGAAAGAGACAGAGAAACATGGTCCTGGGAATCACTGTCAACTTTGCATACTTTGCTTTTATGATATTCATCGCTCTGACTCATATAACCATTAGCAGTAGCTTTAACCTGTTCATGAAATTTCTTATGAAAGCTGAGATGTCCTCTAGTGTAAAACACTAGGTTACACTCATCACATGTATAATTCTTTAAAGGTCTTCGAGTCCTTTTTCTTCCACTTATGAAGTCAAGTCGCTGCCCTTGGCACGTTTCTTTGCCCGCATGTAATCTTCTGTGTCTCTTTAACCCTGTGATGCTTGTGAATGCTGACTGGCAGAACTCACAGGAATATGGTTTGGCCGCTGTGTGTATGTAGCTATGCCTTACCATGCTTGCAAAATATAATGAAAAAAAGGTGCAAAACCTGCACTGGTAGAGCTTATACCCAGCATGCCAGTACATGTGATTTAACAGATGGGATAAGCTAATGCAGGAGTAATCACATTGAGGACACTGGTAAGGTGGTCTCTCTTTATGTCCCTTTACATGACGAATAAAAATCCTAGGATTTGATGAAGCAAAGAAACAAATTTTGCAGGAAAAACTAACTGGCACACCCAGAGGTGTAAAGTCCCTTTCCATTTTGATGAAAAATTTTTCATATTTACTTTCTTTTTTCTTGGTCTCAGATTTTCTTTCTTCAGATCTTCTCCGCCTAACTTTTCTCGCATTCTTTCTTTTTTTTCTTGCCTTTTGCAACTTACTCATTTTCTTATGAAATTTAAGGTGATTCTTAAGGTTGACAGAAAAGAAAAAGGTTCTTTTACAAAAGCAGCATTTATATATTTTCTTATCTTTATGAGCTGAATAAACATGTTTCTTTAGATGTGCACTGCATTTATATACAGAACTACAAAACCTGCACTTCAAATTCAACCTTTCATGCCTATTTATAGAACAAGATGCTTTAGAAAGAGGTTTGATGGTCACACTATTACTTAGCCATGATAAACCTTCCTGCTGGCTTTGCAATTCGTTTGGGCTTGCATGAGAAACAACTTTTTGTTGCCGATGTCTTTTTTTAGGAAATGGAGTTAATGTCTTAAAAGTATGCTCTCCAGTAGTATTTGATTCAGCAGAAGTGGAAGCTTTCATCTCCAGTTTCCCCACATCAGCTCTCAATTCTTCTGAAGTAGAACATCCGTTAAGAAACAGAGCAGAACAATTATAGGTAAATTTTGGTTCTTCTTTCAAGCCGTGTTCCAAAAGAGAACTCATAGTTTCATCTTCAAATTCACTTCTCTTTCTATTATTAGCTTCATTGTCCCCATTCTTTGAAGAATCAGGATCTACAAGGAGATACAAAGTCACACACATGACATTTCATACAATCATGAACGTTAATGATTAATTGGTAGTAATAATACCAAATCGTCTAACAACTTGCTTGTTCTTCACTCCTTTTGCTTCCTTAATTTTTTCCTATCTCCACTTCTTTCTTAATGTCTCTCTCCAACGTTGCTTTCCCCCCTCAACGTTTAAACAATGTTTCAAGAGAAGAAATCCTAGTTAGGAGCCTCCCTCTTTTCACTTCCTCTTTTCACTCAAAGCTCTTACTTTCATAGGACAACACTGCATTCCCTAGTTTTTAATTAAACAGCTTTATGCCACAGTTCCTGTGAAAGTACCAAACTTTGCTACAGCTCCATTCTCACAAGTATGATGCTCCTGCTTTGTTTTTTTTTTTATTTTCCTTTCAGAAGGGCCATCCTTATGCAAACTGCAGCAGAATGGAACAGTACCAACTTATTGTAGCTCCACAACTTTTCACAGGAGTCTGTGAAAGAACTAATCATATTCCAACCAGTATTCTCTTTCTGCTTTACATTCATCTAAGTTAAAATGCTTATTCTGAAACAAGTGGGTTTGGCATTCTTCCTATACACTTTCCTACCTATTTCAATAACTTGAGATATTTACCAGATTTCTTAAACTCTTGCACTAGTCTTATTAACAACTTACCTTCCATTTTGACAATTGTTTCCATCTCCTTGTGGATTTCTCGTTGCTCCTCTTGAATCTCATCGGAAAGAACATTTGCACCATTGACAAGTTCCTCTTCACATTTGGATATCGCTGCCCATGTCAGCTGCCCACTTGTCTCAACGGTCCCATCTTCACCCTCCTTGCCAGTAGAGGGGAAAGGAGGAATCTTCTGAAAACCATCGTCACCATCACATTCTTTTCCGTCACTGGTTTCGTTTATCTCTGTAAGCTCTGTTTTGCAAAGTGGTGTAGGCAACACATAATTTTGACTATGTTTATCCATGTCAGCATCACACTGATCACTTAAGGATGATTCTGACCTGTTACACGCACTCTCAGCAACACATTTTTCTTCAGAGCATTTTATACTATTATCCTTATCTGCAGCAGTCTCGTTTTCTTCACCAATGCTTGCACCACCACCGCCATTTGAAGGTGTCACGTTATCTTTTAGGAAATCGCTATTGTTTAAGTCTCCCTCCCGCTCTCCCCCCTCCTTCCACCAGGGAACCGAGACGGCTCGCTCCTCGGCATCGTCCTGGAGAAAATCATCATCGCTCAGGACTAGGACGGTGATGGGGAGCACGATTTCAAAGACGTCCGGATCTGGGGACACAAAAAGAACGCATTAATACTATTTCCAAAACATCTGAGACAGCAGCGGCCCTCCGCCGCGCGCCGCCCAGTGCGCATGCGCAAGTCCCGGTCGCCCGCGCACGGGAAGGGGACACCCCCCCACCCCCGGTCTCTCGCTCCCCTCAGCCCCCGCCCGGCCGGAGCCCCGCTGGCTCCCTACTACGGAAACAGGCACCTACCGCTGCCATCCGCCAGCTCCAGCCTCTCCTGCCCCACCGACATCTCCCGCCCCGGCACGACTGGCTCAGCGCTGACATTAAACGCCCCCAAGCCTCACCGCACCGCGCATGCGCCGGCCCGCCGCGCGTGCGCAGGGAGGGGAAAGCACCGCCCCTCGCACCGCTTCCCAGTGTGAGGGTGTGTGCGCGCGGCTGCTGCCTGCTGATTGGCGGGAGCGGCGGGGGGGCGTGGCCTGAGGGGTAGGCTGTTCCCTTCCCTGAGGTAACTGCGGGCGGCTGGGTCGTATTCGTCTAAATATGAGTTTTATCAGCCATTACCTGGACTAGAGAACCCGAGCCGCGGGCAGGGAGAGGTTTTCAAAAGCTCTGCAAAATCTACTCCCGTTTTAAGCGAAACAGAAAGATAAAGTAGCCCATCAGCCGGGGGCAAGGTGGGGGGGACAGGGTCGTTCCTTCCCCACGCAGGAATTCGAGAGAAGCTTGTGGTGGCTGGGCCATGGAAACTCAGGTTTCCTTCGGCCCCGCTGCTGAGGAGGGGAGCTGGAAGTCTGAGCGCATGCAGGGGAGGGGAGAGGCTGGTGCAGAGCGGGCCTGAGGATGTTTGCGTGGTGAGGAAAGGGAGCTGCAAGGTCTCCGGTTTACCCAGACTGCTGTTTCCATGGTTATCATAGATAATCACTCAGAGATGGCTTCAGGATTGGACTTCTGAGTGTTTTGGTGAAGGCCTGAGCTTGGAAATTGGTGTTCTGCTTTTCTGAAGGACGTACGGAAGGAGGGGTTTCCTGGTCAGTGAACATTTCTCAAGGGCTTGAAGACTGCTGTGCTTCACTCTCACTCCCTAGTGCTAGGTCCTTGCCAATTCAGCTTATAAACTGAGGGAAAAATGAAGTCGTTGTGTCATTAGGCCCAAAGGGTTTCACAGAAAGTGAAATAAATTACTGTAGTGGATCTGGCTGCAATAGAGCTGATTTTCTTCATAGCAGCCAGTATGGTGCTGTGTTTTGTATTTGTGACCCAAACAGGGTTGATAAGGCACCAGTATTTTGGCTGAACAGTGTTTGCACAACACCAGTGCCTTCACTGGTTGCCCCTTTGCCCCCCATGGAGTAGGCTGGGGGTGGCAGGAGGTTGGGAAGGGACACTGCTGGGACAGCTGACCCCAACTCGCCAAAGAAGTTTCATCCAAATGACCAGCAGGGTCATCCTATACCTTGTGTGTTATTAACACTGTTTAGTTACAAATCTGACACACAGTACCATGAGAGCTGCTGTGAGGAAAGTTAACTATCCCAGCCAGCGCAGGTGCTGATGCCCATCTTGCAGAGTGACAGGAGATTTTGTTCCTTTTTTACTGCTCAACTGCCCATTCTCTGGGGCTGTTGAGAGAAAAGGGAGCAAAGGAAGGTAAACTGAGCTAAAAAGTAAAGGAGTAATGAGAGTAACATTGGCCATATTTGCCCTGAAGAGATTGTTCTCAGCTGGTCTGATGAGCTCTCAGGTGCTGCTAAAAACATGCAGTCCATTATAACGAGGTAAGGACGCACTGAATCCCTCATGCAAAGGCCTGAGAGAAAAGTGTTAGGGTTTGCTGAATCCAGTAATCCACTGGATGGGAGGCAGCTGCAGCTCCATTTCCTAATCCAGTTGTTGGCAAGGCTGAGCGTGTACTCCTAATAGGCACAGAAGAAGGAGTAAGAGTGCACTTAAATGCACAAGAAATCTCAATAATAGTAATAATACTGCAGTTAAAACTGTAACACATGAACTCCTTTATTTGTATAACTTTTTCTTGGTGTTAGGCTCACTCTTTCATTGCTTCTCTGGGTATTAAAGTCAGAAGTTTTAGACTGAGAAGAGAACAACACCTGAATTGTCATCTTGGAGTCTTCCTCAGGAAAAATAGGATGTTGATGTTGCTGGTTTCTTTTTTCTGCAGTAGTGGACATCGACATTCAGCCCCCATACTTAACAGTCCATAAACTGTGAGTGACAGTATCTGTCCTTGATTCATGGCAATTCCCCAATTCATTAAGGCAAGTGTGCACCTTGTGGACCATAGACTGGAAATGTGCCTGTTTGGTACTTTTCCTGACACTGTACTTCAAGGGTCCTTGTTTTGCCTGAACTGTAATGGGACTGTCTGCTGTGATATATGACTGGTCTTCTAAGGTCCATACTGGTGTCACACACTTTTTCACACAAAATGAATTGGTTTTCAGTGTTAGTGAGGTCATGGGATCCATGTGCAATAGCTTGTGGCTTTTTTCCCCTCTTTCTGTGATACTATGCCTCCCTACGTCTAGAGCGGTTGCAAACAGCAAGTGAAATGGTTATACTGGATCAGGAAATTGTAATGCAGGTGCCTCTGCTGACTTGATTTTCAAAGCTGGCAGGGCTTAGTCCTGATGTGGTTGAGATTCCCAGTCCTGTTTTTTTCCTTAACAGCTCAGCTAAGGGCTTACAATTTCTGCAAATGTGGCTATAAAGTCGCTAGAAAAGTTAATATTCCCAAAGGAGATCTTAACTCGTGCAAATTTGTATGTGCAGGGAGTTTTCCTCTGAGCAAAAGACAGTTTGCTGTAACACCCCCCCACAACCCCAGAATGAAATTACCTGCCTTAAGAGGAGCAGGGAGAGGGTGAGCACACCACCAGGAAAAGGAAGAAAACTGTGTGTAAACTAATTTTAATTAATTAATATTCCTTTTTCTGAAAATTAGATCTCAAATAGTAATGATTATTTGAATTATGCAAACAATAAGTTCTCTATTTGGCTCCTGCAGCGTTGTAGCGCTGACTATGCCTGGCCATGGACCCACTAACGTGGACCCTGACCCCGACCGGTGGGCTGGCTGTCTGGCTTGGCCTCAGGACTGCTGCAGCACCATGGACTTGCCCATCTGTCACTGGGCTGTGCCTGACCCTGGCTACTCGGCTACTCTCCTGGGCCTGATCCTGGCTTGCTGATTTGTATTCCTAATCTGACCTCAGACCTGCCCCATCATGGTTGGTTTGGTGATTGGGCTCTTCATTGACCCAGGCAGCCACCCCCAGAGCTGCCCTGCTCGTTCGCTGGGGGCAAAGGGACAGACCCTGGATGGCAAGGTCCTTGTCCTGCCAGCCCAGGGATCCCCTCTGCTGCTAGCACCCTGGTCCTGAGGGAGCAGCCAGCCTGTCCGGCACCCTGATGGTATTTTATCGCCATCCCCAGGTTGTGATTCTCAGGTCCTACCTAGAGGATTTCCAGTTCTCATTTCACAGGCTCTGTACTCAATCATGATGCCTTCAGAAGAGAGTGGCACATTTAACTATTCCAATGAGAGGAATTTCCTCTGTTTCCTATCTTCTTCCTTCCCCCCATAAAAAGCATGTAAGGACCTAATCACAGGCCTTACTTCAGTGCCTTGCTTCCTCATATCCCTGCAGCCGCACCCATTTATTTTTTTGTATCAACAGGCAGGTGTTGTATTAAAAGTGTAACATGTTTAACATACAGCAATACTTGATTAGATCTGATCAAAACAGTCATGGATATTAGACAGAGATAAGGACAAGGTGTAACCTTCTCTATCCAGTTAAAATTCAACCAAATCCCTGCTAATTTTGGCATACAGCTAGTCATGGTTTGCAGAAATGTGTTTTATATGCACAGAAATGTTAACAGCTGGAAAGCTAAAAGAGGACAGAGAAAAGCAATGCCATCCAAAGCTAAATATGTGCCTACTTCTGAGTTTGTCTGCTGTACTTTTCTGCCTTCTGTGGATGCTAGCCAGGTGCATATGAGGCAGAGTGATTTTCCTGTACATACAGGTATTTTGGTAGCCTTTATTCATAGAATCATGGAATAGTTTGGGTTGGAAGGGACCTTTGAAGGTCACAGAATCACAGAATCACGGAGTTTCAGAGTTGGAAGGGACCTCTAGAGATCATCTAGTCCCACTCCCCTGCCAAAGCAGGATTGCCCAGAGCGCATTACTCAGGACTGCATCCAGGCGGGTCTTGAAAATCTCCAGAGAAGGGGACTCCACCACCTCCCTGGGCAGCCTGTGCCAGTGCTCTGTCACCCTCACCGTAAAGTTTTTCTGTGTATTTGAATGGAACTTCCTATGTTCTAACTTGTTCCCATTACCCCTCGTCCTGAGGTCATCTAGTTCCAACCATCCTGCAATGAGCTGGGACATCTTCAACTGGATCAGGTTGCTCAGAGCCCCGTCCAAACTGACCCTGAATGTTTCCAGGGATAAGGCATCCACCACCTCTCTGGGCAATCTGGGGCAGTGTTCCACTACTCTCATTGTAAAAAAATCTTCCTTCTATCTAGTCTGGATCGGTCCTCTTTTAGTTTAAAACCATTACTCTGTCTCCTATCACAACAGGCCCTGCTAAAAAGTTTGTCCTTATCTTCCCTGTAGACCCCCTTTAGGTACTGGAAGGCCACAATAAGATCTCCCCAGAGCCTCCTCTTCTCCAGGCTGAACAACCCCAACTCTCTCAGCCTGTCCTCGTAGCAGAGGTGCTCCAGCCCTCTGAGCATCTTTGTGGCCTCCTCTGGACCCGTTCCAACAGTTCCATGTCCTGATGTTGGGGGCTCCAGAGTTGGACACAGTACTGACGGTGGGGTCTCACCTGAGTGGAGTAGAAGGGCAAAATCCCCTCCCTCGCCCTGCTGGCCACGCTGCTTTTAATGCAGCCCAGGATGCAGTTGGCTTTCTGGGCTCTGAGCGCACATTGCTGGCTCATGTCCAGCTTTTCATCCACCAGTACCCCCAAGTCCTTCTCAGCAGGGCTGTTCTCCATCCCTTCATCCCCCAGCCTGCAATGATACTGGGGGTTGCCCCAACCCAGGTGCAGGACACTGCACTTGGTCTTGTTGAACTTCTTGAGGTTGTAGAAGCCTTTTTTTTTTTAATAACTTTTCCAAAAGACAGGATTGCAGCCCCCTTTTAACAGAAGATAACATGAAACTCCAGGAACATTAGAGAAATAACTGAAATACCCATCTTTCTCCTGCCTTTATTGGTAGAAACATTAGTTCAGTTTGTGAAATGCAGATGGCATGATTATATTTTCAAACCAAAGTGGCAAAACCTCTTGACAGGAGCACTGTCAATACCCTCTTAACTGTGAGTATTAAATTAGGCAAAGGTGAGAGGAATATTGGTTTCTTCGTTTCAGCTCTCGGGGTAAGAAGACTTGTTGATACTCCAAGCTGGGTGAAGCAAATGCTGGGGTAAGCAGAATGTCTTGCCTAGATTTTTCCTGCCACAGCAATCCATAGCACGTCCTTCTTCTTGTTCCTCCTATGCAAAAAAAAAAAAAAAAACCAAACCAAAAAAAACGAAGTCGTCTCCTCCTGACAGAACCGCCTGATTCTCCACAAGAGGGCTCTGTGGGCACGGGTTTACTCTGCCACTGTGCTGAGAAAGGCTTTGCAATGAAAGAACCTGGAAATACACGAGATATTACAAATAATCTGGTCCCTGTTCAGCTGGTCCAGAACATCCCTTGTGAAAAGGGGTGGCAGGTAAGATCTGAATTTTAAATAGAAATTAAGGAGGAAAAATACATCACCTCAATTGTAATTGTCAAAGCTAATGGAGAGGTAATACCCCACGTTTGTTATTCCCATTTCATAGGTGACTTCCAAAATGCACAAACCCCGGCTGTTTTAAAGAGACTAAACAGCAAGAAATCCTTTGTGAATAGGATTTCTTTTTTTGGCTGTGAGTCACGCCTGAATTCTCAGTAATGTATACATTGATTTTTTTTAGTGATTTGTGTCTCAGCCATTTGCTGAATCTTTTTTTTTTTTTTTTCCTGAGCTACTTCCAAATTTGCATTTTAAAAGTGCAGAAGTTAACAGCTGAAAAAGATGTCACAACTCAGACAGCTCGTGTTTCTTGTAACCTGGGTCTGCGTATGAGGAAATGCAGAACATGAGGATAGGAAGAACTTAACTGGGAATCTTTTAGTTGCCCATATATTCTCCCTGCAAATAGATTAATATCTATTTCCATTCTTTCTTTTTTAAAGCATAAACTTTTAAAAAATCTTATTTGAAAAATACCTCCCCCCCCAAAAAAAAAACCTGCAAAACTCTGCACAAATTTTACAAAACTATAAATGACAAGACTTTTTCCTTGAAAGTGAATATTTCCAGTTTTTCTTAAAGTAACAAACTATAATTCTCAGCCTAGTTCCCCTTGATGCTGGCATTCAGCAAATAAGTTATCGTGCAGTGACTGAGGAATAAATCCAGCCTGTGAAAAGTGAGTCTGGGGAACGATGAAGCTGCATTTCCATTCCCATTGCACAAAACTGTGTTCTGCAAATTCAACTTGCAGTGGAGTGATAGAAATCTGCCTGGAACAATCTCATGCCCACCCTCCAGCAAGAAAAAAAAGAGTTGTTAAAAGAAAAATCTTTTAAGGAATCCCTGTGATTTCTGCATCTCTGCCTTCTAACTGTGACAAACCTGAGAGAAAGAGGGCATCTTCAGATCCACTGTTAACTGGAGAGGGAGTTGCAACTAATTATTAATAGCCAAAGGTCTTTATTTATGAGCTTCGATTATGATTATCAGTGCATGTGTGTGTCTTGGCCAATGAATTTTTTCCTAGTCAGCAGTGACAGAAACAAGAGAATGCATATGAGATATTATGGTTTTGAAAAATGTACTTTGACAAAAAACAACCCATCAACCTACAGCTTTCTGTTTGCAAGATAAAAATCAGACATTGATTTGTACTGAAACTTTGTCTGTGCTGATTAACAGTCAAATATGTATTCTGTATTTATGGAAGATAATAGATTTTGAAAAAACAGTATAGAAAATATTGGGCATTATGAGAAATTGAACTATCCCCAATAAAATGTAATTATTTGAAGTGTGGATTTGACATCTCTGGGGCCAGAATGGTGGTCCAGATTTATCTCAAGTAACATAAGGTATTGACCTGAAATGCATAATTTGAGAGTGTGGTCACTTTAGGCTGCTTCTAGAGCAGAGGGGTTTTATCCTCATGAATCCAGTACTGTACATTGGAAGGGCCTATAACAGGAATTTCATAAGGTCGTGTATCCGGTATGCTTCAGTTTGCCAGACAGGGTTCTGTACCCCCAAGAGGGAGAAATAAGGCTTCTGCAGGCTGAAGAAGGTTGATCACCATCGCTCTACAGTGAGAGCAGAGGTGAGATGCTGTACTAGAGAGCTAGACTGAATCACCTTTTAGAGTGGGTCTTGATCATGGAAGAACCTATGGAAATTACACTCCTAATATGCAAGCTTTGTCTACAAGACTAAAATGAGGTGAAGTACATATGGCCCTCTGCCTCTGTAACTGTTTGCATAGTACCTTGCTTAGTGGAGCACACTCTGATTACAGCCTCTAAGTGCTGCTGCTGTATAAATACTATTATTGCAGCAGTTGCACATGCCACTTTGTATTTCATGCTCCTGATTCCGTTTCTATTAGTGGCTGTGCGTCGTTATCACTCACACAGATACCGGCAGAACCTGTCATTTGTAAATGCTGGCAGATGGCAATACAAGTCCTTTCATAGGCATTGCAACGTACTATTTAAAACCTCAAGACAAATACGGTCATCTGTAGACACTTTCAGATTGTTATCTGGCCACAGACATCCACTGCTCCTAGTAATTTCAGCTAAACCTTTGGGGGTCTGGCACGTAACAAAAAAATCAAGCTGGAAATATCTTACTTGAGCCTGAAACCCCAGGGATAAAAGATAATGCCACTTTTAGACCAGGGTGAGTCAGGGAATTGTTCCTAGGAAAATATATGTAGGAGCAGTTATGGTCTGGCAATTAGAGCAGGAAAAGTGATAGATGAATGGAAATCCAGCTGGAAAAGCATAGAAACAGGCTGGATGAGTTGGGAATGAAATCATTAATCTGTCAGCTAATGTAAAGAAACAAAAGATCTCTCTAGAAGGGTTGGTTAGCATAGTATCAACTGTATTAGGACTGTGAGCTACAATGACTGAGAGCTTTTTAATGGCCAGAATGTTGCAATAGCAAACCAAGACTTAGTAACTAAATGTCTTCTTTTATTGTAAAACCTGCTGGGTTGTTGTTTTTCTCTTTTTCACACTGCCACTGACTCTTTTTTTTTTTTTTTCCTTTGCAAACAGCTTCACTAAAGTCTGTTCCAGAGGGAAGAGAAGAAAACACATCAGTGAGGAGCTAGTCATTGTCAAAGAACTGAGCAACACTTAAGGACAGAGCCTTCTAACACCAAACGCCCACGGAGAGATGCAGCTGGGGATTGAGAGAGTCGCACAAAGTCCCCAGCACACTCTTCTTTTCAATACTTTCTTCCCCAGGCTGATCTCCTTGTCATTAAGTTCACCTTGAACTTGTTGAAACTGTATGACTAAGGAAGAAATTCAGTCTTATGGTTAGGGCATAGGAGCCAAGATGCTTGATTTCCACTCCTGATTTTTGTGCAGGTTTGTATAGATCACTATTGTTTGCAAAGTGTTTCAAGTTCTTCACATTGCTTAACATTGCAAACAGCACAGTGATATTATGCATTTGTAGCTCTTAGTAGTAGGAAACAGAGTTTGATTTATTGCCATTTATTGTAGAACTCGGGAAAACCTGGAAATACACAGCCCTTTCTCTGGTAAATTGAGCACGGTCCGTTCTACTGAATTTGCTCTTTCTGTCTCCCTGCATTTCTCTTGTGCCTTTCTGATGTGAAAGACAGAGAATCTATGCCACCAAGGATGCCAATCTGAGACCTTCTGAATCAAAGGATTGCTTTTCATAAAGCCACACTTAGAGTTTAGTCTGATACCAAAGCTGCCATTCTTGAAGGTATGCAGAAAGAATAACATACTAAAAACTAAATGTTTTTTCCTGTTTTGATCTGAACAATTAGCCAAAAATTCTAGGTTGTGGGGTTTGTTGCAGTTTAAGAGAGGAACAAGAGATGATACCAACTATTTCTGTTGGGCAGTCCTGGTTGCAGCCGTTTTCCTAGAAGGGAGGGAGACCTGGAGGTCCTGTGTCTTAAGTACATGCTAAAATACATAAGCCATCCACTTATCTGTTGCCCATGTTCTACAAGAAACATTGCAGAATCTGCTCTTCCTTCTGGTCTTATTTCTATTCTTTTACAGTTTTCTGTAAAAAATAGTCCCTTTTCCTACATGTCAGTTTTCTTTTTGCATTACCCTGATTCTCATCTTTCTTTCTGCTCTCTTTCCCTGTTCTTTCTCTCCTAAACCTTTTCACTCCTTGTCTTATCCTCATTTTTCAGAAATCTTCATTTGACTCAGTTTGCACCTTTCTTTGCTTGGTAGAGGTTCCAGCAATTCCTTCTGCTCTTTGTATCACTGACCAGCACTTTGGTGACCTGCACCTTCTTGGAGAAATCTTTACAGGGAGAATCCTGCTCAGCCCCAGTGACCCCAGGGCGGATGAGCTTAGTGATCCAAGGGATGGTGGGAAAATGACCTGTACTGGGAGGAGTTCAGTGCCAGCACACTGGACAATACAGCTGTCAAACTAAGTCTTTCCTGAGCATGTATAAACTCATTTTTCCAGGGGCTCAGAGCTGTGTTGCATTTGGGAGAACATAATGAAAACAGCCAAAGACACAACATTGTCCTCAGGGTTACATGTGTGGCTTGATTTCAGGTTCCTGCTTCAAAGCACAGAAATTCTCCAGCTTTACAGCAGTGGTGTGCAACTGATTGTATTTTTTTTTATTATTATTTTACATACACAAAATATTTCCTAACGTTGGTCTTGGAAATGACTGACTTTTTTATTGAAGCTTTCTGAAAAAATACTGATGTGAAACAAATTTGGCAAAGGTAATTTCAATTTGAAAGTTCCAGCATAGCAAGACTTTATTGTGGAAAGCGTGAGGAAATCTTATTATACGATATTAGTGCCTCCGCCTTCAATAATAATTTGGAAACTGAACATTAAAATACTGATGGTTTAACAGAGAATAATGAGCCATCACTTGTCAAAAATAATATTGTAGGAAAAGGTCAGCTATTTGGGAAAGCAAGTGCCTGTGGATTGACAAGGTTAATCATAAAAATAAGTGTATCACTGCCAAATTGTCAGTTGCTGGGTAACCCACAGCTGAAGGAAAGTATATTTGCTTAATGGAAAGAATTTAATGATTTGCCATCTGTGTAAAGTTTTTGTCAGTGGAGCGTGTAAGATTAAAATACACATTGTACAGACAAGAAGCAACTGGCTTTATTGGTGGAGTCATGATTAAGACATGGGGCTCAGCCCAGTTGCCCGCACATAGGTAGGTGCCTTGGGCTGACTGAGAAGCCCTAGGTTACCCTATTGGTTCTTCTGCTGCTGGTCTAGAAGGAGCAGGTATCCTAATTGTGTCATCTTGGCCAGCCCTGTGAGGATGTCTGCCATGTCACAGAGCTTTTAAAACGGTGCTAGAATTCCATCTATGAACTGACTCAAGTCCTTAAAATGAGATTAAGCTACAGGTTAAGATAACTGCACCTCATGTGTCTACAGATGCAGCAGGTGTCTAAGCTCTCATTATAGAAGGTAGACCTAGGGAGTAATTAAGCTGATCAGCCACTACAAACGTGGTTCAGTTGCCTAAAAATGGGTGTCTGGGACCATTTGAGGTGCCATAGGGCATGTGAGACATCTGTGTGGGCTGGCAGATATGACAGACATGATGGGAAAATGAGCCCTTCTGGAAAAGCATCTGTAGACCAGGCAAGATAAATCAAGGCATCTCAAATGGGTCCACACTTTTATTTACACAATGCACTCTACCTGCTACATTTGGTTAGCTAATCTCTCTCTAAACTTCATTGATAATATTGGCTGCAGGCTTAAGTCAGTTGGCTGAACATGAATAACAATAGAAAGTTCTCTTATTTAATTTTGATGTATCCCTAATGGACTTAAAATAACTTGAAATAAAACAACCACACCGGATAGAATAAACTACACGTGATTTATTTATGAAAAAGTTTTTTCACAGGCACATTGATTGAAGACCAACCTGCAAACACGATAAACAGAACTTGATGGCTAAGGCGCTTCACTCAAAATGGAGAATGTTCTGCTTGCTTTTGACTGGATATTATTTGATTGTTTAGCTGTTTCTTGACATGTTTTTTTGCATGTGGCAGGGCTTTGTTTTTCTGATTGGAGGCCTTTTGGTGTGTTCTGGTCATGTCCTATTGTGAATTTCTCTTACCCTCCAAAACTGGGTGGCTAGATCCCAGTTACGGCTTGGAAATTATCCATCCGTCTCTCTGTCTCTGCCAAGCTACACCAACAAATTAAACAGTGACAGACACCTGCACAAGGCAGTAGAACTCAGTCCATCTGTATTGTCAACAAGACACTGGCCCGGCTTGGATCCAGGCAAACTAAAACTCTCTTAAGCAATTTCCAGGCACAGTTTAGGAGCTAGCATGGGCCAGGGACAATGTCCCAGGACAGAGTACAAAACAGAGAAACAAACAGAGGGAATGACCAGAGAAGATTAATTTCCTTACTAAAGCAGGTGAACACCTCTAGCACCAGTGAAGTCATCTAGAAACATGATTGCTACAAAATAAAATAAAACTGGGCCAATTAGAAACTAACCCACCTTTTTTTCTCCTCTTGCCAGTTCTTAGAATAATGTATTGCTACCTTGCTTATCTACCCTTCTGTAAGGCTTCCTTTAAACTAGACAGCTAAGCCCTTTCTTATGGATAAAAGAGAAACAGGCACCTTTAGTGTGCAATACATCTGACCTTTACGTGTCTACATTAAAAGAAGATGAGTCTTTCACCTGGAAGTACCTGTTGTGGTGTAAAGGTGATCTAGACTGGCTTAGATGACTGTCATCCAAATGTACCTAGATGACTGTCATCCAAATGTACCTCCGGAATTTCCTGAGAAGCTTCTATCTGCAAATTTAGTCCACTAATCACTAAAGTCATTGGCAAGAGAGACTAAATGGGTAAATGCAGAACAAGAAACCTTAGAGTTAGGACTTGTGGGCTGTAAAAAGGATATTTCATTTGGCTGCATAAAAAGGTATTTTGTCTGATTATAACATATAAGTAACTTTCTTTTGTTGTTTCAAAAGATTTCTTAAAAAATCCCTCCAAAACCTGAACTGCATGCTGATCAGATGTGGCTTATGGAATTACAGTCCGCTTGGTTACTTTTCTGCAGTTGGGAGGAGTATCTCAAGTGAAAACAAAATAGATAAGTGTTTTTTCAGCTGTTTTTTCAATTTTGTTATGTATTCTGCACCTGCTTCATAATCGCAAAAATCAACTATATTACTCATGCTGACAAGGTTGAAAATGGTGGAAAACGATGGAAAATTCTGGAGAAGGAGAGGCCAAAGATTTTCGTGTTTGCAACCTTTTCCCCAGCTAAATACGTCAGGTCCCTCCTAGCCATTTTTTTTGTATTTTCCTTCCAGCTTAGATTATTCCATCCTAAAATAGTTTAGGTTATACTTTTAATAATGGAAAAACACGAGGGGCAATTTATGTGATACAAAAATACTCTCCAGAATTGATTTTCCCCTGCATGTTGCACAGTACCCAGTCTGGCTTCAAGCGAATTCCGTTAATGCAAGTACAAAATACTCTTTTTTCCATCATTTTGCCTTGCATAAGTGACAGTTACACAGCACGTTAGAAGTGATTGAGGCATTCACCGAGCGGCATGGACTTCTCATTAGAGTAGGATGATTACAAGGGTGACTTATCAGTCAAAAGACATTATATTTGCCATGGCTATGTTGTAATTAAGCACAGATGAGACTCACAAGCAAGCATTGCTCTGAAAAATACAGTTCACATAATGCTGAACTGAAGGAGCTTTTCAAGGAAAGGGGCTAGGAAGAAACTTATTTGGCACACGTGATTTCTCCGAACTGTCCCAAGTTTGTGGTGCTTCGCCAGAGACCAACCTGTGACATGCTATAGGAAGACGCTTCATTCTTTCCCTGGCAGACAAAAACAGCACTTGGGGTTTTTCCAGAGGGTCATTTGCTGTGCCTGCATTTAGTACGTATTCCAGAAGTGGTAAAGTTCACACTGACATACTTCTCTGTAGCTAAAATTACCTGGAGTAGCTGTGGTTCACTCAGAAACAAACCAACCATATTTATATTAGACGAGCTTCTCACCAGAGATGTCATTTTAGAGATGGAGACAAGAAAACACAGAGTACTTTCTTGCCTAAACAGAAAACTGGAACACAGTCCTGGTGTCCCAGGTGCCATCTCAGCGCTGTATCAATGGGAACACAAAAGGCAGTTAATGTTTTCTATTGCACTGACAATTCTGGAGCCCGTGCTCTCTCCTTGCACTGGTTTTGCCTGATGTTGCAGTGCTTCAGAACTTTATGCCATCTCTGTAGTGTGAAAGAGAGAATCCTACTAACTGCCCCTCATTAAAAAAGAAATTTTTCCGCTCTTTCAAAGGTTAAGTATAGTTTCTAGGCACATTCTGAGAGCAAAACTCACATTCAGCCTACCTGAAAATCCAAATTTGGTTCAGTTTTCAGAAATCTGTATTCATGCCTTATCTGCATTTCTTTATATAATTTTTGACAACAGAAGTCCAGCTCTTGCCCCAGAGGGAGCTGCATTCCCTAATAGATGATATGAGTCCGTACATGTCAGATAAGTCTGTTAAGTTCACAAAGTGCTCCGAGATTTCAAAATACAGCTATTATGGAAATAGCCATTGTTATTCTTGTTTTTAATAGCTGCTGACAATCATGAATATTTTGAGGATAAGTACCAAGTTAGAAGCTGTGTTTCTGAATAGAGCTTTTCAAATACGCAAGGACTCTATTATGTTTTGGGTAATTTCATGAGAAGCTTTATGTTGGTGTGTCCGGACTATCACCCGAGAAACATCTGGTGGAAGGGGATCAGACTGACACAACAAAGACTGGCAGTCGTACTTGCATGTCCCCTTGTGGAGCCAGCTTATGGTTTTGGTTGTGCTAAAGATGTTGTACACTTCAACTTTGCAGGGGTTTATCGAATTTACTTGAGCTGTCTGAAACTCAGGATTTCCATTTCATGGCAAATGTCGAAGTTTCACAGTATATTCTCATTCTCAGTATGAACAAAACCACAAGTATAAAACCTTTCCTGCCCATTTAAAAAAGTGTTGCTTAAAAAAACCCATATATGTGTATGTGTATATACACAGGAAACTTCACTTTGAAATGCAATTGTTACTTCAAAGCTTATTTTGGGTTCTTTTTATCTTTGTATTAGCTCATTATCTCCTGACACAACAGTTCTAGCGGTCCAGAATATGGCGCATCTCATCACATTGTATCCAGTCAGGATATGGTCCAGGTAAGGATGTTATTACTGGGCAACCGAGTGGGCAGTTTCCATTGGATGGGATTCAACTACAATTACCTAATTTTAAGAATCTTCTTTGTGTAGTGACTACGTTGGAGCTGGTGGCCAAGTTCCTCGTTTGGAGAGGGATTTTCTAAAGGCAACAGAGCCTGGAGTGTAGTCCAAGTCACTCTGAAGTAGATACCTACCTTAGAATTGCTTTCCAGTCTCTACTGCCTTTATTGACTAGTTCTCCAGTAAGTATAACGGGAGCCTAGACTTTGTTGTAGACATGTACATTTAGATTTGAATTTGATGCTGAATTTCACCCTGTACTGTTCACCAGTGGTGAGAGCTTTCTGAGAACAAAGTAATGGCAATAATTTGAAGCCTCTTGTCCATTTAAAATATTATCTTTGGAATATACCTGAGACCATTTTGGACCTGTCATCCAGAACATCTAACCAGAGCAGGGTACATCAAAGGCTATCTTGTCACTGAAAAAACTTGGTATATTTTTAAGCTGTTAATATAAAATCCTACTGCGGCAAAGCTCTGTAGTTCATGCAAGACACCTCAATACCAACTGGATTCACCTGAACCTGTCTGCAATAGGATCTTGTGTTGACTTAGCTGTTTGATTAAGCAATCAGATTCAAAAACACAACATTTTTAAAGCTTGTTTAATGAAGATGCTTGGAGTGAAATTCTTCCACCCACATGTCAATGTCTGAATCTGAGAAAATTACCTCAGGCTCTCTTTATTGTCAATGGGAAGAAACAGACATTTAGAGTGTGAGTCATCTGACCTATTTTAGATGTCCATTTTGGAGTGATGAGTTGCAGATGAAATGCTGACTTCTCTTCATTGAGTACCAAAGAAGCAGAGGGTGATTATCTCAGATGTAGATGTTTTATGGGATTAGATGAACTCATCCCATCCCGACTTCAGTGTACAATGAGGGTAGGCTTTGCCTTATCAGCAGTAAATAGATTTATCACCCAACAAACACCATAGCTGATATGGGATCTGTCCCAAGACTAATCTGCATGCAGATGAGGACAGCCACTGGAACTGGAGCTCCATTTCCAGTTGAGAATGATTCACAGCCCACTGAGGTCAACGGGAATCTTTCCACTGACTTCAGTGGGCTTTGCAAACCCTGGGGTTTCGGCATACATTAATTTAGCAGCTGGGTGCCACAATTTAAGATAACATCATTCTTCTGTTTTTTATTATTGTTTCGCCAAAGGTCGCCACTCTTGCAGCAGAGCTGGCAGAACAAAGTGAGTCATAGACTAATATGGGGGCTCACTCAGTTGTAAAGGCTGTCTATATGCTATCCTGTTGGTGTACGTTAGCACAACAATCCCTTCCCTTAGTAGCTGAGTCTCCTATGATTTGGTCGATCTAGCCACAGTCTTCATTATCACGGCAATCAATGCTTAATCCCTTTGTCCATCTAATCCAAGGCTGCCACTGGTCTGTGGTTTACAAAGAACAGCCTCCCCATCCATCTGAGCGATAACCGCCTTCCTCAAAGAGCCCCAGCAGTCTGGTCAGCTGGCTCACCGGGGACAGGAGTAAGTTAGGGAGTCCATTTTAAGCCAATTATGTAGGTTCTCATTATGATCTGTGAAGGACAGGTAAAAGGAGCTGAAGGGAGGTGGGATGATGTGTCATATGGAGGTTGCCTGTCTCTGACTGTGCTGTAAAGGCCGCCTGTGGGTGACTAACCCTTACAGGACTGTAACCAGAATGTGGATCCATCAATAACTGTTTCCCTGACATACAGTCTCTATCCTTTCATCATTTGGCCATCCTGAAGCCTACCTCTCAGAAGCAATTCTGGTGGATTAAACAAAACTACCTCTGGTGATGAGGGAACTGAAAGTACCTTTGATAAAAATTCAAAGTAGACAAAACTTTTTGGATCAAACTGTTCTTCCTCTCTGCCAGACAGGCAGAAGGGGAACTGATAAGAGGAAATACATTATTGAACTGTATTACTGAAGCTTGAAATGTCAACAATATCAACATAAGTAACATGAAAGGACATTGTAGCTTTTGGGGCAAGTGAAAATGTTGGAGAGAAAACATGAGCGTTTAAGGATTTGTCTTATTTTTGTGGCATTGTGGGTGCTTTTGCAATACTTATACTTTTACTCACCCCACTGCTTCAGTCTTCATTTTCAGTTTCTGGGAAAGATTATTGTATTGTGCCCGGAGAATGCCTCAGAGAACATGCCATTGCCTTACTTGCAGAGCCTCACAGGTACCAACAATTTTCTGCAACAACAAAGTGGCAAACTCATGTTCCCCCTGTTGTCCAGGTCAGTGGATATGGCTTTCACAGTCAAACTGGGATCATTCAAATACTGATAACATCATTGTTTCTACAGGAAGAAACTGGTAATTCAAAACCTTTGGGAAAATAATATTAAAGTTGGATGGCTAAAATACCTTTTCATTTTAAGTAGCAAGTAGGATTCATGGCTGTTGCATGGTCTGAGGGATTTCAGATTTTGGTAGCAATAAGAACAAGGAGAATATACACAAAGTTTAAAGCCTTAACTCAACATGTGAGACTCCTGGTTCTAGTTCATCCTTTGCTATAGGTTTCTTGTGTTGTCTAGAATAAGTCTGTCTGGACAGGATTCAGCTCAACTCAATCTAACCACCTCAAACCAGGTGCCTTGTTTAAGAAACCTCTCTGGGCTCCCTGTAATGTCAATAGGCACTTCCAAACGGCAACTGATCGCATTCAGATAAGGTGCTTATTTCTCCACCAAGGGTGCCCGTCTTTTACCAGACTCTAGAAGAAGCCTGGATGACCAGTTTAAACTAGATCTGAAACATTTAAATGGTTTTAATTAGCTGAAATGAGTTCTGTTCTAATGTTAGGCTTATAAAATCCATTTAAGTACATGTGACAGATTTTAATATATTCAGTTTCAAGCCAATAAATAAGTTTTGGTTCTAATGCTAGGGTTATAAAATCCATTTAAGTACATGTGACAGACAAATATTTTAATATATTCAGTTACAAGCAAAAATAGATTAATATTATCCTGTCAACTTTACGCATTAAAGTGGTCACAAGTCAATATCACAGAAACGATGAGTGAAAAAAGCATCATAATTATGGTTCTTTATTTACCTCATGGTTTTTGTGCCTGTTGTATTCATGCTGTCAGAGTTTTTCTAAATAACCCTAATGGATAAAGATGGCCTAGAATTTTTCCTTCTGAATGAATACAGAGATTCTCTCCTAATGAGGAAATGGAGTCTACAAACAAACAAACAAACAAACATGTTTGCAACACAGACTGAATAGAAAATGCTTTTGGGGAGGGACTCTCCAAGTGACAAGCATCTCTACTTCTAGATAAGTCGAAGTGTGCCATGGGGACCTTTGCCCCCATGTGTTCATGTGAGTTCAAGAAGCCCTCAACAACAAGCCCCTTTTGCCCCCACGCTCTATACTTCGGTGAGTAAAACAAGCCATCAACTGTGCTCGGAGCAGCAGGGCAGGTGGCATAGCGTGGCTCAGATCTGCATGCCTGAACCTTCTTCCCTCCCAACACAGGAGGGAAACCGCCCACCAGAAATGGTCCCCGGTGTGCTGGTATCCTTTGAATCGTGTCCAGATGTTGCCTGAGAGAATGCTGATTTGCACAGGCCAGGACTCTGCCACAAAATGTGCTAGCGATTTAAAGGATATAAAGAAGAAGAAGAAAGCTTTATTGACATCCAGAGTTTAATTTTGGGGCATTAAGGCACAGAAAGATTTGATCACTTGCCGAAAAGCAGACAGGAAGACTGTGGCCAGACAAGGAACCGAACCCAGTGCTCCCCAGGGCCCTCACCACAAGGCTGTTGTGGGTTTTTTTCCGAGGCTAGGTTCATCTCTGTTTTCTCAGTGTAATTGAGTGCAGAAAGTAATCACAGTTGCTGTTGCTGGTTTTAAGCATGGTCTATTACAGAATAATCTGAACCAGTGTCTTAAAAGTGAGACAATATTTTTTCCGATGTACAGCAGATTACTTAAGTAGCAGAGAAATTTGTGTCGTACCTACCTAGAGATGCCGAAGGCTGCAGTGATGCATAGATTTTCTGAGGCCTTTTGTTTCCTTACTAGTTTTTCACTGTAGAGTGGCCCCTGGAAGGTAATCAGAGGAATAACTCAATATTAGGAAATCACTGTCTGAACATGGAGGAAATAGCTGAAAGTTTCTCTGCACAAATTCAGAGAATATCCACTAAATATTTAACTTGCCCCCTGATCCCACTTGTGCTTCCTGTCAAGTGGCAAAAGCGATGAGCAGAGCACCTGACTGCAAGTTAGTAACACTTGTGGGAATTATTTTTTGCGACTTAGATGATCTCTTATATCCTTGCAAAGGGCATTTCACACCACTGCAAAGAGGGAGTGAAGTGCCAACAAGTTAACGCTAAAGCACCTTCCAGCGCAGAGGTGTGGGATAAGTTCTCTGAAAGCAACATGTCAGTTAACTTGGAAAATTCAAGCAACTGAAATGCTAGTGCCTAATATCTAATAATATCAAGAAAGTTGTACAATGGTTTCTCTTCTTTGCCTCACAATCCTACTCTGTACCATATTCACGGCCAGCTTGAAGCTTGGCAGTTTTGTATAGCAAAGATTAAACACTACTTGGCTTAAAGGGTCAAAAAGCCTTGGAAGGGAAGTCAAGACAGAATAGCTGTGACTTCTCTCACTCACAGAAATATAATCTGAAGGCTGAAAAAGAGTCCTGAACATGATTTTGCAAGTTTGATAAAGACCTCAAAAGTGACAGAGGCTCTTGACGTGGGGCTTCTGGTGCCATCCCTTCTGCTTGGGGACCCCTAAACTCACTCAGCCAAGCAATATCTTTCACATGAAGTTAAGATCCAGGGAAGTTGCCTTAGCAGCGGGTAGTTGCATTAATAGTTGCTGGGGAGGCAGCTATGCTGAATGCTGTCCTTAACAGGGTCATTTTAAAAGTACTGTTGGTACCACCACAGCATATTGTAGAACAGAGGTTTTGTCTTCTCCGTTCTACCTAATTTTAGATTTGTTATCATCAAGTCTCTGTTGTGCTTTTGTTTCCTAATCTTTTTGTATTCTTTCTCCATTAAACATTGTGTTTCAGATGGAACAAGAAAACCTGTTCTTTTCCATCCAAGAGAAGCACCTCCATGAATTTCCACTCATATTTTCCACTATATTTTTACAGGATTCAGTCTCTCAGCTATTTTTCTCTTCCTTAAGTGTGTCTAAATAATAAGTTGTAACCATGGCATTTCTGAATTCCCAGTGTGGGTCCATTTAGAAATTAGTAAGAGTAAAATTAGCCAAATCCTAATATGAAAGAAAATTGGCCTCCTTCTTAAAACTATTGTTGTCGTATCACAATGGTGCTGAGAGGCACAAGCCAATAATGGTGCTGCATTGTTACCAGACACTGAGCAGAAATAGTAGAAGATCAGTCAGACCTTGAAAAATGTACAGACTCAGTGGATAAATCAGAGGCAGAACGAGGAAGGAAGCATCTTGATGAGTGTCACACAGTAGGTAATAGCAGGGCCAGAGCAGTACCGTCAAGTTCATCTGTAGTGCCGTATGATCGCACCCTTGAACCCTACTCCACTGTCTCTCCGCCTTGGATACACAGCCATGCTTGCTTTGGTATCACACCCCTGGGCTGCTGTATTCCTGCCTTTTTGGTGAGAAACTGGAAGAGGGAACAAGGTGGGTGCACCTTCACCCTTCAGTCCTTCAGACAGTGTTTGTAAACCCAAACAGTGTCCAGAGCCTTTATGGTGTCAACAGCACTAGGTTAAAACATTTGAGTAAAGAATATCAGTATATACTTCAGCTGTGTTCCAAAAAGTAGTAAAAATACCTTGATCTCTTGTCTCCCACTCTGGTAACCTTTCCTCTGACTACCTTTAAATAAATCTAACAAGCTCCCTCAAATTAAATCTCCCTTTCCCTCTTCCAGTGAAGCACACAACACCAACACAAGCAAGAATGCAGTCAACGGAACCTACCAGAGGCAGCACCGGGTGAGGTTTACTGTCCTCATGCCTATGTTCAAAAAGGCCATCTACTGTTTGCCATTCCACGTGACCCTGCATGCAAGACATCCCCATTTGTGGCCATCACCACCACAGCCTGTTTTGTCCTATCTCAATTCTGCCAGATCCTAGTCCTGCTAGTTAAGGAACAGAGAGAAGGACCAGTTTCACCTGTGCTGTTGGAGTGATGCTACCTCTCAGCATGGCTCTGGATTTCCCAACAAAGTGGAGAGAATTGAGATTTGTCATTCAAAAGAGCAAGGACCGAGTCCAAATCAGCACTAGGTTATATGAAAAAGACACAAAGAAGGAGCAGAGCTGGGACTAGTCTTAAAGCTGGGGAGACTCCTGAAGAGCTGGCCTTCCTGCTCCCAGTGCTGCTGGAGGGATCTGGGCAGGTATGGTCCCAACTCTACACACTATGATCCCTTTCTGATGTCTCTCCCAGTGGCTTGATTGCTCCCTTGCTGCTTCCAGGACACTTCTGAGCTCAGGCTCACAGCCAGTCAAGTCTTTGTTGCCTCCGTGCTACAGTTACACACAACTGGAGAGTCTTAAGTGATTCAGTCCGTTCAGTGGCTTTTTGGTGTGTAAAGCGGCTGCAATGTTGTTGCTTCCCACTTCGTCCTTCCCTGTAGCCACTCTCCTGCATGCAGTCTGCCTCGAGGTGTGCAGGGGATGATGATACAGAGCTGCTGCCCGTGAATATTCTTGTGGCAGTAGGGTCCTGAGTGGTCCATTCTACAGATTGTATGACTTTTTCCCATGGTCTAAATGACACAGAGGAATCGTGAATAAATGGAGTGCAGGACCAAAATGCAAAGGAAAATTTAGTGGACCTCACTATCAAAAACTACTGTCAATAAATGGTTGAAAAATTACTTAAACTGCAAGCACGTGTCCCTTCATGATTTTTTGTGCAATATTCAGCACAACAGGTCATGAATTTGTCTTTGAAACCTTGAAAATGAGAGGGTTAGTGCTGTTCATACTACTATTAAACTGAAGTCTGGGAATACTGTCACCGTATTAAATATGAGCAGGTTTGCATTGTCAAATTCCACACCATGGGAAATGCTTTTTATTCTTCTCTTTTCCTGACATAATAGTACTGTTCATTTTATTATAGCACCTTTGGTGCCATTCCCTTTCCACTCACAGTGTATTAGCGTCTGTCTTCTCACACCTTTGAAAGAAATAGCTATAATATGCTTCATACTTTCATGTTGAATTAACCTTTTCGTATCTCATTACCATCTTTCCCTTCCCACCTCATGCTATGTTTCTGCTTGGTCTTGTTTTCATATTGCTTCTCAAATTAGTGCCTTTCATTTCGTATTTGGGAACTGTGAAAAACAACTTGGAAAAAATTGTCCCTGAGAGGGCAGCCTATTGCCCAGTTGAAAAGATCTGGCTCGTCATGGCGGGGACACGGCACATCTTTACTCCATATGTGACTTTCCTCGCAGCTGTACATCTTGTAATCTTTACACCAATGCAGAATTAGTATCAATGGTTGCCAGATGCAAACAAATGATGACATTGTTGTTAATAAACGTGAGCTTCTGGCTTTAGTTCCGTGATATACTTGCTAGTGCTAGTGTGGAAGTTATACAAGTTTTTGTTTTCTCACGTCAATCACTGGTCATTCATTTGGTGTTAAACTGCTATTTACTTATGCCACAAACTGTCAACAGCATTGAGAAAATCTTAAAAAATAAGAATAAAAATGATGTAAAAAGTCTTAAAATTATCTTTCAGTCCTGCGCGTACAAGATGGTCTTGGGTTTGGAGTCCATTTTTGGCTCTGGGGTCAAACAGTCACTGGAATAACAGCCACAACTCAGATCTTCCTGGTGAGTCTGTAATTGCTATGGTGGAGAGCTGTACTCACTTCGAGGGGGTTAACCATGTAAAAATGGTTTTAGTGAAAGAGCTAAATTTGTTGATCCGGACTGGATTCTTCAAGGAGGCAGCTACCTTCAGTTACTGTAGGGGGAAGCTAGGTTTGGTGTCCCTAGACCGAAGTTAGACTTTGTCAATAACCCTCAGGCAATAACATGCAAGTCAGTGCAGACATCCAGAAGAAAACAATTTACAAATTACTACGCTTGAGGTTGCAAATACCAGCTTAAACAAGATCTGGTTGTTGAAAACATACAACTTCATGAGCAGACGCTGAGACTTCAACTTAAACGCCGAGTCTGGTTTTCATAAATGGATGTGAAAGCTAGAAGCTCAGCTAAAGGTCTCAGCTCAAAGTTGAGCGTCCAAAGGTAAGACCGCAGAAATGGCCATTAAGTGGAAGCTGTAGGAATTCCTGGAGAATATGATGAAGTCGTCTCCTCCAAGAAGTTTGAAAAACGTGGCATTTGTTAATAAAAAACTTGAGTGTTCATCATGGCAGACTTGTTTTGAAGCAAGGCGAAGGCACCCAAGAGTGCCTTCCAAACAGACAGTTGCAGTACTCTGCTCAGCTTCAAATCTTATGAGTCTTCACAGAAGAGAAGATCTGGACAGAGCAGCCAGAGATAAACAGGAATAGCAAAGTCATGCTCCTTTTCTAAATGATACACAACTATTTTTGAGAGACATGAATTCTGTGCAGATATGAACATAAATTCACAGCCGTCTCCAGATATGGGGAGATATCAATGATACTGATATATGGTACCAAACCAAATCCAATATTCTTGGCCCAAACAGCTCCGAACCTTGAGAAATTTTATTTCTGCTAAATGATCTATCCACGTACTGGCAAACTGATAATTCAGAACAATTTCCTTGCTCCTACAGATTCAGATTATTTTTTTTTTCCCTGTGGAAAGGAAGAATAATCTTGTAGGACATTCAAGTAATTAGTCAACCTATACCGTTTTACATCAACAATAGGAACTTGTTTTATATATATGTATACATTTACATCAAATATGTATATATTTGTATCAAATAGGTATATATGGTTTCATGGTGAGTTCATTTTTTGTTTGAAGGTTCGCATAACCTTTCAGAAGTGAGTAGGTAGCAACTTTATTCTTCCATCCCTCTAATTTAAAGACTGCTTTCTTAAATTGAAGGGAAATTTCACAAAGCAATTCTAAAATATGATCCCCAAAATTTCGGTCTGTCAAGATGTATAAACTTCAACTGTGCTTTGGTTGTAAACAGATAATTACATTGATCTGAAATGCAGAAAGATAATGCTGGGTACAACTTGCTATTGTTAAACGACACATGAATAATGCACTGGGTTTGGGATCAGTCATCTCTTCTGGTTTTAATCATTTATTTTCTTTTCTTACATTTCGTAACTCAACTGTTGATGTAATCTTACCCCATGTGAATGCTAAATTCAGGGTTTCACAATAAATGAAATGCCATCTAAACCATCATGAAATACGCACACAGTGTAATCTAAGGTGCCCACAAAAGCTGGAAGAGGACTGGGCTCCTGATGTAGCCAACGGGGTCTCTAGGTGGCAATTAAATTCTCAGCAAAATGTTTTAATCCTGCCTTTGGTTTCTCTTTGCTTGCCTGAAGAAATTGAATATCTTATTTCAGTAGTGAGAGGATGGACCGTGCAGCAAGTGGGAAAGCAGGAGAGCTGGCTTGAACTGGGTGACATCAGGCTCCCTGGGCTGAGCCCTCAGTCGTGAATTTTTTGCCAAGAAAGGCCAAAAAGATACATTAGGTGAGCTGACTGCATAGCACAGGCCAGGAAACTTCCCCAGGATTTTTCTTTGTCAGAATTAAAAGCTCTATTTGAGCACTAACAATCCTTTAAAGCAGTCACTTTTCATCTAATCACAGCACCTTGAGGATCTATTTCTCAGCTACGTGTTTGCACCCAGGATAAGAGCAAAACCCACGGGCCACATCTGACCTGTGCCTGGGAATGACTTAGGACGATGCTGGTCGGCCCAGGCCAAAACGGTGACACTCACCTTTCTGTGAACTTGACAAGGTGCACAGTTGAATTCCAGCATCTTTGTGGTGATCTCGCATTGTTTAATCTACGAATATTATGGGTTTGCGTGCACTATACCGAATTAATTGACAGAATGCAGCAATCTTCTGCTTGCTGTCACAGGAGCTGCTGTGTCTTTTGCAGACTCTAGCAGGCGTTTCTTCCCCAAAATGAGATCAAATGGTAACCTCTCTCTTGAACAGACCACTGATTTCATTGAGCTATTTAAGACTCTCATTACTACACATGTTTTGAGGGATCCTAGAAATGTGGCCAGCAGGTCAAGGGAGGTGATTCTGCCCCTCTGCTCCACTTGGGTGAGACCCCACCTGGAGTAATGCATCCAGCTCTGGAGCCCCCAAAGTAAGAAGGACATGGACCTGTTGAAGCGAGTCCAGAGGAGGAGAGAGAGCTGGAGCTCGTCTGCTATGACGACAGGTTGAGAGACTTGGAGTTGTTCAGCCTGGAGAAGAGAAGGCTCCGGGGAGACCTTATTGTGGCCTTCCAGTACCTGAAGGGGGCCTACAGGAGACCTGGGGAGGGACTTTTTACAAAGGCATACTGAATTTCTGTGTAGCTTTCACTCTGAATACCCCCTCGGTCAATTAAAAATACCTCAGGTGACAGAACAAGACCTCCATCCCAACTACAACGGGAATGGATTCAACAGCTATTTCAGCATGACAGGAAATCTGTATGTCCATGAAAATCATGGGTGCAGCTGGCCAAAGAAGGTTTAACAAGTGGTGTTGTACCTACGATATATTATCCTGATCAAACTGCTGAAATGATGTGGATTCCAGGACCCCCCCTGCTCCTCTGCGGATTGCAGAGTATGGGTGAGACTGGAACCACATCTCCATCTTTGGTCGATACCAGACAAGGTATTGGGAGGTGACTCTTCCCCTCTACTCTACTTTGGTGAGACCCCACCTGGAGTGCTGTGTCCAGCTCTGGAGCCCCCAACATAAGAAGGACGTGGACCTGCCGGAGCAGGTCCAGAGGAGGCCACAAGATGCTCAGAGGGCTGGAGCACCTCTGCTATGAGGAGAGGCTGAGAGAGTTGGGGTTGTTCAGCCTGGAGAAGAGAAGGCTCCGGGGAGACCTTATTGTGGCCTTCCAGTACCTAAAGGGGGCCTACAGGAAAGCTGGGGAGGGACTTTTTGTGAGGGCATATAGTGATAGGATGAGGGGGAATGGCTTCAAACTGGAAGAGGGGAGATTTAGATTAAATATTAGGAAGAAATTTTTCACTCTGAGGGTGGTGAGACACTGGCACAGGTTGCCCCGAGAAGCTGTGGCTGCCCCATCGCTGGAGGTGTTCAAGGCCAGGCTGGACGGGGCTTGGAGCAACCTGGGCTGGTGGGAGGTGTCCCTGCCCATGGCAGGGGGTTGGAACTAGATGATCTTCAATGTCCCTTCCAACCCAAACCATTCTATGATTCTACTATTCTATCTATCCCTTTTTAGCCTTTTCTGATAGAACTTCCTTTTATAATTAATATTGTATATATACTAGACTAAACTGATACTTACTTGCTTATAAACCCAAGGATTGAGAGGCATTGCAGCAAACCACCACGTTCAGCTGACCATCTGCTGCCAAGGAACGTTTGGTGAAGGACATCTGCACTGAACAGCAAATCAGTAGGTGCTTGATCTCTTGAGTTAGGTGGTGTCATTATTCAAAAACCATATGAGACTTTGAATGAGACCACAGAAGGACAGCGGACAAGTTGTCCACAGAGAAGCTCCACCTGTTCTGGAGTGCCCATCCTTGGAGATATACAAAACCTAACTGGATACAGCCTTGAGCAATCTACTGTAGCTGACCCTGTTCTGAGCAGAGGCCTTGGACTAGATGATCTTCAGAGGTGACTTGCAGCCTCAGCGATTCTGAGATTCTGCCGTTCTGTGTGTGCCCTTTTCCTTGGATCAAGGTTTGGAAGATCAGTCTCTCTTCCCCCAGATAAGAGTCAGTCCCTCCTGTGGGGACTGAGGCAAAAGAAGGGTTAAGTGTGGTAGAACTAATAGGGAGGAATAAGCAGCTGCAGCACTGTTCTGGCAGACAATGAAGTTGTGTGAAGCTACTCCCTAGACAAGGAGGTGCTGCTCACAGGGAAGAGAGATTCCCTTTTTGGTGGGAACATGATCTTCTAGAGTATGCGGTGGTGTAAACAAGTAAAGTAGAAAATTACTGGCCTTGGTAGAAAGGTATATAAAGAGCACACTTGCTTAATAAAGCCGATTTCGATCCTGCATATCGGAGTCTGTGCCCCTTCATCTCCAACAAATGGTGACGCCGACATGATAGGGTCGAGACGTTGCGGCACCAGGAGACCTCCAGCTGAATGATTTGCTAAAGCAGCTGGACTGACTGAGCACATATACCCGGGTCAATCGCCTCTCCATTTGAGTGCAGGTGAGCGGCTGGGTAGTCATTAAGATGGGAGCGTGTATGTCTGCAGACGAGAAAGCTATACTACAGATCTTAATTAAGATATTGCAGAATCGAGGTATTAAGTATGATGAGTATAAGATAAAACTCACATTAAAATGGCTAAAAGCTAATGGCAAAAAAGCCGATTCAGTCACCACATTTGAAATTGAGACATGGGAAAAAGCAGAGGAAAAAATCTGGGACGCCGCATCTTGTGGTGACTCTACCGCAAAAGACATTATAACTACGTGGCGATTAATTCTAGAAACCTTAAAAGACAAAAAAGCGGAGCGCAAGGCATTAGGGGCAGCAGTTGCAGCACTCCACTCTAAAGAGGGAGAACCGTGAACCGAGGGGGTGTGCTCTGAACATGCCGAGCACTATTCAATCAACTTATCGGGACTTAATATCAATCCCACACCCAAAACTTCTTTGCTGGCTTTTGACGAACCATCTACGGACTTGGAGGAGTATGAGCCTCCGACTCCAACTGCCCCCAGAACTGGATTTGACCCAAGAACCTGTTGGAGAGACTTGCAGCAACAGGCACTAGACAGCGGAGATACAGAATGTGGAAATGCAGTAGCGTGTCCCGTCATACGACGAACGGATCAGCCTAATGAGCACTCGCCTTTTCCTTATGAAGTAATTAAAGACTTGACACAAACTGTTATACAAAATGGGCTAGGTGCGCTGCATACCCAGAGTCTGTTGCAAGCAATATTTTGGGGAAATGAATTAACACCATATGATGTATGGCAAATTACACGTTTAATACTTACTCCTACGCAAATGGTATTATTTGAATCAATGTGGAAATCTGCTTGCCGAGTGGCAGCCCTTGCAAATTTGGAAAGGGCTGACGACGATCCCATAAGGGGAGCGGGTTTACCACAACTGATGGGGGAACCGCCTATAAATAGGCCACAATTGCAAGCGCGCTTGGCTCCGCAAATATTACAGCAAACAACTACAGTAGCTTATCAAGCCCTTCTGAAAGCCCCCGATACCTGGAAAGCTGTCGCATCTTGTGTGAAAATAAAGCAAGAGCCGCAAGAGTCTTATATGCGGTTTATCGACAGATTGAAGGAAGCGCTTGATAAGCGAGTAGCGAATGCTGATGTGAAAGACTCTCCGTTAATGCAGCTTGCCGTGGAAAATGCTAATTATGATTGTCAATGTGTTTTGCGTTTGTTACAAAATCCAACGATTTTTTTAGTCCAAATGATTGAGGCACGTCAAAGAATTGGTTCTAATTATCATAACATGGAGATGTTGGCGACAACTTTTGCTGCGGCGGTGAAGGTATGAGGAAGTTGACGGAAGAAGATCTGAAATTGCGGCAAAGAAGAGACCAATCAGACTGATAATAAGGGCGCATGAATGAACAAGCTAAGCCTATCAGAAGAGAAAGCAGTACTGTAACAGTTGCGTGAACATGCAAAAAACTATATAACGCTGGCTTATTAATGGATGTAGGTTCGGTTAGACACACTACTTTGCAGAACCGCGCTTTATACCATGCCTTTTACAATGCACACAGAGAATGGTGAAAAAATCAATAAACACAGTGCTAATTGTTCTACAAAACAAAAAAGGGGGAGATGTGGTGACTGAGGCAAAAGAAGGGTTAAGTGTGGTGGAACTAATAGGGAGGAATAAGCAGCTGCAGCACTGTTTTGGCAGACGAAGAAGTTGTGTGAAGCTACTCCCTAGATAAGGAGGTGCTGCTCACAGGGAAGAGGGATTCCGTTTTCGGTGGGAACAGGATCTTCTAGAGTATGTGATGGTGTAAACAAGTAAAGTAGAAAATTACTGGCCTTGGTAGAAAAGTATATAAAGAGCACACTTGCTTAATAAAGCTGATTTCGATCCTGCATATCAGAGTCCGTGCCCCTTCATGTCCGACACCCTCCTGCCCGTTTTTGCTTCCCTTTACCCATAACCCATGCCTTCCTAGCTGTCCAGTTTAAACAGGAGCCTCATAACCTTTTTGTCTTATCTGCTCAGATTTTTCAGGCCAGCAATTTCTGCTATTGAATTAGAATTTCATAAGTTCTGGAAAAGAACCAGTGGACTCTTCTATCTCCTAGTACTTACCTATGCCATGAATACATGCAGACTCCCTTGTGCTTCTGCTGACTTTGGAGCAACGTGGGATGGGTTGGGGGAATTTTTCAGGAACATTTGAACCGACTACACATAAGCCAGCCTCAGTCAAGGAGGAGCTTAGTACAGGGAAGTGGTTTCTGAGGATGAGAACCATTAAGTTTGTAGCATCTCTTGAAATCCCCACTCTGATAATACTTTGAGCTACAGTGTCTGTCCTCTGATGGAAAAATAGAAATTCCCTCTCTGCTCTCCTCTGCTTATGTCTTGCCCACATCCAGCTCCCGGCAGCAGGACTTGGGAACTAGAGCGTCGCTGTGGGCTAATGAAGCCGCCCAACTATTAGTAGTGCTTGGTCTCCTTTAAAAAATGAAGTTTGTGTCTGTGACAGCAGGATTAGTGCTGAAGTTCTCTATTCAGCGCTGGAGGCAGATTTGGTAAGAACAAAACTTGTAACACCCAGCCTGCTGACGGTGGGCAGTCCTGGTGTGGGGGCATGGTCCTCGATACAGGGCTTTTGTTTCTCTGGAGCGATAACTACACCCTGAGCAGCACCTCGGTGAGATTGGGGCACTTCGAAGCTGTAGCTGGTGGCCAATGCCGAACCACCGTTACGCCTGCGTATTTCTTTATGCCATAGCTGTCCATTGTAAAATGTATTAACAACTTTTGGAGCCGGGGCATTGCAGAGAGTCAGACACCATTTGTTCTCTCTCCCTCCAATCTTGTGACCGAGGTGTGGGGCAATCCAGCTGTCAAGGGGAGAGGAAAGCACCTTTCTGTTATGGCATTCCCCTCACCCCAAGGTGTCTAGAAACTGCAGAATGCAGCACTCTTACAGGAAAAAAAAACACGTATTCAAGTCTGAAACCAGTGGAGAGAACCGGTTTCTCCGTTTTAGGGAGGATGGCTAAGCTTTCAGGACAAAGGTGCCCTGAGAAGGTTGTGAGTGCTACTGAGCCCTACGCTATATGTGCTGTGTTGCATGTACTCGGTTGCTGAGTTAAACTCAAAGTTTTCAGGGGAGTGACGTCTGGTGGGTAAATCCCGGAAAACTTCATGAGGGAACAAGCACAGACAGAGACATGCAGCAAAGCTGAGGTGGCAGCAGATCTGTGCATGGCCAGTTTTGCTTTCTGCTGAAACTCAGAGTTTTTAAAGTCTCTCAGATGACTAAGGATTTCAGAATTTAGGCTGGTACTGCCATACTTAAGTGCCTAAATTCCACCCAGACTGCACATGAGATGCCTACGTGCTCTTGGGGATCTTAACATTCCCTATGTCAGAACAGAGTAAAACAGGCCAAGCAGGGAATGATGCTAATGCAGTTTAGCATATCCAGGTACTGGAATTAAATAATTTAGAATAGATCAGCTCTTCAATGTGCTGGCTGGGTGCTGCCCAGGCTAAAAGTCAACTTAACGGCATTGCAACTACAGACCCGTAAACTGCATGCACCAAAATGTTAACCCAGGGCGGTGGTGGAGTCCCCATCCCTGGAGGTATCTAAGGGTCCTGTAGACATAGCGCTCAGGGACATGGTTTAGTGGTGGGCTTGCCAGGGTTAGGTTAATGATTGGACTAGATGATCTTACAGGTCTTTTCCAATCCAGGAGATTCTGTGGTTCTGTGAAAATCAAGACCTACATATGTAAATTGATAGATGAGCCTGTAATGCGTATTTGGAGCCTGGAACAAAACTCAGCATTTTTTATGAAGGCTGAGAGAGCATGATGATGATTTTAGGCTCAGATATTATGAGGAGAAGGTAAACTTGGATGTGAGGAGTTGCTCTCATTGCTTGCCAAGTAACACGAGAGCGTCTCTGGAGTGAACTCAGAGCTCGGTTCTGCTGTGGCGCTCTGCACATCAGACTGAGCATCCTCCACGTCTGCCCTGGAGCAGCTCTGGCTGTCCTGCCTCCAGCGGTGTGACTTTGACCCCTCGGAACCCCTGCAGCAAACAGCTTGTCTCTAACACTTCAACATAGGGATCCCCCTACCCCAACCCATGTATCCCATCTGCAGCCATAAAGCTGGAAAAGAAAACTCCTTCTTTCCTTCCTTCCTTCCCCTGCCTGACCCCTCAGCCCAGGATTTATTTCCCAAAGCTGCTGACGGTTGAACGACCATTGTTTTTGCTCTGCAATGGCACTCAGCGGGGATTTGCGTTGGGAAGTTGCTTGACAAGCCAAGGAGCGGAGCGGTGTGAGAGGAGGGGGTGGGTGGAGAGATGCTCTGCCGGCCAGGCAGGCGGGATCGCGCTGGCAGTGGCTCTGCCTGGCTTTCGCTCTGCCTCCCCAGGGAGGGAGCCTTTCTCTCGCTCCAGGCTTCTCCCCTGCCACACGGAGGGAGGGAGAGAGGAGAAAGCAGAAGGGTCCCTTCACACCCGCAGCACCCAACTGCCCGGCTCGCATCTGCAGCGGGCGAGCCATGAGGAAGAGTCTCTTTGCCCCTACGGTCACTTCGCCTTTGATTTAAAACCTTCACCCACTTCCTCAAGGGACAATGGAGGAGCAATACATTTCCAAACTCCACCCGGTAGTGGATTACGGAGCTGGGGTCTTTCTTCTGATCGTAGGTGAGTTCTGCCTTCACAGCTTTGCCCGTTTGCCCCAAGCCAAGGAGCAGACACGCCGGGGGCTGCCCCCTCCGTGCTGCCGTCAGCCAGGGGAAACTGGAGGGAAAAGATGGAAAATCTGTTCCCACACAGGTTCCTGCTTATTGCCTTGAGTCGGTTGGATGCCAGGATTAATCTCCGCTCTCAGATTTGCAATCTTTTGCTTCAATGCCGGAGACTTGCCAGCATAAGTTTGCCTCTGCGGCGTCACAAGTAGTCAAAATAAATTGTCTACCTCTTTATCCTGGCATCGCAGCCCTGCGACCTGAGAGACGGCGCAGCCCGTTTCGTGACACGGAGCAGGGGAGAGCAGCTCCGGTCCGACCCTTGGGGTGGTGGGGTGGGGGGGGTGGGGGGAGATGCTTATTATGCATGAAGAGCAGCTGTGTCTCGGTAGGAGAAACTGGTATAAAACAGCAAAGGGTTTCCAAACAGCACTTCTGGTTTTTATAATGGCCTGTTTGCCCTGCTGAAGGCAGAGTTACAATGAAATACAAGTGGGGACACGTACCAGTGTGCTCCAGCATGGCTTTAGCTAAGCGTTTTCTTCCATGTCTCCTTGTTGCACGTACGCAGGTGATTTGTTTAGCGCCGGTGTAGGTTTGGGGAGGAGCTGAATTGGTTTAGGCGTGCAGTCCAACTGAATTTCGCTAACATGCGAATGCCTTCCTCTCTTCAGCTCATTTGAAAACCCTGGTTGAGGTGCATTTAAAAAAGATGAGTATATATTTTTATGTGCCTTTAACAGAGAGGCTTTGGGCAGCGATGCTGGGCTTTAGCATGCCACATCTCACTCCGTTCCCGCACGCTCTTCCCTGCGCTGCGCTGCGCTGTGCTGTCCCCTCACTCGTGCTGACAGCAGAGGGTACAACTCAGGGGAAGAAAAATCGCTATCTGCAAAATGATGAAGGGTTTTTTTTCTTTTAATCCAAGTCAGGATGCCAGCTGCTATCTCACACAGAAGTAAATACGTAGATGCAGTTCACGGCTTTGTCCCGTGCCTTCCAGCAGCCTCACAGGCAGTGGGATGATGGGGAATAGCATCTGTCAAAGGAAAAGAAAGGGTGGACCTGGATGCCCACCCTGATGACCAAGAGCTGCTTCCTACCTCTTGTGTAGTGCTCTCCCAGAAGAAAGTGAATCAGGTTCATTTTGCTCCTGAAGCCTGAGGACGTCCTGACCTGCGGCTGTCATCTGGCAGGAGAGTCCTCTTCCCACCAAGCCACAGGTTGCTCTCTGGCAGCAAGCGGTCCCATGCCAAGCCACCGCGGGCATCTCTGTGTGTGCAGACACACGGCTCTCGGGTGCTCAGGGGACTCTTCAAGCACATCCAGAGGTGCCAAGAGAACGTGTGTGGTTAGAAAGTGAATGAATGAGGGACGTAGGGTCTCAGATTTGTATCTCTGTTCTGTTTAAGGCTTTCTCTTGGCATCTCCTCCCACCCTTGGATTCATGCCGACGTATTTATTCCATTTTGTTGCATGTGCCTTTATTAATTCCTCTGTGGGCACTTTATTATGTGGCAATTGTGAGCAAATGCAGCCTTCCTGCTTTCGCAGCCACAAGGGAACACGACAGAAATTTTTTTGTTTCCCTCTTTCACTTCTGACTTTTGAGGACACCTTCTCGGGAAAACCTTTGATCGAAACATAGCTCCAGCATGATGTTCACTTGAAAGAAAAGAGAAAACGAGTCGTTTGCTATGTGTGCTTTTGACACTGTTGTCATGAACTCTCTGAAGCCCTATGGCATACCTGAATAACACATGTCCGACGGGACTTTTTGCAAAGCAATCTCTGGTGTGGTGCGCGCCTCTGGCGAAACAACATCTGTGGTCTGTCTCACTGCACTCAGAGACCACCAGAACAGTGATGGTGGCACGTAGTGATTGTGGTCCTTGGCCAGCGAGGACCCTGAGCTGCCCCACCAGCACACGTGGACGATCAAGGCAGCTCAGAGCCCAGGAGCCTTATGCTGGAGCTCCAGTGGAAGATGATACATTGCAAAGAGGGAAGGATTTGGGCAGTGGAGGGCACCAGGTGAGAGGAGAGGATAAGCAGGCAGGACAGCTGGAGTTCTTCAGTGGGAAGGGGAAGTGGGAATATTACCAGGGAAAAAATGAAGGTGGATGGACCCATTTTACTTGGTAGTATGTCATGCAGGACAATGTAAGAGAGTGGAGTGAGTGGGTGTGGCCTATTCGCATGAGACAGGAGCCATGGGGGAATGGGTGGGATACAGTGCATGGAGAGCAGGGGGTGACATGGAAGTGGAGAGCTGTACTGTGGGGATAGGAAGGGGCAAGAGATGGTTGCATTGGGTTTGCGTGGCAAGGTTTTGGTAGCAGAGGGGGCGAGAGGGGGGACTTCTGTGAGAAGCTGACGCTTCCCCCATGTCCAAGAGAGCCAATGCCGGTGGGCTCCAAGGTGGACCCGCTGCTGGCCAAGGTCGAGCCCATCCACGACACTGGTAGTGCCGCTGGGATAACACTTTTAAGAAGGAGAAAAAAGCCCTGCAGGGCATCAGCCAGAGAGAGGAGTGAGAATATGTGAGAGAAACAGCTCTGCAGACACCCAGGTCGGTGAAGAAGGAGGGGAGGAGGTGCTCCAGGTGCCAGACCAGAGGTTCCCCTGCAGCCTGTGGTGAAGACCATGGTGAAGCAGGTTTTCCCCCTGCAGCCCATGGAAGTTAATTGTGGAGCACATATCCACCTGCAGCCCATGGAGGATAATGATGGAGAAGATATCCACCTGCAGCCTGTGGAGGACCCAAAGTGGGAGCAGGGGAATGCCCGAAGGAGGCTGAGACCCCATGGGAAGCAGTCTCCTGGCAGGACCTGTGGAGAGAGGAGCCTGTGGTCCTCAGGAATCCACACTGAAGCAGTCTGTTCCTGAAGGACTGCACCCTGTGGAAGGGACGCACGCTGGAGCAGTTCATGAAGAACTGCAGCCCATGGGAAGGACTCACGTTGGAGCAGTTCGTGAGGGACTGTCTCCTGTGGGAGGGACCCCATGCAGGAGAAGGAGAAGAGTGTGAGGAGTCCTCCCCCTGAGGAGGAAAGAGCAGTAGAGACACCATGTGATGAACTGACCACAACCCCCATTTCCCGTCCCACTGCACTGCTGGAGGGAGGAGGGAGAGAAATCAGGAGCGAAGTTGAGCCCGGGAAGAAGGGAGGGGTGGGGGGAAAGTGTTCTAAGATTTAGTTTTTATTTCTTGTTACCCTGCTCTGATTTGATTGGTAATAAATTGAATTAATTTTCCCCACGTTGAGTCTGTTTTGCCCATGGCGGTGATTGCTGAATGATCCCTCCCTGTCCTTATCTCGACCCACGAGCCTTTTGTTATATTTTCTCTCCCCTGTCCAGCCGAGGAGGGGACTGATAGAGCTTTAGCGGGCACCTGGCGTCCAGCCGGGGTCAACCCACCACAACGGTCTACTGTTCGTATGTTCGTACTGTTCGCATTTCCCCCAGTGGGTGAGGCAGGCCGGACTGCAGGAGCCTGAGAACAGAAGCCTGAAGCGCTCTTTGCTCTCGCAGGTCCCTAGTGGAAACACAGCTGGACTGGGAAATCCCTGTCTAGCAGGGAGGCAGGAATCGAAACCCACGGGCTGCCTGAAGCAAAGCGGCGGATGCTGCGGTGAGGATGCCGAGCTGCATAGCAGCTCTCAGAAATGCCGTCCAGGTGCCATTGCCTACCTGCTGTCTAGGAGAACAAGTTTCCTCACCACGAGCTGAAAAACAAGGTTTCATAGCAGATACCCACCGGCGCGTTTGCAGAGCATCAGCACAACATAGTGTTGGCCTGGGAGGTGCTGCGTTTTTCACTGAAAGGGTTATTAAACATTGGAATAAGCTGCCCAGAGAGGTGGTGGATTCACCATCCCTGGAGGTGTTTAAGAAAAGGGTAGATGAGGTGCTTAGGGACATGGTTTAGAAGTGGTGGTGTTTTTATCAGGGTAGGTTAATGGTTGGACTTGATGATCTTAAAGGTCCCTTCCAACCTCACTGATTCTATGATTCTATGATTCTGGCTGGTGTCCCGGTCTTCTAGGCTTTAGTCCCAGGCTAATGACCAGCGCTTTTTACACCCTCTGTATAGCATTTCACAGGTGTACTTGCTATGTGATATTATTGTCCGTGCTGATTCTTCTCTTTCAGCCGTCCTCACCATCCTCGGAAATTCAGCCGTCCTTGCTACGGCTGTGAAGCGCTCTTCCCTCCTGAAGTCACCGGAGCTGCTTACAGTCAACCTGGCAGTAGCGGATATTGGGATGGCCATCAGCATGTATCCGCTGGCCATTGCATCCGCCTGGAACCACGCTTGGCTGGGAGGAGATGCATCCTGTGTGTATTATGCCCTGATGGGTTTCCTTTTTGGTGTCTGCAGCATGATGACCCTGTGTGCCATGGCTGTGATTCGGTTCCTTGTTACCAATTCATCCAAATCTAACAGTAAGTAATGACATCTCAGGTAACCTCATAATAGTGCATTTTAGCTATTATGTTCAGAGAGGTACGTTGATGAATATGGCATGGACTATCAATTCAATAACTGTAGGAATAAGCCTCAACTTTTAGTCCAATATCAAATCTCTGATGTTCCTAGAAGGATCTGATTAAATTCCTTATTAAACAGTGAGGCTTCTCCTTTCTCAGTAATATCATTCCTGTATCAGGAACAGTGTGGTGAGCAGGACAGGGGCAGCGATCGTCCCCCTGTACTCGGCACTGGTGAAGCCCCACCTCGAGTACTGCGTTCAGTTTTGGGTCCCTCACTACAATAAGGACATTGAGGTGTTGGAGCGTGTCCAGAGAAGGGCTACAAAGCTGGTGAGGGGTCTGGAGGACAAATCTTATGAGGAGTGGCTGAGGGAACGGGGGGTGTTCAGCCTGGAGAAGAGGAGGCTGAGGGGAGACCTTATCACCCTCTACAGCTCCCTGAAAGGAGGGTGTAGAGAGGTGGGGGCTGACCTCTTCTCCCTGGTGACAAGTCATAGGATGAGAGGAAATGGGTTCAAGTTATGCCACAGGAGGTTTAGATTGGATGTTAGGAAACACTTTTTCACTGAAAGGGTTATTAACCATTGGAACAGGCTGCCCAGGGAGGGGGTGGATTCCCCATCCCTGGAGGTGTTTAAAAAAGAGGGTAGATGTGGTACTTGGGGACATGGCTTGCAGTCTTAAAGGTCCCTTCCAACCTCAGCAATTCTATGATTCTATGATCAAGTGAAACTACTTGAGGGTGCAAAACCTAAATGTTTTGCTGGACAAGACTGTCTTATCTTCCTGTTTGTGTGCAACCAGATGTACTGAAACTTGAGAGGAAAGAGCGTTCTCCTGGCATTACAGGGCTGGAAGCGCGGTACATTTTGGGTCAGCTTGATCTTGTAAAGCTCTCTGACTTACCAAAGTTTAGATCAGCACTGAGGGCTGCATTGAGGTTTCACCCAATCCATAGACACTCTCTGTTATGTTTCTGAGGAAGACAAAGGTTTGGGAACTGCAGCAGCAGCCCAGGCATATTTGTAGCCACCATCCTTCTGTGGGAGAAGAAGTTATGGCAAAACCCATGTGGCTGAGATGAGATTCATATATGCTCGCTCTTCCTCTTTCTTGCAGGTAACAAAGTCACCAAGAACACTGTTCGCATCTTGATTGCTTTCATCTGGCTCTACTCCTTGCTCTGGGCCATTCTGCCCTTGGTAGGCTGGGGCTACTATGGCCCTGAGCCATTTGGCATCTCCTGTACAATAGCCTGGAGCAAGTTCCACAACTCCTCCAACGGCTTTTCGTTCATCCTGAGCATGTTCCTCCTGTGCACAGTCCTGCCTGCACTGACCATCGTTGCCTGTTACTTGGGAATTGCCTGGAAGGTTCATAAAGCATACCAAGAGATCCAGAATATCGACAGGATCCCTAACGCAGCTAAACTGGAGAGGAAGCTGACATTGGTGAGTTAATGAGAATCTCAGTGATGAGAAGTCTGTAGTAATCAGGAGCTTGCAGAGAAGTGGCTCTGCTCATGCATGGCTCATGATGCCCCTTCATTGCTTTTCATAGAGTCATAGAATGGTTTGGGTTGGAAGGGACATTGAAGATCATCTAGTTCCAACCCCCTGCCATGGGCAGGGACACCTCCCACCAGCCCAGGTTGCTCCAAGCCCCGTCCAGCCTGGCCTTGAACACCTCCAGCGATGGGGCAGCCACAGCTTCTCGGGGCAACCTGTGCCAGTGTCTCACCACCCTTAGAGTGAAAAATTTCTTCCTAATATTTAATCTAAATCTCCCCTCTTCCAGTTTGAAGCCATTACCCCTCATCCTATCACTATATGCCTTTGTAAAAAGCCCCTCCCCAGCTTTCCTGTAGGCCCCCTTTAGGTACTGGAAGGCCACAATAAGGTCTCCCCGGAGCCTTCTCTTCTCCAGGCTGAACAACCCCAACTCTCTCAGCCTCTCCTCATAGCAGAGGTGCTCCAGCCCTCTGAGCATCTTTGTGGCCTCCTCTGGACCTGCTCCGGCAGGTCCACGTCCTTCTTATGTTGGGGGCTCCAGAGCTGGACACAGCACTCCAGGTGGGGTCTCACCAAAGTAGAGTAGAGGGGAAGAGTCACCTCCCAATACCTTGTCTGGTATCGACCAAAGATGGAGATGTGGTTCCAGTCTCACCCATACTCTGCAATCCGCAGAGGAGCAGGGGGGCTCCTGGAATACACATCATTTCAGCAGTTTGATCAGGATAATATATCGTAGGTACACCACCACTTGTTAAACCTTCTTTGGCCAGCTGCACCCATGATTTTCATGGACATACAGATTTCCTGTCATGCTGAAATAGCTGTTGAATCCATTCCCGTTGTAGTTGGGATGGAGGTTTTGTTCTGTCACCTGAGGTATTTTTAATTGACCGAGGGGGTATTCAGAGTGAGAGATACACAGAAATTCAGTATGAAAATAGGATTTTTTAATACAACATTTTTTCGAACAAGCACTTTGGTTGCTCATTTCTCGTGGAAAAGCAGAACTGACCCAAGCTTTCTAGAGGCCAATCTATTGATAGGCCATACTGTCTGGTTGGGCTGTGTCTCCAATGACATTTTGCAGCCTGAGACAGGGAAGGAGATGAAAATAGAAACTCATGAGAAATAGAATCATAGAATTATTTTGGTTGGAAGAGACCTTTATGATCACCGAGTCCAACCATTAATATAGCACTGCCAAGTTACCGCTAAACCATGTCCCTCAGGACCACATCTACCTGTCTTTTAAATACCTCCAGGGATGGGGAGTCCACCACTTCCCTGCTCAGCCTGTGCCAATGCTTGACAACCCTTTCAGTGAAGAAATTTTTCCTAATATCCAATCTAAACCTGCCCTGGTGCAACTCGAGGCCATTTCCTTTTGTCCTATCACTTGTTACTTGGGAAAAGAGACCAACCCCCCTCCTACACCCTCCTTTCAGGTAGTTGTAGAGAGCGAGAAAGTCTCCCCTCAGCCTCTTTTTCTCCAGGCTGAACACCCCCAGTTCCCTCAGCTTCTCCTCATAAGACTTGTGCTCCAGACCCCTCACCAGCTTCGTTGCCCTTCTCTGGACACTCTCCAACACCTCAATGTCTTTCTTGTAGTGAGGGCTCCAAAACTGAACACAGTACTTGAGGTGTGGCCAAAACCACAGTGTAGATCTGCTCAGTGGGAATAAAAGCGTATACGCACTGTCCAGTGTTACCTGTGCTCAGTTCACAACGCAGTCAACATACAATTTCATGTGTTCCAGCTGTGGTTTCGCCCACGCGCCACGTACCAGCCCCAGCCAGTGCGAGCTGAAAACTGAAGCCCTGTTTCCCTTTCAGATGGCTGTGCTCATCTCGGTTGGGTTCCTGAGCTCGTGGACACCCTATGCGGCAGCCAGCTTCTGGTCCATATTCAACTCCAGCGATGCCCTACAGCCCATTGTTACCCTGCTGCCCTGCCTGTTTGCCAAATCCTCAACCGCCTATAACCCTATCATTTACTACATCTTCAGCAAAACTTTCCGTCGTGAAATCAAACAGTTGCGGTGTTGCTGTGGCTGGCGCGTTCGTTTCTTCGGCGCCAACAGCTCCGCTGAAAACCCCGTGTCGATGATGTGGAGCGGGAGAGACAACGTGCGTCTCTCTTCAGCTGCAAAGGCGGAGAGCCAGGGGGCTGCGACGCGCTGAAAACGCGGGGATGGTTTCCCGACACGGGTCGAAACTTGGGCTCACTCGTGGGCCCAAATGAGTAGGAGTGCAGCGCACGGGGTTGTCACTGTGTATCTTATGTCAAATACAGAGGTTTAAGTATATATTTTTAAGCAACTCTCAAATATCGTCTTTAAGCTACACAACAACAAAAAAAAACGCTATTTTTTTCAAGAATTTCCATTTTAGAGGAAATGGATAGATTTATGTACTAAACATAAAACCATGTAAACTAAACATATTTTCAGAGAAACAGCTATAATTAAGAGGATTTATTATTTTGGGGTGGTTTTTTTCCTTATACTTTTGTTTTTTAATGCTATCTATCTGCAAACTCTTGGCTCTATCAGCAAAAGAGCCATCAGAGGACACCATAGGTTGAACACAAAGTGTCATCACCAAAGAAACACAGCTGAGAGCGCAGCTTTCCAGCACTACAGGCAGAAAACCATGTGGGCAGCGAGAAACGTTCACCACCCGGAAAAGATGATAAAGCGGCTGCAACGAAAATGTCTCGTCGAGATCTACAGCTCTTTTCTCCGTCAAAGGTGCAGTTCCAACTCCTCAAAGCGCAGGCTGGAAAAGCCGAGCAGCCTTCATCTGAAGAGGTTGGGGGGGAAGGTGGCAGTCGGTGAAGGATGTCTTCTGCCTATCAGAGGAAGCACAACGAGGAGCCGGGGGATCTTTTAGCGAAAGGAACTGTGGACTCCCGCTCCTTCTTGCCGAGGTATCACAGCTCTTCTACCACAAAAGCTGGGGAGCATTTGTTTTCCGGAGGAGCACTCTGTACCAGGCTAAAAGCCATCCCCAGGACAACCTGCCCAGAGCTCCTGAGATACCGAGCTGCTCCCTGGCTGGAGCGTGGACACAGTCACAGCTAAGAACACGACTGAGTTCAAAGCACACGTACAACCATAACATCACCCTGCCAGCCAGTTTTAGCAACAGAGATTCTGAGGGGGAAAGGATGAGCTCCTACAGCCTCTCTCTCTCTCTCTCTCTCTCTCCGACTTACTGTTTGTGATTTTAAAGGGCACAAACACAAGTTTGTACAAAATACGGCTTGATGGCTGCAGCGGTTCTTGCTCGCTCAGCTACCCATGTCTGTCTTTGCATTAGGTTCGGTGCAGGCAAGAAGAGTTAAATCACAGGCAGATTTGGCCCAGATTTTAGACAATCTAAAAAAAATAGTGAATTGACTTTGAGTTCTTGAAAACTTCTACCCCACTCAAACCCTAATAATTAGTTTCATTTTATAAAGTAGAGCTAAGGCCAAGAGCAGGACTGAAAGACAGGCTTGAAATTCTGTGGCCGTGAGAATTTCTGTTTCTGTGGAGTGTGGATTGCAAGAGGGCAACCAAAATGAGACATGAGCTGTAACGTACACTAAGGCACAAACTAATTAGTAAGTCGGGGGTTAGGAAACTTTAAGGAGCTCACCTTCCCCTGAACCCCTGCCCCTGGCAGCGTCGCCAGCTCTCATAAATATTCCACTAGATTAAAACAGGTTTATTTGTAAAAAGTTGTGAAAAATTCCTAAATGAAGTTGGCCTCCAGGGCGACGTTATTGTGTCCTGGGCTGTCACTCACAGATGCTCTGTACGGAATGAGACTACGCTCAGTCTTCTGTCCCAAAGAGGAAGAGGTGAAGCATCCTCTGGGAAACAGTCACCTCCGACAGCCCAAGGCCCAGAAAATGGGGAAAAGGAAGAGGAATGTGGGGAGCGGGAGAAAATACCCATAACTGAGAGGGGAGCATGGGAAAGCTGGAAGGAAATGTTTGGGAAGAGGAGAAGAGGCAGGAGAGCGTTATGCAAGTGTGTTTGGGGGAGGGCGAGGAGATGGTGGAGGGACATGCAAAAGGGACAATAGTGCAGAACAAGAGAGGAGCGCATCAGCGGGTGGAGACAATGTTAACGTGCTGGAAAAGAGACTCGTTACAGTAAAAGTCAATTACCAGCATTTCTTCAGCTTTAAAAAAATAACCTGACAGGGAAAACGTAACTCTATTTTAATAACAATCTTCCACCTCAGAGCTTTTGCTTTCACTCGCTCCGTTGCTTGATGGTTAAAATAAACAGCAAAATACAGATTCCCATCTGCTAATTGCAAATTTGTGAGCGGAACAATGAGATGCACAGTAACAGTGTAATGGAACGTCAGCTTCCTCCGTGAAAAATTTGGGGGCAGAACAGCTCCACACCCGCTTGTAAATGCTTTTAAAGTATATTTAATATGAAAAGCTCGCCACTCCACAACATAGACAAAATCTCTGTAAAACCAAAAGATCTGTATATTGTTAATGTTGCCGTATAAAGCTTTAATAGCCTCATTTATTACCTGTTTATGTACGTCATTTTTAAAGCTCAAAGTCCAGGTGTTTGTGTATCAAATATGGCTCCAACCTCTTGTTCATTTTTCAGACTCAGTGAGAAGCAAATCCAAACTTCTCCAGTGGAGACTCTGATTTTTAGATGGTTTTATGTCATATACAGAAAAATCAAAAAGCGGGGCTGCCCTTGACCAGAGAACGAGGAAAGGAAGTATAGCATACTCTACAGGGGACTTCTTGTTTTTTCTTAAAGTTTCATGAACCTGATTTATGGACAAATTATAACTCTAATTTCATGGTATTTCCTGCCCAGCCCCTGACGGTGTTGTCAACTAAGTGAACTCCTGAGACAGCGAAGCAGAATGCAAAGCGTTTACCTCGGGAGCGAATCCGGGCATCTTATGTTTTGCAATCACCAGCGTAGTCATCCCAGTACAAATATTTAAGGTAAAAACTCCAAGAGCATCTAACCCGCTCACATAGTAGGAGTTCTCTCACCAAACTGTGGCAGTTGGCAATGCGGACATCCACAGCCGAGCTAGCCGCCTTCGGCTCCCGTCTTTCTGTCGAGGATAAATGGAGGTCCCTACTCAGATGATGACATATAGAGTTCAATAATACACCTAGACCCCCGATTTGCATTAAAATAAATTGGAATTCGGTGCCTTACCTTGAAAAACCTTCTAGGCAGTTTGTCCCTCTCAGCACAGGAATAACTTACAGAACTAGATCACTTCCATTTATGGTTTATTTTCCATCTGTAAAATTAAATGTGACTTGTTTCCGAACAAAGATCAATTATTTGAGGGAGATCGTTGCTCTAGCAGTTAGAGCACGAGGCCAACAGTGCGGCGACCTGGGTCCCACCCCATTACTTTGCCAGTAATACCGTATGACTTTCAGGAAATCACTTAAACTTGGTCTTGGGTTCTTCTCTCATCCACGCAGCTGAGATGGTGGTGCTGCTTATGGTTGTAAAGCACCGGTTGGCTGATGAACAGCTTAGCACAAGTGCGAAAGCACCAATCCTGATGGTTGTGAAACACTCGGAATGAAGAACACGTTGCTAGTCCTGTATAGAAATTTGTCCTCTGTGGGATCCATCTGCCCTGCCCATGAGGTTACTTTACTATTAAAAATCAAGTAGAAAGTTTGTTCCACCGTGAGGGCACTGACCTGGGACTTGGTGCTCTACACTCAAGTTCTTGCTTTATCAATAGCTTCTTTCATGAAAGACAATCCTGTCCATAAATTAAGACCTCCAAATCTCCAGTGCTTTGTCCTATCTGCATCCCTTGCATCTTTGCAAAATAGAAAATATCTTACACATTAAAAAACATCTACTATTTTGGAACTTCCTAAGCGAAATGACTTAGCCATACAGTAACCTACCGCTACCTTGCTCATTCCTATTGGGAAGACCCGAGTGCTTAGTCCCACAGTTTACAGTTATCATTTTGTCCTGGAATATGCCAAAAAAACTCAAACTGAAACAAAACGTTTCAGTATATTTGCAGACTACCTACTTGATTTTGCACTAACTCCAATTCTCACTAGCCTGCTGTTCTGAAGCCGCCAGGTAGATGAGGAGCGTGTGCAGCATCCCAGATTTCCATTGGTACCCACTCACCGTTACCGATGCGGGCTGACAACCCGGCATCAACTTGTCAGTACGCACTACACTCACGGCTGCGCTGCTCCGGCAGCAGAGAACATATGGGAAAAGCATGTTCCATCTTAGCTCGTCATCCCATAAGGAATCTCTGCTTAGGCAGTGAACTGATGACTCACTTGGAGGAAAAGTCTGTTCACTTGAATATTTTTGTTCCTTAAAGAGCCTAATACAAACACTGTGTGCCGGGTGAGAAATCTCTTCTTTCCCTAGACTCACCATTTTGTTTTCCAACCTTGGTGTGGCAAGAGAGAATCAATGTACATCAGTCAGTCCTAGTCCAGAGCTTTAAAGGGCCCTCCTTCAAGCATTAGAGGTCTGGAGCAATTCCAGTTGAAGTTGGTGGGAATCTTTTTATTGGATTCAAAGGGAATAAGATGCAGATTTTAAAGATCATGAGAGTTAAAAAAGCAAAAAGCGGGCTCTATAAGGCAAACATAGGTAGATGATATACATTATCAAAGAGCAGAGAGACCACAGAGAGCAAGAAAGAAATGAAATCAGTGTTTTTATAAAGTTTAGAGATCACCAACACTTTGACTATGTATTTTTCCAGTTGGCAGGCAAGAAGGCTTGTGAAAAGACGTAATTTTTATTTCTATTGTTGTTGCTTTCTGTATATCCTGGTTTGAACCATACCAATCTTTCTTGGAGAGAATCAAATACTTATAAATAGTTGATGATAAACCCCCAAGGAGTTTTCAAGGCAAAGGTCTGGTTTGCGATCAATAACCCTTAATTATAAAGACAGAAAAGAAAACAGTAAGTCAGTTAACCTCCTTGTTTCTGAGCAGTGTGAGACTACGGGCATGTGCCCCATCAAATAAGTTTATTTAAAGATCTCATCAACTGCAAACTTTGAAGTGAGGATACAATGCTATTAATTGGAGCTGCTAATTTCCAGCCAACTGCAGAAAACCTCATTTTGAATGAAGTTTGATGGCGCTGAACCTCTTAGAAACGTGCTACAGCCTCTTCTACCACAAGGCAGATACAAGCAAGGCTGTAGTCTCATTTTATGATGGGATGCAATGAGCAGTAAGGCAAAATGAAGTGGAGTAGGGCCATAATGCCACAGACTGCCCCTCAAAAGATCCGCATCACTCCATTTGCATTGCAGGGATTCCACAAAGGACTTTTCACATGTATAAAACCAATTCCTACTGGAGGGGAGAGAAAAATACTGAGAATTTAGGATCGATTTACCTGAAGAAGGTCCAAATGCTCAATAGACAGGGATAGCAAGAACAATAACTGGACAAAACCACAGAACTAAGTAAAGGAGAAGGAGCACTGGAATGAACTTCCTTTGAGAAGGAGTGAAGTAGGAGGGCAGGGCAGTGATGCAGACAGAGTGGAGGTGCACAGCTGCTCCTACACGGGTTCCTGCCAGGTGCAGGATTTGTATCTTATTAAACAAACCATGAACTTTGAAAAATTATGGTTAATCTACTTACACGTTTCTAAAGAGAGTGAAGTCAGATTAACGTTAACATCAAAATGCTGCTGGATTCAATCACATCTCTGCTGAACTTTAGTGATTTTGCCTGAAGACTTCTAGGTCTACAATGCTTGCCAAAAAATTCAAAAGAAGTTATCTGCATGCAAAAGAGATCAACCAAAGGGCTGTAACAGATATTTTATTTATCAGCACATCTGCAAAAAAACTCAACAAACCCATCTACTAAATTCCCTTCATTCCCTGAAGTCATAGTTCTAGAGATAAAATTTTCTTGTGGGTACATATATAAATAATCCTCAACTAGAACAAGCAGAGAATTTACGACTTTCTTAGAAAGCACGAAACACCAGGCCACAGGGCAGTGGAACCAAAGGTATGTGGCTGGCCATCCCTTGCCCATGATTACATTCTGTAAGCGATTAGTATAAGGCCGTTTGCGTTGTGTGAAATTTCAGCATTACATAGATTGCTGCCTCTTCTCCAGGCACTTCTCAATATCATCCAACACTTGGACAGCTGCTTTTGGAATACGAGTCCCTGGACCAAACACATTGGTAACGCCGGCTTCGTAGAGGAAGTCGTAGTCCTGTTCAGAAAGAAATTGAAGATCTATAGTTAACAGTGCAACAGAAAATTGATAATTGATTTATGATTGGTGTATGCTCTATTCTGTGTGCTGGGCCTGAGAAAGCGTTTGCAACAAGTTCCAGAGAGAGGCAGCACAGCATCAAGGGAAACGGCAAAAAACAGTAGGTAGGAGGTAAAAAAGAAATACTGAAAAAGCACCTACAGGAAAGGTTTTATTTGTTTAGAATCAGACTAAGGTCAGATCCTTGGAAAATAATCAGTCAACCAGATGTGACCCTGAATAACCTCATCTAAATTTGATCTAACTTCTAATTTTGAAAATACTGCTTTAAACAAGGTCTTGGACCAGATGACCGCCAGTGGTCTCTTGCAATCTAAGGTACTCCAATTTTATGATTGTCCTGAAATTTCAGAAAGACCTGGGAATCAGTTACGTAGTCTCTCTAACTTCTATATAGATTATATTATAGCTCTTGCAACCACAGGCTAGTTAGCATCCCATTGAGAGACTGGACAGAACACAGTTTGTCTCTTAGAAAAATATGACGAGTTTTGTTTCTTCAATTTCAAAGTCTGTCATTCCTGAAAAGGGAGTAACAGGAGATTTATATAGAAAATTAGTTTGAATTTCTCTAGATAGAAGATGACTCTAAAGGTGGTGATACAGCCAGGCACATTGTGGGTGAGCTAAGGAAAAATCTGAGGCAAAGGCACAGATCTGACTGCAAGGGAATCCAACAAACTGTTCAACAGTTTAGGAGAAATAGTCAAGCAGAGGGAATGAGAGGCAACACCGAGGCCTGGTGATGGGGAACATGAGGAGAGGCTAAACAGTGAATGAAATGCGTAGCTTATAGGTGTTGGGAGGCACCACGTGTCTTAGTCACTAGCTGTGCCTCTTCTGAACCATTATTGAAGTCATAAAGTCTCTTAAGACAGGAGCTAGCCTTTATCAGTAATATGCAAGGTACTGGTAATCAGAAACAGCAGAGCATGAAGGACATCTCCCTGAGGCTAGTCTTTTCACAACACAACTTAATATTCCATCCAACAAACACTGTGAAGTTAAACCAGGACGCGGTGTACAGAAAACCAGATCAATGAGACCTGACAGCACTCTGCGACCATCCTGCGGATCCGTGCTGACCCTGGTGATTGTACACAGCAGCCTTCAGCAATGTAAATCACCTCTGACATTAACAGATATAGGAAATAGCTAAAAACAGCATAGACACAGTAAATTAGTCTCCTAACCCTGATGGAAATGATGTTGACCCGTACCTGAGGGGGGATGACACCTCCACATATGACAAGAATGTCTGGTCGGCCAAGGGCGTCGAGTTCTTTGATGAGTTCAGGCACAAGAGTTTTATGACCTGCTGCAAGTGTGCTCACACCAACGCAGTGCACATCTGCATCAACGGCCTGCTGGGCCACTTCTCGAGGGGTCTATATGGAGAGAGGGTTAGTGACAAGTAACAGCCCCAGCCTGGCTACTGAACCAGAATTAGAGGGAAAATTGCTGCATTTGAAATACATTGGACACTGCTCAATAAGTCATACCTGGAAGAGGGGACCTATGTCCACGTCAAAGCCAATGTCTGCAAACCCTGTAGCAATAACTTTAGCTCCTCTGTCATGGCCATCTTGACCCATCTTTGCAACAAGTATACGAGGCCTGCGCCCCTCACGATCCATGAACTTGTTAACTCTGATTGAAAACACATATTGTATCATTGTAAGTCACTGAGAATCATTAGAAGTATTTCAACAAATAAAAAAAGCGCTGCCTGCAACTGTAGCATCACTTCTGTACGTCAGATCAAAAGATCTTCTAAGGCATAGTTTGTCTATGTAGTCAGCATACTATGTTAATATTCATGTTATATAATTACTAACTGATATCTTGTATTTACTAGCCTCAACAATAAAACGTTCCTTTTCAAAGAAAACCACTCTGCTAATTTTCTGCTTTCTAATGGACAAAATACTGAATTCTCTGAGGGCTCTATGAGCAGAATTACAACTAACTAAACCACAATTTTTAGATTTTAAGAATAATTATGACCAATTATTTCAAAAGTACTTTCATAGCACACAGGCTGTAAAAATGGGTCCCAGACATCATACTGTGCTTCATCATTCATCTGGGCACAAGTCCGCGCAGAAAAGGATTACCGTATCCCCCTTTCTGTGCGCTCATTCCAGTGCCTCCTTTTTTCTGCTTAGTGGCAGCTCAGATCTCTGTTGAGTAAAAGTGACTGTGTAACCACAGCCTCAGAGATTAATCTTTCATCTTACTTTTCTTTATCCATGTACTGCCACTATCTGTCCCAGAGTGGGGACACTAAGACTATCACTTCTCAGAAATAAAAGGTGGTTGTTTTTTTGGTTTTGGGTTGGTTTTTTTTTTGTTGTTTCTGGTTGTTTGTTTGTTTTGTTTTTTTAACATTGTACTGTTCTGAGTATTCTGTGAATGATGGAGTTGTATGGATTTGGTGCGCCTTGAAACCATATGCTGACCTGGATGGGTTGATCACTGTATGAATCCAGTGGCTTAGTTTGGGGAAAAGAATCACTCTAGATAAAGCATTTATCAGCACAGATTTGAATAGTCTCAGGAGGTGATTCCAGGACAGGAAAATGCATCATGTAAGAGTGGAAAAATAAGACCTCAGGCAGCTTAAAAAGCAATTATGTCAAGAGAGCCTGATGAAGCAGACTGGCAAAGCTTCTGAGGATGTAGAGGAGTTGGGCCTGCCTTCTCTATTCCTAAGGACTGCTGAGAACATCAATGAAGTAGGTATCTCAATTGATTTGTGATATTTTAAAATCCTTTTCTCTGTATTGTTTCCTGTTTCCGTATTCTTGGTTTCTTACTTCCCCACCCACAGGCTCCTTCCCAACAAGACCCGCTCTAGGTGCTCCAAGCCCACCTGACTACGTGCACCTGAGCCACTGCAACTCAGGGCTGGGTTTGAGTGTGGGGCAAGCGTGAAACCACACTTTTGGAAGGCCTGTGAGAAGGTGACATGTAGTAAACTGAGTTTCATTACCATGTTTACTAACAGGTACTTATGATATTGGACATAAAGGCAGGTATGTAAAAAAGGGAGCTATATCTTCTCAAGGAATCAGTTCAGTTCTGTTTCATGTAAATACATAATTACAAATACTACAGTTTAATATAAATATTTGAAATAAAACCCGATGGTGACATCCCCCAGCACAACTACTTTCAAATCAGGCTAAAAATCACCACTGTGAAGCCATCACGTAATTCCCTTGTAAGAGATCCTGTAAGTCTTTAATGTATAAGCCCCAACACAGCAGGGACTTACGAGCATCGATTCATATTACATCACCGCCCACTACAGCAATTCAGTCTCTTCACCCCAGAGGATGGCAGCAAAGCAGAAGCTGACAAAAGGCACAAATGGGCACTGTTTTCACACATACTACCACCTTCTGATGTTTTCTCCCTTGTGATACGAGTAAGTAACACTCATAGATTGGAAGTTGTATGCGGATATCCAGATTTTAGCCTTACAATTTTAGAAACAGTAAGAGTGAAGTTGCAGGGACACCTTATGAGCAGACCAAAACCAGGTTTTGCAAATACAAATTGCTGGAAATATTTGTAGAGATTACCATTACAGAGTCTTCAAAAGAAGCAATCCAATATATGGGAGTTTCAGGCAAATTTTCTCAGCTTCTTAATCTTACGGCTGAACAAAATCCTCAAATCATAACACCACCTCAGTTGATTTTGTTTGCAAGGAAATACAAGCTCAATTAAGTTTTGACTATTCTCTTATTGAATTTATTTCTTCTCATTCTGCTGACTTTTTTTACAGGCATGAGAACGACTGTGCAGGTCTTTCTTTTGATCTGGGGATGTTATTCAGGTTTGGGGAACCCTTTGTTATGGCACAGTGAGTAGCACATGTATCTAATGGATTAAATGTGAGACTGTGTTTGGCTTCCTGGGAAGCTATTCTTACCTATTGATGGCATGAAGAATTTCATCACTCTCTCCAAACTCCTGGCGATAAGCTCCGCTCACCATTCGGTCACTGGCTTTATGCTCCCCAAACACCTTCTTCATTGCATCTGTTATTTCTCCAACGGTGCACCTAAGATACAGAAACAAATTATTGATGCTATCAGGAGGCTAACATGAAAACAGAATACAGAAATCACTGGCAGTAGCACAACTATTTGTCTTGCTGCAGGACAAATTCATTTATGCTTGCTTCCCCTTTGGTGCTACAACTCTGAACATCTGACTCACCGCACTGTCATCCACTAATAGAACATGCAAGAGTATTTTTAAGGAAATACTGTTTTGCTGAGAAGTGATTTTACAAGTGACAAGGCAATGGTGACCACTGCATGGCAAACTATTTTGGGAAATGAAATAAAATTTCCTCAACTGGGAATTTTTTTGGGGCTCAGGCTGCAAGATCTTGCATTTGGACTCATACTAAAATTCAAAATATAAATCAAGAGAAAAAAAAAAGAACACACAGAAAAGACCGAAGCCCAACTTTTTAACTGGAATGTGTTTGCCCTTCCCTTGATGTTTATATTTTAGTATTTATTCTTCTTCGCTACTCCTGACATAGCTCCTTTATCCACTGAGATGCAGAAGAATCTGGGAAATCTATTTGCATACAAGTTACAAGTTTTGTTTTCTACTGGAGACACTGCATGTTGAATATAATACACGTTTTACTGCTGTAGCACATGTGCTAGAAGCAAACTAGAGGCTGTGCTGTCTTCTTGTACAAACACAAACATCAGAAATAACGACCCCTGTCCCAAAGCATTTAAAAACCTCATCCTTAATGGATTCCACCTTTCTGCATAAAATCTATAATGCAGGCTGTACCAAAAAAACCCAATGCTGTGCTCTAATTACAGTTGAGCCCACAACCAAATACCTGATGAAAAGAACCTACTTAGAAGGGAAAATCAACTCATCTATGGAGAAAGAGCAGGTGAACTAGTAGCTGCATCACAGCAAGCTGCTTACTTCTGGTATGAAATTAACTGGGATTTGGTGCTGTAACAATTTTGAAGGCATGCTGCTGAGCTCTTGATGAAATCTTGCATCTAAAATATTGATGAAAACAGTTTATACTTGAATAGAAAAAGACCAAAGAATGTGTGTGTACTAAGAAATGGATACAACTTGCTGCAAACTTTGTCAAAGGGAAAGAAAGAAAAATACTAGTCTTATAAAACACTTAAAATGTATGCTTACAAATACAGAGACCAAACCCCATCCATTCAGCTACTGCTAAGCACATTTGAAACCCCTGGAATTCACATTTTCTCCTGTCATATTGCATCTAACTATAAGATACTCCAACACAAAATAAGATTAAGCATCCTCTAAAGCTTTTATATAAAATGCTCAAAGGATGTTTGGACAAGATGCAACTTCTTGTGCATGTACTTTTCCAAGGGGATGGCCAAATGAATTGTACTCAGTTTTCCTTCTGCTGTTTGCAGTTTCAGCAGCTATTATCCGATTCCTGCTGTATGCAACCTGCCATGCAGCCCACGTAACAGAAGATGGATTTCTTCTGTATTACCTGAATCCTTCTGTAAATTTCAGAGAGATATTTTACTTCCTGTGACCCCCCAGTTATTTTGCTCTTTTGCTAGCTCATGTTTTTTATACCCAGCAAACAACCACAGTTATAAACTGTAACTACGCTAACATAAAATGGCAGAAATCCTATCTTGAGCATATAGGCAAGACCTGTATAATGCATCTGCCTGAAGCTGGGCTCTTCTCTCTAGGGTCACTCTTCACAGTTGGCCTGCTTTGTCTAGGAGACAGTATCACGCTGTAACACACATTTTTAAGACTGTGTCACGTTACTGACACAGTCTTGACCGCTTTTTGTCATCTCCCTTCCCCCAGCTTTCTGGAATTATATTTTTAAAGTCCTCTGCTTTTATCCATTTTCGTCCTCAGCACACTAAGGAGTTCTTATTTGGATTTAGGAGGAACACAGTCTAGAAAAGCAGCTAATGCAAAGTAATACCAAATTTATAGTATCTGTATGGCTATGTGTGAATGGGACTCAGTCTCATACCTTCTTTGTATTTATTTATTAGTCATGATTTAGAAAACTATAAAGCAAACTGTCCGTGATTGCATCAGAAACCATTGACATCATTATGTAATACTCTTAATTTCACCTGTAAGATCTCAGAAAGCTTAGCAAGCACTGAGTTACAATGGTTCACAGACCTTACTCACTATATAATTTTTTTTTTGTTTGTTTTCAGGACATCTATATAATCTAATTAATGTTACTGTTCTCTGATATTACTAAGAAAAATTTGAAAAGTAGACTGCATTAAGAGCTAGATTAAGTGATGTCCCAAGGTTAAAAAGCAAGTTTGCAGCAGACCTAAAAATAGGATCTATAAATACTGCCTCCCCCTCAGAGTGCCAGTCATCACAGATTGCAGCCTGATACAGACACATCCCATGCATCAACACTGACAACTTACGCCTGTGTAAACACTGGCTGTTTGCTAAAGGCTTACAGTGGCATAACAGGCGTCTTTTCTTCTAAAGAAAACTGTAAGTTTAGATAAATCATTCTGCTCCTTCTATTTTGCAGAAGCAGCATCTGAGTACAACCAGTATTAAATCAAAGCGCAGCACGTGCAGATGGAGTTGTGATGTGCTTTTCTGTTCTTATTAAGTAAAAGTGTGAATGAAAGTTTCGTGTAACAAGGGAGAAATAAATGGTTTGGGCTATCAATTTTATTGAAGTATAATCTGGTGGCTGGCATAAAGTTTTTTTCTGTACTGCACAAAAAAATGAAATGCATTTATTTCTTCTGTAATCCCTTTCTGAAATCCCTTTAGAATATTTTGAAAATTCTGCCCCGAGTCTTGCAACACTTTAAATCTAAAGTTCCTAAGTATTAATAGGAGTTTGGCTTTTTACATTCATGAATGTTTTCCTACTATTTACCAATTAACTTTTTTTTTTAAAAAAATCTCCACTTAGTCCTGCTGCATCCATGGGTGCCATCTATGCATCCACAGTGGAACAGCTCTGTCTGGAGGCAGGAAAACAGCCTCTCTTCTTAACAGAAGAGGAAAAGCATGTTTTTCATGACAGTTACATTTTTCTTTAATGAGCTAGTCATAACATTGGAGAATTTCTTTATGATCTGGATGTATAAAACCGCTTCCATTTCTGTTTATCTTTACAGCAAAATTTTGTTCTGGAGACAACTGTTTTCATCTCACTACTATAAAACTGAAGTAGCATAAGCAACAATTCTTACTATTAATTTACAGTCTTTTCGATGTATGCTGATAAAAACCTACTAGACAATTATGCAAAACTGACAGAACAGAAGTCACTTTGCCTTTATTGTATAAATTTGTGTTTCCTTCATATAACTGTCATGCACATTTGCCTTGAGCAGAACTGCATGTTTTCGTAGCACCCTTTGTTTTGGGATAGCAGGTAATTTACAACCAAATCTGTGGTTTTAAGTAAACTTAAAATTTTGAAGTGGAGACCAAAAGATAACTATATTCTCCATTTTGTGCTTTATTAGCCTACAGCCCTTACAATGTGACTTGTGGCAAGGACAGCATGTTTGTAGCCTTCATCCTATGAACTTCTGCACTGCTCAGAATTACTGTTGACCAACTGTGCTATATCAGAGCCCTGAACTGTTCAGAGATTCCCTTAGCCTACTCAAAAGCAGGGGATTTCCAAATAAGAGGAGCTTGGCTCTTCGCTAAGCTTTTCGCCAATTCAACAAGGTCAATGGGATGAAATACAAGCACAGCTGTGATGGCCAGAGAGGACATTGCTCAATTCAGCATCTCCTATCAGGCAGAGGATCTATCTCCTTCAGAAATTTGTGCTATGGCTCTCTCCCAGTGGTTCACAACCAGCTGTAGAGGCTACGCTGCCCAAATATGAATTTGAAGAAAGAAAGTCAATGACCATAATGAGCCTGTTAGGACTGTCACCTTCTGCCTGTTCAGGCTCACACTACTGCTGCTGTCTCTCTGCTTTTCACCAGTAATGAGAGGTATTGCTGAGTGATCAGGTGACAAAGTCCCATGAGGACACAGACTGGGCAGACAAAGAAGCAGCACTACATGCTGCGTTGCACTTCATGCCTGCCTTTTCCATCACCGATAGCTGGCACAGCAGGAACTGCAAGTCTGGAGAGGGACAGAAAAACTGCACCACAGATGAAGGAGACAAGAAAGAATTTAGCATAATCCATCTCATAGCCCTACCTGATGACACCCAATCTACGCCTAACTACACGCGATCTCTTGAAAATCTTTTCCCATGTTGCCCCTAACAGAAAGGCTCCCCAACATTCAGAGCTCACAGTCCTCCTTCAAACACTCTTTATCAGATACCATGACCACTTCTTTCTGTGGTCGTCCCATATATGGTTTTGGGGCAGAGGTTAAGTTTTGTGTTTGCAACTTACAAGTAGATCTGCAGCCCACGAATGCTTTTACAAATAATAAAAACAAGGTCACCAAGGTGAGAAACTAGCAGTTAACTGGTCAGTTTTGGTAAAAAGATATGAATATCTCATAAATCTAATACTACCCTCCTGTGACCTTTATAGTTCCAAGACAGGTGTAGACGTGCTACTGGCAGAACTGTGACAAGCTCTCTGTGGCAGAAAATGTATTCAAAATATGGCTGTTAAGTGTTCAAGGAAAGGGAACAAAGGAATTTGAGACACCACAGTAAAAACAGGACAATGCCCAATACGGAGTGAATTTGGTTTGCTCATTTCTGGGGCACTTAGTTAATTAAGGAACAGAGAGATGTGATCTATTCTAGAGACTGGCACTTACTTTGAAGCAGGAATGAAAACAGTCTTAAAAGCACCTTAGGTGAAAAAAGTAAAATTTCCACTGGACTCTAAAGGATGCCTCACTGCTCTAGTCAAGAGCATCTTTTACATCTTTGCTTGGCTAAGTAAAGTTATTTCTCTTTCAATCAAAAGATGTTTTCACACCAATCTGTGGTGCAAGGAAGGATGAAGCAACAGACCATGATAAGATTGTGAATATCCATTTTCACATCTCAGCCACTTCTTAAGCTCCGTGACCTATGAAACAGCAGGGTGACAGAGAAACCTAGCTACGACCTGAAACTGGTAAGAGTCTGAGTTGTAAACAACACAATGTGTATGAACAACATCATTTCATATGAGATTCTTTGTATCCGTGTTCTTTGTGAGAAATTAAAGCATAGCCTTAAAAGACTGTTTTAGAATGTAATAGACTATCTTACAATGTCTAACTGCAGTCTTCTTTTACTTCCACCTTGGAAGAAAACCCCAAAACATCTCAAGCCAGCAACCTCACTGACACCATACCCAAGAGCAGTTGAAAGATGAAAATGAAACATTGATTTTTAGACAGCAGTTGGATATTCACCCCCACCCCCCTACCTTGAACGTGCTGCTTCCACTGCAAGCGCGAGTAAGTTGCCTTCCCCAGTAGCAGCACACTGGGTTAGAGCAGTGAGACATTGCTGGGCTGCTGCTTGATCTCTACTAGCCTTCACCTAAAGTGGAGGACAAAAATATTAAGGTAAAACAAACTACAAGGCCAACTGAGAAGTCGAGTGAGTAAGACTTTTTGATATTAATTCTGGAGGCGTGGAATTGTCAATTGTCAATATATGCTATATATTTCAAAAGTAAAAAGGTGTCTCAGACCTCAAAACACATGTACAAGTCCATTAAGTAACTCTAAAACCATTTTATCTACATTTCGACTAATTATAAAAGTGAATGTCGACTGGTGGTTCCGTAACCCTTTCCCTTAATAGCACTTGAAAAGATGCACCAAATCATCTGAGATTAGATAATGGTACATACTTTTAGAGCAAAACATTGCATAGATATTTTCTATCTTACTTTCAGAAAATGTAAAGTTCTCAAGTTTGAAAGGTTAGACATATTCACAAGACTATCTGAAATATAACTATTAAAACCAAATGAACAAAACAAAACCATTTTTGTTTGGATTCTAATACTGCATTTCTTGAGATTTTCCATCAGCCTCCACTGAAGATGAACAGAAATCCAGCTTCCCCGCTAAAGACTAGAGCAGATTCTCAGAAATTTGAGGGTCAAGTCTCCGGAAGGCCACCTTTCCTTAGCATTACTCTAGTTCTATCTGCAATCACACTCTTTCATTTTTAAGAAGGCAGTTCCCACCTTATTAATCTTCTCAATCTGCTTGTTGCGGACTGAAGTATTATCAATAGCCAGAACTTCGACTGTCTCCTCTTTTTCTAGCTGATGCTTGTTTACTCCAACAATTACTTCAGACCCTATTTCCAGTGAAACACCAGAAACTCAGAATACATTTGAAAACTACTGTGAAAAGACACAATATTAATAGGACAAGAAAATTTTGAGCAATACAATGCAGCACTTTGCTTTATAACTATATACATTTCAAATACTTAAAATTTGTTCTTATAGGAAGGACTTAAGTCTTTATTTTCCACATTTTCTGATGAGAGATGATTAGATACATGAACATTCAACTCAATGAATACTGGGCCAGAAAAAAGATTTGAAACAGAACAATATTTATCTTACAAACTGATTTAGTAATGACTCACTAATATACATTAGCTATTTTTCTCTTTTTAAGTTTACATAACTGAATCATAGGGAATTAAGCAGAAGTGCTGATCTCCTGCACTGCTCTGCATTTACTTTTCTGATTTACCAGGTAAATAAGAAAGTGAAGTTCCTACTTAAAGCTACTCCACGTAAATAAAAATTAATTTATCATGCTGGAAAACTCTATTTTAGCTTTCAGCCAGTATGGACTTCACAACCATTTTTACTTGCAGTGCCTGATAACATTACTACACTTTTCAAAGCAACAAGAAGTAATTTGCCTTTGAAGAGAAAATACAGGACTTTATTGATTATTCTTTATCGGTCCTAGAGACCTGCTTCAAATTTATTCTCCAAACAAGAAAGTTCATACAACTTCTTTTATGTTCAAGTTATCCTTAGTTTCTGTTACTGGACTGCTACTGGAACACAGGCTACAAAAAGCAGAATAGAGCTATAAGCACACGTGTATACAAATCTCCATGTATACTTACTATATGTGTGCATATGCATATACACATATCTGTCTCACAAAAAAAGAGCTGTATCATCCACTAATCTGAGATGACTGCATTTTTTCTGGTTTCAGGAAAACTGGGCAGCTCTCAAGCAAAACCAGGAATTTGGCCAGCTACATTCAATATCGCCATCTGCTGGCGGTCACGCTTTTAAATTCAGGAGTCACAGTTTAATTAGAAATTAAGTGATCGACTATTGAAGGTCCAAAATACTCCTTTAAAATAGTCTTTCTAGTGCTTTGTGTAATCTAGTCTTAAATATGTCAACCAAGACTGTTTTCATACTGGTACTGTATTTCATAAATACTGCCATCTCTTTTCAGAAGTGTTCACTGATGTTAAACTATTACCATTTTATCACTCAAAATCTGCTACTCCTAAACTAAGAAGAGAAAGAACAATGAAAATGTGCGTAAAAAAAATTTATACAAAGGTATTCTATTGGCAGTTTCCCTCCTTTCATCTCCCTGCTCCCTACCAGAGTCAATCCTGGCTTGTCTTCGGGCTGCACACTCTTCAATACGAAGTTTGGGAATCCCCTCAGCAACAGCTTTGGCCATTCCACCCATTTCTTCAATCTCCTCAACAAGCTGCGAAATTAAAAGCAATGAGAAAATGAGTAGTAGCAGCGTTCACAAAACGAGCTTTGTACTTGTACCGCCATACAATTTTTTATTATATCTATATATACACAACCTTGTGCTCTGAAAGCGTTTCCCATCCCCATGTCTCTGACCACGGGTTTTGGTATAAATTAAGAGACATCTCAAAAAAAAAAAAAAAAAAAAAGCATTTTTATTACCAAAACTCCACGAATTCAATAACAGTGCATGGCATATTGTTCAATCAGTAGCAACCATGGATGAAGAGGCTTAAAATTTGGGACCTTGACTCTGCACTTACTTCTGCCTGCCAACCAGCCCTTACGTTTCCATGCATACAAATACAAATAAATTGAAAAAAGCCAGGGTCAGTTCTCTGATCCTGAAGACAACTGGTATGGCATGGTTCAGCTCTCACGCAGCAGAAGCCCATTCAGCTCCAAGACAGGGTGACAGCATTCAAACTGCTTACTGAAAATGGCAATTAGACCATACCTGGCACTACCTAGAAGCAACCTATTTGACTAGGACCAAAAAAACACGTCAGACGATGTGCTAACAGTGTCTGTACAGTTCCAGGCTAGTGTTTGGGCCTGTATTAGCCCAATTTGAGACTCCATGCAATTATGCAATAATTTGCTCAAAAGGAGAATCACCAGGTTTAGCTGTAGGCTAGACATGTAGGCACAAATCTTTATGCAGGATTGCCACCCGTCAGACTACTCCTGAAGAGTACTTTTCAAATGCAAGTAATGACTGGCAGCGAAAAACGTTATTGAAAAAAATATTCTGATCAAACAGAAAAATTTCTCCTAAGTTCTGCATAATACTCAAGTACGGCCAGACAACTGTCTGCCTACACGCCTGGCTATAAAACTTCGCTTTCAGTAAGCTCTAGTTTTAAAGTCTGAAGCAGATCACAGGCACGAGTAGGAATATAACTAAGTAGGTTGGTTTGACTCTTCCTTCTGTTGAACCTTATTTTTTTCTAAATAAAACAGAGACCCCAGCAAACTGACAGTCTTCAGTGTGCAAGGGACTTTGCAGGGCTTGATTATTTGTTCCACAATGGGATATTTTCCTTTTGAATGTAGTCTACTAGAAGGCTGAAGTCTCTCTTTCTCTAAATATACACTGTATTTTTGTGAAGTTCATTTACAAAGAAATCACTGAGGTGTAAGAGTAAAATAATTCCCTCTTTAGAAGTTACCAACGTAACAAGTAGTCCCTTAAAACACATTTCTCAAAACTCCTATACCTAAAATTTTCCCACAAAGCATAAAAGGTGATGCAAACTGACCTTTAAAGCAGCTTCATAGACATCATTGGTGAGGCACTCCATGAGGTATGATCCCCCCCAGGGGTCCGCCACTTTAGGAATACCTGACTCTTCTTGAATGATGATCTGCGTGTTCCGAGCAATGCGAGCACTCTTCACTGTAGGCAAACCCAAGGCTTCATCAAATGAATTTGTATGTAAAGACTGTGTACCGCCAAACACTGCAGCCATCGCTTCAATTGTAGTACGGATAACATTGTTAAAGGGATCCTGGAAGGAAAAGGAGAGCTCTGAAGCTCAACAGTTGTGCCACAGGGCTGAGGCAGATTAGTCACACATATACTATTGCAATGAAATGAATGCAAGGCTCCCCACTGACACACTGTAAATCGTAACAAAAGCTGAAAAAAGAAAATAAAAACCATCCAATTAAACTGATATATAACTTACCAATATCTCAGACAAGGAGATTAATCCATAAAGAAAATCAAAATTATCAGTGTATGAGTAAACTGGTCATAATAACAAAGCAAAGCCTAACTTATATTTAGTGGTGTTTCAAAGAACTTAATTAATCCAAGTTGGAGAAGATGGAACAGGTAGTCCAGATGTCTGCCATCCTCAGATTCCAGAAGTCCTGGAGCAGTGAATAGCACATCTGTCAAACAGGTTACTAGTCAAGATTCATTTTGGAACTAAATATGCTTAATAGTTTCATTAATGACAGCATTACATAAAAGTAGGAATTACAGTTGAAATTTGCTGGTGCTATAAAATTGAAAGGTATCTCTGGGAGAACTGGGATATTAACCAAAACAAACAGATAATCTGGAGTACAAGGTATAGAAATAGAGTCAGTATTACAGAATATAATGTCTGCCTTTAGGTCAAAATTTTTATCTGCTCTTTTCAGACATCTAGACAGTTGAATTGTATACACGTGCCTGTACAGTCAAAGAGGAGTTATCATGTTCTCCAGGGGGTGACGTATGTTCCGAGAGAGTGAAGAATCACACACTGCAGCTGCCTGTCTTATTTAATGTGATTATTGAGGAAACTTAACAGTAGCTCAAATTGCATACCTAATTCTTGACATTCTTAATCGGGGTGAAATATATCCAAAACAATTAAGAGCTACCAATGTAATAGGACCTTGAACATGGCATAATGAATCACAAGAACTGTGAATTACATTATCTTCCATAAAGAAATTACATTAGTATCACTATTTTACAAGGACATGGTTATTCTACCTACACAGGAGTCTATTTCTGGTTCAAGTATTCCATTTAAAGAATTACAGAAAAATGTGATTTGGATGAGCAAGAATGTAAAACCTAATTTGTGAGTTGATTCCTATCTAAAGGCAGGCCAAAGGAAAATGCATTTGCCCTCTGAAACCTGGAAGGAGCAAACACTGGGAACTGAGGAGCTATATTAAGATAAAAACAATGTTTAGACAGGAAAAAAGGGTTATGATCCAGCCAGAAATATATTTACACTGGACAATGGAAGACAGTTAAACATATTTTTGGTAACATTAATATTTTTGCACTCATATAACACTTTTCATTGGAGGACCTGCAAAGGCTACTGTTCAGAAAATTCTATTGTTTCAGCTTTACTGCATTCCTGTAATGTAAGTAAACATTACCTTCACTTTGAAAAAAAAGAATAAAACAAGAATAAGACAGGTTGTCCCCTTCAGAAAGCTGCATTTTTATGAATAAAACCAGCAGCCCCCTTTAAGATATACACCATAAGAACATATTTAAATGAGGAAATTGATGAGAGTGCAATTTCTAACCTGCTCAGTGAGTGACCAGCCCGAAGTCTGACAATGAGCTCTCAGCAGAAGAGATTTGGGATCCTTGGGCTTAAACATTTTCTCTATCAAGTGAGCCCACAGCCGCCTCCCAGCTCTCAGCTTAGCTATTTCCATATAGAAGTTCATGCCAATTCCCCAGAAGAAGGAAAGCCTGTAATAAGAGCACATGAACCGGACAAAACACTAAACCATTCCAATATCTGTTTTAGTAAAGAAGTCCTACAGCAAGGTCTCTGATTAATTTATTTTTACAGATATAAGCCAGACATAAGATAATGGGAATGCTCCTGGACACTGATGCCATTTGCTATGGAATGATATACATTTATGTCAATAAATTGTCTTAGCCTCCAAACAAGATGACTGCAGGCAAACTGCCAGTGACGATGGTCTCTGAAACCGCTAAACTGTCCCCAGGGACTGTTTTGGGAGAGCCCTAGGTCAAGCAGTGTTCCAGCATGTCACTAATACAGACTGTGACACTCGAGTGCCAGGGAATGCTCCTGGACACAATCTAATAGTGCAGTTATGCTCACAAACTACTTATAATGAGTAGACATAACATGTTGTAAGCACGCCTTCATCCTTTTCCTGTTGATTTTAATCAAAATCCAAATCAAACATCAGTTCAATACTGGATAGCATATCAGGGAACAGACTAATTGATCTATTTTTTCCTACTTACAGCTTCTATAATTTATAAATGTAAATATGCATAATTAAAGCCGGTAAAACTCATTATACTACATATGCACTGTTTTAACAGTAAATTACCTACTGAAACAATTTTCCAAAGGCTCTTACAGATTCTCCGTCATTAGAAAGTCTGAAAATAAGACTGTACCTTTTTCTCGATGATCCACTTTGATTTTGCCACAGACCTTTGAAACAGGTTAATTCAGCCGTCTCCTATAGTCTGAATGTGCAACAGGCTATGTGAACCATGCCTTTTGTTTTTCAGACTCACCGTATAGTTAGGGAATCTGTAAATCAACTGGACCGCTGAAACTGCAATTCTGCCTAGTTTGGCAGTAACTGCACAAATATACAATTTTCTGCTTAAAATTAAATTTTCTTTTTAGGAAATTTGCAACTGTATATTTAACTTCCCAAACCTCCCCTCGTTAAGCATTTTTTCCCAACTACTTCAAAATAACACTAATGAAAAAAACCAATAATACTACAGTATAAAAGAACTGTGAGAGCTCTTGCTGCATACTGCAGTTCTAAAGCTACAACTGCATCAGATATAACAGCTTAGGGATCTTCTTTCTGACCCAGAGACCAACTGTCACAACAGACCTTGACAATACTTGGGCTTGTACTTGAGCTTTATTCAGTTTATTAGCACAGCTGTAGTCTAAGTGTCTGTTGGACTAGAAATATTCCTACCGCTGAAACCATGTAACAAAACCAAAACAAAACCTACCCTCAATGTGAGCATTGCCAATATTGTGTGTATGTGTAAAAATATTGAATCTGATATGAAATTCTAGAAGGTTACCAAAAGTGAGTCTTATACTTGCAAATTTCTTTAGCTCACCTTGGTGCAAATTCATCAATGGTAAGGCCAGCTTTAAGTCCAGTTCTGCAGTACTCCAATCCATCCGCTATAGTATAAGCTAATTCCAGAATGGTATCAGCTCCTGCCTCTTGCATATGGTATCCGCTGATTGAAATGGAATTAAATTTTGGCATATACTGCAAAAATAAAAGACAACATGGTACCATACTGCGGGGGGTTGGACTAAGTGACCTTTAATGGGATTCTAGCAGAAGAGGGGAGGATCAGACAATTGTTCTACCAACATTCACAAACAATCCATTCTTTGTAGATTGCAAATACAACCCATCTCTATTAAATCGTGTTTGCAGATGTATAGTTTACATGCTTTTACCTTTTTGCAGCATTCATTGTGCTTAAACTATCGCCCATCATAAGTCTTTCTTGATTACATGCTGTGTTCCACCTCTCCAATGAAAACACAGCTAAAAAAACAACTGGTAGTACTGAACTTCCACTCATCAGTTCAGGACTTCACTCTTTTCATTATCAGCTTCTCATACTCAATTTTGCAGCAGAAGTCCTTCTAGATTTCTTACCTCTTCAGTCCTTCTTACAGCTGTGAAATGCTTCTTAAGTATTTGGCTTCTTATTTTCTATGCAAAGAACAGCCTATCTGTTCCCCATCTCCAAGCTTCCTGCCGTCCTTTCAGGATTAGGCTCACCTTAATCTGACTTTGATTTGGATTGACTTAAAAATCTTAAAATTTATGCTGTAAGTGATTTGGGATCTTAACTTCTCCTCCCAGCCCTTTCCACAACCACATCATTCCTCACTATGACAGGTCTTCCTTTCTTCTGCTTTGTTCTATAAAGTGTCTCATAAACAGTTAACTAGATATAATAACAGAAGTAAATACATTTAAACAATGAATACCTTTGAGGTGTACTGGAAGATGTCAGCAATAATCCTCATGGATGGTTCTGGGGGGAAAATGTACGTATTTCGGACCATGAACTCCTTCAAGATGTCATTTTGGATCGTCCCTGTCAGCTTGGCCTGAGGCACTCCCTGTTCTTCTCCAGTTACAATGAATGTTGCCAACACGGGAATGACTGCCCCATTCATTGTCATAGAAACTGACATTTTCTCTAAAGGAATTCCATCAAAAAGGATTTTGGTGTCTTCCACTGTATCAATGGCAACTCCAGCCATTCCAACGTCTCCTCGAACTCGTGGATTGTCTGAATCATAGCCACGGTGGGTGGCTAAATCAAAAGCAACAGATAATCCTTGCTGGCCAGCTAAATGAAAAGGAAAAAAACCAAAACAAAACAACAAAAAACAACAGAAAGAGATATTCAGAAGTGTTGAACACACTTGCATTAGAACTGGATCTAAATTTATTGATTTTATTTTACATGTTCCAGGCCTGGACGACAAACCAATTTTTGATGTTAAACACTGTTCCCTCCCCAAAAATGTCCAAGGTCTCTTCTAGTCCTAATTTTTTAATAAAAAAGCTTTCGATTGATAAAAAAATAAAAAATGTAGTCCTTCTAGCTTTGCCACACAATAAGCTTACCATGCTTAACAAATTACTGAATAACAGTTTAACCACAAGTTATAAATGAGCATAGACAGACAATATCAGGGCTTATATATAGCAACTCAACTCAGCTTAGCTGGAAACAAAAGTGTGATAAACTACGTCACATTACCTTCTCTTTATCACAAATTAAACACAGACACACAGGCTGTTACCCTGGCTCTAGTGACATATGTTGTTTATTCGTAAAGCAAAGTGATGCACTTCTAAAGTTACAGCAGGAGAAAATTACTCATATAAAGCAGGGAACAGGACAGCTAGAGCTCTTGGCACACTTGTTGCTGCAACCTGAAAGCAGTACCTGAAACTCTGCTACCCCCAGGCATTCACCCTCTGACCAGCACTACTGTTCCTGAAGTAACTGTATCTACTGCATTTGCAAGTCCACTTCTCAACATTGGCAGAGCTCTTAATCATCAGATACCAGCTACTGTCTTTGATCTAAAAAGCTAGGTGTTAGCTCTGAAGCACAATGACAAAAATTTAAATTTCTGCCTAGTTTCAAGCAATAGGAATTTCAGCAATTATAAGAGCTGATAATTAATTCTTTTTCAGCATTCCTCTAATTACAGAGAGATTTGACTTGAATTATTAAAAATGCTTTACAATTAGGTCAGATTCAGAAGCTATACTACATAATTCAATCTTAATACAACCGTTAACACAACAACAGAGATAAAATATCACAATGTCAAAACTCAAATAAAGATGAAAAATTCCTGGCAGCAAACATTCTTGAGTAACTGAGCTGTGCTACCAGCTAACCCAAATGTTAGCACTTCTGCTTCAGCAGCAACGTTCAGCAGTAAGACAGAATATATTCAGAACAATCTTTCTATTGAAATGTTTGTTTGCAAACCTCTAATACACTGCATTTATTATTTTTTAATTTACTGCGAGTTTTATAAATGGAAAGAATCAAGAATACTTGCAAGAATACTGCAGCAGCTAATATTGCTTCATATTAGCTAACCATGATACGGCAAGAGGTAAAAATCCCCAAACAGCTCTTCTCCCCTGCCCTAAACAGTGATGGTTTGAGTAGAAAGGCCCGTAAAGTGGGAAATAAAAGCATCACAGATGTATTACTCAGAAGTCTGCTGTTTTGACTGGTAAGGTTATAATTAGCTTCAAACAACTGCAAGATGTATGGCTGGTGTAAAACCAATGCTTCAGTCTACGAAGAACAACTTTTTAGTAGTGGTTTTACAATGCCTAACTCAATAGTCTATTATGATGACACTCTGGCTATTAGCTAAACAAATTGCTGCAAAGCACAATACTCTGGAGAAATATTGGGAAAACCGCTCTCAAATAGGAAAATACCAATACTTTTAGGAAGCTGGCTTTACTAGTACACCATGAATGACACTATTCAAATGTATTTATATAAATTCATTTAAAACTTACAACATGAGATGGAAATGCAAAATGCCAGAATGTGCTAACACTAGAAGTGCTAAGGGTCAAAGTTCAACAGATTTTTTCACTATAATCTTCTCTCATTGTCACAAAATGAGGGTAAAGTGCTCCATGATCTTTGCTGATTGGGCCCTGGGACGCAGCCAAATTTTGTCTCTGTTAGAGTCAAGGCAGAATAACTAAAAATAGCATTTAACGCATTCATTTTTCTACCTCAATAGCAAAATGAAGCAAGGACAGTTCCAGAAATGATCCAATTTCCCAATACTAAAGAAATACAGCACCACTGGGAAAAGCCTATCAGAAATCAAAACTCACAAGGCAGACTAATCACATTTGCCATGTAATTCACCACAGGAATGTTCCCCATTGCTCTGCAAGGCAATGTTGTTTCCCAAATCAGCTGTCCTACCTTTAATGTTGTCCTTGTAGAACTTGTTGCTCTCCTCCACTGTACTGAAGCCAGCATATTGGCGGATAGTCCATGGCCTGTATGTGTACATAGTTGGGTAGGGTCCTCGAGTGAAAGGTTTCACCCCTGGCAGCTCCTCAGGGAGGTCTTTTGTGTCCCTTTTGGAGTATAAAGGCTTGATGTCGATACCCTCCGGGGTGTGCCAAATTAAATCCTTGGGATTCTTGCCCTTGAGCTGCTTTTCAGCAAGGGCAGCCCACTCGGGGTGCAGGGGCTGCCCATGCAGCAAACGCCACACGATCCTGTAGGCTGGAAGTTGTGCCAGGCACGTGCAGTGGTGGGGCCGCAGGCGCAGGAGAACATCCTTGGCTCTTAGCATGCCTGCCTCACTGGTTGACAAGTATGGGGTAAGCTAAAGAACATAAACACACATAGTTTGCCTCATAATACAAATCTGACATGGGAGAAATGAGCACAGAGAGGTCAAGCAGTTTGCTAAAGCCAAAACAATTACTCAGGAGGAAACTAAGTGTTTCACTTGCTTATTTGATGGATACCACCTCCCCTTGCCTTTCAACCAGACAATGCACAAACAGACTTCAGGAAAAATCCTACATTCTCCTCTAACTAATGAAAACATTCCTACAACTCATCTACATCCACATATGAAATGTGTAACTTGTTTCAGTCCCTAAGCAGCACCATCATTTATCCGTCCCTGAAAAGCCACTGTTATGCATGAAGATGACAGGCCTGGCTACCTTCTCACCTTCCCTTCTCCCTCTCATCTACAAATTCCTTTATGTCAAAGAGGGACTTTCAACATCAAAGCAACACTCCAAAGGCAGAGGACTGTCAGAAAACTGCTGACATGTCATACACTTTGGAAAGGTTGCTTAGGCTGGACGAAAATCAGAGGAAAAAAAATGCAGTGTGCAAGAACACATGTAGAGCTCATCCCACCATGCATGAGATTGGGATGGTGAGTAAGTCCAGTAACTCCTGAAAGCTGTAAGCTCCTCTGCTTCTGCTCTCTGTACCCTATCCCTACACTTCTTCCCCAAGCCAAAACCTTTCCAACTTGGCTCCCAAGGCCCATCACCTCCTCTCTGCCTCATCTCCTTCACAACTCCCTGGAAACACACACTTCCCTGACACCTTTATGAGAAAGTCTGCATAAAACTGGAAAGCATCTCTACCACTGTTACGGTGCTGCAGCAACGCACGCCACACAAGTGCTTTAATAACATTTATGCTATGTGTAGTATACACATAACCTGATGAGCAGAGAGGAGCACTCAGCTCCCTGCAGAGGATGGAAGGCAACCTCCCCCTCAGCTGCTGCAGGGGACCCAACACGATCCCCCCCCCGAGAACCCCAGGGTGGCCCGGTCACCCTCCTCCGCACCTCTCCCTCCACACCACAGCACCCACAACGGGAGGTGGGGAGAAGGGCCCAGAAAGCACCGTCCTGGCCTGGCAGCCCCACACCGCCCTGACAGACCGCTTGCGCGCAACCCCCCCGCCGCCACAGCCCGCCCCCAACACGCCCCCCTCGGCGGCCAATAGAGACGGGGAGGTCGGTACGGGGGCTGCCCCGGAGGGTCGCGGCCCTGCCTGCCCGAGGGACGGGAGCGCTGAGCGGGCTGCGGGCTCCGGACAGACCCCGGGCCCCGGTCGCCCCCCCACTACCTGCTGTCGGCCCCTCCGCCGGCGCCCACACCCCGCGCCGCACTGCGCATGCGCGTTAGAGAGACGGGCGCATGCGCAGAGGGCCGCTCCGCGCACCGCCCTCCTGGCGGGCGGCGGGAACGAGCAGCGCGCATGTGCCGGGAGGCGCGGCGGGTAAAACAGTTCGGTAACGGCCCGGCGGTCTAATGCGGAATCGGCGGGAGCGCTAAGGAGGTGCCGGAGCGGTGAGTCGCGGGGCGGAGTGAGCTGGTTGGAGTGAGCTGGTTGGAGGCGTTGTGGGGATTCCCTCGGTGTTGTCCGGTAACAACAGGGAACGGGATTTTGCGGGTACCGGGAAAAGGGAGTGCGGGGTGGAGACTACAACTCCCAGCATGCCTTTCGCTCGGCAGGACGTGCCGCTGCTGTGGCGGAGAGCGTTGCATGCCGGGAATTGTAGTCCCGCCGGGGCCCCTGAGGCAGGCTGCAGTACCACAAAATCAGTAGTTACTGGAGGGTAAGGGGAGAGGCAGATCTTATTTACCTGGTGTCGGTCGCGACTGTCGCCTGGCGAGCCGCGACGGGGCCTCTGCGTGAGGGAAGAAATGGCCTGAGGGGATGAGAGGAAAGAGAAGGCTGATGGGGTGTAGCGATTACTCTCTTCTGTAAGAGTTCTTTTTCCTCCATCTCTATAGTGAATAAGAAAGGAAACTGTAGGTTTAAACTGCAGCTATGGTTAGGTGCTAGGCTAAAAAGTCCTGGTAATAGGATAGCCGCACTGAACTGCATTGGAAAGATAAAGAATTTCTATTGTTGGAGGCCTTTAAGAACTGTTAGAACTTTTAGACTGTTCTCAGTGCAGTTACTGTTGCATTGCCATTGCTGCTCTTTGGCATCAGACATGCTGGCTTTTAAATTTAGAAGGAAATGTTGAACACACACAGACTTGTCTAAAAGGCAAAGGCAGATGCTGTTTTCACAGAATCACGGAGTTTCAGAGTTGGAAGGGACCTCTAGAGATCATCCAGCCCAACTCCCCTGCCAAAGCAGGATTGCCCAGAGCACATCACTCAGGACTGCATCCAGGCGGGTCTTGAAAATCTCCAGAGAAGGGGACTCCACCACCTCCCTGGGCAGCCTGTGCCAGTGCTCTGTCACCCTCACCGTAAAGAAGTGTTTCCGTGTATTTGAATGGAACTTCCTATGTTCTAACTTGTGCCCATTGCCCCTCGTCCTGTCACTGGGAACCACTGAAAAGAGCCTGGCTCCATCCTCCTTCAGCCCACCCTTTAGATACTTGTAGGCCATAATAAGGTCTCCCCTCAGCCTTCTCTTCTCCAGGCTAAAGAGTCCCAGCTCTCTCAGCCTTTCCTCATAAGGGAGATGCTCCAATCCCTTAATCATCTTAGTTGCCCTTCGCCGGACTCTCTCCAGCAGTTCCCTGTCCCTCTTGAACTGGGGAGCCCAAAACTGGACACAGTATTCCAGTTGTGGCCTCCCCAGTGCAGAGTAGAGGGGGAGAATGACCTCCCTCGACCTACTGGCCACACTCTTCCCTATGCAGCCCAGGATTCCATTGGCCTTTTTGGGGACAAGGGCGCACTGCTGGCTCATGGATAATTTACTGTTTTAGTGGTTCTGTGCTTAGATAAATGTGCAAGATTTTGCGTTAAAACATATGTAAACATTTCATGGAATCACAGGATGGTTTAGGTTGGAAGGGATCTTAAAGATCATCCAGTTCCACCCCCCTGCCATGGGCAGGGACACCTCCCACCAGCCCAGGTTGCTCAAAGCCCCATCCAACCTGGCCTTGAACACCTCCAGGGATGGGGCAGCCACAGCTTCTCGGGGCAACCTGGGCCAGGGGCTCACCATCCTCACAGTGAAAAATTTCTTCCTAATATCTAATCTAAATCTCCCCTCTTTCAGTTTTAAGCCATTCCCCTGTCCTATCACCAGATGCCCTTGTAAAAAGTCCCTCCCCAGCTCTCCTGTAGGCCCCCTTTAGGTACTGGAAGGTGGCTATAAGGTGTCCCTGGAGCCTTCTCTTCTCCAGGCTGAACAACCCCAGCTGTCTCAGCCTGTCCTCACAGAAGAAGTGCTCCAACCCTCAGAGCATCTTTGTGGCCTCCTGTGGGCCCACTGCAACGGGGCCGTGCCCTTGTGCTGAGGGCCTCAGAGCTGGATGCAATACTCCAGGTGGCTTCTCATGAGAGCAGAGTAGAGGTGGAGAATCCCCTCCCTCGACCTCCTGGCCATGCTGCTTTTGGTGCAGCCCAGGATATGGTTGGCCTTCTGGGCTGTGAGCGCACGTTGCTGGCTCATATTGAACGTCTCATCAACCGTCTGGGCTCATTTAGCACAGGCTATTTCCATTGTTTTGCTTGTTAGTGTGTGGTTTGTACTGTATGGATAACAATTGGATTTTAATTTTGTTTTTGTTTCCTCCTGTTCTGTTTGGTTTACAGATAATGAAACGCCACCACACACCTTCCAGTAAAATGGGGGACACCACTGGTGGGGGATCAGCAAAAAAAGCCTTTAAATCAAAAAATCAACAAAGGCCTTCTAGCAAAAAAAACAGAACAGATGGAGAAGGAAGAAAACAAGGTCAAAAAAGAAAGGTAATAATTATTTTAGATCAAACAAGTTAGAAAAGTAACCTAAGAAAAAAAAAGGCATTTTTGCCCAGTTTTCTACTGGAATTTGTAGCAAATATTTCATTAACTAAACGTAGTCCTCTTGAGGAGATGTGAATGGCTTTTTTGAGACCCACTGTCTCTGTCACTGCTTCTTGGTTTCCAGAATGTCTGGTTGTGTGCTACTGTGCCTGTGACAAGTAGAGGGAAGCATTGTGGCGATTAATAAAAAGGCAAGCTGGCTGTGCAGTTTTGAAGAGCTGCACAGCATCTGTTTAAACAGTGATTAAATCGGAGTTCATGCAGCTCAGATGGTGTTTATTTCATTCTGGAAAATATTCTCTGCATATCTCAGGATTGGCCTAGGCAGCTTTCTGTTGGAGAGAGGTTGCTGAACCACTTGACTTATAAATGGCATGATCTCAAGATGCAGCTGAATAGCCAAACGTCTTGTGCATTTCTTATTTCATGAGCTCATTCTTTGAATGAGGAGAACTAAGAAGAGGGAATTGCTTTCCTTAACTTGCTTGAGATGAATGAAAGCCTTTTTTGTGGTAAATATCAACAGACCTCTGTCAAGCACTGAAGTGCTTTCACAGCCTTTTTATAACTGTTGCTAGTAGTAAATGGATGTTTGCACATTTGGTTGCAGCAACAGTTGCAGCAGAGGGTGTTTCAAAATTACCATATTTGCTATAAAATTTTCTTTTCAGGAGGTCACACAGACAGTCAAAAGGAAAGCTAAGGAACACGAGGACTATTCCTCTGCAGGTAGGATTGTAATCTTTCCTTATGTTTGTCTCGTGCAAATTCAGTGTATTGAATAAACATTAGAAGTAAAAGTAGTAACTGCTATGTTGAAATCATAGGGGTCTGAGATGTCACTGAAATAAGTTTCAAAGTTTTCTTTCTGAGCAGTAACAGTATTTGCAGTATGGTTAGCCAGTGTGCATTTGTATTATATGTGTTGTATATGCACATATTAATCATATACTTTTGTTTACAAGTAGTGTTCTTCTCTTGTAAAATTCCACCACAATCACCCAGAACATTTTAACTTTCTCTTCACAGGTCATTGTCTTCTCTGTTAACCTTCTGTCTTAAGTCTGGCATGTGTTGTACTGAACATACAAATGACATGAGGCCCCTTCTGCCTTGAGTTTCTCACTGATGTATATTCCCACTCTTTTTTTTTTTTTTATTTCATTTTAGGTTTTTTCACTTGTATCACCGATGATTTTGGGAAAGTATCTATATAGAATAAAACTGCTGTAAGAAAGAATCTTCTCTGTTTTGTGCTTTATAAGCAACTTGTGCTTTTTAAGACTTGCAAATAGTGTGGATAGATTTGACCTGATAGATTTTTCCATGTCACAAAACTGAACTGTTACACCTTTGCCTATGATCTGACTGAACTGAGTCACAAAGCTGTCTATCCAGGTTTGACAAATTGTATATTTTTCTTTTTGCCTTTGTGTTAACAGGAGAAAAATGTTCTTCAAAAAAGGTGAAGCTAACCAGTGCTAAAATAGGATCCTGGCAGACTCTCTCAGAGAGCAGTAGGCAGTTTCTGGAAACTGTAATGGATTCAGTAATACTGTAAGTAGCGGATATCCTGGTGGTTCTTCTTTGTTTCCAGAAGGCATAAAGTTAAAATCATAACAGTGCTTGAACTGGAAAAAAGATTTGGAGCTTTTTGGGGCAATATGGTTGTCTGTGTATATTTTGTCTGGTAGAATATAACACTTTTTATCTGAAGTTGGAAATTTTTAGCTAGAGAGGTTCTGACTATATTCACTTCATTTCATTTGTACTCTGTGCTTGCAGGCTTTGTGATGAAAATTCTGCCTTTATTTTTTTTCCAGATCTGTTTTGTGCCAACAAAATGTGAAAAAAGATGATATTCAGAAGCACCTCAATTTACTGAAAGAAAGGTAAGAAATTATAATTAAAAAAAAAAAAAGAGAGGGAGAGAAGGGATTTAGTTTACCCAGTTTAGTGCCATGCTTACTTGATTGCTCCCAGGAGCAATTCTGTTTAGGAAAACGTGGAAGGGAGCAATTATGCAAAATCAGCGAGGGGAATATCTTGACAGTATGTTGACTGAAGTGGACAAGCAAGAGTTGTTGAAAGACCCACTTTAATGACTTCTCTGTGAGTAACAGAACCTAAGAGGTATTCTTAAGAGCTCCTTTAATCAGCTTTGTATTTATACAGCATTTAAATTTGTGGGCAGTTATTTATTTTGTTACTGTTTTATTGTAGTGGCAGGAGCAGTTATAGCTAAAGTTTCTCAAACACTAATTCATTTTCTGACTGTTGAAGTTACTTCAAAGAGAATTGAAATTTTACATTGGGACATAACTTGTAGCCTTATTATGTCATTGTGGGGGTAATTACTTATGCTTGGGTGTCCGAGAATTTTTGTGTGCATGTGTGTTGGTATACCATGGCCCTTATCAACATAGAGCCTGAACCTGTATGTTGCTTTCTTTGTTCTTAAGAGTACCTCAGGAGTCAAACAGGAGGAGCTAGTTTTTCATAAATGATTTTCTATGATGCTTGGTTTTAATGTTTAATTTGTGACACGTTGGATCTGATTTCTGAGTTGCCAAACTCATGCAGTCTCATCTGAGATGCATGGAAATTGTGGCAGTTTAGGGTATTTCACTTGTCCCTGGTGACAAGTGATAGGACAAGAGGAAATGGGTTCAAGTTATGTCAGGGCAGGTTTAGATTGGATATTAGGAAGCATTTTTTCACTGAAAGGGTTATTAAACATTGGAATAAGCTGCCCAGAGAGGTGGTGGATTCACCATCCCTGGAGGTGTTTAAGAAAAGGGTAGATGAGGTGCTTAGGGACATGGTTTAGGAGTGGTGGTGTTTTTATCAGGGTAGGTTAATGGTTGGACTTGATGATCTTAAAGGTCCCTTCCAACCTCACTGATTCTATGATTCTATGATTCTATTTAGCAGACAGACCCAACCTGGAAGAATTCACGTCTTCCTCAGTATTGGAAGAACCTTTGAGAGCAAGCTGAAACTCTTCCTCTGGCATAAAACTAGATATCATATTTCACAAAAGAATTTAAACTAAAATGATTTTGTATGGAAGCGGGTAAAAATGCTGCTTTTAGAACTTGGTTTTACTTTGGAAAGCAGAAAGGTCAGAACTGGGAAAATACTAGTTAATATCAAATTACAGTCAGGGGGTGTACAGGCCAATGGGATACAAACCACACAGCATCAACGTAATAGCAAAGGTTAGAATGGTGGGTTTTCTTGTTCCTGGTTCCTTCCTTAGACATCTATTCCACATGATTTTTGGAAAACAATTCAAGACAGCGATTCTTCCTGCCTGGATCCTTTTGTGTCACTGGCAGCAGTTGGGCTAAATTGAGTTTATCTTTTCCTCAGAGAAGTCATTAGTCAGTTTTCTTTTGTTTTGCAAAGAACTCCAAACAAGTCACGCTTTCCTTTTTCTATAATAAAGGGTGCTGAGATTTTTCAAGACTTTAAAGGTGCCTCCAGGGAAGCTGGGCGACCTGAAAAATGTCCTGAGCCTTCAAATGGCAGAGAAACAAATGCTTGAGACAAATGAAGAGTCTTTGGTACAATTGCAGGTATGAAAGGCAAGGAAGGGAAGAAAATATCTTACCTGTGTGCTGCTGCTTAGTGTGTTGTAAGCTTTTAGTAGACGAACTGCTGCCTATGCCTGTGCTGTTGTGGAGGAGTTATCCACTGTTCATCACTGTCGCCCACCTTTGCTACAAAGCAGTGTGTCTTTTTGGGTGGTTTTTCAGTGACTCAGCTAATACTTATTATTAGTGTCTTATAAGCGAATGGTTCACCATCTCTAAAGTAGATTTTGTTCTGGTTTTGTGTCTGTTTTGTCTTAGGAAGAAATAAACGAAGCTGAGCGATCAGCAGAACGCACAGAAGAAACTATACAGCAACTGCAGTACAAAATCCAGCTGCTCAAGAACCAGTTAGAGGAAGATGAAAAAAAGGCCAGGAAGGTATTTCCAATGGATGTTGCTGTATTCTTCGAAGGAGAATATGTTTCCAGAGCCATTGCACCTAAGCTGTTTCTGCAGAGAGTGTCACATCAGGAGGGTCTTATTTGTCTTTGGGAATGTGTCTCTTCAATCTTTCCAAATTCACTTGCAAAATTAAGAAGTTTAGTTTTCAGAAGTTGGATAATGACATCCAGTTTGTTTTCCTACTTGTGTGCCTGATGTTTGGTTTTGTTGTTTTATTTTTTTCCCCTCTTTTTTCCCCTTCTAGGTATTCCAGGAAGATGTCAGTGGAGCACTCCACCTTCCAGAATTGCCCAAGCGCAGTTTACAGGCACCCACTTTGCAGGTGAGCGTGGAATATATTCTTCAGAGACACCTTGGCTATGAGAAGAAAGCCAACAGAATGTGCTTTTATCACTTTATCTCCGCCAGAGGGGGCAATTCTGAAAATTCAGAAATATCTGAAACTTTTATCTTTTTTCTTTTGTTTTTCTTTCTTTTTTCTTTTCATTGAGAACTCTATGCTTACGTTTTAAGACAGAACAAACCCCTTGAACACACCTGCCATTTAAAGGATCACGTCTTTTCCTAGGAACCTTGTGGTTCTAGGGAACCTGTGATCATTTCTGAAATACGTCTCTCTGTAACTGATGGGAGGAAGACTGTCTCATTCTGTGTCTTTGAATCCTTTTTATCTTACCTGTGTTTAGGTACAGCTGGACTGCATCAAAGTGAAATTTCTGTTAGACTCAATGAAAGGTGTTTTTTATTTGTTGTCTGTTCTTCTTTCTTTTCTTCTTTAGGAAGAAATTTTGAAGGTAAAAAATCAGAAAGGTCTTTTAAAGGATATGAACACTATTCAGCAGTCAGCTGACCTGAAGAAAATGTTAACCCTCATTGAAAAGACCTATGAGAAGGTGGACTTCCTTTAGAAACCAAAATACATAGTCTCCTTTGAAGAAGATAACACAAAGTGCTGGCATAATTTAATGTAGAGCAGCAGAATGCTCATCATGGAAATGGTGTTTTCTTCCTAATGGCTTTACTATTGTTACTTCTGAATTTCTGTTAAAACATTTTCTATGAATATTCATTTATAAATTTGTAGATATATTCTGGGATCTGGGCATTTTTATAGAATAAGGCAACTTACTCCATTATATTTGGACTTCATATCACTTCTGTAAATCGGTGATGGCAGTATCTCTTACCAAACTAACTTTTGTTTTGGAGTTAAATCTATTTAAACCTGAAACGAATTGTAAAAATATGCTTATCTAATGCTCAGTTGCCAATCCCCTTGTCAGAAAATTGAATGATTTTTATCAAATGTACAGGTTTGTTTTTTTACTTTTTCATATTCACTGCTTAAACTTTAAAAAAAGCATTCGCACCTGATGTATCCAGATAGCTGGGGAAAACAGATTAGAACATTGTAGAGCAAAGCTCTTATCTCAGAGCTGTGTACTCACCTTATATTTCATTAACTGTCAGATATTCTTTAGCTTGAGAAATAAAATTAAGTAAAAAATCTATTTTCCCATGCACTTTAATCTCTCCTCCATTTTTTTCCACAATAGAGCTTCTCCCTTAAAAGATTCTATTATTATAAGGTGCTTTCTCCAGTCAAATTATCTGCTAGAAGACAGCAGTGCTCTTTACATTGTCTTACCACACAAATACTTGTTCTTTTGTTTACAAGCTGCTGGTACTCTTAATGAGACTAGAGCTAACTATATCTATTCTCCTAGGAGAGAGTAAAAGCCTCTCTGTAGTTGCTACAGGTAAGATCAGGAAAACCAGACTAAGTACATGCTTGCGTTGTACTGAATCACATGAAAAAGTATATAAATATTCAGAAATACTTCTCAATTTTTTGATCACTGGACAAGGGGAGCGTTTACTGATATAACCACTCCCCCAAATTAATTTAATCTAGTTTACGGGTTAATGGGTTTCCTGCATGCCAGCTATCTTAATTTTTGTGAACTAATGATACACTCCTTTGCTTTCATTAAGGGTGATGTACTTGCAAGCAATTTACTGTGTGGATTTTGAACTTCATGAACGATGATACCTTTTTTCTTATTTTTTTCTTTTATAAAAATAAAAAAAACCAAAAGGTCCGGAGAAGGGCAGTAAGTAGGAGTCAGAGATATGATACATCTTCCATACAAGGAAAGTTGAAATAGCAGTAGCTGAAGAAGGAAATAATAAAAATTTAAAGCATTTTATGAAAGCATTAAGTAGGGTTTGGTTACTCACCGCTTTTTACAGCACAGGAATGAGGGAGTAGCCAGTTTGGTGGCTGGACAGCAAGTTCTTCGAGTAAGGGACTCTGTGGAACAGTGCCAGAAGGTTCAGTGTAAGCCAAACTGTACAAATAGGTGTGAAAAAGAAGCTTGTATATGAAACCTTTGTCCAAACCATAATTGTTTCTTAAGGACAAAGTAGTGATATATTGTTGATTGACTTTTGATGGTACATGCTGACACTCTGACAGACAGGATGAATTTTTTTCTTGGCTCTGTACAGCATTTCCTATGTTTCTCCAAGCAAGGCTGTAATCGCAGGACCTTTTGCAATTATTCCTTTGTGGTCAGCTCCTGGAATTGAGATTCGTGGTCTCTTCCCTTCCTACCAAATCTAGTTGTTCAGATTGCAAGGCGTTGTGCTAAAAATAGCCTTTATAGGCAAAGAAGCAGCACTCCCCAAGAGGGAAGGCATAATGCCTTTTATGTATGTTAAATGCCATTTCTTTGTTACTCTTAAACCCAGTTTTGTCCAGCTCCGGGTCTGTATTTCCTGAGCTGATTGTCGGTGAGTTCCTTGTAGCTGAGGAATCTCCCATGCCAAGCCTCATCTTTTATCATGCTCACCGCTTCCCTGTGTCCCATCGCTTGTCACCCCATACCTGTACGTCTCTGCACCACATCCCGTATCTCCATTTCTCGAGGCCTCTGCTGCCATACTCTGCCTATATTTCTTTATCCCACGTCCTTATATTAGTCATAAATATCTCATTTCACACAGGATAACTGCTTGTTACTGCTGTCTGTATAAAAATGTAGTTGTACCATACGAAGATAACAAAAGTAAAATAATTATTCGTAGACATTTGGTCAACTAGAGGAAACGCTAAATTACACAGCTAAGTAAAACATTCAAAAATTACCCGCTGAGCCTCGATGCTGAGGCCTTGTAAGCTGTATCTCAACAGAGATACTGCACTACAGGGCTAGACAGTTACAGAAGCAAGCCATTGTTATTTTAATTTATTTTTTTTCCCTGGCATTGCGTAGGGTCATAGAATCATGTCCTGGTTTGAGGTAGAATGGGACCAATTCTGTTCAGTAACTTCGCTTCTTATCTGGGCCTCTTCTAACTGCTGAAATTAGCAGCACATTGTGCAGACACTCTTCGCTCTCAGAGTGATCAGACCTATGTTATAGCTGATGCCCGGACATGGTGTGCGGAGGGGCTCTGCTTACGCTCATTGCTCTGACCCCCCGGGGCAGGGAACTCTGGTATTTGCCCCGTGGGAGGGTCGGAAGCGGAAAAGCGCAGAGGGGTCCCACCTGCGGGGAGGAGCGGACAGGACGGGTGACCCACGGGGTATTCCATCCCATCTGCCTCATGCTCAGCGTAAAAGCTGAGGGATCAAAGGGTCAGCCCTCTTTCTTCAATGGCCGACGTCTGAGGAGGACTCCGTCTGTTCATCTGCCTTTGGTCCTGATCCTGAGTCCAGATCTGGAATCCAGTTCCTGCCCGTCACTGAGTCCAGTCTGGGACTGCCCCAGTGCCAGCTGGTGACGTGATCGTCATCCTGGGAGCTTGATCCAGTTTTGTATATACTTCATTCTTTTATTTTATTATTAATATTTCATTAAAGTAGTTTGGTTACTTCTAAACTCATAAGTCTCTCTTGCCCTCCTCTGACCCTCTCTTTGAAGAAGGCTAGAGGGAAGCATCTGTTGGTCCCATCTGGGGTCCCCCACGTCCCCAAGTAGCCAATCTGACCTAAAGCATGACAAATCAGAGAATGGTTTAGGTTGGAAGAGACCTTAAAAATCTGTGATTTATGATAGGCTGTCTGGCTGTGTGTGTTGTTACTTTGGGGTTGTCGTGCACACATAAACAGGACAACATAAAATAGGAACGTGAAGCCCAACTTTTAGGAGGTGATCTCAGCTCAACTTATGTGATGGTGGATGCCCTCGGGCAGAATTGCAGAAATATCAGGTTATGGTTTCTGACGGGGTAAGAGGACTCTCCCAGGAGAAGGCCCACTGTTGATCAGTGTGTGGAGCCGTGAACTTGGGTGATTTGACCTGGGAGCACCCGAAACTCTTCAATTTCACAAACCTTGGCTTCAAGTAGGTAATCTACAGATTTCTTAAGATACAGCAGGAGTATCAGTCCTATCCCATATCAACTCTTCCTCATGTTCAAGTAAAGCATCTTTCTGCCTGTGCTTTCCCTTAACACCTCAGTGTTCCTTCTCTGTTGACTCTTCTGCCTTGCGCTTAAGGTTATCGAGTCCAAATCAAAACAACAGTATGGGGTGGCATCACCAAACTGGACTTTCTAGGACCAAGGGAAAATCAGGCAAAGGGTGAACAGGACTGCGGCCTCCAAACCATGCTTGGGGCTGCTTAGCTGGGTTGGTTTTCTCTGTGGCAGAATGTGTCTCAGTTTATATCTCGGGCTCTTAATTCCCTCATGGTATGAAGCTTGGCACTGAGAATGAGAACTGTCTACTTTAATTTCGCTACCACTGAGAAGAAAAAGGGTCATTATAGGTAGGTGCAAAGCAGATCATTCTCTGGTATGAATGCAATGAGATTAAATGTCTTAATGAAAAACTTCAAGGTTCTTGCTGGAGTCCATCCTCTTGCGCAAGGCTTTTGACACTTCATTCACTAGGCTTACAGAGTCCCTCCTCCTCCCAAGGTGTGGCTGGCTCTGCCTTTTATTTCCATGCTCCACGAAAGAAAGAAAGAATAAAGCTTGTAGGAACAGCATACCAGTTTAGAATGATTTTGATCAATAAAATTATAGTTTTGATCAATAAAATTACAGTTTTAAGATTCTGAACAAGGACTTCTGCCATTCCTCACGCAAAAGCGTACGTAAAGTAGATGCATTTTACTGTCTCCTGACTTCCAGCTTCTTGCAATTTGGCAGGATGAGCTACAGGACTGAGAGCAGGTAAGCAATCAGGTGCGATATTGGTGCAATATTTGTGTTCAGTCTCAACGTACTTCTAGGCACGGAGGTGTAAGATCTGCCCTTAAGGAAAAACGGTGGTGTGTTCAAACACGTGTCAGCGCTGCCTTTAGATATAGTTGCGCGTAGACTGATGCGCTGTGACACAGGGGCAGTTTTCCCCTTGAACACAGTGAGAAAATGGAGTGTAAGCTCCAAACAAGGCAAATATGCACATGCGATCATAGAAAAGGCTAAATTTTTTTTTTTTTTTTTAATTATTATGTTTGGTGAAGCAAGGCAAGGAACAAGGGGAGGGCTTGAGGCTGGTAGTGGATCACACAGATGCTGGAAGATATTTTCTTATCGAAGGCACAGGTGTCTTAACGGGGCAGCCTGAGCTTCACTGTCTCATTCTGTTCACGTCTCTGCCCCGACCCGGGGAGCAGAATGCCTGTGTAAGTGCGCTGCTTAATGCTATGGTTTGTTCAACCCTTAATCTGTCCACGGAGGACAACAAGAGGCAATTGGTACTGATTAATTGTGTTGTTTCTCTGTTAAACAAAGCCCTGTCAGTTGGGAACTGGACCAAACGTTTGAAACCTAACCACAGCCTGGGAGGAAGGTTCAAATTATGAGATGCAAAGCCTTTAGAGAAAAAAAAAATACATGCCGTGCAATCTATAGAACTTAACAAAATAAGAAAACGGCCAGATTGGTTCATTGTGTTAAGAATAAGTGAATAGAAGCCTTTTTCTAGGGGTAACAGCTCAGTCATTGCAGTGATCTTGGAAAGAGTCCTTGACTAACTTGCAGTAGAAGGCCAACTATAAGGTTAATATATAGTGCTGACAAGAGAAGTCATCAATGCTAAGGCTCTTCAGGTTTTTATTTCCTTTAAAAAAGAGGAAAACCAGATTCAGTAGCACCTGATAGCTGTCTTACCTGTCATCTCTCTGTTGGATCAGTACCTTTGTAGTAGCCATATAGTGCCCAATAGGCGAACTCGGGAGCTGAGGATGGATGACCACCCAGCCCCCTGCCCCAGGGCTTATTTCTCCATCGGTGGTCCTGACTGGTGGCTGCTTATGGGATGTTCGTTAGTGGTGAGGTGCGTACTTGCTGGCTGCACTAATTGGTACGGTATGTTAAGCTTTATAATGAACTGCAGCAAAGGGAAATAGTTTTAAGATTAATTGATGCGTGTTTAAGAGGTAAAAGGGATGATGAAGGATGTGGTACTTCTGAGAAGCCTTTGGATTTCAATTCTTTCCTTGGACTTTTTAGGTGAAAATACATTTTTATTGCTTCTTGGGTTTTGGGGGGGTTTGGGGTTTTGTTAGTGGCTTTTTTGGTTGTTTTTTGGTTGTGTTTTTTTTTGTTTGTTTGTTTTACAGACCATAACTATGTTGTTTTGGGTGTGCTGGTTTGGCTTAACAGCAAAGGTGGAAAGAAAAAAAAATTACGAAGGCAAGGCAGCTGTTTCACCAATCATATTTGTGGCTGTCATTGTCACAGTAACTCCTCTGCTGGAGAGGTTACCCTGGGGGATGAACTGTCCCAACTCATAGTCTGAAAAAGTAAAGGCTGAATTGACATAGTACAAATTACTTGTTAGTAACCAGTAAAAGAGGTCAGTCATATCTAGGCTTAAAGAGTTTGGAGGTAAGAATTTGCTTTTACCAGCGAAAATTAACATGATTTTTTGGGGCAGACACGAGAAAGTCCTCTTTTTGAACCTATCTGTGAGCGACCTGCCTGATGTTGCACAACGAACCTGGTGTAGAATAACAAATTAAGCCCAGGTTTTTCTGACTCCAACTTGGTCTGCCAAACACCATCCCATCTCGCTGTTCTCTGCACATCCATCTATTGACAAAACCCCCCAAACCTATTCCCAAAATGCTTTCCATAAGAAAATGCTGAAACAGGGCACTTGTGGGAGCTATAGTATTTTATGAAATTAGCAATTATACCACTCAGTTCCTCCACATTATTGCTTTTATGAGTGACTCTTTATACCTTGTGTGTGTTCCCAGCAAGGAAGATGCTGGTACTCAGCTGCTCCATGAAGCTGCAGATGCTGGAGAAAAAGCTAAGGTGGAGTTTCCCCGAGTCCCTCAAGGTAACGCAGTGCTGACCTGTCGCTTTCTGTGGTATTTCCATCGGTGAATCAGGGTGTTTGTCAGGGAATGAAAGCTGAGGGGATAGGGTTGTTCTTCTTCTGGGCTGTTCATCCTGCAGGTTTACGGAGCTGTGATGAACATCAACCGAGGGAACCCCTTCAGGAAGGAAGTGGTGGTGGACTCATGGCCGGACTTCAAAGCTGTTATCACCCGGCCACAGAGGGAGGTAGATTGATGTGGTTTGTTCCTAAGCAGTGGCTCTACCGTGACTGGGACCTTCCTCTCAGCTCTCCGAGAGCTTTGCGGATGGGGCTAGCTTTGTCTGGGAAGCGTGTGACAGGGGGAGGTGGGAACCGTAAGGTGCAATAGGAGACCCCAGTGGGTGCGGGCACAAAACCCGCTACAGGGAGCGCTGCTCTTTCCTGAAATGTTCTGGCTAGAAATTATAGCCTAAGCAAATTTACCTATGAAGTACATGCTCTAATTGACAGTAATTTTCCTGATTGCACCGACTGAAGATTAACTTGCACAGCTTAAGCAGAGGCACATTTTACCTGCACTCACGCCACCTGGCCAAACTTTCCCAGGGCTCTTTGGTCTCTCTAGTCTTTGTGCAGGCAGGAAAAAGAGCCTTAGTGAGCTTGTGATGGGGCAGATGTGGCTACAAGGTGAAAGAAGAGTTCTTCTGCCATCTTTTACTCCATAACGGGCAGTGCCGATGAGATGCTGTGAGGGGCCATTGCCTCAACCCCTTCTGTCCACCGTGATAAAGCAATCTGAGTTGCACGGATTTGTGTCTCCAGGCTGGGAGACAAGATCTTGTTGGTTGGTGTTGTCTCATATGAGTTACTAGGAGTACTGTCTGTGGAGTTAAATCCTTGACATGGTCTCTGGGACAACCAGCTCTCCGAGGCCAACAACGCAGGAGTCAGCACAGGACATGGACAATCCCCAGTTGGCAGTTTGGATGTTTCCAACCTGTTTTGGAGACAATGAGAGTTTAACGGTATTGATGAGGCCAGACTGTGCTCTTTCATCTCAGGGGCGGAGAACAAGCATTGGTACTATTTTGTTTACCAGAAGAGATGTGTTCTAAACACGTTGACCTTGGCAACCAAATAACACAGCATGTTTTTCGGGACAATGAGTAGTAGATGTGAGTTTGAATTAGGCAAGAGTTTCAAGAAACTGGCGCCAGGTTTGGGTTTCTGTGCCTTGGATATATGTGGACTTACTGCATTTGCTGCTTTCTGCTAATATGACACTGTGAAAAGCAACAGATATTTGTGCTCTCTTGCTTGAGAGTTGCTACTGAAAATGTCCTAAAAGAAGCCAGCCTGAAACTCCAAACATTTGTTAAATGTCTGGGGTTGGCTTTCAGTGAGTTTTGATTTCAATCTGAAAGATATGTGTGTGGGAAGGGGGAGAATATTTAATTCTTCCAGATTTTTTCTCCCCAGAATGAGATGGATGACCTTGACCATTACACCAATGCTCATGCAGTTTTCTACAAGGAGCTACAAGCTTACCAGGAGATCCTGGAAAACACAAATGCCATCAACTGGGGACAAATTTTTCAGACACAAGGTACAGTCCAGCCTTACTTGGTTTAGAGGAAACAGAATAGATAAACCAGTTGGTTTTAAAAGTCTTAATGGAGTGCAGACCTTGCCATTCTGGTCTATAGAGAGTTTTCTTGTACTTACATAAAACACAAGATCTAGGATTTGGCTTTTCTAGCTTTTGAATTCCATCCATATCGTATTCACTGTTCCCATTTCAGGTTCAGCTTTCAATTAGATGCAGCTGTTTCCCTGGTGGAAAGGCATGTTTATTTATATTTATTTTTGCTACTGGCCATAGGATTCTGAAGACTGAGCTGAGCAGTAGTCAATGCGGTAATCAGAGGTTTAGCGAGAGACAGTGTTCGAAAGCTGAACACTGACAAGACCTAAATGGGAAACAGTATACACATTTTTAATGGTGAAGGTTACCAATTAATAGAAGAACTTGCTTATGGAATAGGTGATTCCTCCATGGTTGAAATCCTTGCGTTAGGACCGGGTAATTTACTGTGGCTCAAACTGAAGGTGGGAGTTAGACAGGGAGGTCACTTGGAGAGGGTCTATTTCCTCATTGTTCTGGTGATTGGATGAGATGCCGTCTGGTGCCTTCTGACCTTCGCGTACGTAAAGCTATAGCCAGAGTGTGCGGGGAACCTAGTTAATAATCTTTGAGATTTCGAAACCTGGCTACTTCCATTAAAAGGGTAATATTGGGCTTTATTTAAAATAAATAAATAAATGATGCTTCCTTTTAAAAGTGCCTTAGTATGTATCTTTGTGTACACAGGGCTCCAGGATGGAATATGTGAAATATCCAGAACTGTGGCTTTATCCAAGCAGATAGATGTGAAAACATCCTCTTTCCACATGGTTATCCATTCAGACCCGGACATGCTGCCAGATGTCAGACTTCAGTACATCTAAGCACGCCATGTCATTTGTTGATGTCATTACTATAACAATACATTTCCTGAAAATGCATTTATATCAAAAATATCAGGAGAACTGCTAGGCTTTCTCTGTGTCTGTGCCAAAAACTTGACTGAGGAGTTAATTGGTAAGGAAGGAACTATTACCTTAAATGCTTACCAAGATTTTTCTTTGATCAGTCCACCACTTTTGCAGTTTTATATTCCAGAATAGTCCCCATCCCCTCCTCTCATCGTGCGTACATGGGATCCACAGGTCTGCTTTCCATCTACTTTGACTTTCCGGTGTCAAAGCTCCTTAGATTTGATAGATGGACCTGGGACTCCTGCAAAGTTTGTTTTTCACAAGGGGGCTTTACACAACTCCTTGAAGCTTTTTCTGACATCCTTCTGCTGGTGAGATGTTGGTCTGACATCACAGCAGAAGAGTAGGGGAACCACAGGCTCCATTTTTTCCTGCAATAAATTTCTCAGCAGCGGATTCAAAATCCAGAGACAATCTATCAGTCTGGGAGGATGACAGACTGGAAATAAAATCCTTTCCACTCCCCAGTGCCACCTAATATGTCACTGGGGCTCCTTGCCTTGCTTAACGTATTCTCCACTCTTTCTGTAAGGAATAAGGCGCCTCTGGAGTGTGTTGTGTGGATTCAGGGGTTTATATAAACAAAGACCTAAAATGGAGAAGCACTGCCCTCTATAATTACTCCCAACCCCTCCAGCCTAATGAACCCAGCTGTCTTTAATTCTTCTTTCTAATATAGAATGGGAAATCTATTTGGCTGGCGAAGCAAGCTTTAAATCCAGCACGGTCTCCCATGCCAGCCTGCTCAGCAAGACCTGGTCACGGTGGGGGGCAACCCAAGGAGCCAGAAGTACCTTGCTGACCTCATTTGCTTCTTCCCCAGCGTCTGTGTCTTGGATGACAGCGGTTATCCCTTATCCCCTCTCCTGGAGCCTGACAGACCAGTTTGCCACCATGATTCATGGTTATACCCTTCCAGAGCATCGGAGGAAAGGTTGTAGCAGGCTTGTGGCTACCACTTTTGCTAAGAAATTACATAGCTGTGGCTTTCCAGCACAGGGTAATGTCCTGGAGGCGAACATGCCATCAATAGCATTGCTGAAAAGCATGAATGTCCGGGTTCTTCCCTGCTCATTTTTCAGGATGATTCACACACCTTTTCATTTTTTAGCTAAATCTCACTTATAACCAAACCCCACCTCTACATTCAGACGAACTTTTGTGTACTGCAGGAGCACTCTGGTGGAGTTTAATAACTTAGGTGAGATCAGAAATCATACAAGAGTTTCCTGTGTAAACCCCAAATTGAAGGTATTAACTGCTCATGACTTCTGTGCTCAGGGAAAATAGCTCATGGCAAATCCAAAAGACTTAGGAATGGTTGTAAGTTTAATAGTTTTGTTGTAATTCAACTGTAATTGTACCGCTTCTGACTGAAGAGTTATTCCTTCTGTATAACCATTTCCTGGGATATCTACAGCATTGGACATCTCTAACTCCTTCTGTCAGTCTTGGTATAAATCCTGAAGCCTCTCCTTTCCCTAACATGGCCTAAAAGAGATTAGTATGTGAAATTAAGAAGCAGAGAAACCTGCAAGGATCATTATGAATTAAAGAAAAACTTTGTAAAGAAGTCTTTTAATGTCTAATACAGGAACAAGTCTCTTTCCTTTCTGCCGTGCGTCGCTCAAGACAAATCTGTCTATCTTCTACTCATGGTACAGCTAAGCATGCAAAGGCTGGATAAAAAGTCTTGCAAATTTTAACATCAACACATAGGTATTTTATCACAAGTCAGGAGGGCTTGCTAGAAGTCATTGCCATCGATTCTGTCAGTAAATAATGCCAAGTGCTTTGCAAACGCTCCTTCTGGGGGTGGAAGTAAATTTCACTGTTTTCACACCAGTCTAAAACTCACTTAAAATTTGGCAGACAGAAGCTGTGAGATATCTACGATCTCTCAGTCAGAAGTGTCCAACTAGAGAGGTGTTTTGGGAGCAACAATGAGGGTGCTGTCACTGAAAGCCATGGGAGGACACATGGAAGTCTTGTATATGCCAAAGCTGATACGCCTTTTGCACAGAAGTCTAGGAGGGTCATTACTAGGAGGGTAATGACATGACTAAGAGGTTGTTCCTTGAGCAGCACAACTGTCAAAGACAGGTTGCCTATAATATATAGTACAACGGGGGCTTTATTTTCTTGGCTGAAGGCAAGTAGTGCCCTAGGGCACTGTTACACCTGTGTATGTCCAAAACTGTATTTGGATCCATCTGCATTCAAAATCAGGTTGGATAAAGCCCTGAGCAGTCTGGTCTGACCTCATGCCTGACTCTTTCACCTCCTGCTGTTCCTTCCAACCTGAATTGTCCTGTTGTTCTGTAAGCCTGTGAATCTATTGGCATTCCACTTTTGCAGCACAGTTTCACCTTTTGGATTTAAATAAGCGTTACTGGAAGCGGAACGTGACTGTGAAGGGGATGTGTGTCTACAAGTGCTGCTTTCTAGTGAATTTGCTATGTATCTCTAGTATTTTGTGGATAACTTTGTGCAAACATGTACCCACCACTGCTAGTAAGGTTCCTCACAGACCTGAAATGAGTCAGTCATTAAGTACTTAATGGGGACTATTAAGATTTAGCCATAAGCTTGTGTTTATCTACTGAACTGGAAGGGGCTGTGATGGCAGCACCTCACAGGAGTCAGGTCCAGAATAAAAGGAATCCTATTTCCTTTTGACAAGAAGATTAACTAAAGCCTGAATGAGAACCAGTTTTGGCAGTCGTGTCTGGCAAAGGAAGGAGGACAGAAAGGTGGAGAACAGACAAAGGCAGAAGAAAGAGTCCAGGTGGTGGAAGGATCCCTGTAAAGCTGTGCAGATTCATTCCTGAATTTATCTGGGAAACAGAGCAAAAGAGAGAAAACAAGGTTAGGTCAGTCTTTCTACTTGAGAAAATGAGCCACGAGCTTCAGGGGAAGGACCTTAGAGAACCAAGACTACAGAAAAGCTCTGAAGGGACTGGGGAGGAAACATGGACCCGTTAATTACATCTTCTACCTATTTCTTCCGGTACTGACAGCAAGGATGTCCTTTGTCCTATATGAAAGCTAAGCCATTGGCTCCGTTGCTGTGAAGGTATATGCCCAGGAGGTGTATTACAGACAGCAGGGGAGGAAAAAGAGCATTCAACGCAGATTCAAGTGAAAAAATAGGTTGGTTGATACCCAAGAAATTGTTGCTTTCTCCAAGATTTGCTTCTTCTCTAAGCTGCTGGCTTGACTTATGTCAACACTGTCACTCAGATCTCCTTTGATTCAAACAATGTGGACTTGAAGCACAGCACTGACATACTGCTGGCCCAACAGCTGGCCGGGAGCCCCTGAACAGCAGCTGTCAAGCTGCTAAAAATTCAAATAACACAAGTTCTGGCTTCATGTAGATTCAAAGCTTGACGCGGTACCCAGCTGATGCGCTTGCTGGTTTTCTTCCTTGCATCCTTTGGCATCGCTAATGACGTGATCTAACGGGTTAACTAACAACAGCCCAGGTGAGTGAGAAAGGTAAATAGTTTATGTACATAGAGCTTGGGAAGGGCCAGAGTGATACAGGGCTGGGAGGAGGTGATGCTCGACACATTTAGGGCTCATTCCAGGGTAACTTGACTTGCAGTGTGTGCCAGACAGGGTGGTACTAATGGAAGACATCTCCCCGTGCTAAATGTGTGCCTGGAGCACAGTAGGAGGCACGTGTCCTTTTAAGGCACAAAGGATTTTGAATTAGCAGCAGGTCCTGGACAAAAAAAAATTACAAAAATTTCTAAAAGGAGGGCAAAAAGGTGGATTGAGATATTTAAGTTCACTAATATTCAAATATTCCATTATTATTTTAGCTTTCTGAGTTTCATACTGCATAAAATACCAGAATGTCCCTTGTATGTGCAGTGCCATTTGGAAGACAGTATGTGTATCTGAATCATTCATACAGGGCTGGCAGATTTGGTTTCAGATAATCAAGCTACGATTCTACCCCATCAGTTTTAAAAAATGGAATATATTTTTTGAGCAAATCAGGGATTCCTGGCAGGAGGGAGCTGTTGATGTCCAACAGAGAATTTCTGCAAGACTATAGAAAAGTGAGACTTGCAGGAAACCATAGTGCTTTGTTAGTGTGTGAGCAGGTGCGCAGATGTATGTGCTCCTGATTCAAAGGCCAGTCTGGGTTTAAAGCAGTCGAGTATTTTAGGATAACTGATATCAAGATTATAATCCTTGTCTTTCCCAAGTCCGGGTAAATTCTGCCATTCTTTTGATAGGGCCAGATGTCTACCTCTAAATTCTATCTCGTTCAACCCAATTAGACCATTTTTACAGAAGTAGTGGAGATCCTATATTTATCAAGAGGGAGAATAATTTCCAGGCGACTACATCCAGTGATTGTTTGATTTAAAGACAGAAAATAACCATCTGATAAACAGAGGTAACTCAGCAAAGGGTCTGAGGTGGTCATGCAATGTAGGATCCTGCCATATGAAAGGAATAATTTCAGGGTGCTTAGGCAAAAAAATGTCCTGGAGGAAAGAGCAGGGTCAGTCCAGACAAGACCGACTTTTCAGTTGAAAACTCTCAATATATACCCAGTGCAGGGAACTCTCTGAAGCACTAATATGAGCTTTGCTGCTTCTATCTTCTTGCCTTCAGAAAGGTGTTGATAAGAAGAACTTGAAATTCTTGTGGAAGCGGATTTATCTTCTCCATCTTCCAGTTAATGGAAGAGTGTGAGGAGCTGTCTGTCATCTGAAGAGAAGATGGTCTTTCATTTGTGAAACAAAAAATAACATATTGGGGTCTACAGACTCAGTACTGGAGCAGGCTGTGGCCACAGTCTGGACATTTTAATGTCCTTGCAACAGATTCTCACAGAGGCATACATGATCTTGTGCCTCTCCGTAACCCCTTCTTTTCTGGTCATACTCTGTATATTAGTCCCAAAATGATATGAATTCTTCATAGCTGGGGTGATCCCTTTTCATTACCAAAAATATTTTTGAGAGAAATTAGAAATTATATGGTGGTGTGACAAAAAGGCATCTACAGTAAAGAGAATGAATTATGTAGTATTTGAAGTTTTCCTCCCGTTGCATTTTTAGGTGGAGTTCAGTTTAATACACCTGATTCTGCACCTGGGTTGAAGTTCAGACAGACACCACCGCAAATGATCATTGACTGCAGGTTGAGACAGTAGGAAGAAAAATAAGGTTTACGCCCTCAATATCTAGGAAGCCTCATTCCAATCTGTGATGAGCGGGTTTCCAACGAAGACTTTGGTTTGGGGGAAATTCCCTCTGCATGTCTATTCCAGAAACTTTCTATTTTTCATAAAGCGCACAGAAAAGAGGTGACCATCATCGTGCTTGGTGAGGGAAGGGTCCCCTACGCACTCCGTAGTGATCACTCAGTAAACAACAATGTTCTTTGCACCAGCACTCGATGGATGAGCCCTGATGTGTCTGGTGGCACCCTGAGGACGCTGAGCATGAACCAAGAGTCCCATCCAACTCCCATGCTGCCTATGGGGAGAGAGCAGATGTGGAGGCTTGAAGCGGTATCGACCTCGGGCTATTTTGGCTGTCAGTAAATTTTAATTTCCTTTTACCGTCGCCAGGAGGTGGGAGCCCTCTGACAGCTGGAATTTGCAGACCATGTTTATGCAATGTTTAATAGCAAGTCAGAAGGTTCATTACAAAAGCACCAGCTCTTTTGCCACGAGTGCACGTTTTATTTACTGAGGTTATCCAGTTACGGAATATTCAGGAAAGATATTAATGACCCTCTGGACTCAGGTCAGCTTGGCCTAAGGTTTTTCCTGAGCAGGGATCTGCATACAGAAGTGTTATTTCTTTCATATGGTAGGCTGTGGCAGATACATGTATATTTGTGAAATAAATCTTTAGGGCTGTTTGACTTACTTAAAGCATTCCACCATTGGAAGAAGGTCAACAGAAAATAGCAGGGCAATGAGAGAGAAAAAACAATTAAAGAAGAAATTGCCACTTTACAGGTGCAAGTGTCAGGTGGGGGAGGGACAGTTTCTGTTTCTTCTCAGGGTGAGATGCAGTCAGTCAGCTGGTGTGTCTGACAGCAGTGTACCCAAACTGTCCAAGGGAATTGGTCAAACCAACAACAGACTAAGTACTTTTGTGATTATGACTGCGGGTCTTGTTGGTGAACATTAGATCATAGAATCATGGAATGGTTTAGGTTGGAAGGGACCTTAAAGATCATCGAGTTCCAAACCTCCTGCCATAGGCAGAGACACCTCCCACCAGACCAGGTTGCTCCAAGCCCCATCCAACCTGGCCTTGAACACCTCCAGGAATGGGGCAGCCACAACTTCCCTGGGCAACCTGTGCCAGCACCTCACCACCCTCAGAGTGAAATTTTTTTTCCTAATAACTAATACCTAATGAATGTCCTGTTTCTAGTACAATTGGGTTCTGCCACTGTCTGAAGTGTGTGGGTCTCCTGGTTACAGCTTCTGTGATGTTCATTCCGCTGGTCTGCACACCTCAAGCAACTGTGCTATAACTCATGCACAGTCTGGCATTGCCATCTTTCAGAAGATGTCCGTCATCTTCTGAATTAGTAAAGACCTAGAAATGGAGGTTTAACCTTTCCAGGGCTGGTGGCGACTGCTGGCAAGAAGTGTAAAGTACAGGGGCCTGTTTCGCTCACGAAAAAATAAATTCTTTTCATAATTTTGCCTCCAAATCCCCAGGTGAAAAAACAGTGTTTAAGCTGAGTGGTTTTTTTTTGTTTTGTTTTGGTTTTTTTTTTTTTGGTTTTTTTTTTTTTTTCCAGAAATGTTAGAGCTGGAAAAAGACTAAATAATCCATTTTGATCTGGTTCTATCTTTGAAGATAAATACGTGGAAAAGCCTCAGATAGTAGATTAATGGAGGTCATGTGAATCAATATGTACAAAGATGGTTAGATAAGATTAGCTGTTTTGTACAAACAGAAACTCTCTCAGGAAAACACAGTGCACTCATATCACCTCCCACCTCTGCGATGCGCTGCGATCATGCTTTCAACTATCACACTCTTTCTATGGCTTCAGAATCTTTATTTACAAGACAAATGCAAGACTTCTTGTTATTTTGGATTTCTTATATTATTGGGATAAATGTGTTTTGTTTAAAGGTTAATAGGAGCAAGAAATGCAAATGTCTGATTTGTTTTGAGTGCTTAGATGACATGAGAAAGAATAGCTTCAGAAAATGGAATGTGATCACCAACTTCTAATACCTTTCCTACAGTGATTCCCTTTTTCAAACCTTGCCTTCAGTGGAACCCTCCCATATTTTCAGAAAAGTTTTTAACATTTAAAATTCAGGGGCAGAGAATTTCTTTCCCGGTAATTTTATTCCGGGCAAAGCTAATTAATTTGTAATTTTCACAGATATCAGCTAACTGATGAAAACCATCACCTTCTCCAAGTGCAAACATAGCTCAGGAGACAGACACGCATAAGAGTACAATGGAAATGTCCTGTAAGTGACATTAGTTTTTCTCACAGGAGCCCTGGATTAAATAGCAAGAGAGGCTGTGAGGATCTGGACTGCTACAACTTCCACTGCAGGAGATCCATTTTTTTAAAGTTGTTCCCCTGACATACAAAATGGTACCCAATGATGAGGATGTACGGTTGGTGCAGTTGGAGCTTCAGAGGGGATAACAAGATGAGGATATCCAGCTCAATGAGCACCATGAAGATATGTAGGAGTATTCTCCTATTGTGTCTAGTAAGTTTGACCATTCTTCTGCATTGCTTTTCTGGTCTGTGCTCTACTGGAAGTGGAGACAATCAAATCTACTGAAAGGCCAGTGCACCTTGCTGCATCCAGACCTGAAATGGATGCTCCAGGGCTAGGAAAAAACATAAACTTTAGCAGGAGTCTTGTAAAGAACAGGAAGAGGTCCACGTTGGCGAGGTTTTCGCCTGCACCTGCTCTGCAGCCTGCATTGGAAGTAGGAGAGACATGAGTTTTAAAATTCCTTGCCTCCTGAAATTCAGAAAAAAAATGAAAACTTCAGGCTAAATTTCCTTTCTATCTAGCATCTTTGTGAATCCAGAAACTAAAATAAACAGATCTAAATTAGAAGTTTACTACTCCTTTGTAAAAAATTTCCTTAAAATTAAAAGGAAATTATTACATTAGAAGAATTCAAGAGGAGGGCAGATTTGCTCCTGAAAATAAAAATGAGGCAACCACTCATGCTATTTTTGGATTCTCATATTATTTTCATTTTTGAGTCTTTAATCATTAGTCTCTATATAGTAGTCTACAGTTGAACACTCACAGATGTTTGAAGTATCTACATTATCTGAAACATGCACACGAGGCTTTTACAGCACAGGACCTGTCCCTCCAGCTTGGCAGCTGAAGGCCAAGCAAAAGATCTGAGGGTATCTAAAATGGTGTTAGAGGCTTGGGCTTAAAACAAATGAATTGTGCTCTGTATATCAACTTTAAAATGGATTCAATCTCCTCCCAATTGTTTAATTATTTGCAGCCTAATGATCGGAATCTTGTTTGGCTAAGGAGAAAAAGGCATATGGAGAATCACAGAATCATAGAATCGCTGAGGTTGGAAAGGACCTTTAAGATCATCAAGACCAACCATTAACCTGCCCTGACAAAATCACTTCTAAACCAAGAATTGTCGATACGAACCCTCCCAAACCAAAGGAATGAGGTAAACAAAAGGGAATGTTCAGAGGAGTGTCAACTTTAGGAGAAGAAATGAATGTCTTGCTTCATCACCTACTCTCAGGAGAAATGGCAGAACAGGGAATATTGTCCTTCTAATGCAAAGTGAAAGAGCCAACCTAAGAAAAGCTGAGCTTTGTGGCAAACCGCAGAGGGTCAGCACTGATTACTGCTCAGGCAGAAGCGGGGATTGAATGCTCCTGAACAGGGGAAGGACTGGGGAGAAGAGCCAAGGGGAGAAGCCGCAATGAGGCATTGGGGAACATCGGTATACCCAACCCAGCTTCAAACCCATCCACCTGACAAACAACCTAACAACCCTTCTGTTCTGAAGACCTGAAGCTCTGAACATCCCATATTCACCACAGAGGCTCTGCAGTGCTTATCTTTAAGCAGGATAGTACAAGCTGGGCAAAGCTTCATGGTCCATATGTGTCTTTGGAGAAACACAGACTTGGGAGTGCTTTTGGGGGATATGCTTTCACCAAACAGACGTTACCAAGTGAAAATTGAAGCAAGAATGTGAAAGCTGAGGGTCTCTGTTATTTATCCCAGATTAGATGATCTTATAGGTTGATCCATGACTCATCAATTAGTCCACACTTCTGGTCCACTTCAGCCCTCTCCCATTAAATAAAAAATAAAAGAACACCGCTTTGTTTTAGAAGTACAGGAAACCTTCATTGAGGTGTAATGTAAATTATTTTGGCCAAAGAATTAAGAAGACCGGTATAATGAAAAAGCAATTTTAAACACTTTTTAAACAAACTGATGCTGATCAGAGCTCTAGGAACGTGTTACAGCACACATTTTATAGGGTTTGGGGATGACATTAAATGAAATAGCAGGGCTGAGGTCCAGGTCTGAGATAGAGACTCCAGGGGGAGGGTGGAAGGTGAACCTCTGCAGGAGGCTGGTGAAGAAGAGGAAGAGCTCCATTTTGGCAAGAGTCTCACCGGCACAGATCCTCCGCCCTGGAATGAAATGCAGAATGTCGGTAAGAGAGTCAGTGGGAGCTGGTTCTTCAATAGTTGGAAGAAATAAAAACCTCTGAGCAGCTCTTATTCTGAGGAAGATCAGTAGGAATCCAGAACACTTCAAATGCCAATATCCTATCAAATGTCTATATCAAATGCCATATCCTAGCTAAGAACACAGTAGCTCTTAAAAGTCTATTTAGTACAAGAAACATTTGAGAGAGGGGATATTGGGTCTTCAGAGGTATGATAACAAAGCCACCTGGTGATTTTACTTCTCTTTTCCTTTGTCTAAATGCTTGCATTTGGGGAGAAATGTATGGAAATGCAATCTGAATTCCTTAATTCCAGTTTTCAATAAAATTTGTATTTTTCTTCATTTTCAGGTTTTTCCTCTACTTGATTCAGTTTTTGGATCCCAGACCAACTTTGGCTGGCTTAGTCTAGACTTTGGCTCTATTAGTCTTGCCACATGCAATTTTTTATATTAATTTTTGTCAGAGACTCACGCATGCTGGCTAGAGTGGGACTGAGGAGGAAGGTGGTGGAGTTATTCTGTGGAGCCCCTAATATAAGACTTTCTTCAAAAGCACTGTGAATATGAATTTTTCTCAATCCTGGTCAAATTCAGCAGCTTGCAAACTGCCTTAATCAGAGCGTGGTGATTCAAGGCCAGAAGTAGGAAAGACCTGAACCAAGATTTGATTTTAACTCCCTTGTATGACAGAAAGAGAATGGAAGAGTGTTTGCCTGGCTGTGCTATGAAATAAGCCCTCCAGGGAAGGCTCAGTCCTGACACTCCCTTGATGTGCTTTCAGCTAGGACATCTAGATTTAAATCTGAAAAAGAAGGTCTGTGAATTAGAAGTGCTGTAAGCCCTTTTATAGAAAAAAAAAATTATTTACTGTATGTTGGATGGTGAGAATGACAAGAGAAAACCTTATTCAAAGTTCGTGCAGAATTAAAAATACACAAATAGGGTCTCTAAAAAGTGCAGAGTGTTGTGGATATGATAGACAAATTAGCCAGAGACCGACAAATAGGAACTTAATTGAGCAATGGCAGAACCTGGAAAGCAGGAGAAACGCCAGAGAAGGTGCAATCATCACAGGGGTCAGAGTCTCCCACCCTTTGGCAAATGGTGCAGGTGTGTCAGCTTAGGTGAACGCCACGCTCCGTGGATGGCTCAAAAGGCAACCCTTTTCTGTCCTTTGATTTTATACAGAATTTGGGGGTTTATATAAGGCAACTTCTATTTGTTGGCACAGTATATGAAATCTTGATCCCAGACGACATTATTCATGATTTTTTAAAAGGGGCGTGCAAAAACCCAACGTGGTTCCCCCAGAAAGACACAGAAGCCGCCTATCCTGTGTGCTTTGTGTGTGGTCATAGACAATGCAGCTGCGTCAGAGACAAAGCCGCCCAGGCCATAGAGCAGTTGTGGGCTACAGATTATAACGCAGAAATGTGTTCTCTAAACCATCATGGAAATTGCTGAAAACCTCCCTCCTCTTTAAGAAGGCACTACAAATTCTTGTTTGTAATCACTGAATACAAAGTGAGAAACTGATATCTTCCAGAGGCCGGAGGAATTAGCAGACATTTGTGAGTACTCTTTCTTGTCAGAGGTGTGTCCTGAGGAATCTGTGAAATATGGACTATGAAATTATCCCAAGAAAGAGACAGTGTGGAGGTCAGGCTTCAGTAACGAAAAAAATGCTGGTACAAGTAGTTTTTGTCTAATATATGTATTTGCAACAATAGTAAATGGAAAAGAGAAGATACCTGCTGAAAAAGGCATGAAAGCGTCTTTCTTCACAAATTTTCCATTGGCGTCAAGAAAGTGCTCAGGATAGAACATGTCTGGTTTCTCCCACTGTGATTTGTCTTTCAGGACAGAGGTCAGTAAGGGGATGATGTAGGTTCCCTGCAAAATAAGACAGTGGAATTAATCTGTGTACAAATAATGCAGTGGCAGTAGTAGCAATAAAACTTCAAGATTGTCAGTCTGGAGAAAGACATTATTCTGACTGCTGTTACGTGACTTCATTAGAGTGAATATGTTTATCACATTAACCACGTTTGAGACAGAAGAATCATAGAATTATGGAATCATAGAATTGTCTAGGTTGGAAAGGACCTTTAAGATCATTGAGTCCAACCACCACTTCTAAACCATGTCCCACAGCACTATGTCTACGCATCTTTTAAATACCTCCAGGGATGGGGACTCAACCACTTCCCTGGGCAGCCTGTTCCAGTGCTTGATAACCCTTTCAGTGAAGAAATGTTTCCTGATGTTCATCCTCAATGTCCCCTGGTGCAACTTGAGGCTGTTTCCTCTTGTCCTGTCTCTTGTTACTTGGGAGAAGAGACCGACCCCCACCTGGCTACACCCTCCTTTCAGGTAGTTGTAGAGAGTGATATGGTCTCCCCTCAGCCTCCTCTTCTCCAGGCTAAACAATTCGAGTTCCCTTGGCCGCTCTGCAGAAGACTTGTTCTCCAGACCCCTCACCAGCTCTGTTGCCCTTCTCTGGACAGGCTCCGGCACCTCAATGTCTTTTCTGTAGTGACTGGCCCAAAACTGAACACAGTACTCGAGGTGGGGCCACACCAGTGCTGAGTACAGGGGGACGATCACTGCCCTAAATGCTAAAAGAAATAATCCTGTAGACATCTCACCTTGGGAATGAAATAGCCTTTGAGAGTGACATCTGCAGCAGTCTCGTGAGGCAAATCCAATGGCAGGATATTTGCAAATCTCTGAATTTCATGGATGACAGCATCCGTATATGGCATCTGAGTTCGATGCTCAATCCGTGGGGAATTTGACCCTATCACTCGCTCTATCTCTTCTTGGACCTTTCCTGAGGAAAGAATCAACTATAAGAAAGAGACAAGGGCTCGTTCATCCCTGAGACATACTGTGCTTTACTGAAGGTACAAAAGACCTTGAGTGAAAAGCATAAATTCTCCCCATATCTCTTTTTCCTTTCAGAAATAATGGGAGGTGGACAGAACTACAGTGTTTGATTATTTCTTTACCAATATGAAACCTAAAGACATGTATTTTTTCTGCTCTCTCTTCTGCTTGAAGTTTCTTGCTCTGACCAAGAGGTGTATCAAAAACCCCACTTGACTCCTAATAACCCTGTGCCATAACCTAGAATGGAAATGTCAGGCAAAGAGCAATTCCAGGAATCTTCTCAGATATTTAAAGCCTTTGTACCATCCATTTAACATCTGCACAGGCCTTTGGTTTATCAAAAACCTGTTTCTAGAGGGAAACCTGGAACAATTTGATTGGCCAACACAGGACAGCGCTTTTGTTTTTAATTAATGAGATTTTACTGAGTGAAGGACCTGGCCCAAATAAACTCTGTTTATAATCTACTGATAGGCTGAATATCATGCCCTTCACTGGGTCTGAACCACAGGGCACAGCGATACCTAGACAATAATTAGCTGGAAATCTTGGCTTTCTGTAACGTAGTGTATTAACAGATATATTGACCCTCCAGGTTCCCGTTCAGTTCCTAATGCACTGAGTGTGACGGCATCTGTCATAAAACCACTTACTCTGAATTTCAGGGTACTTCAGCATCAGCAGAAAGCTCCATTTTAGCGTGGTGGAAATTGTCTCAACACCAGCAGTAAACAAATTGCTCACCAAGCTTAGCAAGTTGCCATTATGGAAATACCCATTGGTAGTGGATTTCTCCTGAAAGAAGTGGTTGAGGAAAAAAAAGATGAAAACTTAAGGCTTTCAGCGTGAAAATGCAATTTATGTAGCTAAACATTTACTAAAAAATAAATCCTATATTTTAAAAAAGCATGAAAGACAAATAAGAGCTTTGGTCTTGTACCTGGCCAAGAGTGTTGATTGAGGTTCTATGTTTTGCATGATCTCTGCGTTTACGGGGCCAGCAGCAGAAAGAGCTGGTTTCTTCATGGCAAAGGTAACCCAGATATATCAGAGACCCCAAATAAGGACCCCAGTAAAGCCCAGGTAGCACTTTTGTTCTGTAATGCATTATGTTTTTGAAAGAGCCAGAAGGGCAAGGACAACCGACAGAGCAGATAAAAAGATACAGCCTCTGTCAATGTATTGAGAAAGTGTAAATAAGAGTAAACATTTGCTGATTAAAAGGCATTGGAACTGCAAAAGAGTGAAATATCTGTTCAACTCTACCAGTTCATTATCTGTGTTTTGTCAAAGATGGATTCCCTAAAGAAATATAACCATAGTTATAAGGACTGAAAGGAAATTGTAAATGTCTTCATATAACCATAAAAGTTGGAAAGAATGAAAAAATATTCAGTTACCTCCTGCTGTTTAACCAGGAAAGCATCAATAAAACTTCTTTGATCATTTTTGTCCAGGGTTTTGAGATGTTCTACAAAAGTAACTTGTACATAAGCATGGAATTCATCTCTGTTTTGGAGAAGAGTCTTATTAGCCTTTAGGAGGAATCCAAGGTATGGGAAGATGTTGTACATCTACAAGAGTGAAAGATGTTAGAGAGAACTTACTGGTCAGAGATCTGAAAACACTACAAAAACAAATGAATGATATTGTGCCTATTTTGCAGATACAAAACCCAAAGACTTAACATTAATATTTGGTTCTTTAGAACATGAAAAAGTGACTGGATGGATTCATAGTAGAAAATCCATTAAGGACCACTGAATACAAGGAAACTTCTCAGCCCCAATGTGTGGGGAACACACCATTTTGCAGGAGTAATGTAAATGTCAGACGAACATCTGCAACTTGCTACCAGGGAGATGGAAATGTTGCCTATCAACCTTTGTTTTGGCCAGCTCTTCTGCTAATTTTTCTTTCTGTTTCAAAGCCTAAAAGGACAGAAATAAATCTTTTTTTGTGGCAGCATTGCATGTGAGTATCAGAAAGTATTTATTAGTCATTGAGACATTTCAGTGTTCTAGAAGCATAGGAAAATATATTTTGTATCAGGGCTCCTCGTACAGGTAGACCACATACCCTATAGCTTCTCCCTGACCCATGTTCTGAGAGAGTGTACTGTATTGCCTGGTCACTTTAATAGGGGTGAACCATATTTTGGGGGAACGATGTGCTTGCTGTTCATGCACTCTGCAGTGTGTACGTGCACAGACAAATCTCTGCTTTCTCAGAAAAAAGTGTCTGGCAGAAAGCTGTGTTTACAGAATTAATTCATGTAGCATGGTCCTGACTGTCCTTTTCCCACCACGAACCTTGGGAGTGGGCCAAGGGAGGAGCAATAGCTCTGGCAACATCAACCTTATTCCCACTATCATCTCTAAGGAGCCTCATACCTCTTTCCTGATGTATAATTAGCTCTGAGCTTTTTTTGTGCTCTGGGAAAGGAGTTGCTGCTGCCTTCACACTAATTCTTCTAGCCTACTTCTGTCTGGAAAAATTGTCCTGGCAGTCCTTTCATGGTTTATAAGCTGGAAGCGTAGACCCACCTCGTGGTATCATGAGTTACCAAGTGGAGTGGGAAGAGCAGGGAGGGCACTCAGTGCTCTTCCTTCCCCGAGAGGTATCAGCTTACAAGGCCCCATTGCTTTTCCTAAAGATCGATTCACTGGGCATCTTGGCCAGCACTGCTGCCAGAAAAAAACAAGCCTTGTTGTGCTCTCTTCCCAGGTGCTCCTTTCCTCATACCAGACTCTACTGGGCCAACACAAGCATCTGTGCGCCTGAACAAGATACTTGACTAGGGAAGTTATCTCACAGAAAATTAAATTCTCTGAAATCTCTTGATTTCTCTCTATTTTTTTTTATATGAATTGGATTATTTTCTACATCTGGTTCACCTCGGAACTCTGCAAACAATTCAATCGCAAGAAGGGAGAAAATAGCATAGAGCAATGTGAAATAGAGTCTGATTTTTTTTTTTCAGTTCAGGTTTAGCAGTCTTCAAACTATAGCACAAGGATGAGAGATTAGGGGTTTGCTTGTTGGCTTCAAGATTCCCAGATGGCTTTTCAAGCTTTGCTTTGCCCCAGGAAGTGCTTGCAAACCTCTTATCTTGCAGAGTCTCAGATTCTTCAGTTCAATAGAAACAAGTGACCATCAGTATTACCATGTTCCTATGGCATCCAGTGGAACAGCACCATAAACATTGTTATCGTTACCGTAACCAAAGGTTTCCCAGCAAGCCTCATGCTTTCATTGGTCAAATGTAGAAGTCTCACAAATCTGGAGTCTTTGTAGTCAAATCGTTTTCCAAGTAATATTGACACAATTATGTTAGCAACTGCTGCATTAATTATTTTACTAGCATCAAAGGGCTTTCCTATACAATGGACAAAAGAATCTATTACATTGTGGCAAGAGATGTCATTTGTAATCGTAAATTTAATACTAATTATTGTTATTTATTTGTTATGATTGATTGCTATTGATTATTATCCAATGATAGAATACCATGCCAAGACACAAAAATGCCAGAGGAGCCAAATTCATCAAATTGGTTCAGACTGAAGGACATTTCTCAAAAAGATCAGAACTTGGGAAGGTGACTGGCAAGCCTCTGGGTACTTGAAAAAAACCTTAGAGGTTTGAAGAATGAATCATCTACTGACCTTCTTGTGATGCAATGGTGTCTGCCAGATACCCGTACTCCTCCACAATGCGGTCCTCAATGACCCTTTTCCCCATCCCAAAGTCTCGTAAGGTTGTGAGAGTAAATCTTCGCATCACCTTCCAGTTCTCGCCATGGGCAAAAACAATCCCTGACACAAAGAGAACATGTCAAAGAGGCAGAAGATTTTCAATAACTAATTTATAGACAAATAATGTAGATATTTAGTAGCAGTCACTTTTAAAACAAGTTAAATTACATCTGGCTGAGGAAAAAAACCCAACTTTCCCTTAAGTATTTTCAGGCCTTAATGATAGGTTTATTGCATAGATAAAAAGAGGATAAACTATTTAAGAGGTATTTAATCAAATCTTAAGAAGAATATATATCTCTGAGAGACAGTTGTCACCGAAAGAATGAGGGCATTGGAAATTCAAGTTCAAACTGCTGATTGTCATATTTTGGAATTGGAATTGAACTGAGATCTCATGTCTCCTATGATTGCAGGAGAAACCTGTAACCTCCTCAATCAGTTTTTTCATTGAAATTGTTATGCCATGTAACTAATGACTTTAGTTATATTTTTTCAAGGAAAAAAAAATAAGGTGTAAAGAAAGCTTACATGCAATAATGTGATCAAAAGATGTAACTGTTAAAAAAGTTCACAGAATTATTCCTGAATTTGTCCAGGGGTCTTTAGAGATGTAAATATGAAACTCTCATGCAAAATTAGAATGAAGTTTGGGTGTGAAATTCTCATTTGGAAACCCAGCTCAGCATACAGCATTTCCCTTATTAAAATAAATCCCCAGTTCTGTATGTATTCCTTTCTATTGTCACATTCAGTTTTTAAAAACACTGTTCACCACTTGAAATGAGAAGCAGCGGTATAATACTCATTTCAGGAAAAGGAGGCTCTATGATAAGCCCAAAGCAACAGCAGTCCACAGCCATATCATGAGAGCTAAAAATGCTGTCCCTGACATGCATGCCCGTTTTTGAGATCCTGAAAGTGTGACACTATCCATTATCTGTTGCTGTGGTTATTGTTAGAGTTACAGTTGTTTTGTTGTCACTGTGAGTAGTTTCAAATACACAGAAGGCAATGAAATTGCTCCTTATTTCCAATGCCTTATATGGTCTCTGATCCAAAGTGATGTGCAGCTTCTGCTTCATCTGAAGGAAAACACTTTTTGAATAAGTCAAGCTGATAAGGAAAAATAAATCCAACTTACCATTTCCTCTAGTCAAATCTTCAAAGATTGGGATTTTGGGTCTCTCTGAAAACGCGTCAGCCTGGTTTACGAGAGCTTCCTTCACTGTCTCATACCCAGAAATCACTACTATTTTCCTTTGCCCCATCTGAACACTGAAGACTGGACCGTATACTTTTGACAGCTGTCAAAAGAAAACAGCCATTTACAGCTTTTACAGCTTACAAAGAAATTCACCACCTTTTCAGTGCTTATTTTCCTGTCCTGCCTCTCAGTTACTAAAATGTTAAATGTTTTCCTAAGTACAGAGAAAGAGAATTGATTTAAATAATGTGAAAGTGCTGGACATTGTGATGTTTAATGACTAAATGACAGTCTGGAGTGGAGTCCCATTGTGCTGACCTATGAAGAAATGTCAATGGCTGAAACCCCACGTCAGTCAAGGATTGAGCTGACAGCTCTGACTTCCCTCAGGAACCCCCTGTAAATTCAATTTTTTACTTTTTTTTTTTCACACTGATCTCTATATTGTGTTTCCTTTTTTTTTTTATCAGCTAAACCTGCTCAAACCTTTGCTACCACTATTGTAAAAAAAACCCAGTGTGTTTCCGGGCCAGGATCTAGCATTAGGTAAATTCTCACTTTTATATATGACTACACCCACCATGAATCTGTCTCAGAGACGATGTTTGGCCTAAGCTTGTACCTTTTTAGCTTGTACAGGCAGATTTATTTTCATACATCTCAGTGTTCCTGATTCTCCTGACGATAGGAGGGGGTTTTCCTGACTGCACTTATTTTCTAGTGTGTTTGCACGGAGAAACAGAAATCAACTATTTAGCATCGATATGCAAAATGTTCAGCATGTGGTAAGCAAGTCCAGCCAACTATATGAAATAACATAGCAGACGTGTGTCTGAATTAAAGTAGCTTCTGTGATGGTGATACTTTTACCCCAGACTGCTGTAGCTGTGGCAGAATATGATCTTTTCACAGAGTGTTCTCCGGTAAGGACTTTCCAATGCTTTGGTCTCCAGTTGCGTTTACACACTGAGAGCGTGTGAATATTAAACCGCGAGCTGAGCTCATGTCGGAGAACCAACCTCCTCCATTAGAATGGATTCAGTGAATTACAGCAGAGACGTGTTGGTTCTGTTGGCTCTGAAAAGAGATGGAGCTTGCTTTTTCCAACACAATTAGGCTGCATTGGATAGTTACAGTGATTTTCCAGATACTGCATCTGAGCAGTCTTTTGATTTGTGGATGTAACGTACATACAGATATATAGGTGAAAATATCCCTTTTAAAATCATCAGCAAGGAGGACGTGCAATTTCAATGACTGAGTAGAAAAATACTCTAAGAAAGCAACAGGTTCATAGAAGTCTTCTGACTCAAAATCAGGGAAGTCCTACAAAAAATTAGGTAAAGAAAGCACTAGAAGAAAACCAAAAGATTTATTACCTTGATTTGCTTAGATCTTTGCTCTATATTCTGGCAACCGTTGGCCCTTAATATTAAGAGTATATAGTTATTTTCAGCTTTTGGGAAGAAAGGAGTAAAGGGAGATGAGAAGAGATGCTTAATCAGCAACTGTAGGAAGCTGCAGTCGCAACCCCAGACACATCGATCAGTGGAAGGTGGAGGGAGTTAGACCACATATCAAAAATCACTCCTTATTCAGTTACCTTTTTCTCAAAATTACCAAAAACACAAGGTGAGCACTTGTTATTAATTTAAGAGTTCTTTAAGGCCGAAACCTAGATGCATGAAGTTGCACAGAGAAAGTATTACGGTAAAGAGGAAATCTTGCTAAGGGTCATGTGGGGATGCAGCACATTGGGTGCAATAGGGAAAACTCTCTGACATCTCGGGCTATGGGGTTTGGTGATATGTGCAATTATGGGACCCATAGAAAAGATAATGCCTACCTGTAGATAAGTCCTGTAGGGTCTCTTCAAATCAAACAAATGCAGATTTCCAATGATAGGCAATGCTCTTGGTCCCGGGGGAAAATTCTTTCTCCGGTGGTTATTCCAGAAACCTCCCATTTTCAAAATGGATAGAAAAGTCAGGATGAACACTAAAGCGATGGAAGTGCAGCTGCTCCAGTCCATCTCTATTCAGCCAAGTTTTTGCTACAGAAGTGAAAAAAGAAAATGTGGACTCTGGATCTCTATTGTCCTGCAAAAATTTCCTCTGCGAGAAGTTTGTATTAGTCCAAAACCCTCTTTCCCAGTGAAGGGTATGTTTTTCTTGTGATTGGTGACTGGTTTCGTTCTCTTCCCCCGTGCTTGCTAATGAATCCTCAGGATGGCACAGAGGCAGGTAAATGTTTGCTAGCCAACCATGTGTGACTGGGTGAGTGCTCACTGTCCAAGCATGAAAGTCCAAGAACATGGAGAACCATCAGGTCATCAACCTGGTGTGTGGTATAAAAGTCATAAATTCTGCGTGCTTTTCAGGTTACTGATTAGTTTATATTTTCGTCATTGGTACAGGCACAGCCTTGATACCCTGAGAATTGAAATCAGAATGGCAATGTCCAAGTGATTAGTGCACAGAGGTTGTTTTTGTTTTGTTTTGTTTTGTTTTTTTTAAGCACTTAGGAATTGGTATAACTTTGCTTCCAGGAATTCATTGGGAATTTCAAATCACAGAATCACAGAATGGTTGAGATTGGAAAGAACCTCTGGAAGTTACCTGGTCCAACCTCGCTGCTCAAGCAGGGCCACCAAGAGCCAGTTGTCCCAGACTATTCCAGACAGCTTTTGAATATCTCCAAGGAGCGAGACTCCACGAACTCCCTGGGCAACCTGTGCCAGTGCTCGATCACTCTCACAGTAAGAAAGTGTTTCTTGATGTTCAGAGGGAACCTCCCGTGTTTCGGTTTGTGCCCATTGCCTCTTGTCACTGGACACCCCTGAAAAGAGCCTTGCTCTGTCTCCTTTGTACCCTTCCTCCAGGTATTTATACATACTGATAAGATCCCCCTGAGCCTTCTCCCCTCTAGGCTAAACAGTCTCTTTCAGTGTTTCCTCATATAAGAGATGCTCCAGTCCCTTCAGCATCATCGTGACCCTTTGTTGGACTCTTTCCAGTATGTCCATACCATTTTTTGCACTGGGGAGCCCAGAACTGGACACAGCACTCCAGGCGTGGCCTCACCAGTGCTGAGCTGAGAGGAAAGATCACCTCCCTGGACCTGCTGGCAACACTCCTCCTAATGCAGTCCAGGATAACTATAGCCTTCTTTAGATATGGCACATTGTTTCCTCATGTCCAACTTGGTGTCCACCAGGACCCCCAGGTCTTTTTCTGTCAAGCTGCTTTCCAGGTGTATGACCCCCAGCATGTACTGGTGCCTGAGGTTGTTCCTCCCCAGCTGCAGGACTCTGCACTTCTCCTTGTTGAACTTCATGAGGTTCTTGTCAGTCCATTTCTCCAGCCTATTGAGGTGCCTCTAGATGGTGGCACAACCTTCTGGTGTATCAGCCACCCCTCCCAGTTTGGCGTCATCAGCAAACTTGCTGAGGGTATACTCTGCCGCATCATTGAGATCATTAATGAAGACATTAAACAGGAACGGGCCCAGTATTGACCCCTGTGGTACCCTGCTAGTTACTGGACTCCAACTGGACTTCCCACCACTGATCACTAGCCTCTGGGCCTGGCTTTTCAGCACATCTTCAACCCACCTCACTGTCAGCTCATCCAGCCCATACATCAACAACTTTTCTATGAGGATCTTCTGATAGATAGTGTCAAAAGCCCTACTAAAGTCTAACACTTCTTGTGAATAAGACAACTTTTTCTTGTGACTAAAAAGTTACAGCAGGAGTGTATGAGAAAGAAGTTGGAGAGATCTACGAGGTACCACAAAAGGACTGATTTGCTCCATTTCTGCTGGGAGTACAGCACTGGTTGCCTGTTCCAGGCAAGGAGGTATCCCCTGAAGCCATTTCAGGTATGAAAGAAGATTTTTCCAGCTTTGAAAGCAGCATTGGCAACAGTTTGATTTGAAATAAAGAAGGACTTTTTATTTTGCAGTGTTTTTATCTTTATCATTAATATGCACATTATTCTGTAGTAAAGTAAATTAATTTTAACTTCCAGACAGTATATAACCACATGGCATCACCTGAGAGCCCTCTACACATTTGCACTGCAGTTCTGCATCTGGTGAACTCCTTATGTTTCCCTGTCTCAGGTTGAGCTCTTCGGTTATATTTCTGTGTGTGTGTGTGCATTTATGGCACTGGTGAGGGGATAAATTGTGTAATGAAGCCTTTTCCCGAGGCAGTTTGGATGTAGCTGTGCTGGAGGTGTGGAAGGTGAAAGCCCTTGGGTTTTTGTGTGTGTGTATGTAGATCGGTGCAGTACCTTTTAAGGTCTGGCCCAGAGACTGGACCTGGCCTCTTCATCAAAGGGGATGTGCAGAGGTGAAGGGAAGGACAGAATGAAATAGACTTTGTTATGTCCCTCGTGGGATTCATCATCACAATGACCATCACCTTCCCTTTCAAGAAGTGGGTGAAATTCAGGACCGCCACCGGCCGTAATGGTGGGAGAGACACCTCTGGCTATGAGCCGAGGTTTGCTTGGGCTAAAAATTCCCTACAGGGTTCAGAAGTACCAAACTTCCCACATGGGACTAGTGACACAGATATTTCATCTCAGTGTTCCAGGAAAAGGAGATGACTAAGAAAAGCCCTAGGAACGTGGCACTGCGCAGACCTTATGAGTCACTGGGGGAATGGTGACCCCGATAGAGGGAGAGAGATCCAGGTCTGAAATGGAAACTCCAGGGGGAGGGTGGAAGGTGAACCTCTGCAGCAGGCTGGTGAAGAAGAGGAAGAGCTCCATCTTGGCAAGAGTCTCCCCAGCACAGGTCCTCCGCCCTGGAACAAAATGAAGAATGGCCATAGGAGAGTCAGTGGGAGCTGCTTCTCAAGGTGTTGTCACAGGAAAAAGGAGGGAAGGAGAGGAGAGGAGAGGAGAGGAGAGGAGAGGAGAGGAGAGGAGAGGAGAGGAGAGGAGAGGAGAGGAGAGGAGAGGAGAGGAGAGGAGAGGAGAGGAGAGGAGAGGAGAGGAGAGGAGAGGAGAGGAGAGGAGAGGAGAGGAGAGGAGAGGAGAGGAGAGCTCTGGAAAGAATCTGAGAGCAGCTCCAATGGAAAAGGAGTCTTAGATGTCCAGCTCCCCTCAGAACCCTAGAAACCAAATGAAAGATACCTGCTGAAAAAGGCAGGAAGGCATCTTTCTTCACAAATTTTCCATTGGCGTCAAGAAAGTGCTCAGGATAGAACACGTCTGGTTTCTCCCACTGTGATTTGTCTTTCAGGACAGAGGCCAGTAAGGGGACAATGTAGGTTCCCTGCAAGCCAAGGCAGAGCAGTTATTGCACTGAGCATGGTGTTGCTGTCACCATCAAAGTGATGTCAAGTGTTGGAGCTCAAAACACCTGCTTTAATAAGGCAGGTCCTGCCAAAGCAGTTGTGAGAGCCCCAGTGTGAGCAAGCATCCTTGGACGCAAGCAAGACTTGAAAGGGAGATGTGTTACACTGGGGATGGAGGGAGGAAAAGTAGTGCAGAAGTTGTCTCACCTTGGGAATGAAATAACCTTTGAAGGTCACATCTACAGTAGTCTCATGAGGCAAGTTCAATGGCAGGATATTAGCAAACCTTTGAATTTCATGAACGACAGCATCCGTATATGGCATCTGAGTTCGATGTTCGATTCTTGGGGGGGTTGACCCTATCACTCGCTCTATCTCATCTTGGACTTTTTCTGTGAAAGGAATAGGGATCATACATAGATAGATCACTTGAATGTCTCTTCCTTCCACTAGGAATAGGGGGATGTGGAGAATTCACTTTTTGTTCAGCTCTGTTCAATGTGAAGTCACATTTGAGGTGACCTGATGAGAACCAAACTGCTGATTTTCTAGTTTCCACTTACTCTGAATTTCTGGATATTTCATCATGAGAAGCAGGCCCCAGCGCAAAGTGGTGGATGTGGTCTCCATGCCAGCTGCAAACAGATTTCTCACAACCTCAGTTAAGTTTTCGTTATGGAAATATCCATTATCCTTTCCATTCTCCTGGAGATATGAAACAATAATAAAACCAGCTGATTAAAGATCCAGGAAGGCACTTTTTCATTGGAGAACAGGGAAAATCTTTCTTATGCAGCCCTTAGGGACAAGTTAAGCATAAAGGATAAGAAGGTTTTGATGGGATGCCTTAAGAAACCTGTTCGAATCTGGGTCTTGAGATAGTGTTTGGACTGCCTGTGCTGCCCACAAAACCACACACCCAAGTCAACAAGGGTCTTCAGCTTGGATGTCAGTGATGACAAGAATGTTTTGGAAAAGAGTGAGCAGTCACTGAGGCCACCCATGTGACTTGATTATTTGCTTCCGAGTTTTCCTTCCTATGGGCCATGGAGCAGAGCATCTTGCAGGATGAGATTTGTTGGGAAGAAGAATTAAATTTGCTGCCAGAGCAGGGTTTTGACATGAACTCAGGAGGTACTGGGGACTTGGCCCATGATGACATTGCCTTTACCTGACACTAGCATCAAAAGAGAACCTAGAAGGGTGGTTCATGTTCCCCTGTAATCCAGCAGCCAACCCATGATTTGCCATAGAAGACTTGGGCTGAAACCTCCGGAGGCCACACTACATAGACGTAAAGTCTGGGTACAAACACTGTGACATTTTTACAAGAACTGTAAAACTAGAGTTTTATTGACGCAGGTAAATGAAACCTTGTGTGAGCTGGTGACTGAAACTAAGAAATATGTACCGAAGATTCCTGGGCCTGGAGCTTTCCCTGGGTATGTGTCTATGAAGGGGGATGTGAATTTTAAAAAAGTCAGAAATGTTGGGGTACAGAAAGGAATTTTAAACCACAGGTAATGATAGCTTCTTTGCTCTCTGAAATAGTGCTTTGTATTTTCCTGATAAATTACTGGGGACACATAAAAGCTGCTTGTCTGTGATCAGTTTAGCTCCTAGCTGAAATGACTGCACAGTCTTTTAGCTCAATCACAGTTTTTGGTAGGACTTTTGCACATGCTAGATCTCTGCTGAAGAACATTTGTTTATCTACCAAGCCTTGAAAGGAAAGTGATGAGATTTAAAGAACCTGTTAAGATTCTATTACCTCTTGTTGTCTCACGAGGAAAGTGTCAATGAAGCTCCTCTGGTCGTTTCTGTCCAGAGCTTTGAGATGTTCTATGAAAGTCACCTTGATAAAAGCATTGATTTCTTTTACATTCTGAATAAAGATTTTGTGGTTCTTCAGGAGGAATCCAAGGACTGGGAACATGTTGTACACCTGCAAGATGCAGAGATAGCAATGAAGAAAAAACAGCTGCTAAGCAGATATACCACTGTTCAACAGCATATATTAAGAAAAGCCCTTACAGAAAATGGTGTATAGACTTATACTCAAGATGCACTATGTTCCTTTGTCCTCCTTTTTCCCTGGTCAGCTGTGTAAAACGGTTAATACTTATTCCCTCTTACACTGAGTATCAATCACACTAGTTGATGGTGGCCTAGAAATCCCATGTTTGTGCATATGTCCTTGACACAATTTCCTACCTCTCCACTCCTGGAGAATCCATCCCTCCCTATCCACACTGGTTGGGATTGGGAGTCTCAAGATTAAGAGGCAATTACAGGCATTCCCACAATGGTTTTGTCCTTGTTTGTAATGGGAAATGGGGAATAATGACCAACTTCTATGTCTAGAGGACAGAATCCTCATATTACGTATTGTTCAATTCTTCATGAAAGTAAGAATTTCAAATTTCCCAGGCTATGCTGCTAAGATAAATCCATAAATAGCACCAGAGGTCCACTTTCTGCCCTTTCAGGTGCATTTGTCATGTACAGATAACTGTGTTGCAATGATCAGCATTGGAGAGGTGCACCTCTGTGTACCACTCTATAGTCATGCTTTTGAAGAGTAATAGTCAAACAGTATGAATTACCGAAATTGATGGACTTCCAAATAGCCTGAGATTTTCATTCACCAATGTCAGGAGCCTTTTGAATGTGGGGTCTTCATAGTCATATCGCTTTCCAAGCAATATAGATACGATGATATTAGCAACAGCACCATTCATCATCAAAGTCATCTCAAGGGGCTTCCCTAGCATGGGAAAAGGTGGTGCAAATAACAAAGTCAATAGTTATTCTAATTAATTAAAGTAGCATGCAGAGGTTCAATGAAGTCTGGGATGTGATAGGCACAGAGATGTCAGGAGGAAAGACTCCCCCACCTCATGGTTCATAAGTTCCTAACAGCATTTAGACGGAACAGAGACTGCAGGCAAGTCATTTGTGCTCCCCTCCATTTTCTCCAAGGCTATTGTGGCCCTGGGTCTTTGTGGCCCTTCCCCAGGCTGCTCTGTTTGGGCATACTTGATCTTACAGTTTCCTGGTATAAGGGAAACTCAGCATTGTCATTTCCCTCATCAGTGCCTTCTTGGGATGCCCCTTATCACCAGTATTCTTGGAGAGCTGGACTGTGTCCCTTTTGGCCCTTTAGGTCCAATCTCCTAACTCAATAGCTCTTGGTTACTCAATCTTTCCTGCGGGGGGTCTCACTTCTACAGCTTCTAGAACCCTCTGGTGCATCCCCTTTGCAGCTGGATATGGCTCCTGCTTTCAGGGGTTCAAGGTGAGGACTTGAAGCCTGAACTAGAATCTGGTTTTGTCCCAAGTCTTCTTGATCGAAAGAACTACCTACTGAAGTCCTGCTGTTGGTAACTGAGCCTAGTGAGAAATAATCTTGGATGATGCTGTTGAAATGTGTAACTGGGTGTTCTGTCTCCTGTTGGAAGGGGTTTTAGGGACAATCAGTTTTTTAGTATAGGTATGCAAGTCCTTGCAAGAGTCTTCTGCTCTCCCAATGCCGCTAAATCAATCAAAGCCGCTGCACATGGAGGAACAAATTACTCTTCTCAGATGTGCTTTTTGATGTCTGACTCCCTGTTTGACTTCCAATGCCTCAATGAATACTTTTCATTTGCATATCAGGCAATTGCCAGGTAGAGAAACAGGGACAGACGGCTCATATAAACTCCTCAGAGCATGTATGCTGAAGAAAAGTAGGTCCCTGAAAGAGTTTAGAGACTTTTCTTCCTTGACTCTTGGCATTTTTGTAGGAGGCTTGAGGAAAATCAGAGTGTTATGAAGGTAAGATTTCCCCCCACCTTTCTGTGCCTCAATGGAGTCTGCCAGGCATCCATACTCTTCTACAACACGATCCTCTATGGCCTTCTTGCCCATTCCAAAGTCTCGTAAGGTTGTAAGAGTAAATCTTCGCATCACTTTCCAGTTTTCTCCATCAGAAAATATAACTCCTGAAAAGGCAAACGAAAACACAGAAATAGAAATTTCATCATAAGAGCAAAGATTCTTCATCTACCCTGAATCCTGGTAAAGATGAGTGCTAGCAGGAAACCTGTCAAGCTCTCAAGACATGTTGTGTCCCCACGTAGGATGAAATAAGACAGGAAAGATATGTCAGGAGAAAGCTCTGAGGGAAGCAGCCCCCGTTCTGAGTTCATGAGGTGTCTGATGTGCCCTGAGACGTGAGGGCTTATGTTCAGTTTTCTTTAGAATAGATAGTGGGATTTGTGCCTCTGGGACATCACCTGGGATGACGAGTGTGCACATTAACCTTAGATGTCTCCCTTAGGTAAGATGCATCCTCTCTCAAGAGCACCTGTGTTCTTACATAGACTGTAGAGAATAAATGAAATCTCAAATATGGGCATCTGTTTGGAAAATCTCCCCACTTGGTGGGGGTAATCCCACAACCCTACAAACTAGAAAAGCTGTAGAGAATTCTCAGTGGCATCTGCAGAGAAGTTTCGGTCAAGCTGGTGCTGTTATTTACTCTCCTTGCACCTATCATGCTCTCTTATTCTTTCTTCAAGTCTTGTTGAAGAAACTGTCTCTAGTGAGGAAAGAAAACTTTTGTAGATAGGTTGGCATTTTGTGACACATTGGTTACTCAGAGCTGGTCACAAGATACAAATGTTCTCACCCTTGCTTTCCTGTTAGAAGATGACCATCTCTCATGTCCCTACTTCCATGTATCCCATCAATGTTTATGGGAATCAGAAGATCAGGTTCAGGGTCTGTCATCTGTGGAGGGTGAAATCTGCACCAGAAGAACTCACAGCAAGAGTGAGCTCCCACTGGGGAAGCAAACTAAAGGCTTAAGTTATTGTTTATTTTCTCTTAAAGAGAGATTTAATCTCAAATGTTAATTGAACTGGAAATTTTAAAATAAGCATTCAATAATATCAGTCTCACAAGGAGTATTTGAAGGTAGTGCTCCTGATGTAGTAGACACTTCTTTGCCAGCTTGTATTGGGTTTATGTGGCAAGGTTTTGGTAGCTGGTGGCTGCAAGGGTGGCCTCTGTGAAAAGAGATCAGCTGCCCCTGTGTCAGCTCCTCGACACGTCACCTCTAAGGGAAAATTTTGCTGCAGATTCAGACCTCTAAATTACGTGTTTATGTGTACTTTAAGAGTATAATCTCTCCTTATCCCCAGTGAATATCACCACACATTGTTCAATTCCCCCCTCATCTCCATTGCCTCACATGCTCAGCAAAACAAAGTGAGATGTTCTGCATTCTCCTCTGTGGAGAAAGTCTCATTTTTCTCTGCAGAAGGTGGGTGTATGGGGAACAGAACAGCACGCTCACCTTTTCCTTTTCCTGTTTCTTCAACGATTGGTATTTTAGGTCTCCCTGCAAATGCATCTGCCTGGTTCACCAGAGCTTCCTTCACCGTGTCGTATCCTGATAACACCACCATTTTCCTTGGTCCCATCTGAATGCTGAAGACTGGGCCATAAGTTTTGGATAGCTAGTGGGATGAAAGGGGACAATAAAAGAAGATGATTTTCAGATGATTTTCAGCAAACTCAAAATACTTGGTTTTCTGCAGGTTTAATGTTATTTTTCCTGCATTGGCGTTGGCTTTTCATTCACTGTCCAAAGCATGGAGAATTTGTCATGCAAATGTTGGAGCTCTTATCTTGTCTGGGAAACCAGGAAAGTTCCTCCTTCATGGTTAGGATGAAGGTGGAGGGTCAAGAAGTTGTTTTCTGCTAGTTCCCTGATGGCTGAGTGTGCCAAACAGCCTCCAGAAAGTTCTGGTCTCCTCCGTAAATGTTTCAGCAACCCCTGGTAGAAGTTCCTGTAGGAACTCTAGGACCCCTCTCTTCCAGTTACCCTTGTCTGGAGAACCCCAGCACTTCCTGTGTCCCACAGAAATGGTCAATTCTCTTGCTGTGGCCGGAATTCAGTTCCCCTGCACTGACACTAGATCATACGATAGGAAGACCACTTACTGCAGATAATTAATTCTATTGCCTTTGCAGTAGAATTGTCTTGTCCAGAGAAAAATCTGTAGCCCCTTTGGGTGGTCGGTAACTGCCTTAGACAGAGAGATCTAAGAAAATGAACAACAGAAGTTACCTCTAGCATTGTGAGGTGAGGTCTCTTCAGATCCATGATGTGCAGATTTCCAATGATGGGTAAAGGCCTGGGTCCGGGTGGGAAGTTTTCTGTTGCATGGCTCTTCGAGACATGTTGTCTTTTCAGAATCAGCAGGAGAATAAGTATAAACAGTAGCCCTGCAGGAAGAAGACTGACCCAATCCATTGTCTTTCAGCAAAGATCTAGCTCAGAAGATGAAAATTCAGGCAAAGAGTGCAATCTCCTTTCAGAAGTTAAGAGTTTCCAGAATTAATGGCACTTCTACACATACAAAGATATAAGCTTCACGTCTAAGAAATGGTAGAAATGCCCATCTGGGGTTTTACCCTTGGAGAATCCCTACTAGGCACTCTCACCACCGTGTGCACTCGCTTTACCCTGTGCTGGTTACTGTTTAATGGGTGATGTCTAAACTAGTCCTGTGTGTTGGCAGAGACGTCTGTGGGCATAGGTCCTATTTAGAAACAGTAACTCAAATGCTGCTTTGAACTTTGAGACTGGGAGGAGGTAGGAGAAGAAGGAAGAGGTTCCAATGGTTGCTCAGGCTTTCTCTTCTCTCTTTATGGAAGATGTTGGGGATGACAGATCTTGACAAGACAGAAGCTCAGATGACTAGAGATCTGAGACAGTTGCAAAGATTCCTCTTGAGTAACCTGAATATGGATTTATGGCTTTGATGAGCTGTGGATCCTGTCGATCAGAAAGCTGCACTGATCAGAAGTACTCAAGAGAGGAAAAACTTAGTGGCAAGCTCCTCTGAGCTAGATGATGAATAATTTGTCATGACACACAACATCTTTGTTCTAGCAGGATTTCAAGCAGAGTGAAATGTAGGGTTAGATTGATCTGGCCAAATTGTGAGGACTGTATTGATCTGATAGCGCAGCTTCCTTTAAAGTGAATAGAGGGCAAGGGGCACCTTCTCTTCCAAAACCAGAAGCTGAAACTGGTCAGATAGTCCATGTTCCTGATATACACATAATGGTTGAGGCTGGAACGGAACTCTGGAGATCATCTTTGGTGAAACACTGGCCCAGGTTGCCCAGAGAGGTGGCAGATGCCCCATCCTTGGAAACATTCCAAGTCAGGTTGGATGGGGCTCTGAGCAACCTGATCCAGTTGAAGATGTCCCCGCTTATTGCAGGGGAGGTTGGACTAGATGACCTTAAAAGGTCCCTTCCAACCCAAACTGTTCTGTTATTCTATGACTCTATGATTCTGATTCTATGATTCTATGAACTGGTCCAACACTGCTGCTCAAGCAGGGCATCCTAGAGCCAGTAGTACAGTAGGGCCTTGTCTTCAGCTGTGGCAATCACCTTTGACATCCAGCTGTAGCCATTTCAGGAAGGGAGGTGGAGAGAAGAGCTTGTATGATTATCTCTGAATGGGGAGCCACAGCTGAGGGGAAAATTGAGAAAAGATGGTCTCTGTTGGTTGAGGAAAGAGGGCTGCGGTACAGTCTGACTTGTGTGTCTTAGAGTCAGCAGGGAAGGAGGTGATAAAAGAAGAAGGCATTGAGGAGAAACCATCCAGGGCGAAAGCTGGATTGAGACTGACGAGAGAAAATGAGCTACAGCCTTCAGAACAGTGTTTGGAAGAGCTTTCTAGTAGAAGTGTAGAGAAAGAAATTATATGACCTTGAGGTACAAACATGAAGTCTGTGTGAGGTGAGGTGCCCAGGCTGAGCCCCATGTCCTCAACTTTATTTAAAGCATCAGGATCCGTGCAGAGATGTGGCCAAAGGCATAGGAGAGGAGTCAGCCCCCCAGGGGATGGGGGTGCGGAGACCTAGAGGAAAATGTCACAGGCACCTGGCTGGGAGCCTGGAAGAGGAGCTAGAGCAAGCCTGCTCCTGTACCGGTTTCCCTGAGTCTGCTGCTGCCCCCAAGGTCTCTGGAGGAAAGACCAGGACATTTCATCTACCTGGAAGCTGTCCATGAAAAAGTCCAGGGCCTGTTTCCAGCTGTGTGCCAGTTGGCCTGTTTCTACTCCACCTCCCCAAAGGAGGTAAAAAGGCACTGAGAATGTAATTCTTTCCACATACATCTGGGATTTAACTATTAACAAAGAACGAGTCAGATACTGACTCTTGAGATACGAAAAGGAAGTAGCAATTCTGAGTTGTTTTCCAAGAGATGGGCCCAGGGTTAGGTCTGTGCAGGGTTTCAGAACAAGCACAACATTTACCTGTCTGTGCAAGACTCTCCAGTTTATTGGAAGGACACTGTGGGAACTAGGGGCGTCTCTTGAAATGCAGTAGGAGAAGGAGGCAACCCCTCTCACCCTATAGTCCTTGCCTGCTCAGTCCTGCTGATTTCCTCCAGCAGGTCTCTGGTTCCCACAGTGCTGGTACCTAGTGAGTCAGCCGAGAAGGGTGAGGTCGTCACGGACATGAGTGACAGGCTGTGGGTGTTTCTTCCCTGCTTGGGAACATTTCCCCTTGGCTTTATTTTGAAGCGGAGATTCAAGATCCTGCTTTGGGCCAATACCTGTGGCTCCTCCAAGGTCAGACAGTCAGTGTCTCTAGACACACATCTTGAACCAGATGAGTTGTTTCTAAAGTATTTAAGTTTATGGTAGTCGAATACTTTGCTGCTCTATGGTGTTTTACATGATGCATGAGGAAAACTTGGCCAGGTTCTTTTAGGAACAGGAACAAATTCTTGTGGTGCTTAGCCATCTCAGTGACCAAGACTCGGTAGAGCAAGAGTCATTCTTTTCACTGTCCCAATTCTCCTCACCTAACATGAACTCAGGAAAAAAATACCCCAAATGGATGCAGACATAGGGGTCATTGGCCAAACTTGCTGGAAAATTGGGGGATCTAGTCACATTAGCTATGGCACTCATAATAAAGTAAGCAGCTTTGAAGACAATGCTGGAGACAGTTTGATTCTAAAGTGTGGAAGTCGGTTTTGCGGTTTTTTTAAGAGTTCAATGGATCTCATTAATATGCATACTATTCTGAAGTAAATTAGTTTTTCATTCCAAGCGTAGGATTTTCCCTGGTACTCTTCAACATGTTTGCACAGTAGTTCTGAATCGGGACATCTGGCATTTTCTTGCAGTAGGTTGTACTAATATTTGTGTGCATCTCTGTGGGTGTCTGTATTTGGAAGAATGTGTAAAGATACAAAATCTGCCTTGGAGGTCAGGGAGAAGAAAGTGTCGTTGTTGAGGGTATCTGATCATGTGGGATGTGCAGTACCAGAGACTGATCCCTGGCCTGTTTGCTTGATGAGAAGTTGCATAGGTGTAGGGACACATGTGTGGCCGTGGGCTGTTAATGTGTTTTGTACTGAATGTATGCATTTTTATTTCTGAGTCAGAAATACATCTGAGAAAAGCTCTAGGCAGGTGGTGCAGTGTAGACCTTATAAGGCTTTGGGTGGATGGAAAACCCAATGGAGGAGAAGAGGTCCAGGTCTGAGATGGAAACTCCTAGGGGAGGGTGAAAGGTGAACTTCTGCAGGAGGTTTGTGAAGAAGAGGAAGAGCTCTCTTTTGGCAAGACCCTCACCGTACATACTTTGTTAGCAGGTTGATCCCAGTGAGAGAGAAAGATCACTGTGCGTCCCATAAGAAATATCAAACAAATACAATTGATCATCTGATCAGTTAATTCATGCATTTAATCAGCAACAGATTCGAATACAAATCTTAAAATAAATTTTGTAGGCAAATGTGCAGTAAATGGCTTTAAAATAAATTTGCTTTTCAGTAGTGAAATACAAAGACATTGCTCTGAAAGAGGTAGTACTGAATATCTGTAACATAGTATTCAAAGTTATGATTGTCCGCTGGTGTTTTGGAAAAGCACTGGGTGTCAATAAGCTTGACCTTTGGTTAGCTTAAATAAGAAATAATTGCTAATAAGAGGAAATAATAATGTAAGACTTTTTAGTTCTTTAAGTCCAACTCCTTTGTTTCATTTCATTAAAATTTAATCTATCTGTATTTAATCTGTTTAAAAACAAAACAAACCAAAACATTTAATTTTAATTTTTCACTTAGAAAACCACCAATACCAGTGGCTTCTGACAGTTTGAACGTTACAGAGAAGAGACTAGTTTTCTTATTTGGACAAGATACAGAAAATATCTTTTGAAGAATGGCTGACCTAACCTCCAAAATGTTACTGATTTGAAAAATATGAATAGTCTCCTATGAGAATGACAGAAGTCTACGAAAGAGCTTTCAGTATCCTGATAGTGGAACCTAATTTCAAGTTGAAAGTTACACACAGATGTTGCCATTTAACTCATCTTTTTCAGATATTTTTATACACAGCTTAATAAATGTTGATACTGAATGAGTTTTTACTCACTTAAAAAAAAATAAACCTTATTTAATTTTTTTATGTAAAAACAAATCAAGGTGAGGCAAAGGTGAGACAGAAAGAGTGTTCAGTGGTTATTGGAGAGGATAAGACATAGGCAGTCTTTTATGAGAAAGAAAAGAAATGCTAGTCATCATGAATCTCAAATTTAGAGTGGTTGTACTTTAACTTTGGTTTACTTTTCAGTCCCATTCTCAAAGCTCATCCTCCACGCTATGTCATATTTAACCCCTTGATTTCCTTTTCTGCCCGTGTGTGACTCCTTCATTGATGAGCAAAAAGCTTCTTAGCAAAACATTTTAAGCTTCTGTAAGGCTGGACACCTCTCCATGGTGCACAGTAACATATCACACAAAAGTTGTAACCACATACAAAAGAAGTTCTACTGACTCAGCGTACTCAAAGCTCTGATTAATTTGGAAATAACCAACCAAAGAAAATACACCCTAAGACAGAGAACCAAATGCCACTGACATCTGAAGTATGGAGGTGAGTGATTAGGGTAAAGAACCTTAGGAGAAACAAATCATACACTTCAAGGGCATAGTAACATTGAAAAGAAAGTAATGTTCAAAGCTCTGATTAAACAGAAGTTATTGAAAAAGCCAAAAACTGCTGTATTTCATTTCCTGATGGCATCATCACAGACATCTTTGTGCACCGGATGTTGCATAGAGAGAGTCTATTCGGGGTGAAAAGCAGTCTGAAACATGCTGGGAAAAATCTGTGTCCAGTCTTTTCATATAGGTGGTCAAGCTGTAAGGCCTGGATTCGTCTGTCTTGAGCTCAGGGACTTCTCTAAGGCTTCTGACCATGGGAAATGAACGAATTCTGGGTTGTGCATGATCAGCAGCTCTCCACCACAGCAGGGTGGAAACCACAGGAGGAAATCAAACACTCACGAATGGTCAAAACAAGACATCTGATTTACTGTCTTGCTCTGGGCTGCAGTGACCTATCTCAGGACTGCCTGGCAGATACCCCAGACAGCCCTCATTGCAGGGTTTTTTGCATGCTTCATCATTCCTTTTCCTATTTCTTTGCCTTCCCCACATTTGCTTACTACTAATTAAATTTGGTTTGGTCTCAGATTTGCTACATCCGTACCTGAGGTTGGTATTTCAGCTATGCTTACAGGGCACTGCTGGCTTTTCAAGGTTATGCTCCCCAGAAGGTCCCCAGTTCTCCCCTACCATTACCTGTGCTATTAGGCCATTTCACATATAACTGATTTTTCATTTTTCTTGGTGTTACCTGTAATTCTTATCAAAGCGTTACATTGTTTCCTGTCACGTCCAGCAACCTTCTCACTTAATGGTCCGTGGTTTCTCACATCCTGTTCATTTAGCTTAACTTCACATGAAGGTTTAGTCATCTGGCTGTAGCACATTGTTCAAGAGGTCACTGCTAGTCCTATTTCTTGTGTGATGTTTTTACAACTCATGCTTTTTACATTTTTAATTTCCCTAGTGATTTTGTTGTATTATTTGCTAGTTTTAAAGTATTGTGAACATCAGAATGGACCTATCAAAATGTTTTTCACAGATGCATTTGTAATCCTTCTTCCAGTTGTTAGAGTTGTTAGTTGTCCATACTCCTCACATGGTTTCAGCCATCTAAAATATAGTTTCCCAGCCTAAGCTAGACTTAGAATCTTAGAATTGTAGAATACTTGGGGTAGGAAGGGACCTTTAAAGGTCATACAGTTCAACCCCTCTGCAATGGACAGGGACATCTTCAACTAAAACAGGTTGCTCAGAGCCCTGTCCAACCCAACCTTGAATGTTTCCAGGGATGGAGCATCTACCACTGTTCTGGGCAACCTATGCCAGTGCTTCACCACTCTCACTGTGAAAATTTTCTTCCTTATATCTGGTCTGAATCTACCTTCTAGTTTAAAACCATTACTCCCTGTCCTATTGCTACTGGCCCTGTGTCCTATTGTTACAGGCCCTACTTCTAGTATCCTTCTTTGTCAAAAAGGAAACAAAGAATTTCCTGAAAATGATGGCTGTGTTAGGTGGAATAAATCTTCATGTAAAGGGATCCATCTCCCTACTCAGTTTTTTGAGAGAACCTGAAGGACTCATTTCTCTGGGGCAGTAATCTTCTGAAAAAAGGCAGAGGACAATAATGAGTAGCTCATGTATGAGGGTCTGTGTTACTATGAAAAAATAACAAGGAGAACTGGAGAATAAGATTGCATAGTTTATTTCCCCCCCTTTTGTTTTAAAGAACAAAGGATAACTATTGAGGCCATCACTATGAAAGATTTACTCACAGCGAGTGGTACTTATTCACTCCAGTATTCCCTTGTGGTCAACACTCCCAATCAGTGTAATTACCTCACAGCTGTAGATGAAACAGCCTCCCAAGTAGGGGAATCCCCAAGTAGGATTTTGAGGGGTGAGCTTCATATATTGACAAGATTTTTACAGTGTCTCTATATACGGAATCTTTTCCAAGTCCTTCAATACTTTCTGTTTGGAAATTATGCACAAAACACATCTAAAATTTTTATAAATGCAATATTGTTAAATGCCTTCTTAGTTTTTACAAAAATGGTTGTGTGAAAGCTTTGAAAGGATAAAAGATGTTTTCTAGCCAACAAGGTAGAAAAGAGCCAGTCATTGCACATCTGCAAAAGAGTGTATCTGAACGAATGTATGTCACAACAAATGTATTTTCATTTATAGATAGAAATCTGACATATATAGCAGTATGCAGCTGATATAACATACGGGACAGCCCTGACTAGTATTTTTCTTAAGTTTTTCAAGGAAAAGTACATCAGTAGAAATGAAAATATCTTGCTATTTTATACGAGAGGAGTTTTCTCCTTAAATCTGATAAGTAAGACTTGAAATAAGATGCTAATACAAAAAAGTCTTGAAAATTCACCCACTGTGGTTTGTCCTTCTGAGACATAGGTGGCAGCCTTCTGTGTCTGAATAATGCCCAGAGGCACTGTGATCCTTCTGTTAGATTGTCATGTCCCATCCATTGTTGCTCAATGGATTACCCCATGTAGGTATTCACAGACGTGTGACTGCTCCCAGCTACTGTCATCTCATAGAGTTCCTTCAGGCACCTCACTTTTTGTCTCTCTTAATTGAGCAGCCGTTATCATCACTTCTCGGGTGGAGTTAATTTACCTTAATATAGCTTCAATATTCTTCCTTCTTCTTTCTCTTATTTTAGGAGGCAGTGACTTCAAAGGTAGCAACTCTCTACACAGAAGTTCTCCACTGAGCCTTCTGTAGGTTGAACATAGTTACTTTCTGATCAGTTCCTAACAATTAATGCTTTTTCTTGGAGCTAAAATTTGGTGCAATTTGTATCTATTGACGTTAACAGTGCTACTATCCACTTATTACTGGTGGACATAATAAGATGTATTATGTAATTACCTGTTTTTCGTAGCTCCTAATCAATTTCCCTTTTTGTGTCTTTGAAACAGTTTTAACAAAGAATCTTGATACTCATACTGCCACTTAGTATACCTCATCAGTCACTATATTCTGCGCTTTGCCATGAAAATTATTTCCACATTTTGTTTCCTGTCATAACCAATCTTCAAAATACATCTCTCCCCCATCCAAATACAGGACAACACGCTTTTTAAGAAAGTTAATCTGGGATTCTCTGGTGAAAAGCTTGTTAGAATCCAAATAAACAATATCAATCTATTTCTTCTTGATTAGCCCTATGCAGTTGCAGGATGTGACTGTAACTCAGAAATCTTGCAGTTAAATATATTATCCTGTAATAGTCTTGAAACACCAAAGCTGTTTCAATGGCTATATTGACTCAGTGACCACAAAAGGTAAAATACAGACAGTCTTGTAGAGCAGTTTGTGGTGGGTTTTTCTGATGAAGAAGGAAGTTAATGAAAGGATCTACTTAATTCACCCGAGCTTGGCATAACTACTACATATTCTAAAATCAAACTTGTTCTATATTACAAAAATATAGCTACCCACAGCCCCTTCTTGAAAACCTAGTGTGAGTAGGACAATACTCAGATGTTGGTTTTTAGCATTAGAAACTGAAAAAAGGTGTCATTACGACAAATATTACAGATGAATTCTTTTTCTACATTGTGGCTTCAAATCTGCTGTGCTCATCATAGTTGTTGGAGTGAATTTCATGTGGTTTCTCCTCTTCTGGAACCTGCCATGAAAATCAGAGAAGAGTTCAGTTGATGAGACATAGACTTCCTTTTGCCATAAAAGGAGATTAAAGTGCACTGAGAACGTCATTCTGTTTGTACATATCATGTGTCTATTTAATAACATTGACACAGCCTGACATGAACCACCAGTTCTGAATTCTGAAGGAAGAATCCAACAGTTTCTTAATGGAAGAATTCCCTAACACTGATGTTATCTACGGGAGTGCGAAATTAATATCTGGGATTTTCAAAGAGCTCTAATGAAAGAAGTTGACCATCTCTAATGAAATCTAAATGAGATTGTATGCCAAATATCAATATCCCTTCACATTACCTGATAACGTTCACTTAGAACAGAATATTTCTGAGCAGCTCTACTGATACTATAGGACCTTCAATTGAGCAGGGTTGTATTATTATCACTGGTCAACATAGACTGTGAATTCTTCAGCCACACCTTAAAACTTTCATTTTCCTGACATTTTTTATCATTTAGGTATGACAGCCTATTTCAGGTCTTGCCAAAAATCAGTGGTTTAACTTTCCTGAGGTCAACCAGTGAATGACTTGCAGAGCTGTCATTAAAGTTGTTTTTTCTGGTTGTCATTGCTACAGCTGATCTTTTGGCTCAAAACTTCCCCTTAGACCGCAAACTGTCTCTGACCAAAAGCCAAATTGTGTGGTTCACACTGGAGTTTAATTCATTAAAAAAACTAATAAAATCTCCTTTTGGGTTCATGATGTTTTATTTACAAAGAATGTATATCATGTATTTCTTCTTATTTTGCCATTTTGAGTTTGTCCTGGCATAAAGGATAAAATTCAGATTGCCTAAATTAAGAACGTGTCATCAATTAATGAAGAGAGCTGCAGAAAGCCTACAAGTAGTACAGGGAGCTTCTTAGGTTAGCCAAGAGGAAAGGTATGTCTGAGTTTCTGCTCTGCACTTGATTGTAGGTACCCAACTCAGAGATGTATGTGGGACTCAACCGACTTAATGTATCACAGTATCACAGTATCACAGTATGCTAGGGATTGGAAGGGACCTCAAAAGATCATCTAGTCCAATTCCCCTGTTGGAGCAGGAACACCTAGATGAGGTTGCACAGGAAGGCGTCCAGGCGAGTTTTGAATGTTTCCAGAGAAGGAGACTCCACAACCTCCCTGGGCAGCCTGTGCCAGTGCTCTGTCACCCTCACTGAGAAGAAGTTTCTTCTCAAATTTAAGTGGAACCTCTTGTGTTCCAGCTTGAATCCATTACCCCTATGTCCTATCATTGGTTGCCACCCAGAAGAGCCTGGCTCCATCCTCATGACATTCCCCCTTTATATATTTATAAACGCTAATAAGATCACCCCTCAGTCTCCTCTTCTCCAAACTAAAGAGACCCAGCTCCCTCAGCCTTTCCTCATAAGGGAGATGCTCCACTCCCTTAATCATCTTAATCATGTAGGTCTTTACGGTATAGAGCTCCACAGTTGGGTAGGCAATGAAAAGTCTTTCATTACCAGTAGGGAATATAGAGACTTTCAAGGTTTTGATTCATGTAACCTAACGTAGATCTGGAAGGATTCAAATGAACTGCAGTCTAGACCCATCTCTTCATTAAGCATAAAGGGAGCCTAGCAAGGCTATTTCAAATGTACTTGTTTCTCACACCCATTGGTCGTGTTTTCATGCCTAAAACAACAGCGCCAGGAGGCTCATCTTCTTCTGGTAACCTCAGTGGTCAGATCGTTCAACCAGGAAGCAGAAAATCTTCTGCTCAGCCTAAGGGAAACTCACCCTACAAATACTGAAGAAGTGCTCTAGATTTCATTCAGTATGAAATTCTGGATGACACTAGAAAAGCAGCACCATTTAACCAAAAATGCAAATATCATGTATCTAAACTACAAGAAGGAGGAGTTTACCTGACACAGTGAACACTTAAAAGAGAGATAAAGAGCTCCACTGAGGTCTCAATTTGTTGGCTCTGTTTCTGCTTTTTGTTCAATGTTAGTCCAATGTAAATAGTGTGACTAGCTAGCAAGCCTAAAAAACGATCCTGAGGGATTTATCAAAGAATTTATCAAAATTCACAGCCTGAGGCAGAGCAACATTTTTGAAAGTCTGACTCGTGTGCAAACCACAAACCCCAGGAGAGCAGGACTGGAGTGTGCTGTGCATCTTCAAACATAATGAAAATAAATGGAAAATGGGAAATGGGAAATGGGTTCAAGTTATGCCAGGGGAAGTTTAGATTGGATATTAGGAAACATTTTTTCACCAAAAGGGTTATCAAACATTGGAATAGGCTGCCCAGGGAGAGGGTGGATTTGCCATCCCTGGAGGTGTTTAAAAAAAAGGTAGATGTGGTACTTGGGGACATGGTTTAGAAGTGGTTTTGTCAGGGTAGGTTAATGGTTGGACTTGATGATCTTAAAGGTCCCTTCCAACCTCAGCAATTCTATGATTCTATGATTCTATAACGGGAGGTTGTATCTTACCTCCCAATAAACAGAGTCATCAAAGCAGTTTTGGTCAGATGCTTGCCCCAAGAAGGGCAGCTTTAGAATACCACCTGCAGGAAAAACAGCATCAGAGGTTAAAAAATGGACAAAATACCCAAATAAATGTTCCTCAGATATGGTCTGGGGAGTCATCTAAGTTTTCTGACTTGTTTCCTAGTCTGCAGAAATACCTAACCACCTGTGGACATCAGGTCACTCATTATGGGAGGTGATTCAGATTTCTTCATGTCAACATAAGCAAGAGCTTGTTTCTAATTGCTCAAAGCTTTCCCAGCTTTCAGACTGGATTTTTTTATTTCAACCTGAATTTATGTTTGGGAAGTTTACACAATCACATGGAAACATGTGACACCTAAATGAGGAAGTCTTAATCTCCAACTAGTTTCTGTTAAGAATTTTAACTGTCTGAATCTAGAGAAGGATTCCATCCAGAACATCTTACTATTCCTATACATACAATCCTGTGTCGTTGAAGCATGTATTCAGTAAGATATCTAGGCTTCATTTGAAGACAAAATGACTGGAAAACTGCTTTTCCATACTTAAGTTTCTGCTAGTGCGCGATCATGCATTATTTCTATATTTCTAATTTGTGTTATTCACGTGAAATTTTCGATACATTGAAGTTGTCCATGAGAAAACCTCTACATTCACATATACTTTAGTTGCTATATGCATCATACTGACCTGTCAAAGCTCCGCCTGCCAGTGCAATTCCAATTGAACTTCCCAGGGCAGCGGCCTGCATGCCAGGAGTAAAGCGGACACCTTGCCTGAAAAGGGCAGAAAACCAAACCATTGACAAACAAAATATTGTTACACTTTGAGACTGATAATTGGTCTGACAATATTGTATTTGCTGTCTGCTGGACAAGATGGCTCATAGGAAAATATCCTGCCATTGCTGTGTACAAGACAGAAATCATGATTTTATTTTGCTTTTGTTCTAGACTGCAGATGAAAACAAGTTCTTTGCAAAGGTTACTAGTATCTTGCAAGCCTGGAGAAAAGGTCCCCCTTCTCAAAAAGACCAGCATTTCGTCTTCTTGGAGTCTTTTAACATAGTGGAAATAGCCCATTTTGCCAACTTTCTTGAAAATCTTACAGTTACCAGCAGTGAAATTGGAGAAACATAATAAAGATTATTACACATTTTAATGGTTCTGTATGTTGGGGTTTTTTTATGTTTTTAATTTATTTATTTTTACTTGAGCTTTTGATGTGAATCCTATTTAAACCAGAACACAATATCTGACATAAAATCAAGATGCATTTTCTGGGAAAAAAAAAAAAAATCCAATTAGATCCAAAAAAGGTGGAAAATAGGGATGGACCTTAAAAAAATCAATAAATTCCTCTCTCTCTTCTCTCTATGACTCACCTAACTTCTTCTTTTACTGCAGTTACTACAATGCCAGCGATACCTCCCAGTATTCCAGGTAAACCATGTAAATTATGAACTCCACAAGTGTCTTGAATGTTCAGCTTGGACGCCAACAAAGGCTGAAATGAGAAGAAATAGGAAGTTTATAGTGAGTTTATAGTCTTCCATTATCTCTGGAATGATATGTAAAAGAAAGTAGTGCAGAAGTACAAGAAACAACTTAACTTATGCAATGTATACAAAGTTGAGCTACAAACCCTGCCATCTTCACTGTGAAATTGTTTATAGGCAGAGAAAACCAAGTATGTATGTATAATGGTACAAATGTTCCAAGTTACCATCATAAATATGATACATAACCCACGACAGTCCAGTGACATTCCTAATCTTTTCAGCCACTACAGCAAAGGTTGAGAGAGGTGGGTAAGGAACACCTGTTCTGAGCCTGTTAACCAGGTATTCTTTTTCAGAATGTTTCTCCATCAGGAAATGCTAGTTTAAACAGTTTTACTCAGAATATTTTGTTTCTACATTTTACACATGAAGCAATTCCATCTTATACTTCAAAAGTATTGTTTGATTACAGATATATTTAGAAATTTTAGAAGACTGAAATGTAATCTGTCCTATTTCACTGAAACATGGGCTTGGAGCAAAACTCTGGCAGCTCCTTGAACACAAATCCCAATTTTAATGAACTCCTGTATTGGCGTGATCCATGCTGGGCTGCATCAGAAGAAGTGTGGCCAGCAGGGCAAGGGAGGGGATTCTGCCCCTCTACTCCATACCTGTGAGACCCCACCTGGAGTACTGCATCCAGCTCTAGAGCCCCCAACATAAGAAGGACATGTTGGAGCAGGTCCAGTGGAAGCCGAGAAGATGATCAGAGGGCTGGAGCACCTCTGCTGTGAGGACAGGCTGAGAGAGTTGGGGTTGTTCAGCCTGGAGAAGAGAAGGCTCCGGGGACACCTTATAGCCACCTTTCAGTATCTGAAGGGGGCCTACAAGAAAGCTGGAGAGGGACTTTTTACAAGGACATGTAGTGAAAGGACGAGAGGTAACGGTTTTAAACCGAAACAGGGGAGATTTAGAATAGGTATTAGGACGAAATTTTTCACTACGAGGGTGATGAGGGAAGTTGTGGAGGGCTCATCCCTGGAGGTGTTCAAAGCCAGGCTGGATGGGGCTTTGAGCAACCTGGGATGGTGGGAGGTGTCCCTGCCTATGACAGCGGGGTTGGAACTAGATGATCTTTAATGTCCTTTCCAGCCTAAACCATTCCATGATTCTATGATCCTCTGTTTTAGCTAGGTGGTGGACTGAAGTTAGCTCATAAGCATATATTGAAATCACACGGATTCAAAAATAACCATTATCTAGAGCTTATTCTCTATACTCTATCAGCCAGTTTCTAAACTCCCTTTCTAGAGAACCAAGGGAGCTCCAGTACAGCCAATGAAGCAGTATGTAAATGAGAGCAGAGGTGGGTCCTCAATACTTACTGTCAGGAAGTGGAACCCAAGGACAGAGATGATTCCAGCAATGCTCCCAATGCACATGGCAGCGAAAGGGTGGATGGACAAGTCAGCACAGGTACCCACTGCTACTCCTCCTGCTAGGGTGGCATTTTGAATCAGAACCTGCAATGAGTACAGAGGTGAAGATGATATATGTGGAACAGAGGCTTGTTTTGGGGCCGAGTGACTCGGAAGGCTTTTTTACATACAGGGGTTTTCCTTTTCTTCAGGTGGGATTTTTTCCAATGGAGAATGAACAGGAATTTAAAACAGGGTTCCCTGTTAAATGTTCAGGGTGTTGGTTCAAAGCTGCTCTAAGGCAGTTTAACTGGGGCCAGTTTAATAAATTCCAGCTTTTGCAAAGTCACTAAAACTCATCTGACCTCTCGAGAAACTGGGCTGAGCCAGTGGGAACTGCCTCCTGCAACAGCAGCAAATTCTTCAGGCTCATTGAACTGTGCCCGCTCACGCTGGGCTTAAATAAACGCTGCAACTGCTGGAAAGAATCAGGTGAAAATACGGGGCGGGATTTTAGGGCAAGGAGATGAAAGGTTGGCAGCCTGACAGCCCCAACCTGCTTTGGCTTTGCCTGTTGTGCAGCTGTACTCTGAGATTACCCGGGAAGAGGTTGTTGCCTTGAGAGACCTATTTTGGCTATTGCAATATGGTAACTCACATAGGATCTTCTTTGGAATAAGACGCAAAAGTCCACCTGAATGTTGGACTAATGTCTCTATGGTCCAGCAGGTTCTGTGGACAAGAGAGAACAAGGGAGCAGGGCCATCTCTATAATGTCTTAGAGCTTTTCACCCTCCAGATGCAGTGATCCCACTGAGGAATCACCACACACCTAGAGCAGGATGGGCTTCCTCAGGGCCCATCATTATAGCTTTACATATGTAGAAGTATAATAGGTCTAATTTTGCCTATGGTATGACCAAAGGCCCCAGATGGCTCATGGACATTGGGAATTTGCCTAATCATCCTTATTGTAGAGGGGTGACCCAATTTAACAGAGGTCATGATGTCATTCTTACCATACTGAATTTGCCTCTTTGATCCACCAGGCTGGAGAGGGCAAATGTCACGACAGTACACGCAGCCAAGGAATAGTAAGTGTTGACAATTGCTTTAATCTGGTAAATCGTTTCGGATGCAATGGCGGAGTTAAAACTGGGCCAAAAAAGCCAAAGGAACAGGGTACCTGGATGAATATAAGTCAAAATGAAACAAAGACCATTCGGTCACAAGGGGTATTTCAATAAGGTCCAATGCAACAGAACTAGCTACAAGAAATGAGGAGGATGATCAATAAGAAACATGAAACAGACAACATGAAGAAATCATAGACTATGCAGAAGCTTTTGATGCTGGCGGTTGGGATTTTGACACATGGTCTTTGTTGAATCTTACTGGAAGGCTTTAAAACATTGTGTCCCTTTGTCAAGTCCCACTCACTGCCAGAGCCCACCACCGCTGTGGAAACCGTGCAAGAATAGGGTGTGTTAGCAAGATAGTTCACATGCAAGTCCTTTATCATCTATCGATATAACTGATAGTTTTAGCTGGTAAATTGATCTATGAATAGGTCTCACATATCGTTTCTAACATTCATTAGCAGGACAGGCACAGCTCAGTACTTTTAATTATGGCCAATTTCTATGGATATGCTGCTTCTCACAGAAGATTTAGCAAAACGGGAGTCACCATTAGTCCACAGTGAAAATTCATCTTTAATTTGATCTTTCTTTTTTTAAAACAAGGAAAAACTGTAAAAACATGTGTCACTGAAAACACTGTGCGCGCATCACAAAAAAAAATATGCCTCTAGAAGTGTACTTAAGAAACTGGATGCAGTGTAATAATAGGTGATCAGTAAAACATAGGGATGAAAGAGGGGCGAAGAACTGACCAGCACTCACTATTACTTCACTTACCAATCATGGCAAATATGTCCGAATGGTAGGTAGATTCTTCATTTTCATGTTTGTTTTTCAAACCAGGACGATACAAGACTAGAGTTACGGCC